>NC_077227.1:301906248-302554594 GCF_027887165.1 Monodelphis domestica | reverse complement strand
TGATAAATGTCCTCAGGATTTAGTGGAGAAGGGGGAGAGAGCAGCTCCCTCTGGCACACATTACATAGGTTCACCAATACATCATTTAGACTTTACATTGTTGGTGGAACTATGAAGCAGTACTATAGCCATTTTTACATGTTTTGGAAATGTGTTCCCTAAGTCACTCAACTGTTTATGCCATTTGATGTCATGATACGAAATGTGTTTCAAGACACCTGGGAAGATTTCTGTGAATGGATACAGAGTGAGCAGATCAAGGAGAAATACAGCATTGTAAAAGGAAAAAAATGTTGAAAGACTTTGATATTCTGTTCAATCCATTATTGATCAGAACTCTAGTAGATTAGAGAAAATCATACCTTCTACCTCCTGGTAGGTAAATGTAAGGGTTAAATTAGGAGTTTTGACAAAATAAGAGAGCAACTTTTAATAATTTAAGCTTTAATGAGAATAGAGTAGTTATAAATTAATATTATCCCTTTAAGCTAGACAAAATTCAACTTCTAGCAGCTTTTAACAATTAATAATTTAGTTTAATTAAAATAAAAATAGTAAAAGAATATAGTAAAATGAATATAGTAAAGGAGAAAAACATAGGAAAGAGGTAAAGAAAATGACCTAAAGTCTATACTAGTTATCCTATAACTACCTATAATTACTACCTAAAACTGCCTATGTCTACTTATAACTATAACTACCACTAATAACCACCCTACAAAGTTCCAAACCAATCCAGCCCAATCAATGTTTAATCCAGCCCCAATTAGGTCTGTGAGTGAAGACCAGCCACTTCCCAAAAACCAACTTCCAACCCAAAAAAGGTCAAAAAGCCCTCTAAAAGCTAAAGCCAAAAGCCCTGTCAAGGCTAAAGCCCTCTCAGTAAGCTCAGGCTTGCCTTTTATATTACAGCAACCACTAACCCAATTTACTCGCAGCAGCCAACTTCCCAGCAACTGCCAGCCCTGTCAGCAACTGACCATCCAACCAACTCACACTGGCCCCTTTTTAAATTCTTTCACTTCACTTCCTGTCTCTATGGTTTCTCCTTCCTGTCACTGTGGGCTGGTTAATCCCTACACATCTCTATGGTATGAGGACCTCCAGGCCCCCCATTAAATTAAAAAAAGAAATAAAGAATTCCTTTTTTACAGTAGTGAACATTAGGTATAAGAGTAGACATACATTTTCAGAAATGAGTGGGATGTAAATTTGTTTTGGTTAAGTAGACCTATTTATTACAATGAAAGTAGGAGAAGTGGGGTAGGAGAGGTGGGGCAGGAGAAAATGTGAGAATGGTGATAGTGATGAACAAAAGCATTAAAATTTTTTTTGATTCATAGAAAAGAGCAAAAAGGTGTTCAGAGAGATAAACAAGCAGGGTAATACTGGTACTTCAGTGTTTAATATTTACTTTAAAAACCCAATGTGTACTATGCTTCTTAGCTCTGTGACTGGGTGAAGCCTATATGACACTTTTTTGTCCAACTCTTGCCACTCTGTCTTAGAGTCATTACAAGTACAGAAATAAGAATTTTTTTTAAATGTGTATATTGTAAGATTTAAATTAATATGTGATAACTAAGTATTATATTTTATAAAGTTTATTCATAATCACTTGAAGTAGAAGGAATAAAAAGGAAATAGGGGTATAAAAGCCTAATTATCTAGCAAAAAGTAAACCATGTGAGTAAAATTCTCTGGCCTCTCATCTCATACCACCTCCACAAAATGCTATCACGGGGAAGGAGAGAGAGAGGGGGGAGAGAGACAGACAGACAGAAAGACACAAGGCTACACTAAACTTATATCCTCCCTACGTCAGCACATAATGTGAGAAGGAAAGTGAGATGCTGAGAATTGAAGTCCATGGGAGCAGGTTCATTAATTTCACAATCCCCCTGTGATTCCCATGGGAAAAGAGCATGTAGAAATCTCCCAGATTTACATGTCTAGTTTCCTCATGGAATCAATAAACATAACCAACATATATCTCTAAAGGTTTTTAACTAGAGGTACATACAATATCACACTTTCTAATTACAATAATCTTGGGATAAGAATGAAATAAAAAAGAAAACATAACCAGTGATTGCTAGCTAGGCTCATTGACAAAAAACCAACTGAGGGCAGTCCCCTTTGACGTAAGAGTATACATTCAAAATGAATGCATTCAACCCCCCACAGTTCAATTTCACTATATCCCAAAGTTCATTCTGGATCCTTTGATGCAGTGTGAGGCAGTGTGGTGCTTTTTCCAAACAGTTCACTTTCTATATTTGGGGAGGTAGCAAGTTTCTTGTCCTAAAATTACTCTCAAACAAGAAAAATTTTTATAAATCCAGAATTTTATGACAATCATATAATCCCCCTGAAGAGGATGTTGACAAACACACAGACCACCCAGGGATACATGGCTGAATTATGAGGTATATGAATCAATAGTTAAAAGGAAGTAAAAAAACATTTAAAAATGAATAGAAGAAAAGAAAAAAATCAAAATTAAATAGTATAGAAAAATTCAGAGTAAACAAGAATACATCCTTAACAGGTCTTAGAATCAGGGCCTTATAAAATGATTTATGTCCCACAAGCCTGTAGGACCATTGCAGCAATACGCACTTACCCAATCAGCAGCCAGGAAGACAGAAAATTGCCACACTATGAAAGGCAGAAAAGAGACTAGATTTTTGCAGCAAATGGGAAATACTATTCCCGGGTCTGATTTACCTTTGCTCTCAAGGATAGGGGAGCCAAGGTGGCAGCTAGACTGAGGAACTTTGTCTAAATCTGGTAGGGGAAAAGCCTGCATCTGATGTCGTCAAACAGCTGCTTCTTCAAACCCCAAAACAAGTCCTCTGTCTTGGCACAGATTCTTATCAGTCCCACCATGATTGATTGGCCTCCTTGACCTTGTGCTTTTTGACTCTGTATATAATCCTCTTTTGTGATCCCTTCTCCTGGAATCTGACACAATAATTAATCAAATCCCATAATATTTAATAATCAATGGCAGATTTCCATAGTCTAAAGCTTTTGGTATCCATTAGTGGATATTGTAAACTTACATTAGTGCAAAATCAAAAAACTATTAATACTGGTAGCATGTGCTTCAAGGATAAAAAATGAGAGAAAAAAGAAAAATCAAGTATCCTATTGCACATACAAGGAAAAAAAAAATCAATCAAACAATCAGTGACACACTGTGTTTGCCAAGGAGAGACACAATACAAATGTTTCTCACCCCAAAATGAAGTCCATTTCTTTTTTAACTTGGCCATGATCCACAGTGTGAGTGCAAATGATTTTCACCAAGTAACAGTAAACAGTAAAACAGTAGTACAGCTAAAACACATTTAAGAAGTACCAAAATCCCCAAAACATAAGAGCACATTTAAATGACAATAGAAAACAAATCCACTATCATTAGGATTCATATGCGTCTCTGAAGCCACTAAAGCTCAGGCATACTTATCACAAGTTCTCCAGAGGTAGCAAATCTTTCAACCTTGGCTGAGATATTTTAACAAAGTCTTTCATTGCCATCAGAATTTAGATCATTCTGGTGGAAGGATAGAGTAAGCTGAAGAGTTACAAATATAAAAACCATTCAGAAGCTACTAGGCAACATGGGTAATGCTCCCCTCTCGGGAGCCATCCATGGGTGCCACGCTCCCTAGGAAAACCTTCCCACTTTCCGTATGAGACTGTAACATCTGTAAAAGGCATGTCTTTATATGTCTCATCCATTACATTTTCATAAATGTGGAGTTGGGGAATACAACAGTGCTATAGCACTTTACTTCAACTACTAAATGGACCCTTTACCTCTTGTTACAGACAACTCAAAGGCAGGCAAATGATCAGAGGTACTGGTCAGAGGTACTGGTACTATTAGATATCTGAAAATTGCGTCTGAAAACCCTTTAAAATCAATTTAAAAATTTAGGTCATTAAATCCAAAAGTTGTAGACAGGTTATAACCAGTTTGATGGAGTCAATTCATCATCATCTATATGACACTTTAAAAGGCAAAAAGGAACAAAAGGCTGTTTAGGCAACATGTGATCTTGATGGATCTGGTGACAAACCCAGCATCCATGAGGACATTTTCTCCAGTAAAATCATAGGGCAGTACAAATAAAGACAAAGTAATAGAACATATAGGTAATGACCAAAACACAGTAGCTGAAAATTATTCGGTGTAACAGAAAAGTGTAGATTAGATTAATATGTGAATTTAAAAACAAAATTAAACCTTAAAGCAAACAATCAGCAAATATAATATATGTGACAGGATACAGGCACTGAATTCAAGAGTCCTTTTCTCCAATTCCAATAATTGCATTACAGGGACTTTTTCACTATTTGGAAGGAAAAAACTGAAACAGTTAGCAATGAAGTCCGAAAAGCTAAAAAGTCACCTCCAGATTCTTTAAAGTTCCTTCCCTCCTGAGTATTATCATCCATTTAGATTCCTGTGGTCACACTTCTAGGGTTCCAGATACCCAAACTGGGCATAGTGTGGATGAACCCCATATTGGATGTGGGGTTGGCAGACCAAAATGGCAAGGGAATGTAGGGAGATGAATCTCCCTTCTGAATATCAAGAGTACTCAAGCTATCAACTGCAAAGTATCCAGTCAGTACACCCAGGAATGGTAGCAAGAAAAGATACCCCAAAACTTTGAGCTCTGGGATCTCAGTCAGGTTCTTGGGGAATGGGAGCTGTTTGAGATAGGCTGGAAACTGGGCCATGCTTGCAATTCTACTTATTAAAATTGTTTGCAAATCTACTTCCTATCTATAGGTGGTGCTAATGTACTGACTTGGAGTAAAGTGAAGAGGTTTGGAAGAGTATTTTTCCTTCCCCTCCCCCCAGGGGTAAAATTGCCAGGGAACATATGCTACCAAGTAGGAGTGCTGGAATATTAGCTATGGGGCACCTGGACCCTGTAGCTTTAAGACACAAGAAAGTTTAGGAAAGGCCTTAAAGAGAGAACAAACTTCTAGGAGTAAGATATGGCTAAATTTCTCAATCAATAATTAATATCTTCTAGTAACAACCAAAAAAAAAAACTGAGCTGAAATTATTAACTTCCTCCAACACTCCAGGATTCTGGGCTGCAAGATGATATCTTAGGGAGGGGCAGGATTGCTTCCCCCAGGTGAAAGGAGTCAGGAGGATTAGAGGCTAATTGTTGCTCCCCCCCAAAAAAAACCACACCCTGCTCCAAGGCAGCAGCAAGCACTCAGCTGTTAGCAATGTAAGAGAAAGTGGAGTTTATACTTTACCAGCCCCATGGAAAGTGGCTTGCAAGGACCCCTAGCTAGTGTCTGGTCAGAAGTGGGAGGCAGTGAAAGCCGCAACAGCAACAGGAGCAGTGCAGGGTGGCAGAGACTTTTAAAACTAATCTATCTTTTTGTCTATTAAAAAAAAAAGTGCTCTACCAACTTAGAACGGAGCTAGGGTTCTAAACTCCAGACTTCTGGTTGCTATAAATGTAAGATTTAAATTTAATATGTAATAACTCCTAGAATTATATTCTATAAAGTTTATTAATAGTCACTTGAAGTAGAAGAAATAAAAAGAAAATAGAAGTGTAAAACCTAATTATCAAGCTAAAAGTAAAGCACGTGAGTAGAACTCTCCTGTCTCACCTCACACCACCTCCACAAAAACATGATCATGGGGAGGGTGATGGGGGGTTATACAAAACTTATATCCTTCTTATGTCAGCATGTAATGTGAGAAGGAAAGAGAGATGCTAGGAACTGAAGTTGAAGTGAACAGGTTCTAATTACACATGTAATAGAGAACTCACAATTTCATTTAAGAACTTTTTTTTTCTTCTTTTCTTGAAATATTTGTATTGATATTCTTCAAGTTCATAGCCAAAAAAAAGGAAAAATAGGAAAAGACTCTATCTACACCAATATAGACAGACAGACAGATACACACACACACACACACACACACACACACACACACACATACACACACACGATATATATATGTCAAAACTCTTTGTAATAGCAAAGAACTGGAAACAAAATAGATGTGCATTAAATGGGGAATGATAAAGAAATGTAAGTGTAACAGAGGGATACAAGTACAAAGAATGAAACAGTTCCTATCTGCAATGATCCTTTGTTCTAATGGAGGACTCAAAAACAAAAATAGCTACAGCATAAATATAAATTAAACATATACAAAATAGTTAAAAGTAAATAGGGAGGATACTTGCATTTGGGGTAAGAAGGTTGTGCTTAAGCTACATCTTATGGAAGAGGAAAGCCTCTAGGACCATGGTGGTGAACCTATGGCACACATGCCAGAGAATGTAGAGTGTAGACTCCTCCTTGTCCTCAGTATCAAGCACAAGAATATTCTGGACCAAAAAGAACTTATGACCTAAAACCCACAAGAGTAAAAGAAAGACTCGCCTTCATAGGATAAATCCACATCTTGTGGGGGAGGAGGGGCACTTTTTCCTCCTAGCTAGAACCATAGGATGATAAAAGTTTGGAAGGGAAAGGTAAAATTAGGAAGGAAGATTCCCCAACTATTTAATTTCTACATATTGGTCTTTACCAATCAATCTTTCATTGTCAGCTTATTTCTTTTTAATTTAAAGTAGAACAATTTGTTTTTGGCAAATTATTTTGTTACAAGAGTATGGATGTGAAGGGGCTTTGAGGAATCTTCCATCTTGTGGACCTTTTTTGACTCTCTGACCTCCTTTACTGCCCCCCTGTGTGAAAGGCTGACATCACACCTCTTGATATGCCATGTTCTCTCAGTAGTATGAGGTATTATGAGAGGTATCACTTTCAGTTCCATTTAATAACTTCAAAAGAGACATGATCTTCCTTCTGTCCAATAAGTTACTGAGGACTAGAAAGAAAACCCAGAGAAGGGATGAGATCAGCCTGCCACTCTTCTTAAAACAATTAAGAAATGATCATTTGGAGAAATCAATAGTTGTTTTATTCCTTTTTTGACACCAGTTCTGAGCTTTAGTCTTACAACTCATTCCTGTAATGTGCTTTCATCTCTCTCCCCCACTTCAAATTTAATAAGGTTGTACTTTTCATATTATGAAATTAAAACGTCTAAAGCTGCTGTTAAAAAAAAAAAAGCTTATGAAGTTTGCTTAGAGAAAAAGTGTAGAGGGAGAAGAGAGCCCTGGTGTGAATGATGACATAGCAATGGAGACTTTGAAAAGAGTCTTCTAACAAATAGGATTCAAATAGAAAAGTGAGTGTATGCTGAAAATTGTTCTTATTGTCATTTATGCATATCTTTCTTTTTTTTTTTTATAGATTGAGACCATTAGTTTCTACACAACCATCTAAAAAGACTCCGACAAAAGAGGTTAGTTAAAAGCATTGACTTTATGACTATTTATCTCTTTCATGAGTAAACAATACTGAAATATTTCCTCCCCCAGGGCAAAAATTGGTCCTAGTTTCTGGTAGACAAGCATTTGTTAAAAGTTCCCTGAAACAGATATTCAATTTACTAGGCACATATTTTGGCTCTTTTCCCCAGGAAAAGATAAGTTGCCTTGAAGAAGGTAGTAAGGATGATTAGATATTAGAATCTGGAAAAACCTTTATCCAAAACATGGATTTGATTAACTTCAATATTTGGAATCTAGAATCTTGATTAATAAACTCACACTACATAATTAAGTCCTTCATTGGGAAAGATGTGTCTTTGTTTATTTAGGCTAAGGAATGGTTATTTCCTGTTCTTAAGGAAGGTGTAAACCTACAAATTATTAAGGTCTACATATCTTAACAAGTTTTGACCATGGGGTAAGTTCTGTTCTACAGTGATGTGTTCTGAGTTCTGTGGCTTCTTCCCAACTTTCATTTAGTGAACTGGGTAGTAATTCATGAAAGGAGCAGAATGGAGAACACCTACAGTTTTCTAGAGCTTCCTTAGTTGAATCTTTTAGCATGAACACTAGGCCTAATTTCCATCTGGGCTGTCTAATGTTGAGACTCTTTGGTTGACTTATTGCTGTAGTGTTTTAAAAAGTTTTAGTTAAAATGGTCTGAAGATCATTAAACACATAAGACTATTAAAGACCAAGACACTGGCCATTTTGCCTGACTCATATTCAGAAAATTATTTTCAAAAGAATTTTGATGGGTTTTGTTTTAAACATTTCTAAAGACATTTTTTCTGAAACTATTGGATAGCATCCCTGAGGAACAGAGAAAAAAAATGGCCTCTTTGTATATTTCCTCCTTAACTAATAATGTTTGAATGTAAAGCCTAATAAGTATATGAATTGGCACTATATCAACATATCTAAATATTACATGACCTTTGACAAATCTTTATCTGTAAAAATTAGGAAGTTGAACTAGATGATATTCAAGTTACCTTCCAACTTTAAATCCTATCATCTTATATTTTAAAAAACAATAGATCCTCTTAAGTGCTGTACACTTCTCTGTTCTACATGGAAACTGTAGGTAAATATATTAAGAGTACTCTACACATAACTGATTTACCTTCTAGCACTTCATTATAGCTCATAAGTCAAAACAAGGCTTGTAAGTATGAAGGCATTTTAGTTTGGTATTCTGTTTGCCAGAAATGGGCAAGTTTAGGGTTTGAGGGTCTGATGGTAGGAGGGAGAACTAGCCTCCTTTGTTGAAAAAAGAATCATCTGTGGTAGAACAATGATGCATAAATTCTTGTTAATGTTTGGGTGCCCAAGTACAGCTCACCTTAGTACGGCCCAAGATCACATTAACTTTTTTTTGTTTTCCATATACATTTTGTTCATCTCATTCTTGCAGTCTGATAAAACGCTCCCATTTCCAGGTATCTGCTTGTAGTCCTTCAGGCTTTATCAGACTGGCTAGAGCTTTTGTTTCAATAAAAATAGCTCCCAGAATTATGCTCATGAAACAGAGGAGAAAAAAATGTTCTTGGAGGTGACAAAGCAAAATAAGCTGAGTTTTGCCACCTTCTTTTATATCGACATTCTATTAACTGTAACCACTGACTTTACTCTTGTCCCTAACCTATGTGAAATGATTTAAAACTTCATTTTTTCTTCTATGAAGATTAAATAGCACATGTGTCAGTTTTGTTGGAACCATATATGAAGAGGTCTTCTCATGGCCACCTGAGCTTCAGCACTCAGAGTTTATTTGTGGATATAAGGGCCTTGATGGCCTGTTGTCTTATATTTAATTTCACTCCAAAGTTTAATCTTGCTTAAAAATATTAAAATTTGAAATACCTTTCCACTATGGAAAAATGATAGGGAGTTATCTAGTCTCTTATCACTCCTTCCTCTCAAATACTAACACTGACAGGGTCCTAAGAAATGGGTTCCAGTTCTCCTTTTGATGTAAGTGGGATGAATGCAAAAGTAACCTATCCACTTTTATCTTTTTTCTTGGTAGGTGTCACTTCTCAATGCACAGACAGAGGCTACAGAACTTGCAAAACCTCCAAATATTGTGGTTGAAAGTGGGCCAGTACTATATAATCATGAAGATGACATTGAAGAAGAAGAGTTAGACGAAGAGGAGGATCATTGCATGAGTGCCCTTCAATTAATGGGAGGAAATGGTATGTAGGGCTGGAACTCAATAGGAAGTCTTGACATGGTCTGAGGAAATAATATTGGTGATAATGGTAAATGTGATTCCTAGGATTTAAAACAAATCCTTTAACTGTATTACTTATAATTTGATTTAGCACAATTCATTATAACCAAAAGAGAGCTGGATTGGAAGTCAAATGACCAGAAGTTTGAATCTCCTAAAATTGGAATAATAGCACTTCTACTTCAAAGCCGTTTTTACAAATCATCCAGCACTATAGGAATATAAACAATTATTAAGACCTGCCTTTTCACAAAACTTGAATACTAAGAATATTTCAAGTTATTAATAAGTTTTCAAAAAAGGAAAAGAGTAGCTGATGCCATATTTTCCAAGAAGCACTTCTCTGTTTCAAGTCTAAAAAGATTTTAAATTCAAAAGGATTTTGGAAATATAAACTATATGATATATGCAAGATGCTGTTCTTATAAAACTAAGTTTTCAGGTTATAGAGGTAATTAGTTAATAACATTTTTATAGTGCTAAGTTTTTAAAAGACATTTTTCTCTGATGCTTCCAGAGAAAGAACTGATAGAGGTTGAATCCAGCCAAAAAAAAAAAACATTTTTCACTTTCTTAAATTTTTTGTTCAAGTTGCCTTCCACAAAAGGATTAATATGGAAAAAATGTTTACATAGATTGCACATGTAAAATCTATGTGAAATTGCTTGTCATCTCAATGGAGGGGAAGGTGATAAGGGAGGGAAAGGATTTGAGACTCAACCTTTGTTGAAAAGTGTTGGAAATTGTTTTTACATGTAAATGAGGAAAAATTAAATGAAAAAAAAAAACATTTTTCCTCACAGCAGTCTCCTGTGAAGTATATAATACAGATATTATTATTTTTTTGTGTGTTTATGTGTTTATGTCTTTATAGCTAGGTCTTGTGCTTTTTCTCTATTAACTTTGTCTGAATGAACTTGACCAGCTCACTTCCTTCTCAGGACCTCATTTTCCTGATCTCTAAGAATACTATGTTGGTGGAGCTGACAGGAACAAAGTTCTTTTCTGTCCACTCTCAATCATCTATTATCATCTTATGCCTTAGAAGCCCACTTTTCCCATAAGAAAACCAAGGCCCATTGGGTGAAGGATGTTTATGATCATTTAGTTAATAGAAGTAGGGCTTGAACCTCAATCCAAATCCAGTGTGCTTTCTAGAAGATTATACTACCTTACTGACTGACAATAGGAAGAGTAGGAGTAGAGGTAATCATCATCATTGTTGTTGTTGTTATTAATATAATCTCCCTTCACCAAATCTGAGCCTTCTAACTATTTTAATAGCCTACCGCCAGTGTGCCTCTACTAGCAGTTCCAAAGTCTCGTAATTCATTGGAAACTCTCAGGAATGGACACTTTATGTAATATACACATTACATAGGAAAGTAATGATAAAAATTACTAACCTCAGAGTTGTGTACAAGGCATCTTCCAGATAGTGGCCCTTTGTGGTAGGCAGTAAAAACATTGTCCTCATTTTAAAATTGTAAGTAAGAAGGCTTGGGTTTGAATGCCTAAGTATAAACACTGGCCTTACCATTTAGTTGCCTGGACAAGGCACTTATCTTTTCAGGGCCTTAGTTTTTTATGGTAACACAAGGACATTAAATTAGATTATATCTAGGACTTTTTCTATTGATGAAATTCTAAGAGTTTACAATTATCTGATGAAGAACTTGAACCAAAATCTTAACTTCCAAAGGAATAAATTCCTTTATACATTGTTATTTCTCATTGAGAAGTTAACTTCGATTGCTTGATTGATACAAATTCACAGCAGTCAATGAGTACTTCTTACTTCTAACACACAGTGTTTACTCTCTGGGCCTACAAAGATGTGTTGGTCTCCTTAGTTGTTTTCCTCTTAAAATTACTTTCATCTTCTCTGTGTTTATCTTGTATTATCTTCCCCATTAGGAAGAATATCCTGCATTTAAGGCAGGCTATTCTCTTTTTTTTTGCCTTTCTTTGTATCCCTGGTGCTTAGCACAGTACTTGTCATATAGTATTTTGTACTGATAAAAAAATAATATAAAAGGTGTCACAAGGGAGGATGCAATGAATTACCAAACAAATGCTAGAGCCAGTAAATTCAGAGGAGGGAGAGATCACTCTGGATTCAAAGGGATCTAGTGACGGAGAACCTGAACTGAGCAGCCCCTGTAGGATCCTGGAGAAGAAGACAATATAATTATAAATGAATAAGAGTACATTTTTGTTTCTTCTTTTGTAGTGCAGGTGAGTATTTGCTGTTAATCTGTATTATCTCTACATTTCAGATTATGGCTGTGACTTGGATGATGATGATGGCTACTAGACTTAAGCTTCTAAGGGACTTGTAACCACATCTTGATATTGGACATATCTTCTGATCGTGTGAATGGTGAAAGGAGTTTCTGGATTACCCTGTGTTCATGAACAGCCTAGACTTTTTAAAAGATAATTTTATTTGCATTTTGTGTTTAATCAGTTTATATTGACCCATAACTCAGAGATGACGTTTGGGCTTTGTCATACTTTAATTTTGGGATCATGTTTTGAGAAATGTAAGAAATATTTCTACTCAGCAAGCAAAGACAGTTTGCATCTATGTGGGTAGAAGTGTGGGTCTTGTCTTCTTCCTGGTTCCACTTTTAATAGCCCAGGTACTGTCAAATCCACTAAAAGAGATTATACTCAGAGTGTCTGAAATATAAAGTATTTATCCAGATGTTTGGACTTAACAAGAATACAATCTCTTATAGTTGAAAATAAAGCTGTATACATTAACGTTCCTTTCGCTCCGAATAGAAAAAATCACTCAGAGATACACTGTGAATCCCAGACAACCAAGGAAGCTTTTTTAGCAGGGCCATTCCTTATATAGACTTATGGTATTTTGACCTGGAAAGGACCTTAGAAAATCATCCAGAAACCCCAGTACTAGACACCTCAGTTCAGAATCTTGAAATCATTCTTATTTCTTTTTCATCTGCCCTTCAACTATTTGCCATATTTTATCAGTTCTGACTTCACAACATTTCTTGAAACCATCTCTTTCCTTTCTCTCTGATAGCCTCTATCCTAATTCAGGCCCTCATCATTTCTCACATGATTTATTGCTATGGATACCTAAAAATAAGCTCTTACTATGTGCCAGGCACTATACTAAGTACTGAAGATACAAATACAAGCAATAAGAAAGATAGTCTTTGCTCTTAAAAGAGCTTACATTCTAATGGGGAGAAGACAACCTATAAAAGGGAGCTAAAAAACTGAAGAGGAGGCTGTGTGATAGAGTAGGTAGAAAAGCACTCCACAAGGAGACCATGATGGTGAAGTCTAGAGTCAGAATCAGAACTGGAAGAGAATGTAGGTAGTAGGCATGAATAAATGGAGGTTCCTGGAGGAATGGTGCCACAGGAGCGGAGGGATATTTCACAGAAGACCACAGGGAATGAGGGCTGAGACATGGTGGTAAATGATGACCTTTTTATATTGAGAGCCTCACTATGAAATAAGAATAAAAAGGATGCCTCTTGAGAACCATGTGGCTTGTGGCTTGTCTTGAAAATGAAGAGGCAGGGAAGGTTATTAATTTAGTACTTTGCCATGTCTGCAATCTTGTTCACTCGTTCATTCAATAAACATTAAATACCTATTGCCATGCATTGTCCTATGCTCTGGGGATAAAAAGTCCTAACCCTTAAGAAATAGAGTTCTGAGAGGTAGAAAGAAGGATAGAGTAGGAAAAAACATATGTACAGTTAAATAAATATAAAGTAAGCTCTGTCAAAGAGAATACTGGCAACTGGGGGGGATTAAGATAGGTTTCCCAAAGCAAATGGCACAAATGAACTGGGCCTTGAACAAAACTAGGGGTTCTAAAAAGCAGAAATGTTAAGGTGTGGAGATGGCAAAAGGAACATCATATGGAGACTAACAAGTAGGGCAGTTTGACTAGACCTGAAGAGGTATGTCAGTGTTCTATAACGGAGTTTATATTTTGTCCTAGAGGCAGGAGGGATCCCCTGGAGTTTCTTGAGCATACAATGACATGGTCAGGGGGCAGCTAGGTGGCTCAGTGGATTGAGTCAGGTCCAGAAATGGGAGGTCCTGGGTTCAGATTTGGCCTCAAGACACTTCCTAGCTGTGTGACCCTGGGCAAATCACTTAACCTCCATTACCTAGCCCTTACTACTCTTCTACCTTAGAACCAATGCACAGTATTTATTCCAAGATTCAAGGAAAGGGTTTTAAACACACACACACACACACACACACACACACCCCAATGATTTGGTCAGCCCCGCTGTGCTTTATCAGTAACTATTCGGCAATTGCATGTAAGGGAGATTGGAGAGAAGAAAAACTGGGTGCAGGAATACCAATTCGATTGTTATGATAGTCCAGGTAAGTGTTCTCTAATTTTTGTCATCTTAGCCTTTAGGCAAATGTGTCAGCTGGGGAAAACAAAGTTATAGTTTCCATTACTACTACTTAAAGTCAATCCAATTAAACATTTATTAAGCTGGGCCTTCTGATTAGTGCAAAGGATTTAAAAAAAGGAAATAGGCATTTATTGATATGCCAGTTACTTTGCTGAGAGCTGGGATGCAAAGGCAAGTAAAAAGAATGGCACTCCCTTTTCTCAAGGTATTTATATTGTAATGGAGGTATCTGAGAGAGGGCTTTAAAGACCAGAAGTCTAGGCAGAACCCAGAAGGGAATGAAAGCTGCCTGGCTGGGGCCACTCCTCAGAATGGAGGCCTCAGGCTGAACAGGCCAGGGTAAGAAAGGGGAGGACTTGGAGGAAGGCTATTCCCATTACGACTTTATGCCAAATAAAAGTATAAACCATACTTCTTTACATGTCCTGTTTGAGTTTTGCCCTCCCTATTTCTGTGTTTTTGTTCATGGACTACTTCCTCTTACTCCCATCTCTGCCTGTTGAAGTTCTTCCCTTCTTGCCAGCTTAAACTCAGATGCCTCCTCCAGGAAGCCTTCTTGACTACTTCATCTCCAGCTGCAAGTGATCTCTCCTTAAATTTCTCATAGAATTTTGTTTTTGCCTTTCCTTTGCATTTCTCATCTCACACTTTAGTATGCATTGGTTATTTTTATACATGAACATTCTTCCCCTTTCTATTATAAACTCCTTCAGACCATGGTCTATGTCATTTCCAAATTTCTTAGTTTGACAGATGGAGTCTGTGGGAAGAATCAAAATTGTTTCCACTCTGGAGCACAAAGCTAACATTGGGATTCGCTAGAGGAGAAGAGGAAGGGATCAAATAAAAGCAAGAAGAAGAGTAAAGGAAAGGAAAGAAAGCAGATAAAAACAATAGGATATGAAGAGGTATCCCCACATGGAGGTGCAAGAATAGAAGAGGCAAGAAGACAGTGAAAGAGTGAGACCTAGAGGAAAGGTGGGGGAAGAGGGTAGAGGAGACAAATAGAGGATAAGAGGAGAAGGAAAGGGGGGACAAAAAGATGGCAGGACATTAAGAGAGAAGAGAGAGGTGAAAGAGGAAGAAGTAATAGAAGGTGAGGCGAGAGTTGCCAGAGATTTTTAATTTTCATCTCTATTACTAAAGATCATAAATTTATAGCAGAAAGGGATCTTAAAGATCCAGATTAACTCCTTATAAATGAGGAAACTTTTCCCATCTCAGTCTTCTCTCCAATGCAAATCACGGATAATCTGCACAGTAAAAACTTTGGGTGGTTTTGTTGTAGGCTCACTGGAAGAAAATTAGTTTTTCTGTAGCAAATATTGTTTCCAAGGTGGAGAAAATGCCAGCTTTGTAGAAAATACTGTGACCTCAGAAACATTCCTGTCTTAGTCCTATTGTGGGAACACAGCCCAAGAGTCAGGAAAATTGGGTGCCATAAAACAGAAATATTGTCGTCAACTTTTTGTTTTTAATGGCATTGCACTCTGGTTCCTGATGGATTGTTTTACCTGGGATGCCTTCCAGGCCAACAAACAGAACTTTACCACCCAACAGTGTCAAGATTTCTGCCAATTTCTGCATGACAGCTTTTTTGCCCCCTATACAGGGCACTCAGGGTTTTTTCCTCCATTTTGTCTGTCTTCTCAATCTATCTATCACACTTCCCTAAAAAAGAGCAAACAAACAGCATCGATACAATTGGAGCTGAGATATCCAGTTGATGTGATTCAGTCATAACACAGAGAAAAAAAGTCAAGGTAGTGTCTGGTTGTGTGCTTAAATGACCATCCATATAACACTAGTCGGGTCATTAGCCAACAAGCATTCTCTGTAGGCTGTGTCCAAAAGATCCTGTTATCTAACCAAATGCTTGTAATCCATACTTGTTATCTCCAACTTGGATCAATTGGAGGACTTCTCTTTCCAGAATAAATTTTCCTGTAAAGTCATACAATAAAGTTAAGGGAAGAGGGTAGGTCTGGAGAAATGAGTAAAACCCTTATGCTAACGAGAATTTCTATACCTGAAAAGAGTTTGGATTAGAGACTACTGAGCAGGACAGAAAGCACCCAGACTGATGGCAATTAAAAAAACAAACAAAGAAAAAAACCCTTACCTTCTGCCTTAGAATCAGCCCAGGGCCACAGCTAGCAAGTGTCAGAGGCCAGATTTGAACTTGGGTCCTCCCAACTCTAGACCTGGCTCTGTCCCCTGTGCTACCTAGCTTCCCTTTATTATTATTTTGCTGAATTTCTCAGCATTCTGAGAGATGAAAGACCATGTCTGCAAAAGAAAAGTCAAAATGTGAAGACTGTAAAAAGTAACAAAAAAACTTGACATGAAAGATATTTTTCTCAAAAAAAAGGAGAAAAGAATCCCAATGCTCTTTAAATAAGTCACCCACAGATCAAAAGTGAACATTCAGGCCCATCTCTTGGTTTATTTTAAAAAGTTTTTTTCATGGTTACATGATTCATGTTCTCTCCCTTTCTCCCTCCCAGAGTTGACAAGCAATTCTACTGGTTAAAATACATGTATTATCAACTGCCATTCATTGTTAGTTTTAGCATAAAAATACTATGGTTCTGGGTGTCAACATTTATTTTTTTAATATAAGTAGGAATTTTTGAGGGACCATTTATAGATAGAGCATTTGATGTGGAATGCTTTTGTGTGTTTAATGATTTCTTTGAAATTTCTGGGTAGTATAGCACAGTGAAGTCTTAAGAAATTTGTATCATATCAAATCTTAAGTTTTACAGGAAGTTTCATTTTCAGATAAGCTAGTTTATTATAAAATGACACACACAAAAAATTACAATTCTTGAAATGTTTAAAAAAAAAGTTCACAGACTCCACAGATTCTAATCTGGAAAATAAGAGTTTTTTTTAAAAAATTGCCTGCCTAACAGATGTCCACACATAGAGAAGGAAGTGTGAAAGAATGAATAACTAGTGAATGAAACAGATGCAACCAATCAGGTAGGTTTAGGGAAAGGAACTGTCATAGAAACAACTCACCTGGTTGGCCGGGTTTTTAACTTTTTTCCACTTAGAATATAACTTCAGAAGTTTAGGGAGGATAATTTAAGAAAATGGCTTAGGTAGATTTGGTGTCCACCCTTCCTGTTTAGTGCAACATGGCCTGGCCACTTTGGATTACAGGATCATAAATATAGAATATAGGAAGGGACCTCAGAAGCCATTTATTCCAATCTCATTTTTAAGATGAGGAAACTGAGGCACAAAGAAGTTAAGTGACCTGCCTGGGATCACATAATGTGAGAGGTACAATTTGAAACAGGTCTCTGCCTCTACTCTCCATCCTCCACAAATGGAGGCAAATGGATCTCCCTAAAGTACGTGTTTAATCATGTCATCCTCCCCTGTTCAATAAACTCTAGTGGTTCCCTATTAACTCTGGGTTCAAATATAAAACCCTTCATAGCCTGGTCCTCTCTACCTTGCCAGGCTTTTTTACTTCATTCCTACATGCCCCAGAGATCTAGTGATGACTCTCCTTGTCATTTAAATATTCCTTGCCGAAGGCACGCCATCTCACAAGATTCCAGTTATTTTCTCTATCCCCCATCCCATATCTGGACTTTTCTCCCTTCTTATTTCTAACTCCTGGCTCTCCTGACTTCCTTCTATTTTTAGCTAAGGTCTTGCCTTCTCTAAGAAGCCTTTCCCTTAATGCTAGTGCTCTCCCTCTTGATTATTTCCAATTTATCCTGTCTGTATCTTGTTTGTACATAGTTGTTTGCATGTTTGTCTCCCTCATTAGACTGTGAGCTCCTTGAGAGCAGGGACTGGGTTTCGTTTTTTGTTTTGTTTTGTTTTGTTTTGCCTTTCTTTTGTATCCCCAGTGCTTAGTATAGTGCCTAGCTCTTAGCAGGTAGGCAGGCACTTAATAAATGCTTGTTGATTTGACTCTTGACTCCAGCCAATACTCCTTCCCCTCTTGTTTCCACCTCTCCTCTCCCAGTTCTCACCAACAGTGGTTTACCCACATACGCATTTTAATAATGAATACCCTCAACTAACCTATTTCAGACATACTATGCATCTCATCTTGCCAACTATGGGCAGGTCACCCTCAAATTCTGTTTCCACATCCTAGTCGTTACCAGTTAAGTAGTCAAGTAAAGTCTGACTGTTGTCCCCTTTAACTTTTGTTTATTAGTTTTATTTTTAAATTTTTTGGTAGCTTTTTTGCAAAAAAAAAAAAACTCCCCCTCCCATCTTCTTCATTAAATTTTATTCTTTTTCAATATATTCTAGACATTTCCCCTTTGGTTTCTGTTTCTTATGCCTATTTATTCTTTATTCTGTATTCCTCATGGAATCAAAGTTTGTTAGGTATTTATTTTTATTTTTTTTTAAACCCTTTCCTTCCATCTTAGAATCAATACTATGTATTAGTTCAAAGACAGAAGAGTGGTAAGAGCTGTCAATGGGGAGTTAAATGACTTGCCCAGGGTCACACAGCTGGGAAGTATCTGAGGCCAGATTTGAACCTAGGACCTCCTGTCTCTAGACCTGGCTCTCAATCCACTGAGCCACCCAGCTGCCCCCTGTTAAATATTTATTTTTAATTCCCTCATCTAAACAGTTTATATATTATTGTCCCATAGATCATGCCCCTTTCCTTTTTGTGTGTGTGTGCTGTCTCAGTTTTTATAGTAACTATTCCTATAGTAGATAGAAGAAAGAACATGTCTATAGAGAATTTCCTTTGTGCCTGATAGTTTGGTTCATTACTATTCCTGGCCTTAACCATGACCCCCCCCCCCCAAGTTTCCATGAAATTTCCATGAAAAGCCCAACTATTCTCCTAAATGTTTGTGTTCAGAAGAGCTTGTGTTGCTCAGCTGGGTTGGTAGGAAACAGCATACAGAATGAGGAGTTATGGGATTATTCTTCTCTGCTATTAATTCATTTGGTTGTTCCTTCATTAGGATCCTTGCAGTTCCTCCAACATTTGTCATTTTCCTTTTTTTTTGTCATCTATACCCATCTCATGGATATGAGGTGGAACCTCAAAATTGTTCTTATTTTGCATTTCTGTAATTTATGATTTGAGTGGCACAGTGGATAAGAGTATTCATCCTGGAGTCGGGAGGACTCATCTTCCTCAATTTAAATCTGGCCTCAGATACTTATTGTGTGATCTTGAATAACTTAGATAATCCTGTTTTCCTTAGTTTCTTCATCTATAAAATGAGTTGGAGAAGAAAATGACAAACCACTCCAGTATCTTTGTCAAGAAAACCCCAAGTGGGATCACAAAGAGTTAATAAACACAACTGAAAAACAACTTAACAATAAATGATTGGGGTATTTTAGATGTAGCATATTGAGAGTATTTTAAATAGCTTAGATTTGTTTCTTTTTTAAAACTGTCTGTTCATATTCTTTGAATATTTATTAGAGAAAAGGCTCTTTGTTTTGTAACTTTGAATAAAGCAGCTATTATGATAGATTGGAGATATTTAACAAAGGGAAGGCACTAGAAGTAAGAAGGATTGAAAATGACTTCCTGTAGAAGGTAAGATTTTAATTGAGACTTGAAGGAAGGAGAGATGAAGGAGAGCATTCCATAGATGGGATGCAGCCAGTGAAAGTATCTTGTTTTAGTAACAGTGTGAGATCAGTGTCATTGGATCACATAAATTACAAGAAGACTGGAAAGGTGAAAAGGTGAGATGGGTTAGAGAAAACAGGTTATGATTAAAAAATGAACAATTATATTTTATTCTAGATGTAATAGGGTTAGCTTTATACTGTACAATATTTCAACGTAATGAACTTGTTAAAGTTGGGGTTTGACAGTGTGAAGGAAGGTGAAACTGGACTGGCCTTTTTTCTTGTGGTGGTGGTTTTTTTTTTTTTTTGGTGATTCTGTTATAGATGGTAATTACTTACTATAAGGCATCTTTTTCTAGCCATGCTCTCCCCAACCAACTCCCTTTACTGCCTTCCAACCCCCAAGATTAGAAATTTTTGTCATTCAACAAAAAGAGTATATTCATACACAACTGTATGAATATACTCTGAATCCTTAAGTACTATCTCTTGAAGATAATTGTGGTCAACTATATGTTAAGCCCTCCTTCTGATTGTTTGAAACATCCTTCAAATTCTATATGGGTAGATATTTTCAAAGTGTGGTCCAGGGGTCTGTGAAGTCTAAATCATTTTTATAATAATACTAAGATGCTTTAATTTTTAATGTGAAAAACACTGATATAAACCACATGTACAAAAGCTCTGTCAAAGGCAGGGAGAGGGTCCTCAATAATTTTTAAAAGGATAAAGAGCTTCTAGGACCAAAAATTTTGAAAACTTGTACTAGAATATATCTCCAGAACCCAGTTTACATTCAGAATATCCTAGAGCAGTGTTGGTGAAGTATTGGCACATGTGCCTAGCTGGCACTCAGGAAGCTGCTCTGTTACCCCTCTTCCCAGCTCCCAACAATAGTTTTTGCATGCCCCACTCCTTTGCCAAGCCACCTAATGTGAGTACTTCCTCTCTCCTGACATTCTCTAGGGTAATAAGATGGGAGGTGGGGCTCACAGACAGCTTGAATTTGCCCTCTGAGCATTCAAACTCTGAAAAATGTTGCTAACACCGACCTAGAGGGACTGAACTTTTTGGAAAGGAAAGAGATTTTTACCTCATTAGCAAAGGACTAACAACAACAAAAAAAAAAACTAGTTGTACTCAACCGTTGCCAGAATTGGATTCAATTGTATTGCTAATGATCATCTTTACCTAGTTATTTCAAGGAATTCTCCTGAAAAAAGGCCCCACTCAGACTTAGGGAAGTGATATTTGTATATATTTATTTGATTTTTAATGACTTTTGGGAAATAATAATGAGATCGATTAACAATCCTGAGTTCTAGTAGGCTAAACATGAGGGACCTCAATAATGAAAATATTTAAGCCAAGGACAAATCCCTGGAATTTTGGGATTATTTAATTTATCATTATGAAGAAACTGTTGAGTTTTGTTTGATTCAATTTTGAATTTGAGAGAACAACCATAATTTTGCTATATGAATTTTATTGTGATTTTTTTTATATGAACCATTGAAAGCCCGATTCTTTCATGAGTTCTCAGAGGCATACCCAGAAATGGAGAAATAGACAAATGTGCCAATTGCAACTCATTTAATTAACCAAGTACAGGCAAGGGTGCTGCATAATTTGAAAAGGTTCTATTTTCCTCCTGAACTATAAACTATGAATTATAATTCTCTCTGGAGCTTCCATTGAAGATCAGAAGGTCTCCTGCAGAAATTACTCCTGCTTGCACAGAGCCTCCAACGTTGATGCTCTTGGTATTACTTTTGTGTTTTTCACCCAGTTTAGGTGATCAGAGTCAGGATCTAAGAGTTGTATCCCCTTCACCAATTTTGCTAAGTATAGAAAGGCAATAGCAATGCAGTTATATAGTTCTTTAGTCTTTTTTTTTAATTAACCTTAGAATTGGTACTATATATTGGTTCCAAGACAGAAGAGCAATAAGGGCTAGGCAATTGGGGTTAAGTGACTTGCCCAGGATCACATAGCTAGGAAGTATTTGAACCCAGATCCTCCTGACACCAGGCCTAGGTCTATCCTTTGAATCACCTCCTACCTTTGTCCCTACTCTAAGGCTACTGAATGATACCAGAGAAAAATCATAAAACCATGATGACTGGGTCCATTACAAATGTATATTACATTTGAATTGGACTCAATTGAACTTCCATTGCAGCAAGGCAGTCTTTTTACAGTCTAATCAATTTACCATCTTATCACAGAAACTTTTCCAAACCTTTTCAAATATCCCATAGTTCCTCTTCTCATGTCCTTTTAGGTGAGAACCTTGCTTCCTCTTTAATTGAAAAAAAAAATTGAAGCATTCCCCTAAAAGTTCCTCTTATCTTTTCTTCCTTATCAGTTATCCTTCTGATACCTTCCATCACTACCTCCTTTACCTCTGTTCCACAATGAAAGTCTTTTCTTTTTGTCAAGGTAAATCAGTATAAGCCAAGTGATTCATTATCCATCCTATTTTTTCACTAATCTTCAATTTCTTCCTGTCTACTACTTGCTTCCCTATATCATAGAAACACTCATGTCATCATCAAAAAAAAAAAAAACAAACCCCAAACCCTCACTTGATTAGTCTGTCCCCCTTATGTATCTCTTTTTTTGTGTGTGGATAAACTTAAGAAGGCCATCTGCAGTTAGTGCCTCATCTTCCTTTCAGTCTTCTTAATTCTCTTAAGTCTTGCTTCTGATTTTACCATTCAACTGAAACTATTCTCTCCAAAGTTAACAGTGATTGCTTAATTGTCCCATCTAATGGCCATCACTTAATTTCCATCCTCCTCAACTTTTTTGCAGCCATTGATACTACAAAGAAGGAAATAAAATTGGGCCAAGCACAAACTTACCTAGTTGCAGACTCAGGTACTAGTTGTCACATAGGCAAAGATCTTAAAAACTATTCTATGGTTTAATGTCTGATCCTCTAGCTCCATGGTGGCAAACCTATGGCACACATGTTAGAGAGAGGCACTCAGAAACCTCTGTGGGCACATGTACTGTTGCCCCAGCACAAAGTTTTTCAGAGTTTATTTCTAGAAAGCCAGATGGATGTGGGCAGACTGCTTCCTTACCCATGGACTCCTAAGGACATTTCACACATCACCTGCCCCTCTAAAAGGTTTGCCATCACTGCCCTAGATCAACCAAATCCCAAAAGTAGTATTCCTGACTCTTTAAAGGAAAGCCAGACTACCCTCATGTAAAACAAATATTCCTATCACAACAGCATCAGAAGCTATAAAAACCAGGGGGAGGAAATTGGATGTTACTATTAAAGGTACTACTAAAGTTCTAAATTTATAAGAAAGGTTTTGTTCTTCTACATCCCTTACTGGAGTCATATCTTATTACCCAGAGAGTTACCCCAAAGGGGCTTGAGTCAAAAGCTCTTTGTTCTGTAATAAATGTAGCACTGCATCTCTGTTGCTTTCTTGGGGGTGGTGAGAGGATTAAGAGCCACTCATGGTTTCCTATGTCATACAGAAAAGTTAAGTCCTTTGAGTAATTTATAGTATGACCAAAAGCAACCATGAAGGACCCAAATTTTCAGCTAAAAAATCTGTTACATGTGTATTTATGTATAAGTATTTGAAGTCATAGTTTTTATTACTGGCCTCTTTCTTAAATTTTTGTCTCCTATGAACTTCTCCTGCTGTTCTTCCTACATTTTACAGTAGGGCCCCTGTATCTGCAAGGGATATGTTCCAAGACCCCCAGTGGATGCCCAAAACTACAGGGAATTTTCACTTTTACTTTTGACACATATTAACTTTACTTCATAATACTATGTTCTCTTTCCCTCTCCTCCCCCTGGGCCTGATACTTTTGGGATTCCATATTCCCCATAAATTTCCTTAAAAATTTCAAGATGAAAACTTAAAAACTGACATGGAAAGACCACCACTATGAACAGACCACTACCCTGGGCAGACCACTTGTATAGAGAGAAGTGACTTTTGCCTCACTCTGTCACTCAGTCACTGACCTCATCCAGCAGAACCCCCACCCCTCCTTCTGCCTCCCTCCTTTCCCTGGAATGACTCTGGGTAAGTGAAACCATGGATATGGGAGGACTTCTCTAGCTACTTTGTACTAGCTTAGTGGATATTCATAAGCAGTTTTCTCCTTTTCCATTTCAAAACCCCTTTGATTGGATTTGCAAGGTTGAAACTAAAGACATTCTTATCATCCTTTATTGAGGGCACTCTATTCCAGCTTGGTGCCCACAAGTCATGGTTGAGAAGTCCAGACTCATTCTCCAATATCAATTTAGCCAGCTGCCTTTTTCCATTCATGTCCTTGATTTCTATTGGCATTGGTGCCAACAACATTGATGTTCTTAAAGTCTTTGATTTTTTTTTTGGTACAAGATTTCTAGAGTTGCTTCAGAATTTCCTTTGGCAGCATCATTTGCCTCTATGAAAGTCACTTAAAGTGGGGAGTAGTTATCTAGTTTGGGCAATTAGGTAGAAGAATGGATAAAGTGCTGGTCCTGTATTCAAATCTGGACTCAGACACTAGTTTACTAGCTATGTGACCCTAGAAAAGTCACAATCACATTTGACTCAGTTCCTCATCCATAAAAATGAGCTGGAAAAGAAAATAGCAAACCACTCCAGCGTCTTTGTCAGGAAACTCCAAATGGGATCACAAAGAGTTGGAAACAACACTTATCTAGGTTGAAATATCTTGAGAAATTTTCTCTTGCTTCTTACATAAAGCCCTGAGAAAACAATAGACTTCTTGTTGTCATCTGTGTCTGCCCTTAGAGAAAAACAACATCCATCACTACTGATTTCCAGATCCAATACTCTGAACAATATGCTACCTATTTGTCTATAAATAGCCAAATATTTATTTCTTAGCTCCAAGTGTTTGTGTTCAAAGGTCTGTATAATGCTTTTTTTTAATAAAACCTTTGCCTTCTAGGAATAGATTCTAAGAAAAGCAGTAAGGGCTATGCAATTGGGGTTAAGTGACTTGCCCAGGATCACACAGGACATATCTGAGGCCAGATTTGAACCCAAGATCTCCCAACTCCAGACCTGGCTATTTATCCACTGAGCCACCTGATTGCCTTCTGATTCTTCAGAAGAAGAATTCTATGTGATATTCTTCCTCTTTGTTTGGGTTTTTGGTTTTTGTTAACATCATTTCTCCTCCTACCTTGAAGTGTAGAGGAGTGCTTTTTGGTTTGTTTGGTTTGTTCTTCCTTTACATTGATGGCTGTGGCAGAAATATAAACATTCTATACAGAATAGGCAAGTGTATAAAATTCTTCTCATATTTATTGGAAATGAGATCCATTTATGGTAGTAAGCTCTTCTGGAAATTTTGTGGCAAACTGTTTGGGGTGGGGGAATGATGGTCTTAGTTAGAATGCAACTTTTCTCACCTCTAGCATATCATTAGTATGTTTGACAGGTATTGCATTCAATTTAGTGTAGTAGGAATAGTATTTTACATGGGTGAGATTGATTTTCTTTTAAGAGGTAGGACTGCTATCTTTAGGATTTAATTGGTCTATAGACTGAGGCTTAAAACATTAAGATGGCTTTGTGGTTTCCAGGGGTGTCCAAAGTTTAGCAGGAATTTCCCTGCTCTTTTGGATGTCTTTCTGATCCAGCCGGTCTGCCATGGTATATGTGAAGACAGAGGAGAGCAGCATCTATTTTGTTAGTAAATGTGAAAAATATATATTTCTAAATCTTATAAGTAATTTTTGTTGAATTTTATGGTTCATTGTATTCCAGTCCCTAGTAAGAATCACTGGGCTGGGCTAAGTTTAGGTCTGATCTAGATTATTTGGTGTTAATTGGTAGATTTGAATCATGGTGATTTCCATGATTCTTGTGATTCTAATTAGGTAAGGATGACCCAGAAAAAAAAGGCATTGGAAAAAAAAGTGATCAGATAATCAAAAACAATACTTTTGCATCCTGTGACTATTATACTTTCAGCTATATATGGGAACCATTCTCAGAGGAATAAGACAGGAGGCTTGTTTTGTTGTGGTTGTGGTGGTGGTGGTGGTTTTTACCATTGCACCTAAGTTTCTTTTGCTTGCAATTTATTTTAAAGAACTTAATTGAAAATTTTAAATTTAAATTTAAAATAGTCCTGGAAGAAATTGCATAAGGTATTATCACAATTCTTGAGGCCTTTGTGTCAAGGAAAGCTATTGGTTCATGACCAAATAAACGCTGAAAGCCCATCAAAAACATGTTGGGAAAACAGATATTATTTAAAGTTATGTTTTCATATCTCTAGGTCAGAGAAGGGAATTTGGTGAGAAAATAGGGAACTAGAAAGTTTCTCTGCCTTTAAGTTTAAACTGGCAGTTGTTTGAGGAAACTGACATAGTATAAAAATATTTCAAAATCTGGTTTTCCCTGGCTCTTATTCAGTCAGTCATTGAGTCAAAGAGGATGAAAATAACAACACTACACCAGGATCAGTATTATATAGTGTCTCCAAATGTGGGTGATGAAACCAATATGAGCATGGAAGGCTCTAAATCAATCAGGCACAAATAATCTGAATAAGCATTTGGAGTGGTGGTATCTCTAAATCTATACATTTCATGTTTCTTTTGAGCTACTACAAGTTTGCTTTGCTTATAGGGCACAGCACCTTTGATACAGGAATGCATGCTGGATGGTCGTAGGCCAGGGTCTTCCATGTCTTGCAGTTGATACCAGAGTTTTTCAGAGAGACCTTGAGAGTGTTCTTGCATTGCTCCTTTTAATCTTCAAGTGAGCACTTGCCTTGTGTGAGATCTCCATAAAATAGTCCTAAATCATTAGTAAGATCCAATGGTAGCAAACATTTAATAGACCATGTCAATGTGAGAAGAGGTGTAGGATGTGAGGGTGACAAAGATGATGTGTGGTATAGAATATAGGACAGATCATAGACTTAATCTCTCAAAGTAAAACAAACATTTTCATTCAACAAAATGTTGACCCCAAGGCAAGAAAACTACTGTAAGGCAATGTCATCAGATTACAGTGCTTTTTTTCATGGATGAACAATTTGTTCCTGATTTGGAGGGACAGCTAAGCCCACACCATGATTGTCAAAAATGGAGCAGAAAAAAGAGTAGGCAGCTAGGGATTTGGTAATACCATATTTACTTATCTGGGCCAGAACACTCTCAAACATCAGGATTGGTTTGATAAAAATGATGCTAAATCAGAAGCTACTAAATCAGCAGTTCTAAACCTCTCAACTTGTAGCAATGAGAATACATAATGTATATCAGGTATTTACATTCCGAATCATAACTGTAGCAAAATTACAGTTGTGAAGTAGCCACCAAAATAATTTTTTGGTTTGGGGTCACTGCAACATGAGGAACTGTATTGCGGGGTCACAGCATTAAGAAAGGTTGAGAACCACTGTACTAAATGAATAATGAGAACTCTATAGAGATTACCAATAGAATAATTCATCCATCTCTAAGATGTCAGCTTTTAACTCCTTCAAAAATAACTTGCAAATGAAGCTTAGGGAGATGCAGGATTCTTGGCTCAGCAAGAAGGCAAGTGAAATTCAGTTTTACACTGATTGTAACAATTCAAAGCATTTCTGTAATTTCTTTTAAGATTTTTTATGAAACAGAGGCCTATGGTGCATCTCAGTTAATCAGTGCTGATGGAACCTCATTGATCAGTGATAAGAGCATGATCTTGGAGAGATAGGCTGAACACTTCCATAGTGGATTCAATAGATTATCATCAACCAATGATGAAGTCATTGACTGGTTTTGAATGATATTGGGTCTGTCTTCTTGGCAAAATGTCTGGTACTGATTCCTTGCTAGCAGATTTTCAAGGCAGAAAGTTTACTGCTCATACAAAAGCTGACTAAAATTTCCTAGGTTACAAAGGAAGAGGATGTTATCCCCCAGGAGATAAAGGATATCTCCATTGTCCATATCTATAAAGGAAATAAATTTTATTGTGAAAATCATGGAATGGGGATGGGGAGACATGATATCTCTCTCTTAGTCATTGCTAGCAAGATACTTGCAATTGTCCTCCTTAATTGATGATTCTTAACTGGAAGATAAAAAGGGTGGAGTAAATGTTGATATGATGTTAAATACCCAACAACAAGCACTCAAATCTATTGATGTTATATCTTCTAGTAATCTTCTTACCTTGGGGCAAGCATTTTGTTGAATGAAAATATTTAACTTGGAGAGGATAAATTTATTGGTCCAGCACTTTATGCCACATATCACCTTCATCATTCTCACATCCTGTCTGTCTCTTCTCCATACAGTGACATAGTCTATTAAGCTTTATTATTATATGCTTAGCATAAGGAAAATAAAAATAAATTGTACTTATGAACTTAGCTTTTGATTTTTAGGGATCATATTCTGAAGGCAGAAGAGCTATTTATGGACTTAGTGGTGACATTTGTGAAGAAAGCAAGGCTGACGAAGATAGACTCTGGCTCAGAGATATCATTGGAGAATGTGTTGTTTCCAGTGGCTAAAGCTTTAAAATAATAGGCCTCGGAGAGAACAAGATTAGATAATCAGATGTTCTCCCATTTCATGTCATGAGCAATGGATGAAATTTTCTGATGCTTCTGTGAGTCTTGAAATTTCTCGGACTTGTGAATGTTAAAAAAATTCCCCATTGGGGAATTCTCCATTGGAACAATTCCCTACTGGGACCTTTCCCCATTTGGAAAGTGAGAAATCTACTTAGATCAGAAATGGGAAGACCTCTACTCCACCTGTACTTAAGACTGCTTTAGGGGAAAAAACTCCTTGCTGAACAATGAAAAGTACTTAAACCCGTACTTAAGCCATGCCTATTTTTAGAACTAATACAAAAGGTTGCTAAGTACCCATAAAGGTCAAGCAACTTGTGAATTTACAAGGAACAAAGAACTGGGAAACTTACTCAGAGCTTTCCTGGTGTCAATTACTCAAAAATCCACATCTTCTTAGGTGTGGACTAAGAATGGTCTGTTCTTTGAAAAACGTCTACTGTGATTGATAGATGTAAGGACTTAGGGGAGGTGACATAGGAGAAATTGCCCTTTAAATAGGAGCTCAGATAGGAGCTCAAGGGACTCTTTCGGAAACATTCAGATGGAGGATTGAGCTGGTGAAAGCAGCTGAGATGATGCTGGCCTGGTGTCACTAGAATCCTCTCTTGAACAGATCTTATGGTGAGTGATTAGGACTGACTGATCTTTTCTTTTAGGGCTTAGGCCTGGGTTGGCCAGGGCTGCCTGGGCCGGCCTATTCTTTTCTCATTTATTTCCCTTTTCTCTCTCTCTCTCTCTCTCTTTGATTCCTCATTGTATTATTAATTAAATTCTCTATAAAACCCAGTTGACTTGGGTATATTCATAATTGGAAATATTTCCCTGGCAACCACCTTATATTTGATTTAAAACAAGACATTGTAGTGGAAACATATTTTCTGCTGTCACAATTTACTTATCCACTCTTATATCTATCACAATTTAAGTCTTCCACTATTTTAACTCACTACAGTTTACAACCTCAACCATTTTAACTATTACAGTTTATGGCCACACTTCTCATCTTATTTTTGTGTTTGTGGAGCATATTAGTGCTCATCAGAGATACTATAAATGTTCTACTGTTCTAAGTAATCATGATGATGATTTTTCAAGAATGGCTAAAGTTCAGAAGTGGATCTATTACTAATATGGATATAGGGTCCGTGATGCTATATTGTAGTGTGCACAAGAAAATATCATCCCCTTAACTAAGGATGAAGCCAACAACTTCTGTTTTACAATACTCCTCATGTCAATCAGTGTCCACTTTTCAAAGACCAATATGGCACAGTTTCTTTTTCTTATTTTATTGCTATTACTAGCATTTATAGCATTATTTAAAATAAATAATAGTGACAATGAACATTCTTATTATTGATCTTATTCCTGACTTACTTCTAGCTGGCAATGCAGTTACATTAATATTTATACTAATGAAGTGAAACAATCATCCAATCTAGGACAACCTGGGATAATTTTTTAAAGACTCTGACCTCCTGGAGTGGTGGTTGACCTGATTGAAATGCTCTGCACTTTTTTAAGATCTGTAAGATCTTAGAGCAATTAATAAGCATGTAGTTAAAGGAAATGCTATTGTCCCAAGTCCTGCAACAATAATCTCATCATTTCCCAGCCATGCAAAATATTTTACTGTGGTAGATTTGTGCTCTGCTTTCTTTTATATTCCCATTCATGAAGACTCAAAATTTTTTTCCTTTTACCTGGAAAAGAGCCCATGCACATGGTGTTGTTTGCCACAAGGCTACACAGAAAGCCCAAAAATCTTTTCACAAATATTAACACAAGATCTTGAAAATATTCATTTTAGGGAAAGTAAATTCATTTTGTGGATGACTTGCTTCTATAGCAAACATCTTTGATTGAGTTGTATAAGAGGGGACATAAGATCTCAAAGTCCAAAGTACATTAGTATCTACCCAGGGTAGAGTATCTAGGATTTGTGTTATCAGAAGGATCCAGATATATTTCACAGAAAAGAATAGCAAATATGCAAAAACTTAGTACTCCAAAGACCAATGAACAACTCAGAGCAATATTGGGTACCACAGGATTTTGTAGGCAGTGGATTCCAGGATATGGGGAGATTACAAAGCCATTAACTGACCTAACTAGAGATATTGTTAAAGAGCAACTGAAGTTAACACTAGAACAGTTGTAGGCCATCACTAAATTAAAATAAGCTATTTTATCTGCACCTGCTCTTGGAATTCCTTACTACAAAAACCCTTTTATTCTACATGTACATGAACAGAGAGGTGTAGTATCTGGCATCCTCATCCAAAGTTTAGGACCACTCCAAAGGCATCTATAGCTTATTATTCATCCCAACTAGGTCCCACAGTGGTAGGAGCAACCCCACGTCTTCAGGGTGTTGCAGCAACAGCCTTGTTAATGCCCAAAGCAGCTACTTGTGTTAGGATGTCCTTTGACTGTCATGTGTCCACATGAAGTTGAAATGTTAATGTTAAGACACAGAACTCAAGCCTTTTCAAACCAGTGGAGATCACTTTATTGGAGAATGACAATATTACACTTAAAAGATGTAACAGTTGAAATCCTTCAACTTTGTTACCTGATTTACCTACACACCTTTACATAACTGTGAGACAGTAGTTGAGCTAGCAGAAAGACCTTGAGAACATCTTTCTGATACACCCCTAACCAACCCTGATTTGATTTTGTTTACTGATGGCTCATCCTATATGAGGGAAGGCACAAGATACACTGAATTTGAGACTCTATGGTTTGCTTCACTGTCTAGAAATTTGAGAACCCAAGCAGCAGAATTAATTGCATTAAAATAAGCTTGTGTTATTTCAAAAAATCAGACTGTGACAATATACACTGACTCAAAATATGCAGTTGGCATAAGCCACTCAATTGGTTCTTTATGGCATCATCATGCATTCTTAACATCTGCTGGAAGAACTATTGCCAATGCAGAAATAATTCATGAACTGTTGCAAGCTTTGCAGCTTCCTAAACAACTTCCTGCAGTCTGTTGCAAAGTTCATACTCACAATAATGATTTTGTCGCACATGGAAATCATAGAGCAGATGTCACATCTAAATTTGCTGCAGAACAAGGTCCTGAACTCATATTAAACCTCTCTGTAATTAGTGAAACATTTAGAAAAAGTATACACAGAGAAAGAGATACTGAAGTGGAAACAAAATTTTAAAGCCCGCCAACACAATGGTGTGTGGATTGCTTCAATAGGGAAGCCTTTTCTCCCCAGAACATTTTATAATCAAATCTGCCAAGCCATACTTGCAAAAGGTCATTCTGGTACACAGGCAATAATAGATATAGTGAAGAAAATATGGATTGAACCTGGTATTACCAGCATTGCTTCCAAGGTATGTTCATCTTGTTCAGTTTGCCAGCACATATTTAAACAAAAAAGCTTTTGGGTGACAGCCTCTAGTGTATACATGCTTTGAAAACTTACAGAGATTACATGAACATGCCTAAAGCAGGGAATTATAAATACTGCTTGGTAATTGTGGATCAACTAACAAGATGGCCAGAAATTTTTCCATCCAACAAAAACACATCAAGCTTTGTAGCAAAGATATTGTTAAGGAAGATCATACCTAGATTTGGTATACCAGGGGAGATAGATTCAGATAGAGGTACACATTTTATGGACTCGGTATTAAAACAAATTTATAAAAAATTTAGGAATAACACCAAAGTTCCATGCCCCTTACCATCTTGAGAGTTATGGCTAGGTTGAAAGAATGAATAGGGAAATTAAATAAATGATTGGAAATCTGTGCACAGAAACTCATCTAAAATGGCCTGATGTACTATCATTAACTTTATTCTATTTAAGAACTAAGCCTAGAGGTGACTTACACATTTCACTGTATGAAATGCTATATGGACACACCCCTATTCAAGCAAAAACATTTACTCCAGTTGTTTACATCTATGCTGGGAGAAGATATACAAATAGCTGAATACACAGGGGAACACAATATTAACGCAGTACAAGAAATGGGGGCATTAGTGCAAACAGGACCAATTGATTACATACTACACAACATATACCCAGGTGATTCCATATATATCAAAAAATTTAGCAGAACAAATGCAACACAACCAGCTTGGGAAGGTCCTTAATAAATTTTATTAACAACACCCACGGCTATAAAAGTTGAGGAGAAGACATCTTGGATTCATTGTGCACATGTCAAGAAGGTGACAGGAGGTGAAGAATTGAACATTAGTTGAAGATGTTTACAGGTGAAGAGGTTGATCAAGGATGAGGAGCTAATGATCAAGATGACAAGAACTAGTGCACAATGACAACGGAAGAAGAACAACGGAATAGCTATAGACACTATTGTAAGAATAATGCACTGATTTATATAACACACTAAGAACACATTGCTATAATCAATAAAAAAAGAAATTTTGTAAGTATAAAGAATAGAGAAAATTGTTTGGTTTAAAAATTATTAGTAACATATAAGAACAGCTCATAACATAATTTTTAACACCACATAACTTAGTACTTAGAATTCATAATAATGTAAATAAATATAAGGTATTTAAGCACACTTGAAATATTGCCATAGGTATAAAAATTAGGTATATTAAAATAAAAAAATTAAAATATTGCCATAGGTATAAAAATAATTCTTATCTCAGTAGAGAATTTCATATATTCCTGTAAGGTAACCTCAAAGGAAAAGTTATATCCTTGGTAAAATAAATCTTCAAGGTTTTTGTACCCACTTCAAGGGGGAATTTTCTATTTTGCAAATAAATGAGTTTGAAGGAATTTGTAAATAGCATGTACATAGCATGCAAATAGTGTAAATATTTGTATATATGTATAATAAGTTTCTTGCAAAGTTTTTTTTTAATTTTCTTACAATTACAAGTTAATTTTGAGTTTTACCTATAGATAGTTCTTCTATTAGTTTACTTAAAAGTTTGGTTTGAGGGGCAGCTGGGTAGCTCAATGGATTGAGCCAATACACAGTATTGACTCCAAGATGGAAGGTAAAGGTTTAAAAAAAAAAAAGCTTGGTTTGAATTTTTTTTCTATTGTATTTGTAAGATGCATTTTGAATTGTTTTAGACAGACTTTTGCTTTCTGTAACAGTATAGGCTACAGTTTGTTATTGTATTACTGTTATTGCAAATGTTTGTATTTTTGAATTTTTGTAGTTGTAATGTTTTTGCTTGCAATTGTGCAAGGATTTTTCTTTAATGTTTTTTTTTTCTGTTTCTTGAATTTATATTTCTATCTTTACCATAGGGCAGTGTAGAATAGATATAGTATAGTTAGGGTAAGTCTAGTATAGAGATAGAACAGAATAAGTTTAAAATAAGGACTATATTTAAGGAATAGATAATGGTTTAGGTATAGAGTAAGATAGCATGGTTTACTAAGATCCATTTGGAAAGACAAGTCTTTCCAAATGGATCTCAAGGGGGAAAATATTAGGATTAATTAAGCCATAGGGCTAAAGAGGACCATTTGGAGTAATTGGGATCTTAGTAGCTAAGGACAGGGTAAAGAATAGTGGGTATGGTTTCTTTAAGGACAGACAGAATCTTGGGAAGGGTACTTGTTGGAATTCTGAGTAGCCTGAGTCAGTTGGGGTTTTCCAAACCACCAATGGACTCCTGGAGATTTTTTCCCTAGGAGGAGGCTGGTGTTCCTATTCCTTGGAACACTGAAAAAATCCAATGGTAGGTGAAGGAAGAGAACAGGTTAGGGTTTCTGGAATAAGATTGTGGGGGAAATCAATAGAAAAGAGAAAAGAAAGAGACTGTTTTTCCTTTGTGTGGCTGCTGAGAAGGCTGAGCCATTTTGCAGCCTACTTAGGCCAAAAAGCCTAGCTAGTCCTGGAAGGGCTGTCAGTGGGCAGAGAGAGTGAATAACCGAACTGATTTAAAGCTGAAAGAGATCTAAGGAAACAGTAAATTTACTTATATAACTGAGAAGATTAATAATTAGCATAGCTTATTTAGTATAAACTCCAAGTTTTTAGTGATAGTCTTAAGGAAGCTCAAATTCCTCAAGCAGGAAGCAAGTTTTTGCAGACTAGTGGTGTGGGGAAAAGCTTAGACCCTCTAAGACTAGTGAATCAATCCTAATCCTCAACCTTCATTATCTTTCTTTACATTTCCTCAAACCTTTTCTAATATTTATTAAATAGAGGGGGGTTTTTATATCTGTCTCCAGCAGTTAGCCTTGTGTAAGCCCATAACAGTCACATGAAGCTTCACTAGCCACAAACTATTAGGTACCTGCCTAATCTATTACAAGCAGTAAAAGATACTGTATCTAATCTAACCCCCCTTACATCCCAATATTAACATTCCCAACTGTATGTATGTAACACATCCTATCCCATTCACATTCAGCATTATGATTACTAATTGCCCTCCATCATATTATCCCCTTTAGATCCTGCTCTATTCCCTTTCTCTCTGTTCCTCCTCACTTGTGTTTTGCTTTATATCACCCCCACCCCCACTTCCTTCTCCCTCCAATTACCTCCCTCTTATTCCCTGTCTACTTCTCTGTGGGGTAATATAGAATTTTATACCCCACTGATTATACTTGTTTTACCCTCTCTGAGCCCTTTATGATGGAGTAAAGGATAAGATTTGCCTTGCCTTGCACCACCTTTATCCTCACCTCTCTATAATGATTTTTCATGCCTCTTTCTGTTATATAATTCACCTCATTCTCTCTCCCTTCCCTTGTCTCTCAGCACAACCCTCTCAGCCCTTGATTGATTTTTTTACATATCATTTATATGCATACATATCATATCACATATACATATCATTCCATATCATCATATTTACATATATATCATATCATCATAATCAGTTTACTTCTTCACCCTCTTTCTGAGTAAATTCCTTCTATCTTCTTTATTACTAAGAGTAATTTTTGAGAAGTACAGAAATCCTCTTTCTGTGTAGATATATAAACATTTTGACATTAATAAGTCCCTTAAATTTTCTCTTTTTAGGTTTGTGTCTTGTGTTTGGACTTCAAAATTTTTATTTAGGTGTAAGTTATTCCTTAGGAATACTTGGGAATCTTCTATCTTACTGAATGTCCATTTTTTCCCCTGAGAAAATACACTTAGTTTTGCTGGGTAAGTGACTCTGGGTTGTAAATCCAAATCTTTTGCCTTCCTGAATATCATAGTCCATGCCTTTCAATCCTTTAATGTAAAAGCCTCTTGGTCCTGTGTGATACTTATTGTATTCCATGGTATTTGAATGTTTTCTTTCTGTCTGTTTGAAGTATTTTTTCCTTGGCTTGGTGGCTCTTGAATTTAGCTATTATATTCCTGGAAGTTGTCATTTGAGGATTTTTTTCTGGAGGTGATTTGTGAATCCTTTCAATTTCAATTTTATTTTATTTTTTCAAGGGTCTCTGGGCAGTTATCTTTGATAATTTCTTGCAATATGTTATCCAAGGTTTTTTCTTGATCATGGCTTTTGAGTAGTCTAATAATTCTCAAATTATCTCTTCTGGATCTTTTTTCTAGGTCAGTTGTTTTTTCAATAAGATATTTCATGTTTTCCTCTATTTTTTCATTCCTTTGATTCTGCTTTATTGTTTCCTGATTTCTTATGAAATCATTAGCTTCTAGATTGTCAGTTCTGATTTTTAAGGCCTTATTTTCCTCTGTAAGTAAAAAGTGTGGCTCTCCTTTTTCAATTGGCCCATTTCTTCTGGCATTACTTACCCTTCTCCTTGTATCATTTTCATTTCTCTTTCCCACTTTTCCTCTACCTCTTTTAATCGGTTTTTGAAGTCCATTTTGAGTTCTTCCAGAATCTGTGTCCAATCCATATTTTTCTTTTGGACTTTGTGTTTCTTTTGCTTTCACTGCCCCCTTCTGTGCCTGTTCATTACTCTTTGTCTTTATAAAAATTCTTTAGAGGCTGATATTCTGTGGCACAATCAAACATAATGGACTTCTCTACTAGCAGAAATGCAGTGATACAGGACAATTCTGAGGGACTTATGAGAAAGAACGCTATCCACATCCAGAGAAAGAACTATGGGAGTAGAAACACAAAAGAAAAACATTTCCTTGATCACATGGCTTGATAGGGACATGATTGGGTATATAGACTCTAAATAATCACTCTATTACAAATATTAATAATATGGAAATAGGTCTCTACATGCAAAACACAGTTGAACTGCTTGTTGGCTATGGGAGGATGGAAGGAGGAGGGAAGGGAAAGAATATGAACATGTAACCATGGGAAAATATTCTAAATTAATTAATTAAATAAATTTCAATTAAAAAATTCATTAGAGTTAGGTGCTTTTTTGGTTGTTTGCTCATTTTCCCTATCTAATTATAGGTAGGCTTGGGGAGATGATGTGATGGTCTGAGGGCTGAGAGCCCCCTTAGAGCTCTGCCCTGAGTTTTAGACAAAAAAAAGCAGTACTTATTACTATAATCCACCACAAGGTGTGAATTCAGTCCTTGTCTCAAGCCCTGACTAGAATTCCCTGGGCTGGGGTTCTGGACTTCTCCACAGGTTTGAAATTTCAAGGACTGTGGGTTGGCTTTTACCTCTATTTGCTCAGTCAGGGTCTCAGGATCTGGTTGTTGGCTTGGGTATAGGTTCCTGAACCTCAGACAGTAGATGTGGGGTGGGATGGGGGTGTGTGGCTCACTCTTGGCTTGTTCTTCCCTCCTTGCTATAGCTTCTTGCTGGGTCTTACCTCTTCTCACACCAATGCCCCAGATGTTCATTGTCTATCTTTTGGGTTTTTCTTTTCTTGAAAGTTGTTTCACTCTGTCTCCTTGTTGGTTCTTTCACTCTTGTATTCATTTTGTGGTGATATCTTAATTTTGGTTGGGGAGTAGTCTCATGATGGCACAGAACTCCTGAGGATTACTCCGGCATCTTGGCTTTATCCCTGGAAGTCAATGAACCTTTCTTCTCACTAGTACTTTTCAAAAAAGGAAGGATGAACAACATATAAACCCCACAGAGACTAGGTAGGTAACCTTCTTCTGGTAACTAACCTAATATATTTCTTTCTAAAGCTATTTCAAATTTTGGGAATTATTCTTGTAATTAATAGATCTAAAGAATCATAGGGCTGGAAGGGAACTTAGATATAGAGTCAAATAAACTAAGAATGCCTTAGAAATTAATAGTTCATGATTCAATCATTCTGGAGAGCAATTTGGACCTTTGTCTAAAGGGCTATAATGCCGTTTGACTCAGTAATACCATTACTAGCTTTGTATCCTAAAATGATTAAAAAAAAACAAAAAGGGGAAGAACCTTTTTACATAAATATTTAAAGCAGCTTTATTTGTGGGGGCAAAGAATTGGAAAATGGGGGCTACTCATCAAAAGGGGAATGGCTGAGTGAGTTATAGTATATGATTGTAATGGAATACTACTGTGTTGTAAGAAATAATAAGCAGGAGGAGCTCAGAAAAACATAAAAAAGTTTACATGAATGGAAGCAGAGTGAAGTAAGTAGAACCAGGAGAACATTGTACACAGTGTACAATAGCCTCTTCCTATGGCTTGTAGTCATTGTAGTTTGCAAGTTATTAGTGTGGAGCATGGCAAAAGAGGATTTGGGAACCAATATTATAAGGATTCTTTCTGGTACCAGATCCCTAAAGTCTGGAGTCTTCCCTCCTTCCTACTCCAACTCAGCCCCCAATTCCTCTAGTTTTATATCTCTCTTCTTCTGGCACCCATAAAATTAAAATATGCCCAAGTCATTGATGATCAACAAATAAACTAAATAAAAAAACAAATAAAATAAAATAAAATAAACTGGGGGATCTTTGGTAGTATCCTCTTGAAGCCTACTCAGAAAGCAAGGATTTTTTCCTCTTTGGCTAATATGATCACTGCTCTGTCTTCAGCTGTTCACATAATTGGGCCTCTTCCCCCTAAGAAGTCTTAGGGATGCATTATTACTGTGTTCAAATATCTGAAATGCCTTATTGTGGAAAAGAGATAATATTTACTCTCTGTGACCTCATAAAGGTGAGAGAGACAGAGAAAGACAGAAACACAAAAAGAGGAGGGAGGGAAAAAGAGAGTGAGAAAGAGAGAGACTGAGGAAGAGAAGGAGAAAGAGAGACAGAGACAGAAAGATGGAGGCAGAGTCAGAGAGACTGAACAAAGTAGGGCAATAACATTTCTAGAAAACCAATGTCCCTGAGGCATTGGAAACCATATACCCAAGGAGCATACATAGCCAGTACACATGCTTGAAGGATCAAATCAGGCTTCAAGGCTACTGATGCTATCTGATGATATCAGTACCCAACTTGGCTAGCTCTCTAACCACTGGATGTCATGTTTCCTCTACTCCCCACTGTTAATTATATCTGCTATTTCTTTCTTTTCTTATTGAGCTACAGTCTTGCATCATTATCTTTTGGTTATTTCACACTAGATGTCCTGAAGGCATCTTAAACTCAACATGTCCCACCAAATCTCCTAGTATTAAGGAGGGCACCACCCTTCCAGTCACCCATGTTCAAAAGCTTGATGCCATTCTTGACTCTTTTCTCTCATTCCCATTTACTCCACATATCCAATACATTGCAGAATCTTGTCATTTATACCTTCACCACATCTCTCATAATTCCCATCTTCTCCCTCACACAAATAAAGCACTTGTTCCAGGCCACCTTTTTTTCACACAGAATAATATTTTAATTGATCTTCCTGCCTCAAGTCTCTCAGCCACCAAAAAGCATCCCCAAATCCCCACCCTGGGGTTTTTCTGAAGTATAGATCTGACCACCTTATCCCCTTACTCAAAAAAACTCCAAAGGTTCCTTATTACCTCCAGGATCAAATATAAAATCTTGTCTGGCATTTCAAGTTCTTCATAACCAGAATCTTTTCTGCCTTTCCATTCTTCTAAAGTTTTACCAGACTACCTCTCTGGTCCAGATACATTGGCCAGGTGCAGTTCCTCTAACAAAATGCTCCTCCCAACTCCTTGACATTTCCTTGGTCCTCAAGCCTGGGATATTCTTTGCCATTTAGCTTCTCTGGCTTACTTCCCAGCTCGGTTCAAATTCCACCTTCCCTCCAGTTTCGAAATGCTTCCTCCTCTGATTTAACTTTCCCAAACAGCAGCAATCTAGTAATTCCAGGTTCTTATATTAAGCTTAATATTCATAATTAAACAGGGCCCAGTAACAAAGAACAATATTAGTCAATCAATATTTATACAATACTACAAAAAGAATCAGTATTTAAACAGTCAAGCAAGGAACAAATGAAAATTTGTAAATTTACATGTGTCTTAGACCTCACTGGAAGACCAGGTGTGCTAGATTTTACCCCTTCCTTAGAATTCTCCAGCACCATTAAGGAGGGTTTTGGGAGGGGTGCTCTCTGCCCACCTACCCAGTCCCCCATGCATTGTGTTTCCCTAAGTATAGGGGTTCCCCATCCATTTAACACTAAAAGCTATACTAACTTTTACAAAGGATTATTTGTATATTATATATACACATATATACAAAACCATTTCCCTTGTACTACCTCAGTCTGTGGGGAGAGTGTGTAGGAGAAGGGAGGGAATTAGGTTCACACCTTAACTCTGATCTCAGAGAGAACAGTCTCAAATTCTAAGCCCCAAATCCTCCCCTCAGACTTAAGTCCCAAGCACCTTGGTTTCTACATGCTTCCCTTCTCCTCCCCTATGACTGGCTGAAAGTCTCACCCATATCTTGGCTACCATGGTTCCCACTCCCATCAGGTGAAAACCAACACCAGTCACCTGAAACTAAGAAGGACAAATGACACAGAACAAACTTAAACATCCCCTTAAAGATACCAGAGAACTCTCAGGGAGGGATGAATCCAATTAATCTAGTCTTCTAGGCAGTGGGGGCCAGGGTGGTCAGTGTTACATGTGGGACCCTGTTTGGGATAAAATTAGGCTTTTCATATTTGCAAGGATCAAAGGAGAAATTCTCTTTATGGGATTTGAGTTTTGAGATATTGTAGCCTGAGAGAGCCTAGAGAAATATGTCAATGGAAAAATGTAAGCTGTAAAATGTATAGTTGATTATGGTTTCTAGTGTGAATCTCTCATAAGTTACTTCATTGGTGTAAATTCGCAAATTTTTCATTTATTCATTCATTATTGTATAAATATTGATTTATTAATATTGTTCTTTGATACTGAGTCCTGCTTAATTATTACTATTAAATTAAAAATGAGAATTTGGAATTACCAGATTGCTGCTGTCTGGATTGAATGTTCATAGTGTTGTTATTATTCTTTCATTTGAACCTACCTAAATTGCTTGTTTTTTATGAAAGCAAAATGTCCTACTTCTCAGGATGAGATGCCTATACCTAAAACCTACAAGTTGCTGAAATTCTTTGCTATTTCTCTAGATTTGTCTTATTGTCCTGATGGGTGAGTTTGCATTTCCATTTGATTTACTCTGGTAGTAGAAAAGATCCATTGGGGATGACATCTTCCGATGCCATTTGAGATAAAAGACCCAGAGAAAATTGCCCTGACCTCTTGAGATTGTCTATGCCAGAGGCTCCCCTAGTGAATCTGAGTGTCCCTTGTATAGAAAAGTATAGTTTTTGTATAGCCCTGTGAACCTTAAAAAATTATCAGGCCCTACTTCATAAGGTTTGGTTAAGACTATTCTCCATTTAAGCAATGAAGGGACTTAGATCAGGAATGTGAGACCTCTACTCCACCCCTACTTAAGCATACTTTAGGGGAAGAAACTCCTTGCTGAACAATGAAAAATACTTAAACCCATACTTATAGTAAGGCAAAAGTTCTTAAGCTGTGCCTATTTTTAGATCTAATAAAAAGGGTGCTAAGTACCTATAAAGGTCAGGCAACTTGTGAATTTACAAGGAGCAAAGAGGTGAGAACTTACTCAGAGGTTTTTTCAGGTGTGAACTTAATCAAAAGTTTAAATCTTCTTAGGTGTGAATTAAGAATGGTCTGTCCTTTGGAAAACGTCTACTGTGATTGGTAGATGTGAGAACTTAGGGGAGGTGACATAGGAGAAAATTCCCTTTAAAAGGAGATGAAAAGCTGAGAGAAGGGACTGTCTCAAGGAACTCTCTCTGGAGAGGCAGCTGGCCAAAGCTGCCTTGGGTCTCTCTTGGACGGTCTCAGAAGTACTCTCTCTGGAGATGGATCTGGCAAAGCTGAACTGGTGTCTCTCTGAACACTAGAATTTTGCTTGGGACAAATCTTGTGGTGAGTGGATTGAAGACTGACTGATCTCTCTCTCTTAAGGCTGGCCTAAGCTGGCCAACCTTTTTTTTCTCATTATTCCCTTTTTCTCTCTCTCTTTCTTTAATTCCTCATTTGTATTAATTAAAATCTCTATAAAATCCAGCTGGCTTGGGTATATTTCATATTTGGGAATTTTCCCCTGGCAACCACTTTATATTTTGATTTAAAACAAGACACTGTCTTGAAACCATATTTCTGAGGTCACAATTTAAGCCAAATACTCTTTTATCTGCCACAGTTTATAAATCCCACTATTTTAATCATTACAGCCCCCAGTTGGATGGCTTTATGAAATAAGGGAATCATTGGATGGCTTCCTTCTTTTGCTAACTCTGCCTTGTCTTCCTATAAGCTCAGAGCATTGATCTCCACCAATGAGGAGAGAGGCGCCATACAATGGTCTCTGGGGCTCAGGCTATATGTACATAATTATTTACATTTTTTCCTTATCATTAGAATAAATTCCTTGAGGGCAGAGACAACTGTCTTCCTTTGTAGCTCTAGCACTCACACATAGTAAGAGGTTAATTAATTCTTGTTGACTGATTGTTGTCTGCTGGGTTGTTCTTGACCTCTTGTTTCTCAACATTAGTCTTGCTGAGGTACTTACTACCTCTTCTAATGACTATTATTATCTGAATAGTGTTATTGATTATAGATAGCTGGTTGGTAATGTCCATCTATTATAGGTAAATTACTAAAGTTGGTATGGGGCCAAGCTGTTGCAAGTATAATTAATCTGGACTAGTATTGGATATTAATAACAATATGGTAATGGCTAGTTATTATAATTAGCTAAAGCTGTCAGAGGTTAAACTGAATTTAAGGCGGTGGATAGATGGCCAGGAGCAGTTTAATCCAACTATAATTTATTACTGGTTGAGGTAAGAAAAGGAAGAAAGAGGATCAAACTAGGAGTTAGGAATAATATATGAAATCTATTAATCTTATTCTAAATATCTAAATAAACTCCACAAATCTAACTTCTTGGAGTTTCTTCTTGTCCACTAATGTGTACCTGCACTGAACTATGCTTTCTGACTCAACAAAAATAATTTCTCTGTCTTGTCCTAAGCTAAAATATATTCTTACAATATTCTATACAATACATACATCCTATACAATACAATATATTCTATATTCTTACAATAATTTATGAAACTCAAAGTATCAGTTTCTCTTCACAGAGACAGAATGCAACTCATCTCTCACTCAACTACAAAGATCCAACTGCCTGTGTCAGTTCCCAGAGACAGTTCTCTGGCTTCCCCTGTACTTCCTGTCGAGAATAGGCCTCAAAGCTAGAACTCTTACCTCATTGTGCTGATAAGGGAAACCCCTCAGTCACTAGACTCTTGATTACAAATGGTAAGTTTTCTTCTTCTTCTTAACCTCCTTAATTATCTTCTGTAATTCCAACCACCACCAACTGTCAAGTTGAGAGCTCAGACCAGCCATTCCTGTTCCCTTTGACTGCCAAAGAACATGAATCCCTTTAACTGACCATCCCCACTAGTTTTATGATTTCCTCTTAAAGGGCCAAATAAGAATCTGTCTGCTTGGTCTCTTAAAGAGGACAGTGTAAAAGTTACAAACCCTTTCTCTGGACCTAAAATCTGTTCTTACTGAAACTAATAAGCCTTCATCACAACACTCTACACATAGGAGGAATCCCAGAGGCTAACCTTCAGTTCTTTCTGTGAAAAGTAACAGTCTTCAGGACTTTCATAAGAGAGAAGTTGAAAGTTCAGAAAATATTAACACAAGGGCTTAACTCTTTTGCAACACAGACCAGCCAACTGACTAATTAGAAGCTTCAGTCATTTAATGTCCTTTAAATTTACTTTACTCTTCACAAAGGAATTCATGTCTTTTTTTTTTTTTGTATCATGGATCCCTTTGGTAGTTTAATGAAGCCTATGCACTCTTTTAAAGAATATTTTCAAATTAATGGTTAAAGGAAATCTAACATTTCAGTTTAGTGAAAATAAAGCTGCATTTTTCCCCATCATGAAATCTATCCATAATCTCCTTGAAGTGCCATACTAAGTTAATAATAACTATTTTAATAGGTTAATAGTCACTGTCTCAAGCTTTTGGATTAGTATTAGAGAGCTCCCTTTAGACCAAGCAGGAGATAGAGAACACTACAAAATGTAAAATGAATACTTTTGATATTAAATTTAAAAGGTTCTATACATACAAAACCAGTGCAACCAAAATGAGAAGGAAAGCAACAAATTGGGGGGAAAATTTTAAACAAAAACCTATGACAAAGATCTCATTTCAATTTATAAGGATCTAAGTCAATTATACAAAAAAAAAATCAAGCCATTCCCCAATTGACAAATGGTCAAGGGACATGAATAGGTAGTTTTCAGATAAAGAAATCAAAACTATCAATAAATCATATGAAAAAGTGTTCTAAATTTCTCATAATTAGAGAAATATAAATCAAAACAGCTCTGAGGTACTACCTCACACATAGCAGATTAGTCAATATGACAGTTGAAGGGAACTCTCCAAAAATCCTTGCATGGATTTCAATCACATAGGAGGGAAACCAAAGACTAGGAAAACAAATGGGAAGGGCTTTAAGAGTGAGAAGGGAGATGCATAGAGAAAATAATAGACAAGAGACACAGAGAAATCTGCAGCATGGAGTCTGTCAGGGAGATAAGTCTGAATCAGTTTGTCTCTGACTGGTTTATTATGCCCTTATTAACATTGGGGGTTTTCCAGGTATCCATAGAATAAACCAAGGAAGCAGCAAAGGTTTTAAGTAAGATTACAAGTCCTATTACAAAGATAATCAATAGGTGGTAACACAATTGTCCAGCCAGGTGTCCAGGAAAGAGGCTCATGTGAAAAGTCCTTCCTGACTTAAGTCAAACCTTCTTCTTCCCAGAACCCTGGTTAAAACTTATTCAGGTGTTAAGGGTAAGCCTTACAGAATCAAAAAGACCTTTTTTTTTTTTCAGTCTGTCTGCTAGGTACAGCTTCATTTCTTTTAAAGTACATTTTTTAAGCCCAACAAATTTTCATCCAAACCAAAAGAAAGATTCAGTATTTATCAACCATTTGAAATATTAGAAATATATCCAGATAAGTTTGATCCATAAACTTTGTTCATTGGCATCAGCTTTTTAATACATCTTTAATATCTTCATGATTTGTCATGAAACCCTTCAACAGTAAAGGAAAATAATAAATGTTGGAGGGGATGTGACTAAATTGGGACATTAATATACAGCTGGTGGTGTTGTGAATTAATACAACCATTCTGGAAGGCAATTTGGAATTATGCCCCAAGAGCACTAAAAGACTGTCTGCCCTTTGATCCAGCCATACCACTGTTGAGATAATAAGGAAAAATACTTGTATAAAAATATTCATAGCCATGCTCTTTGCAGTGGCAAAAAACTGAAAAATGAAGAGGGGTCCCTTTATTGGGGAATGGCTGAATAAGTTGTGGTATCTGATGGTGATGGAATACTACTGTGCTGAAAGTAATAATGAATTGGAGGAATTCCATGTGAACTGGAAAGACCTCCAGGAATTGATGCAGAGTGAAAGAAAAAGAACCAATCAAATGTAATGGACTTCTCTACTAGCAGCAATGCAATGATCCAGGACAATCCTGAGTGACTTATGAGAAAGAATGCTATCCACATCCAGAGAAAGAACTGTGGGAGTAGAAATGCAGAACAAAACCATATGATTGATCACATGGTTTGATGGGTTTGGTTGGGGATGTTTACTTTGAATGATCACTTGAATGCAAATATTAATGATATAGAAATAGGTTTTGAACAATGATACATGTAAAAGCCATGGAATTGCTCATCAACTCTGGGAGGGGGGGAGGGAAAGGGGAAGGAAAAATATGAATCATGTAACCATGGAAAAATATTCTAAATTAATTCATCAATAACAACTTTTTAAAAAAAATTTAAAGGGCCTTAAAAGAATGCATACCCATTGATTTAGCAACACCACTGCTGGGTCTGTACCCCAAAGAGATAATAAGGAAAAATACTTGTGCAAAAATATTCATAGCTGTCCTCTTTGTGGTGACAAAAAATTGAAAAATGAAGGGTTGTTCCTCAATTAGAGAATGGCTGAACAAATTGTGATATATGATCGTGATGGGTTATTTTGCTGAAGGATTGATGATCTGGAGGCTATTTATATGAACTGGGAGAAACTCAATGAACTGATGCAGTGTGAAATGAGCAGAACCAGAAGAACATTGTACACAAAACATAAAACACTGTGGAACAATCCAATGTAATGAACTTTGCTACTAGTAGCAATGCAACAAATCAAGACCCCCCTGAAGGATTTATGTAAAAGAATGCTATCCACACTGAGAGAAAGAACTATGGGAGTAGAAATTCAAAAGCAAAACATAAGATATCACTTACTACATGTAGATATGGTTATGTGATTTGAGGTTTAGGTTTTTAAAAATCACTCTATAGCAAAAATGAATAATATAGAAATAGGTATCAAATGATAACATTTGTACAACCCACTGGAATTGCTTGTCGGTTCTAGGAAGGGGAGGGAAGAAGGGAGGGAAAGAAAATGAATCATATAAATATGGAAAAATATTTTAAAGAAATAAATTTTTAAAGAAATTTTTAATTCCTCCAGATTTCCCACTTGAATTCCCCCTAGAAGAATTGGGGGTGTGTGAAGGTGGGGAAGATGGGAGAGGGAACACCACATTCCAACAAATTGATAAGGGTTTGAAGCATTGTGGCCTTTCTCCGTTCTCCAAATCTTCTGATTCTCCCATGCAAGTGAAGTGATTGAGGAGAAGAATAAAGAAAAGGCAAGGAGGAGCACTTAAAAAAAAAAACCCTTACCTTCCATCTTGAAATCAATATTGTGTATTGGTTCTATGGCAGAAGAGCAATAATGGCTAGGCAATGAAAGTTAAGTGTCTTGCCCAGTGCCACACAGCTAAGAAGTGCCTGGGTCAGATTTGAACTGAGGACCTCCTGTCTCAAGACTGGAGAATTTCTAAGGCTGATGTTCACTATTGCATTTTATTCTCAAATTCTACCTTTCAATCAGAAGTTACACCTCAATGGATAGACTCAGGCCTAGAATTGGGAAGTCCTGGATTCAAATCTGGCCTCAGAAACTTCCTAGCTGAATGACCCTGGGCAAGTCACTTCATCACCATTGCCTAGCACTTACTGATTTTCTGCCTTAAAACCAGTACATAAGAAAGTAAGGGTTTTTTTGATTTTTATTTTGTTTTGTTTTAATCTTTCACATCAAAATACAGGCAGCAAAAATCTTGCTGTGTTTTGAGCTATGATACATTAAACTCTATAAAATGATCATACTATTGTGTGGAGTGAAGTGGAGGGTGGGGCAAAAGACTTGATATGATGCTGGCAGAAAAAAAGCTGCTTTATTTGGAGAAAACAGTGGACAGTAGGGAGGGAGAGGGAGGTGGGAGAAGGGAAGGAAAAAGGATTCTACCCCCACAAACAGCTTGCTCGGGGCAAAAATGTCCTCCTTTCTAGGTACAATCACAGACTTTTAAAATAATCCTGATGCAAGATTCTCTTCCTCTCCTCTGTCCAATACTGTACAGGGTGGGAATGGGGGTGCTGGGATGTTCATAGTCTTGAGCATGTGATTTTCAACATTAAAGACAGCCCTGATCAAGAAAAACCTGTGACTATCATGGGATTCCCAGCCTAGGACAAAAAGATACTCTTGAAACTCACTGTACTTTCCCTCCTTCAGCTTATCTTATAGTTGACTTTCTTCCCAGGGTACAGATAAGGCTTTTGAAAATAGGTCAGAAAAAATAAAAATTTTGTGGGGTAGAGGGGTTGGGAGGCAGTTTTAGTCTAAGGAATAGTAATACTAAGGGGTCTTGAAAATTGGGGTACAACAAGCCAAATACTACTTTGAGAATTACACACTGAATCTCATCCCATACACTATGCTTCCTCCCACTAGGGAGATTTTCCATTGCAAAGATGTCTTCACCCAGTCTTAAAAGAGTTACCTTTTAAGAATGCCAAGTCAGGGATTGTTGAGTTTTAATTGTGAAAAATAAAGTTAGAGAACTTTGACTCTTGAAAGTAGATAGCTTTATTTGTATCAGAATGAAACTCATAATTTCAGGTCTAATGAAAGGGGAAAACCATGATTAGTTTTAAAAAAAAGCTACCAAAATGACTGACAAAGATGGCAGACTAGGGAAAGGAACACAACTCCAGCCCAAGCAATGATAAGGCCATGTAAGGAGAAAGCACAATGAGTGATTTTTCTAGCCCAGGACCACAAATGTGGTTCATAGGCAAGTGACTACGTCAGGAATTATGGAAAAGGAGTGAGCCTGTAGCTCTATTGCTCTGACCTCAGAATGGGATGTCAGATTCAATTCAAGGTGCAGATCAGCAATGACCTGGCAGATGTATTACTCTGATCCCTGAGATATATCTTGTGCTTGGTTCAGGAACAGATCAGCAGGGTAGATCCTACAAACTTTTCAACTACAAGTCTATCATTGGAAGGTAGAGCCTTCTAGCTAGCTGACAGGGGTTGGAGCTGGTAATTGTTGACTAGAGCGTCACACAGGGGCAAGCCCAGAATTATTTTGCTTAGACTTAAACCAGGATCCAGAACCTACAAAACTTAGCCTAAGAAGTGATCAGATCATCATCATTTAAGATCTTTGAAGAATACAGTACTAGATACCCAGAGAACTCACCATTAGGACCTTGGACAATAATGGACTAGGACAGTGATGATGAACCTTTAAGAGATGGAGTGCCAGGCCTCACCCCAACCCTACCTCTAGACCAAGTGCCATGCCAACCCCCCCCCAGAGACTGAGTGCCACACCACACTCCCCCTCCCCCAGGGACCAAGTGTTGTACCCCTCTCCTCCCTTACTCCAGACAGGGGAGGGAGGAAGTGCTCCCATTTGGCTGCTGGCCAGAGGGGCAGGTGATGAGAGGCACATGTGGAGAGGGGGAGGGGAGTGACCCCAGTGCTCTGTTCCCCTCCAGCTCTTTCTCCTGTGTATTCCCATTGAGCTGCTAGGTGGAGGGGCAGGTGCTGTGAAAAAATATCCTCAGGTATGGTGGAGAGGGATAAGGGGAGCAGCTCCACCCAAGTCCCTCTGCTTTTCTAGGAACAAACTCTGGGGAGGAGGGTTGGGGAATGGTAGCCCTCATGTCTACAAAGACATGCCATCTTTGGCACCCATGACATGGGTTCTCCATCACTGAACTAGGACTATACAAGTTCCTAGAATTTCTTTGAGACTATGCAGAGACTGATCCCAAACAAAGTGGTAATTCAAGAATTAAGACTGGAAGAGTAAATAAACAAACAAACAAAAATGTTCCCATAATAAAGAACTATTATGGTGCCAGAAATACCTAAATACAAAACAGAAATAAAGAATAATATAAAGCATAAAAATACAGCACTTCAACAAAGTCAACTAGAATTTCTAAAAGTTTCCTAGCAAGAATTTAAAAAACAGTTATAAATGACATTAATGAGATGAGAATGCTAAAGGAAAGAAATGGATTAGAAATGAGAGTTTTGGAGGAAAGATTCAGAAGTCTCTTAAAAAAATTAATAGATTTTGAACAAGAAGTACAAACCTCATCCAAGCAAGAGTCCTTGAAAATTAGAATGAATAAAACAAAAGTAAATGACTCAATGAGCAGGAGGAAATATTAAAACAAAGTAAAAATATTGGAACAGTAGAAAAATATAAAATATTTCATATTAAAAACAAAAACAAATTACCTGGAAAATAGATCAAGAAAAATACTGTAAGAATCATTGGACTACCTGAAAGTCATGATCAAAGAATGCTACCAATACATTTTCAAGTGGAGAACTTGTATAGGTTCTGAGTGCTGTTCCTTTGGCCAGAAATTTTATCAATGCCTAAAGCCCAACAATGGTTGGGGGTCCCAAAGGGAGTAAGAGTAAACAAAATAAGGTAAGGAGGATGAAACAAATGAGGAGGAGCAGAAATGCTGATTGCAATCAATGGCAACTTTATTGGGAGTAATCATGATTCTTATAACAAGCTGTAATTTCTACTCCAACTTTCCATACACATGATAACAAGAAATGTTTATGTGGTGATGGGTAATGATTAATGGAGAGCATTAAAGATCATAATGTAGTCTGTCATACATTAGCGATTTGTTGAATACTTCTCTAACAGTGATTTGTTGGAAGAGAATTTCTCTCTCCATTATGTTGCTTTGTTTAACACCATCTCTTAGTGACCTGGAAGTCAAAGATCACTGAGTAAATTCAGATGAAGATAAGCCCTCAGAGAAAGGAAGAACCAAGGAACCAATGAGACAGGAAACTTATTCCAAAGGTACTGACCCCTGGTGGCCCAGGCAAATTAAGAAACTATGATTGATTCCTTAGATATGATGTGTGAGAGCTAGTGGATGGAGAAAACAACTTATGTGGGAAGACCAGGAGTCTGTTGAGATATTCTGGATGGATCTTGGAGGTGGAAGGAACCTTATTGGGGATTATCCATCATGGTGGCCAAAAGATTAGGAAGTTAAGTATCTCTCTACCTCTCTCCTATCTTTTCCTCTTTTTATTACTACTACTTTGATTTAATAAAGTTATAAAGCTACTAGCAGCCTTATAATTTTCATTATTACAGATTGGAAGATTGGGGATGTCCATAGGTTGCATAATACATACACAAGAGTTTGTTGGGGATACAGTTGTCTTCAGGGGTTTCCAGGCATATAGGATTGTGTAATTAGAAATGTGCTCCCCAGGAACTCTCCCAGCTTCCCATGTCCCTTCTCGTGTTATGTGCTAACGTAGATAGAAGTTTTGTGTGGCTCCACCCTAGCTCTCTTTTCTACTGATTGTGACTGGGATGTTGGGTGAGTGTCAGGCAGGAGAATTTTTCTCATGTGTCTTTACTAAAGTTTTTACTTTTGTTCTTATATTTTTCCTACTTCAAGGGATTATTAATAAATCTTATAAAATATAATTATTGGAGTTATTGAATATTAATTTTAATCTTACAGGATACAAACATGCCCTAGATAGAGAAGGAGAGAAAGGAGGATGAGTGTGACCTCATCCTCCAGGGCCAAAGGCCCTGGATCTTTTGCTTAGGGGTTTCATCAATTCCCCCTTTTGTTTAAAAAATAATGAAGTTAAGTAAATGCATGATTTGTGAATTGTGTAAAGCTAAAAGGCTAAATTTTAATTTTGGCTATCAATCAATTCTGTTTGTAAAGTCTTTTTCGTTTGGAAATGGAACTTAGAAGTTTTAGTTTTATTAGGGTTATTATTGGAATGTGCTGTTTGCGCTGATCACAGTGATAAAGAAAAGGCTGGTGGAGAAGTTGTTTGTGTTTCTCCGTGACTTCAGCTTAGGACCTGAGATTGTTCATAACTTTTACTTAGGGATCATAGCCTTAAATTAGGATGGTCCTATCATGTTTAGACTCAGAATGCCTCTCTTGACAGAGTGTTTTCTTCTGAGCCCCTTATATAGCCATAGCTGGATTTCACACTTGTGAAAGCTTCAGTTGAGATGTTAAAAGACCTTTTGCCTTATTTGGCAAGTATATTTTATCAAAGCTTAGAGAGAATTACTCCCAATAATCCAGTTTTGTCTAATTCTTTGTTCCATATGCCAAACAAATATTAACATTTTCCTTGCTTTAAGTTATTTTTTTAAAATTCTCAAGCTATTAAGAATTATTTCATTCTTCTGTTTCTGTTATGGGGTTTTGTACTGGCATTTGCTATATTTCTTTCCTTCTTATTCAATTGTGAAATAAATGCTTGATGTAAAAGAATAAGAATTAATAACCCAGTTCTTATTAAGGGAAATCTAAGGATGTGGTGCCAAGTTTTTAAAGTGTGAGTTAATTATGTTGCATCCTCTTTTGGTAAAATAAGGGTAAGGTGAGACTGAGGAATGGCTAAAATTTGTCTGAGTACCTAGGGTTAGAAGTATGAAAAATGTGGGTTGTTTCAGGAGAACAATCTGCTATAAAACACAAGCCTTTACATAGTTATAGGTGGCATTTCTCAAAGTAGCTGAACAATGAATAGCATGTTGGATAAGGTCCCCTGGAATAGTTGGTCTGGGGTTAACACAAAAGGTGCAAAAGCCACTTATTAACATGAACTGTTCTTTTAGCTTGTCCCCAAATCATGGGTTTTGTGACTTGGGTCCTCAAAGTGGTCATTTGTGTTCTCCATACTCCACTGCATCTGTCTGTTGTTCTGGCGTGGTGTGTATCCAAGCCTGTTCATTTCTTGTTTAAATAAAAGCAAAGCTTTGACCTCTATGTTATAATTCTGTAAAAGATTGATAGGTTTGGGTCAGGTGGTGTTTCTTGCTTCTTTCAACTATAGTGTTGGTATACATATAGTGTAGCATTTCAATTTTTTTTTTGTTTTTTAAATGTGTGTTCTAATGGTTAAACTATAATGGATTGTCTAGCTGGAATTTTTAGAGAAAAGGCTATGAATGTGAGGGGATTTGGACGATGATTTCTGCTCTTTTAGACTACTACTTCCTGCTGAGAAAAGGGCAGTGTAGATGATTCTCTCATGGTCCAGTCTCTATCTTCTCACAGGGATTGGTATTGGTGATGTGAAAAAGACTTAATTTGGAAATGTAATCCAATTTTATTGTTTAACTTGAATAATCTTTTTGTTCTGCAGAACTAAAACCAAAAGTTACAGTTAAAGGAAAATGTGCAAGGGCTTTTTGTTTGTTTTGTTTTCTAGATAATGATCACTAATTTTCTTTCTACTATTTTTCTAGTTATTTCTGAGTTTTATCACTCACTGAATATGCTTAATTATCTGGCAGTTTCCCCCAATTCATGCATTTCTTTCCATTTTTAGTGTGTTAGAAAAAGGGCTAATTGTTTTGGTACCTTGATTAATGATGGCTTCAAATCCTACTTGTTTCTATACTGAGAGGAGAGGAAAATCCTTAGTTGGTTTAATAAACCTTTTACTCTTGAATGATCACAGAGCTTTAACCAGCTAGGAAGGTTTAAATTTTCCAAATTGCAAGTCCCAGAATGTCATAATTTGGTAACAATCAATATAAAATAATTTTGTCAAAAATCAAGCAATTCTAATATATTTGAAATCTTTAGTAAAGGTTCCATTTCAAATTTAATCCTAATGATCTTTCTCTTGTTATCCTAATTTTTAAAATATTATATCATATTTTGAAAACTTATTTTCAATTTATACAATTTGTTGCTAGACAAATCTGAGATGTTTTCAGGTAGCTGGGTGAAAGTTGTTAGACTTGCTTTTCTAGGTTGTATTCCAAAATTCAAAACCACATATATCAATCTAAAGTCATAAGTATTATCCAATCATGGGATCAAAATATTCCTTTTCTTGCCTTTATCATTTCTATGGCTCTTTCCTTGTGGAAAGCAAGGAAGAGAAGGAAAATTGTTTGACATTTGTTTGACTCTTGCTTTAATAGGAGCAGAGAAGAAGATTTCTTTTTACTTAATCAATAAAATGATGTCAAGGTTTAGGAGACTCAAAAGTTCTACAGTGCTGTTTTTGAATTTCCCAAACACTCTCTAGTCTCTCTTGTGAGATTTAAAATGGTTGAGGTCTTAAACTGTAGTGATTAAAATAGTGGAAGATATAAATTGTGATAGATATAAGAGAGGGTGAGTAAATTTGACCACAGAAAATATGTTTCACTACAGTGTCTTGGTTTTTAAATCAAATATAAGGTGGTCGCCAGGGAAATCTTCCTAATTATTCAAATACCCAAGTCAACTGGGTTTTATAGAGATTTTTAATTAATAATATAATGAGGAATTAGAGAAAGAGAGAAAGAGCAGGAAAGGAATAATTATGAAGGGCCTCAAGCCAATATGGCCTAGACCTGAATCTTAAGAGAGAGAATCAGTCAGTCAGTCTTTTAACACTCACCACACGGTCTGCCTAAACAAGGATTCTAGTGACACCAGGCCAGCTCCATCTCAGCTGACTTCACCAGAGAGAGCTCCAGCGAGACCTCCTTAGAGATTGTCCTCCAAGAGCTTCCCTTCTCCAGAGTCTCTCTCAAGAGACTCTTCCCAAGTGATCCTCATTAGAGATCCTCCAAAAGGATTTCTCCAAAAGGATATCTCCTCAAGAGATTCTGCCTTTTCTTATATAGGGGTTTTTCTCCCATGTCACCTCCCCTAAGTACCTACATCTACCAATCACTGTAGACACTTTCCAAGGGACTGCCCATCTAAATTCCTGCTAAGTCAACCAATCTCCTTAGTAAGTCTGAATCAGAAAAAATACTGCTGTGTCGACCAATCTCCTCAGTAAATCTGAGTAAATCTCAGTAAATCTAATCTCATCAAGAGAAAACTTGCCCAACCCTTTTAGGTACCTAGCATCCCATTGTATCAATTCTAAAAACAGGCCTGGCTCAAAGAACTCCTTGCCCCACCATAAGCATGGATCCAAGTACTTTGTTTAGCAAGGAGTTTTCTCTCCTAAAGCAGTCTTAAGTACGGGTAGAGTAGAGGTCCTCCCATTTCTGATCCTGGCAAGTTCTCACATCAAAATGGGGAATGTTTCTCAGTAGGGAATTTGTTCCAATTAAGAATTCCCCAATGGGGAAATTTTTAACATTCACAAGTCTGAGAAATTTCAAGATTTATACTCTCCTTCATTTCTCCTGGGCCAATGAAAGAGAGAGAGAGAGAGAGAGAGAGAGAGAGAGAGAGAGAGAGAGAGAGAGAGAGAGAGAGAGTTAGAGAGGTGCAAAGGACCTCTTCTATCTGTGGCTTGTTTTCCCTAAAATGAAACCTTCCCAGTGCACACAGACAATAGATTCATGACATAGACAACATGTAAAATTGAGATTTGAACTCTGGACTCCATTCCCCAGGAGTCCTTGCTAGCTCCCAGAATGCCCTCTAATCTCACTGAATTCTCAAATGGGCCGAGAGCAAAATGTTTATTTAGAAGGTCTCCGCCTACGGCGGGCTTTCTTCTCTTCCTAGCTCTGCTGGCAAACAGACACGGCTTTTGATGTGAGTGAAAGTTAGGTGGGCCTCATGGCCCACCTAGCATGTGCTTTTCTTACTTGTATATTCTTTAATCCTTAATCTTCAATAAACCTCTAAAATATAATACTCCTTGCAGAGAGAAACTAATTCCTACCTGCCTCAGTTTCCCTAAATTTTAATCTTTACAAACATAAATTTACAAGACAACATAAAACACAAGTTCGTCTGGGGTATTTTGAAGACATTTCTGGTTTATGTTACCAAAGCTGCACTCGGTCCAGTCTGGTTTCTAGTTATGACTGCATTAACCATAGAATTTCTCTAAGTCAGGTGTTTAGAAGTCTTACATTGTTGTAATAAAGGGTCATTAATTTAGGAAGTAATCAAAGCTATTTTCTAAGCATTGAAGGGACTATCAGCCTATAGGTTAAGAGGTTCATAGGAAAATAAAGTGAAAACTAACATGACTGCTGCCATTCAGCCCACTGGGTGGAAGAATAATTTGTAGTCTGAGAATAGGTTTGACCTGGTGAAAGTTTCTAGGGGTTTAGCAATGATCTTGGTGGCAAATTGAAGAAACTGATTTGAGGGATGAGAAAATTGAAATTGTCCAGGATAATCTTTAACTGCTATTTGCCAATCTTTGGAGGTGTTATTATTTTTGCCACTAATTAGTAATATAGAGTAAGGCACTGAGGGTTTTTAAATTCCCTTATTGTGACTAATGTCACAGATTTGTGCATGAATATAATATTCTGTGCTGAATTAGAACATGCTGGCCAAGAAGGAGGAGTTGGTGGAGTGGTTATGGGGAAATTCGGTTTTATCTGTAGGAAGTGAGTTTCCTACAAAACTGTTTTTTTTCTGGGTGAGCCAACTGCGAGGTGTTATAACCAAATAATAGCTATTATTGTTAAGCTGTTATTGATGAGCTGTTGTTGGTAATAATATTTATAATAATATAGAATGATAAATTGTACTTAGGCAGTTAGGGTAAACTAAAACTCTCAGGTTAAACTAATTTGTAGGTGGTGGATGGAAGGCTGGAAGCAGTTGGATACAACCCTTATTTGTTTGTTCTATATTAGAGGTAGGGAGAGGAAATAGAATTTTAGGAACTAGGAGTTAGGAATGGGATAGAAAATCTCTTAAAATTACTAAATACTACTACTACTAATAATAAATACTAAAATTTCTAAATAACACACTCCTACCCCCCAAAAAAACAAAAAACTAACTGCTTTCTTTGCAGCCTCTTCTTGCATGCAAGCAGGTCTCCTTAAATTATTCTCACTAAACTGAGATAAAATTCTATCTGACTAACCTATGCTAAATGATGAATCTTAAATTTATAATGAACTCCTTAAGGTAATCTATGAAAAACCAAAAGCTGCCTGGAGCCAACTGTCAGATATAACAGTCAGAATCTCTTGGCAGAGAGACTCAGACACAGGACAGAGGTGGACAGAGCCACCTCTGGCAGCTGCTTCTCCCTTTAGGAGAAACGCTCTCAGAATCAGACTTTAACTCTACTTCTTAGGTATATCCCAAATGCTGAAAGTAACTGTCTCAAAATAACTAACAGATCTTTGTTGGAGAGAATGATCCAGCAACCTGGTCCCAAGGAAGTCAGAAAGACTGCACTCTAGGACTCACTGAATTCTCTCTTTTATGATGGACCTCTTAAAGTGATGGAGGGCAAGAGCTATCTGCTCTGACTTCTTAAAGTTAACAGAATGAACTTAATGTCCTTTAACATAAAACTTCTACTCTTAATGAGACAGAATGATATTACTTAACTTCCTCTAACCTAGAAACTCTGCTCCTAAGGAGACAGAGTGAACATTTAATAAATTCCTTATAACAGAGGGAAGGCTTTCATTGGGGAGAGGGTGAGGGGGTAAAAAAAGGGTTTTGTCCTTTTAAACTAGATGCCTCAGGATGAAGAAAATTAGACCTAGCTTCAGAGTTTACATATCTTTCAGGGGGACTAGCATCTGATTCTCCCAGGTATAAAAATTAAAATTATATCTCTAATAATAAAAATATTATATTTTATGAGGTTTATTAAAGATCATTAGAAATCAAGGAATAAAGAGGATACAAAATAAAAACCACATGCCCATGACTGATTAGGCCATTTAAAATCCGCGCACTTAGCTTACCACCATACTTGCTGCATCTTCCCAAAGAAAGAGGATGTGGGCGGAGTTACCATCAGTTAAATATCAATAACATGATCCTGCCAATGTGGAGAGGCGGGAGAGATTATAAGGAATTTTGGAAGATCCTAAGGCCTTCTAGGGAATGAAGTCAAATGTTCAAAATCTCCATTTATACACAGGGGAGCCTGATGGAAAGTCAGTGACTGGCATGAAGAAGATGTTTTTTATAATTTTTATCTTAATTGGCATGAGAGCTGAGAACACATTAGGAGTGGTAGAATCCTCTCTCTCACTTCTTCCCAAGCTTTCTAATTTACTATACCTTCCTTGGGGACTCCTGGGCATACATCTATGACATAATCAAGAAATTTCTGTGCTTGTAGCATAGATTTCAATACTTACAAATGTAATTCTCTCTCTTTTAAACTAGTTCCATATTTTATTCCTATCTATACTAATTTAAGGTCCTTATGATCTGGTAAGCTTTTCTGGCTGGTAAATCTTCTTGGCTGATACCCCTGACTAATCCTTTCTTATCTGATAAGCCTTCTTAGGTTGAGACGAATTCCCCTGCCAGCTCTGGGGGTTCCTCTTTTTCATTCCTTCAGGAACTCTATGTTGGGCACCACTTGTCAGGGCCTAAGGCCTGACAATGGTTGGGGGTCCCAAAGGAGTAAGAATGAATAAAATAAGGTGAGGAGGATGAAACAAATCAGAAGAACAAGAGATGCTGATTGCAATCAATGGCAACTGTATTGGGAGTAATCATAATTTTTCTAACAAGCTGGAGTTTCTACCCAAACTTTCCATATACATGGTAATAGGCAATGTTTATGTGGTGACAAATAATGATTAATGGAGAGCCTTAAGGATCATAATATAGTCTGTCATACGTTAGTGATTTATCTAATATCTCTCATATAGGGAATTGAAGATTGGGGGTGTCCATAGATTACATAATACATATACAAGAGTTTGTTGGGGATACAGTTGTCTTCAGGGATTTCCAGGGATATAGGACACAAACATGCCCTAAATAGAGAAGGAGAGAAAGGAGGGTGAGTATAATCAGGGACCTACCAACTGAGGGCCCTTGGATCTTTTGCTTAGGGGTTTTATCAGAATTTCTTGGGAGAGAAAGAGGTACATAATTCCAGAATTCAATTGGACCTTAGAGCTTTAAAATTCTTTTCAGTGCACAAATTCCCTTTAGAGCAAAAGTTCTTAACCTGGGGTATGAATTTTTTTTTTTAAACAAGTTTTTGTTTTGATAACTAATTTAAAATAATCTGTTCCCTTTGTAATCCCATGTATCTTACTTTATATATTTTGAAATATTCTGAGAAGGGGATCATATACTTCATTAGCCTTCTAGAGAAGTCTGTGACACACACAATAAGTTAAAACTCTCTGTTTTTAGAGTTTTTCAGTTTCCTATATTATTTAGTTCTTCCTGACTATAACTTCTTTGAGGTGTAAAGGTTAAAATAGGGGTTTTGACAAAATAAGAGAGTAGCTTTTAATAATTTAAGTTTTAATGAGAATATAGTAAAGTTGTAAATTAAAAGTATCCCTTTAAGCCAGAGAAATGAAAACTTCTAGCAGATTTTAACAATTAATTTAGTTTAACTAAAATAGAGATAGTAAAAGAATATGTAGTAAAGGAGGGAAAGATAGAAAAGAGGAAAGAGAGATTACTAATCTAATATCTAAAATTCCTAATGCTACCTGAAATTCCTTATAACTACCTCTAATTGTCTTTTAAGGACAGCTTCTTCTTGACTGGCCTATCTAACCCACACTATCTATAAATGATTCACTAACTACCTAAATCCCTAAAATAATAGACAGCTATCACTCACTCCTTTGATCAGTTTTCTATAGCAGCCCAAACTGTCAGTAGCCAACTGACAACAGATCCTTGCCTATAAAACAGACTTCCTGTTCTCTAGAGATCCCAGAGGTAAAAAGCCCTTTAAAGGATAAAGCCAAAAGCCCTCTCAGTAAGTTCAGGTCCATCTTTATATTTCATCAACTAAATGCCACCCCACACTACTGGCAACCAACCCCCAACGACCAACTGATGCCCAGCAGCCAACTTCCCTGCCACTGCCAGCCCTAACTGTCAGAAACTCACTCACCAACTGTCAGCAACTGACACTAGCCCAGCAAGGGGCTCCCTGGTTCCTACCTCCTGTTACTGTGGGCTGGTTAATCCCTACACTTTCTATGGAAAGAGGACCTCCAGGTCTCCCATTAAATTAGAAAAATTAAAGAATTCCTTTTTACAGAGGATAGGGCCTAGGTCTGTTCCTTCTCTCTTATGTGAACTGTAGCTTTCCTAACATGTTCCCAGTAAGTCTTCTTTTCCTTTATTGTCCCTACCACATATTTCTTTTCTTTTTTTAAATTAAATTTTCTTTTTTCCCTCATTACACATAAAAATAGTTTCCAACATTTTCCAAAGACTATTGAGTCTCAAATTCTCTCCCTTCCTCTACTCTTACCCCCTTATCCCAGTTGATATGGTAAGCAATCTCATATAGATTTTCCATATTAATCTTTTTGTGGAAGGAAGTACAGATAGAAAAAAAATTTAAGAAATAAAATGAAAAAAGTTTGCTTTGGTCCAGATTCAGAATCTATCAGTTCTTTTTCTCTGTAAGCAGATGGCATTTTAAAAAATCACATGTCCTTTGGGATAATTTTGGATCGCTGTATTGCTAAACATAGTGTTCTCCAGGTTCTGTTTATTATACTCTCCTTCAGTTCTTGTAAGTCTTTCCAGTTTTTTTTCTGAGCTCCTCCTGCTTGTTATTTCTTATAGTAGAACAGTATTCCATAATAATCATATATGATAACTTACTTAGCCATTCCCCAAATGATAGGTGTCTCCTTACCTTCTAATTCTTTCACTCTTCAAAAAGTGATGCCTTAAATATTTTCATAAGTATAGGTTCTGTAATCCTCCTTTAAAAAAAAAACTCTATGGGATACAAACCTAGTAACAGTATTGCTGGGCCAAAAGGTATGTATTGTTTTTTCTTCTATTTTTTTTTATTCTTTTGACTTTGTTTTTTTGATGCCTCATGGAGTCATTAGCTTTCACTTTTCAAGTTTTATTTCAAGTTTTATGTTTAAGACATGATTTTCTTCAGTGAATTTTTGTATCTCCTTTTCCATTTGATCAATTCTACTTTTTTTTTTCCTCAGTGAATTTGTATATTCTTTTTCTAATTCTGCCTTTCAAGTTCTTCTCTTCCTTGTATTTTTTTGCATATATTTTTCTATTTGGCCAATTCTCCTTTTTAAGAAATTCTCTTCATTGAATTTTTGTGCCCTTTTACCAAGTGGCCTATTCTATTTTTTAAGTCAATAATTTCTGGAGTATTTTTTGGTATCTCCTTTACTAAGCTGTTGATTCTTTTTCATGATTCCACCCTCATTTTTTCTCCCAATTTTTCTTCTATTTCTCTTATTTGGTTTTTTAAATCCTTTTTGAGCTTCTCCATTAATTCTTTTTGGGATTGAGGGTAATTACTATCTTTCTTGGAGGTTTTGGATATAGCATTGTTAACTTTGTTGACTTCTGAGTTTGCATTTTGGTCTTTATACCAAAATAACTTTCTTTGTTGTTTCTTTTTTGTTGTTGTTGTTTGCTCATTTTCCAGCTTTTAACTTTTCTTTTAATCAAAAAAATATTAAAGTTGGGTTCTGTAACTGTGGTGAAGGGAGCACTGTTCCAAGCTTCAGATTCTTTGTGAGAATGCAGATCTATTTGGAATGTATCTGATTTCAGCTTTTCCAGGGCAGTATGATGTAAGGAGAGGTGTGTTTTATACTCTCTCAGCCCATGCTCTGATCTGTGAGCAACCCCTTGGAACTGGTGACCAGAGACCCCTGCTCCACTATGGATACAAACACTAGTGTCTGCTCGAGAGCTCTTTCTCACCCTAAGATTGCACCCCCCAGACTGTGACTTGGTTCTATGTATGGGCAATGTGACAAGAGTCTTGCACTCAGAGTCACATGATCTTTTGAGCAGTTTTCTGATCTCCCCACCCTCCCCTTACCATCTGTGACTGAGAGCCCTGGAAAACCTCTGATGTTGCTTTAGCTGCCTCCCCAAAACCTGTTGTCTCATTGGGACCTGCTCTGGCTCACTCCATCTCTACTGCCCCTTGTGCTGGCCTTCTAAGTTGTTTTGGACTCAAAGATTACTTTGCTTTGTCTTTTTTTGTTTGGATTATGCTGCTTCAAAATTCATTCTGTGGCATATTATAGCTTTTTGAAGAGCAATTTGGTAGAGATCAGATGGGTCCATATATCTTCTCCATCATCTCCCTACTGCACATTTCAAAGAGAGCACTAAAACAGTCTGAGTACCTAATGAGTGTTTTTCTGAGCTAGTGAGCAAAAAATCAGAGAGCTTGTCTTATTTGAAAAGATCGTTGAGGGCTAAGTTTAATGCTAAAGCTCTCCTGTGGGTTTTGGAAACAGTAGCAACTTCATTTAGTATTGAAAAATCTGTAATTACTATTTTAGTTCCTGCTTGATCCTAAAGGGCACTTACTTTCCCCAACCAAGGCTTCCCTACAACCAATTTGCTATGCAGGAAGGACAAGGCAAAACCCTCTTTAAGATTAAGTTTTAACAGTTAAGGGTATTAGTCCCTGGCAATTGGATCAGGATAAGAGATATTCACATAGAATGAAGCACTTTCTGTGGCTGTTTACAATGAGGATTCATTTGAAAAAGAATGGAGATCTTCAGAAAAAAAAAAGGGTTTCTTGTGGACTGTGGTCTGTAACCATAACTCCTGTGGTGCTACTGGTCACCTAGGAAGCCCACATGAAAAGGAAAAGCAAGCAACCTGTAACTTTTGGTCATGGCACAGGTTGCTTTTCCTTTTGGTCATGGTCACCACCCAGAGTGTTCCCAGGGAAAGTTATGCCAGCTGGAGCAGTGAGAAACCAGAGAAAGGAAGGGCTTTTGCTATTCAATCGCTTTTTTCAGTTGTGTCCAGGTCTTCTGACCCCTTTTGGGGGTTTCTTGCAAAGATACTTCCATTTCCTTTTCCAGTTCATTTTACAGATGAAGAAAGGGAAGCAAATAGGGTTAAATGATCTGCCCAGGGTGACACAACTAGAAAATGTTTGAGGTTAGATTTGAACACAGGAAGACGAATGACTTCCTGACTTAGTGACTAGAGGCAACTAGTACTCTAGTACTCTAAAAATAAATCTAACACTTTACCCTTCTATAATATTTAACATTTATAAAGCAGCAGATGGATAGGCAAATTGGAAAAACTATTGATCTTGGAATCTGAACTGGAGTCAAATCCCGGAGCAATGAACATGGAATGATTTTCCTCTCTAGGCTTCTATTTTCTCCCAGCAAATAATATGCAATATTTTGGGGGCAAATATTACATAGAAAACTGAGATTCAAATGGAAGAAATCACTTGGTTAAGGGGAAGATTGAACTTAGGACTAGACTCTGAATGTGTATCTGGAACGAGTGAGTGAACGAGAGAGAGAGAGAGAGAGAGAGAGAGAGAGACAGAGAGACAGAGAGACAGAGAAACAGAGAGAGACAGAGAGAGACAGAAAGAGAGAGAGAGACAGAGAGAGAGACAGAGACAGAGAGAGACAGAGAGAGAGACAGAGAAAGAGAGACAGAGACAGAGAGAGACAGAGAGAGAGAGAATGCGGTTCAGAAGGTGTTTCAGGCTCTTTCCCTGGAGAGGCGACTCTGGCTGGCAGCATGCTAAACGTTCCGACATCTTGGCGTGGTGGCAACTATTGTCTGGGCTTGGCGATACAGCCTTAAAGAACCCAGGAACACAAGCATGCCGAGATGAAGCATCAGAAGGAATCTTTTATGGAAAACCCACAGTATTCTAGAAAAGATCAGACAATCTCACATTTCTAATAGCTCCCATGGACTCTCATGATCCAGACCTAAATGTAGCTTGGAATAAGGATCATGGAAGAGAATACTGAATTTTGATGTGCCATAGAGAACACTGACAAGTAACAACAGGCCCCAAGAAAAGCAGTTAAAATCAGCCATTTAAAGCTTATTCTCTCCTAGGAACGACAGAGGTCAACCATAGCTCATTTCCACAAAGATTTTTTCTTCTTCTTCTTCTCCAGCTTTTTCTTTTAAAACTATGAAGTACAAAGGAAGAAAATATATTCCATTAAATAAATAACATTAAGTAGGACCCATTGCCCAACTATACTGTCTCAGATATGTATACAATCAGATAATGCTTCCAGATGTATGTTGAAATCTGGGCAATAGACATTTTTCATCCACTTGATCTTTCTTGTATGGAAGAAGAGATTATAAACCTATGACTAATAATCTGCATTTCCCAGGAGATTTAGCAATATTCTGAAGCTTGATGCAATCATCACAGTAACCTTCACAAACAGGAGCATTTGGAGGATCTCAGCACCCATTGGGAATTCTTGACCTCTATACTGGATCTCCCCTATCACAATGGCAAATATTTTTGGCAAGAATACTTCTTACCATTTTATGCCCTGTGTGGTATTTATCACCAGAGGATAATTGAACAAGATTGTTTTTGTTGTTATATCTTTCAAGGAATCATAAATAATCTTGATGAGAGAAAACCTTCTTTTGCAAAAAAAGCCCAAAAGGCAGTGTTTGTTGTTTAGAGAGAGATATATACACACAGAATGGATATGAGGTAATTTTCAAGGGGTGAAAGAAGAGGCACTAACAACTAGGAGGATTAAGAAGGGTTTTCTGTAGCAGGTGGTACTTGAATCTTCAAGGAACATGAAATCGTAAGAGGTAGAAGAGGGAAGGAAGAACACTCTAGGCATGGCAGACATCTAGCACAAAGTCTGATATGGGAAAAGGAAAGTTTTGTACCAAGAACAATAAGAAGTTTAATTATCATTAAGAATGAGTCCCCACCATTATCAATGAGGGGAGAAATCATGGTGGAGATAAGTCCGCATCCCTCATCACTACCAGAAATAACAGCTGACCAACTGCCACAAACAGATAGATACAGGAGCCTTTGGAATTGTAACTTTCCCCACACTACCAGTCCTGCTTCAAAGATTTTAAGGAAGCCATTTCTTTGGAGAAGCAGCTAGTTATCACAATTAACAGTCAAGTACAAGATATGGAGAAGATAAGCTGGCACAGCTGAAGCTATAAGGTATTCTAAAGGAGATACAGAAGGCAGTATTTACCATGTAAGGAAAACTATTATCACCTCCTTGGCCACCATATCCCCTCAAACCCTGATGGAAAGACTTCAGTAACCTAAACCCAAGAACCTTGGAATAATAGTGCTTGCAGCCCAGTGCCCTTAGACACCACCAACCTGAAAAGTAGACCTCTATATAGACAAAGACTGTCAACTGCTACTATAAGTATTCCAGCCATATCCACCAAAGTCTTAGACAAGAAAATGGTTGTCACCAAAGTCTTTGCGACTATCAAGAGTCTGAGTGTCAGAAATCAATATGATTTGATCAGTGGAGATGATGTAAAAGAAACATTAATAACAGCTTTGCTGCTGTATCCCAAGATCCATGAGAAGTTTCCATTTAAGTTGCAGCTGAAACTTTCCATGTGCATTGTCTCTGGAGGTCCTTGAAATCGGGAATTGGCCTACTATTTCATTTGTATCCCTAGCACTTTGCAAAACTAATCACTTAATAACTACTTTATTCATTATTCATATGTATGAAGGGTGGTGTTGTGGTTTTGTTCAGTCATATCTGTTTTTTCTCACTCTTTGTGATCCCATTTGGGGTTTTCTTGGCAAAGATACTAGAGTGGATGGCATTTCTTTCTCTTCTCACTTTACAGATGAGGAAACTGGGGCAAATATAGTTAAGTGAATTGCCCAGGATTGCACAGCTAGTAAGTATCTGAGGCCAGATTTTAATTTAAGATGAGTCTTCCTGACTCCAACCCCAGCATTCCTGTTTTTCTTAGCTGTTCTTTGCTTATATGAAGGGTTTAAGACTAGAAAGATAGGTTGACGCTAGTTTATGGGAAATAAACTAACATTTCTAGAAGTGATAGAGAGGTTTTGGGGGTTCAGTAAATGACAGAGAAAACTGGTCATATCTGCAGTGGTCAGATTTTTTTAGGAACAGTAGGTTAGCAACAGTTTGGAAAAATGTGAAAGAATTAGAGCAGGGAAACCAAATGGGATGTTATTGTTATAATCCAGGTGAGAGGCGATAGAGACGTGGAATGAGGTGGACGCTATGTGGCTGTAGAAGAGGGCACAGAAGAGTGAGACACTCTACAGATAGAAATTTAAATATTTGATAACGGATGGAGTGGTGTGTGAGGCAAGGTACACTGAGGTTCTGCACCTAGAGAAAGAAATCTAAGGAGAATATTAGTTGTATTCTTATAATAACTGCATATACAAATTGTTTATATTATATTGACTTAGTCATATGTCTACTTCTGACAGCTATGGTATATATATAGTTTGTAAGCATAAGCTATATATACGTATATGCTCTATATGGTTTGAACTGTATATAAAATTTACATGATACATGCATAAATATGTATATATGTAGATATACACATATAGCTATGTGTGTATAAGACATATGTACTAGAAAGGTGGGAGGGAAGAAGTGTTTGTGCCATTTATAAAAAAGCAAAGTAAAAAAAATTTGACTTCTCTTTAGGTGCAGAGATTATTCTTTTTTAAAAGAATGCTGTGGTTTCTCCTCTCCATCCGTGAAAGTGATAGCCCACTAGAATGACCCAAGGAGCTTTCTAGTCCATGTCAGCATGCTAAGAATGAATATTTAAACACTATAAGCAGACATTAGGAAGGGATCTCGTGGTGGGTAATTCCCCCCATCACTGTAGAGAGTCCATCAGAGGCGGGATAACTCCTTGTATAGAATAAGTAGGAAAGTTCTTATTTCAGTGATCATTTAATAGAATGGTTTCTAAGATTTCAACTAGACCTTGATTTCAGATCTTCTGACAATAAATGTGGTATTCTTCATATCAAAGGTGTTTCCCCATCATGATCAGAATTCTTTCAAAGAATGCCAATATGAGAATATTATGACATGGACCACAGGGACTATCTAGTCCAGCCTCTTTATCTTAAAGTTGAGGAGACGTATTAGTTAGATGCCTTGTCAGGGCTCACACAGGTAGCAACTGGTAGCATTGCCATTTGAAACCAGATCATTTGACTTCAGATTCAATAGTTATATTGTATAACTCAGTTTCCACCTTCATAAATAGTATTTCAAAGCTTTTGGGTTGTTGGAAGAAGAGACCAGTGGTCTGCCTCCAATGTAGCTGAAACAAAATAAAATGTCACAATTTGCTCTTAAAAAAAAAAAAAGAATATGTTTCAGGAAAGGGAACTCCGAAGGTAGAGAGAGGGGACTGGTGTACTATGCCATTAGAGACTGAAAACAGTCCCTGAGGGGAGGTCTCTAGACTTGGTTTAGGTGCTGAAGCGCACCGCCTACCTAGCCTTCCCCTTAGGAAGGACACAGGAGCCCATTCTACAAATCTAAGGTTAGGTGTATTAGTTTCTTCCTCCTCTTGTCTCTCGTGTCTCGAGTCTTTCCGGCACCAAATTCCTTTCTGTACACCCAATCAACATCTTTTGACTTGGTATCGGCAGGTATGTCGTAATGAGCGTCCGCAGTAATTTTATCTGTAACAAAGTTCTTCACTCTGGATTTGAAACAGCAAATTTATTGGCTGCAGGCTTTAGAGGTCTTTAAAGGTCCAATGAATTCACTGCAGTGTTAAAGGCTGGACAGTCTTCTGACTTGAGCTAACCCTTTCCCCGGCTCTCACGAGGAATGGTAGGGGTGCCCCCTCCCGCCTGGCTGCCGCAAGTTACACTTCTTCAGTATACTCACCCTCATACTTCAGAGTCCCATGGTCTCACTCACTGCTCTTTGACGCTATATCTTAGCAAGTGGCGAAATTTCTTTGTTCACTCGGGGAAGTCAAACCTTTACCCCCATGTCTCCCCAGTTTGGGAGTTAATCTGAGGGCATACATTAGTGCTACTTCGTTGACTACATTAGGGTTGTGAGAGGTCAGGACTTATCTCTTTCTACAGCTCTGTGTTCCCAGACTATGAACATGTCTTCCTAAAATACAAGAAAACCCCTTCAAAACAAATAAGGAACATCCCTCCACACAATCCTGTGAGCCCCAGGTGAGCAGGATATAGTAGCATCCCATTGCCTAGGAAAGTACACCAAAGAAAGATGAGAAGCTCTCAGAAATGAAATAATGAAGGCAAAAACAGAAATTATTCCAATAAGGAAGAAAAAAGGTAGCTAAAGAGCCGGATGGAGAAATATAAGGAACTTTCGGACCAAATTAAAATATTAAAACATTTAAAAAATAGTTGGATGACATGGACAGTAGAGGAAGGTTACAAAGAGGAAGGTAAGACAGGTAATGTGAGGAGAATTAAAGGTCAGAAGAAGTTGAAGCTGGCAACCAATGTAGAGCAACAAAAAATATTTTTCAACTATGTTAGGGGCAAGACGAAGAGCAAAAGATGAAGGCCAAATTTGCAAGTACAGTCAGCTGGGTGGAGCAGCACAGTGATACATGATCTCATCAGGCTAGAATACTTATGCTCGGATCAAATAAATCAACTTAACAAAAACAAAATAGGAGGTAGGACTAGTTAATATAGTAAAAAATTACACTCCTACCTAAATTAATTTACTTGTTCAGCGCTATACTTATCAAACTACCAAAAAACCTTTTTTTATAGAATTAGAAAAAATATTACAAAGTTCATTTGGAAGAACAAAAAATCAAGAATATCAAGGGAACTAATAAAAAAATGTAAAGGATGGAGGTCTAGCAATACCAGATCTCAAACTGTTCTACAAAGTAGTGATCATTAAAACAATATGGTACTGGCTAAGAGATAGAAGGGTGGATCAGTGGAATTAGACTAGAGACAAATGACTTCAGCAAGATAGTGTTCTATAAACCCAAAGTTCCCAGCTTTTGGGACAATAACTCACTATTTGACAAAAAACTCATGGGAGAATTGGAAAACAGTATGGGGAAAATTAGGTTTAAATCAACATCTCATACCCTATATCCATATAAATTCAAAATGGGTGAATGAGTTGAATATAAAGAGGGGAAAGTATAAACAAATTAGATGAACATGACAAGAACATACTTGTCAGATCTATGGAAAAGGAAGGAATTTAAGACCAAGCAAAGATAGAGAACATTACAAAATGTAAAATGAATGACTTTTATTATACCAAATTAAAAAGGTTTTATACAAACAAAACTAATGCAACCAAAATTAGAAGGGAAGCAACAAATTGGGGAAAATATTTTGTAACAAAAATCACTGACAAAGGTCTAATTTCTCAAATTTAAAAGAAACTGTCAATTGTACAAGAAACCAAGCTATTTCCCAATTGACAAATGATAAAGGGATATGAATAGGCAGTTTTCAAATGAAGAAATCAAAGCTATCAATAATCACATAAAAAAGTGTTCCAAATCCCTCCTAATTAGAGAAATGCAAGTCAAAACAACTCCGAGATACCACCTCATGCCTAGCAGATTGGCCCACATGACAGCAAAGGTAAGTAATAAATGTTGGAGGGGATGTAGCAAAATTGGGACACTAATGAATTGCTGGTGGAGTTGTGAATTGATCCAACCATTCTGCAACACAATTTGGAACTATACCCAAAGGGCTTTAATAGACTGTCTGCCCTTTGATCCAGCCATACCACTTCTGGGTTTGTACCCCAAAGAGATGATAAGGAAAAACATTTGTACAAAAATATTTATGGCTTTATGGTGGCAAAAAAATTGAAACAGGAAGGATTGTCCCTCAAATGGGGAAGGGCAGAACAAATTGTGGTATATGATAGTGATGGAATATTATTGTGCTGTAAGGAATGATGATCTGGAGGATTTCTATATGAACTGGGAGAACCTCAATGAATTGATGCAGAATGAAATGAGCAGAACCAGTAAAAAATTATACAAAAAGTAAAACACCGTGGAACAATCCAATGTAATGAACTTTGCTACTGGTAGCAATGCAACAAACCAGGACATTCCTGAAGGACTTATGTGTAAGAATGTTATCCACAATGAAAAAAAAACTATGGGAGTAGAAATGCAAAAGAAAAACATATGACATCACTTATTACATGTATATATGGGTATGTGATTTGGGGTTTAGGCTTATAAAGATCACTCTATAGCAAAAATGAATGATATGGAAATAGGTATCAAATGATAACATTTGTACAGCCCAGTGGAATTGCTTGTCAGCTCTGGGAGAGGAGAGGGAAAGAAAATGAATCATGTCAACATGGAAAAATATTTTAAGATAAAAAAAGAACAAGATGGGAGAGACATATAGAAAATAGTTTGAAAAATGCATGGGGAATTACAAAATTTGATATGAGTCAGTTGTTAATATAGCAGCAACAATTTTAAACAGACTTTAAAGTTTACAAATTGCTTCTTTTTCATAATAACCTGATGAGGCAAAGAATGTTATTCATATGTTTTATTGACAAAAATGAGTTTTTGAGAGATTAAGTTCTTTACTTATAATCACAATGATTCTAAGTATTAGTCAGGAGTCCAACCAGGTCTCCAGACATCAAGTCCATCATTCTACTATGCTGCTTCTTAGCAACTAGTTAAAAAGTGAATTGTGCTATTAGGCTGCAACCAGAGAAGAATAGTATCTAGAGTTTGGGAGATGATAGGCCTCCTGTTGTCACATTTAATCCTCATACATCTCTGTGAGGAAGGTGCTGTGATTGCCACTTTCAAATGGCTAGGACTCCTTCTTTACCAGTTTTTTTTTTCAAATAATTTATATAGTGCGTGTGAATTGATTGTTCTTTAAATGTAAGACTCAATTGTCAGTCTATCTGATTCTGGGGATTTTTTTCTTAGGGAGTTCATTTATGGCTTTAAAATTTTCACTTTTTTCTAAGATTGAGTTATTTAAGTACTTTTATCTACTCTATTAATCTGGACAACTACATTTTTGCAAATATTTATTCATTTCATTTAAGTCATCAGTTTTATTGACACAATTGAACAAAACAGCTCATAGTAATTACTTTAATTTCATCTTCATTCATTGTGTATTCAGGTTTTAAACTTTTAATGCTGGTAATTCAATTTTATTTCTTAAAAAATAAAATTAACCAATGATTTATCTATTTTATTGTTCACCCCCCAAATCACTCCCTAGTTTTATTAGTTCAATGATTTTTAATCTTTAATTTTATTACTCTCTCCTTTGATTTTCATGATTTCTCTTTAAAAAAATTTTCCAATTGTTTTGTTGCACACCCAATTAATTAATCAATCAACAATTCACATAGTTAGCCTATTCTTTCTCTATGTTTTGGATATAAGCAGACCTATAAGTTTGGTAATAAGTACTGCTTTGGATGCATCCCATAACTTTGGTATGTTGTCTCATTGTTGTCATTATCTTTAATGAAATTATTGATTATTTCTATGATTTGTTCTTTGACCCATTCATTCTTTATAATAGGATTATTTACTCTCCAATTAAATTTCAATCTATGTTTCCAAAGTATTTTTAATTGAAGTAATTTTTATTGCATTGTGGCCTGAAAAGGATGCATTTTATATCTCTACTTTTCTGCATTTGTTTGTGAGGTTTTTATGCCCTGAAACATGGCAAATTTTTGGGAAGGGGCTATGTACAACTGAGTAAAAGAAAAAAGAAAAACCATTACATTTTCTTCAGAAAGCTGTCATAACTAACTTTTCTAAAATTCTATTCATCTTTATTTTCTTCTTGTCCATTTTATCATAGATTTATATATTGAGATCTTCTACTATTATAGTTCTATTTTCTTGTGCTATATCACTGTTACTTATAAGTTAGTTATATATAAGTTACATATAAGTTAGTATTGATATTATTTCATTGTCCTGGGTAATTTTTAGCAAAATGTAGTTTTCCTGATTCTCTGCTTCTGCCTTGACTGAGATTATGATTGATATCGCTGTTTTTTTATTACTTCAGCTAATAATAAATTCTGTTCTAGCCCCTGTTTTTAACTTTGTATGTCTTTATTTCAAATGTGTCTCTTGTAAACAATAAATATATTCCTAGATTCTGGTTTCTAATCGATTCTGCTATTCACCTCCATTTTATGGATGAACTTATCCCATTCATGGTAGCAGTTATGATTAATAACTGTGTATTTCCTGCCATCTTTTTTTTGGGGGTATTTATCCTCTTTAAAAACTCTGTTCCTCCTTGAAAGTCTATTTTGCTTCTGACCACTGCCTCTCTTAGTTCCTTCTTCTTCTCTTTTGGGTAAGATGTGCTTCTATACCCAATTGTGTGCTTATATTCTTCCCTCTTTGAACCAGTTTCGAACAGTCTTGCTTGCTTCCCTTTCTTTCCCCATCCCTTGTAAAAACTTTTCCTTGTGTACTTCTCATATGTGAAACAATCTCCCTGATTTTCCCTCTCCCTTTCCCCTTCTCTCAATTCACCCCTCATTCTCACCCTTACATTTTTCTTATACAATAATCTCATTATAAGACTCATGTCCAAACTCTCTAAGGAGATTCCTCCCAATTGACCTAATGATGATACAGTCCTTGTGAGTTTTATGCATCATCTTCCCATTTGTGAATGTAAACAATTTTTGCCAGATTAAATACTTCATGATTTCTCACTTATGTTCACCTTATGATTTTACCAATAGTGTTGTGTTTTTGACATAAAATTTTCTACTCAGTTCTTATCTTTTCATCAGGAATGCCTGGAAGCACTCTATTTCATTAAATATCCATTTCCCCATGGAAATGGGACTATACTCAATTTTTCTATGTAGGTTGTTATTATTTATAACCTTTTTTTTGCCTTTCAGAATATCATATTCCAAGCCTTCCTTCTCCCATTTCCCACCTGCTAAATCTTGTGTGATCATGATCATGCCTCCAAGATACTTGAATTATTTCTTTGTGACTGCTTGAAGTACTTTCTCCTTGACTTCTGGAATTTAGCTATAATATTCTTGTGAGTTTTCATTTGGGGATTTTTTTTGGGAGGCTTTCAGTGTATTCTTTTAATTTCTATTTTGTCCTCTGGTTCTAAGAAATCTGGGCAGCTTTCCTCTATAATTTCCTGAAATATGTCTAGATTCTATTTTGAATATTTCCAGATGGTCCAATAATTTTAAATTATCTCTCCTCAATCTATTTTCCAAGTTGGTTGATTTTTATGATGAAATAATATTTTTTCACTTTTTAATTTTTTTCTTGATGTCATTTGGAGTTGTTAGCTTCCAGATAATCAATTCTAATTTTTAGGAAATTATTTTCTTCAGTGAGGTTTTGTATCCCTTTTACCATTTGATAAATGGTTTTTGAAGAAGTTATTTTCTTTAGTATTTTTCCTGTATCTTACAAAGCTGTTTATTCTCATTACAGAATTTTTTCCCCATTCCTCTGATTTAATTTCCCAGTTTTCCCTTATTGCTTAGTATTTGGTTTTGTAATTATTAAATTAAGGAGTTTGACGAAGTGAGGAGAGCAGTTTAACAGAAACTTTGTTTAATTTAAAAAAGAAGTACAGATAGAAAGATAGAAAAGAGGAAAGAGATATTATTAATCTTATACCCTATAAATATGCCTAAAATTCCCAATTCTAAAATTTCCAAAATCTATCTCTAATTGTCCTTCTTAGGACAGTTTCTTCTGACTGGCATGCCAGGCCTATCTTAACCTACTCTATCTATAAATTATTCACTAACTACCTAACTCACTAAAATGATAGACAGCCACCACTGACTCACTCCTTCAATCAGTTTTCTATAGCAGCCTAACTGTCAGTAGTCAACTGCCAGCAGATGCTTGCCTCAGAGACAGATCTCTTTGTCTCTAGAGATCCCAGAGGCAAAAGACCTTCACCTGTCCACACTGCTTCCTTTATCTCCTCAATGACTAACTGTCACCCCTAGCTTCTTGTCAGAGGTCATGCTAATTCCTCTCCTCAGGTCATGGTCTCTCTGGTAATTGAATCTTCATCTCTGTCTCACTGACTCCTGTCAGTTCTGATTCACTTAGAAACCCTTCTCTCTAGCCTCTTAAGGAGACAGAGGGAGAGATTTAAAAAATCCCTTTAACATATTCCCCCTGAGATCCTTTGGGAGACTGTTCTCTCCAATGGATCTTTCAAACAAACTAATTTATACTTATACTCATATTCCCTAGTCAAAGTTGCCTATACTATTAATTCTTTCTAGTAGAAAACTATATTAATATGAGAAATAGGGAGAAGTAAATAGAGAAAGAAAGAAAGGAAGCAAACATGCAAGTCTCAAATTACAAATAATCACAGTTACAAAATATATATACGAAAAATTATATGAATACAATATCCCCCCTGAGGTAGGTGTTCACCAACACTTAAAACACTTTGTAACACTTTATAATTTACCTATCATTCAGTTATTTTAACTTTTTCTATAATCCTATAAAAGTATATTAATGTTAATAATTTCTAAACAGAAATTCCATAATATAATATAAATTATACACTTACCTGTTAGCTATTACTCATTCTATTTAAAATAAAAACTTTTATTGGAAAAAATATAAGTTCAGTTCAGTGTCATTGAAGATAGTGTCCAGTTATCTCTGTAGTCTTATCCTTGATGCATGCAGTCAATCATTTCCAATGGAAGGTACTCTTCACATGAGAGTAATGGATCCAAAATGTCTTTTCTCCAATTTTTATCACTGTTGGGGTTGCTAACAGTACTTGGAATTAACCTTCCCAGACCAGCTGAGTTGCTCCTGTGCATTGAAAGTTCTTCACATATACTGTGTCTCTTGGATTTAAATCATGAAGAGAAAAGTCTTGTTAGGGGCAGAATGTAAGGGGTTGGACTAGATTATTTAAGAGTATGGTTGCCAGGAATTAATCAGTTCCAAATGATTTTTTAGCAATTTATTTATAAAATATAGGGAAAGTATGAAAGTAGAGAAATGAGAAAGAGGACAGAGTAAGAAATCTAGCTGAATGAGCTAGCTCAAGCCCTGGCTTTACTCCATCAGTACTCCAGAAGTCCCAGATGGAGGGCCTAAGGGACTGTTAACAAATGTTTTAGCCACAAGGCCTCCTCCCAGACAAGGGGAGCTGCTCCAGAGGCTAATACCTCCTGGAAAGCCAGGAAAGGGTGTCAGCCTTTTTCACTCACCCATGTGATAGTTCTAAGGGAAAATAGGAGCAGTCTAAGGTCCACAGTCAGAACTCCTCCATGGTCAAGTTCAAGGCAAAAAGCCTCATTACAGGAAGTTCTTGGCATTTTAAAAGACCATTCCTTTTCATCACTTCCTATGACTTCCTCCCATTTTATGTGGACCAATTACAACTAAAGCTTTGTTTAGGACTCCCCAGGGGGTAGTTGGTGGGTTCTGGTTTGTCACTCACTATCACACACATGGGTCACAGACCTCCCGCACTTAAGGATAAGTGGGATGTATATGCTTCTGGTGATTAAATCTAAAAAGGGGCAGGGGAGAGTTAATCCCATATTCACAGTCTATAGGTCCAGCTTGCACCACAACTCCAGATTCTTGAAGTTCTTGTATTTTGATTTACAGATCTTGTATATATGAGGCAATAGAAGTATCTTCTCCTAGCAATGATGTATACACAGGGTTAAATGGTTTAGCATGGATTGGTGGATGATCAAACAGTATCTCAAATAGTGAGATGTGTACATCTCCCCTGGGTAGAATAGCACTAGAGGAAGAGCTTTAGGCCATTTCAAATGAGTCTCAGGGCATAATTTTCTGGTCATGGTTTTAAGTTCTCTGTTAATTCTTTCAACTTGCCCTGACCTCTGGGGATGGTATGGTACATGAAACTTTGGAGTAGTCCCTAAACATGAGTAAATTTGTGATGAAACTGAATCAGTAAAATGACTTCCCCTGTCTGAATGTTTTTGGCCATACCAGTGACCAAAATGAGGTATTATTTCTCTTAAAAGCACTTTGGCAACAAACACCACTGTTGCTCTAGTGGTTAGAAATGCTTCTGGTCATCTGGTTAGCTGGTCTATTATGACTAAGCAAAATGTATAATGTCCTGTCTTTGGCTTTGTAATGAAATCTATTTGCAAATGTTCAAAAGGTGTATAAGCCAAAGGACACCCACCAAAAGCTTTTCCACAAAAAACATGCTGGTTATATGCTTGGTAGGTGGGACATGCTGCACACACTTTAGAGGCAATGATAGTTATGCCAGGGGCTATACACACTTTTCCCCCAGAGTCTACAATGCATTGGGTTCCAAAATGATTGTTTTTATAGATGGATAGACAGATTTGATGATAAAAACTTCTAGGGAGTATGGGTTTTCATTCAGTTGCCACCCATATTCCATTAATTTGTTTTGCCTTGAAGTTTTGTTTAAATTTTAAAATTTCTTTTTCATCATAGGAAAGGGATAAATATGAGTCATTGATAGTTGACGAATTTAAGATTAATTCAGGGCTTTCTACAGCAGTGAGTTTTATGGCAACATCTGCCTGATGGTTTCCTCTAGAGACAGGTTCAGTTCCACCTGTATGGACAGAACAATGTACAACAGCCAGGGTTTCAGGTAGTTGGAGAGCAGAAAGAACCTGATTGATGATTTTAGCATTTGTGATACTTTTGTCAGCTGATGTTAAGAATCACCTCATGAAAAAGCATACCAACAGCACAATATATTCCCTAGGCATATCTCGAGTCAGTGTAGATTGTTGCTTTCTTATCTCTTGCAATTACACAGGCATGTTTCAAAAATATTAATTCTGCACTTTGAGCACTTATATTTGATGCCAGTGAAGCTTCCCAGAGTGGTAAATTCTGTGACCACAGATGTTCCAGTGTAATGTTGTTGGCATATTCTGCTAAGAAAAATATAGCAAAGGGTCCTGCAGCATACTTTACATTGAAGCCTGATATGAGTTCTGATTCTCCTTCTGTTAAATCAAATGGAGGTCAGTTTGTTTCAGCTAGTATGGAAATATATCATTATAGCTAAAGGTCATGTTGTAATAATTAATCATACAGTTTATTGGGTAATTGTTAGATTTTTTTAAGGTGAAAGAACCGTTATTAAGCATAATAGAAAGTAGGATAATGATAGTGTTACTTCATAGGAAATTGAGCTACTGCCTGTAGGGCATACTGCCAAACAGGGCATATTTGGAATTTGATGCTCATCCTGACCATAGAATTGGTAAACAGAGAGACCAGATAGGGCTAAAAGGAATAAAAGCCCAAGGTTAAGATCAATTAGGGTGTATGGTATTGGTAATGGGGTTCAAATGGTTAGAGCTAGGGTAAGGGCTAAGATTAGTGCAATAATAAATATTGAGACTGATGATGTAAGGGAGCATAGTGGTTCTTTGGTGAATAGTTTCATGGTGTCTGCAAATGGTTGAAGGATGCCGTAAGGTCCTATTATGTTTGGGCCTTTTTGAAGTTATATATAGCCTAGAATTTTTTGTTCAATTAGTGTTAAGAAAGCTACTATTAATAGGATAGGAACAATATATATTAGTAGATTAATTAAAAACATGTATTAAGGAGAGGGTTTGAACCTCTGATTATAAAGGCTTACATTTTATGCAATTAACTACTCTGCCACCTTAATGTACTCTTTTCTAGAACAAGTAATTATAGTATTAAAATATATTTCATGAATTAGTTTAAAGTTGTGTTTATAATGTTAGCCTTATTTCTCTTGTTTTTTTTTGTGCTGGGAGAAATATATATATATCTGGATTTCTCCGATCTGAACTCAGATCATGCAGGACTTTAATCATTGAACAAATGAACCTTTAAAAGCAGTTGCACCATTTGGGTGTCCTGATCCAACATCAAGTTCGTAAACCCTAATTGTTGATGTGGACTCTTAAATAGGATTGTGCTATTATCTCTGGGATAACTTATTCTGTTGATCAAAATTTGGGTCAATTACTGGCTTGTTGCTCTTGGATTAGTTGATCTAGGTTATATGATTCAGAGATTGTTTTGTAGTCTGAGGTCACCCTGTACCAGCTCTGGACAGTGATCAAATCTCTCACCTTCCCTTGTGTAGCTCTACCTAAGAGAGGAAGTAGTGCTTCTTTTTATCTGTCCCCCCTCTCTCTTAGGCCTTTCAAACTTTAGTTCCTGACTCCCCGCTAGTACAACCCCAACCAAAGAGTATAACTTAAGAATCTTGTAGGTTTATCCCTTAGGTATCATTAGTTACTATAATTAAGTTATGGATCTTAAGCCCCACAGGGTCTTCTTATCTTATATAATTATAGCTGCCTCTGCATGGGTAGGTCAAATTCATTTATTGAGAAAAAAGAGATAATTAAACCCTAATCATGTCATTCATACAAGTCTCTATTTAGGAGACAAGTGATTATGCTACCCTTGCATGATCAGGATACCAGTGTCTCTAATACCTGTAATGCTAGAGGTGATGTTTTTGGTAAACAGGTGGGGTTTTGGGTTGCTGAGTTCCTTTTATACTTTTTAATCTATTCTTGTATTGGCACATGCCTGTGTTGGATTAATAATAATTGGGGTAATAGACTAGTTAATATTTGTAATTATAGTTTTGTTAATTCTTAGTGGGCTATCCATTTGCTAATTTAGGCTTATGCAAGGAGAATAAAATTCTCATTTCTGATTTTAGCATTGTATTCTATAATTTAATAGAATCATCCAATATAATATTAGGGGTTTTGATTATTTTATGAGATTAGATTGTAAATTTATATTTGAGTTTTAATGTTTTCTTAATTGATGGTTGCTTTTAGGCCTACAATGGAAAATTAAATTTGTCATTATCCTCAAATTGAGTTTGTCTACTAGATCAAAAGAGTTGTGTCCTTCATTTGACTAACTTTTAAGTCTAAGCTATGTTTAAGTAGTATTAATATTAAACTTAAAGTTGAACTGAAATTCATATTTTGGATAACCAGCTATCATTAAGTTTGATGGATTTTTCACTTCTATTATAAAATCTCACTATTTTGCTACATAGATGAGTTGGTTCAAATTAATTGTTTTATATTAGCTCACTTAATTTCGGGGAGTTGGACATAATTCTTTTAACATAAAAACCCTAATCATATCCCTGTCGAACTACATGATCGATTATATGTTTTTCTTCTGCATTTCTGTTCCCATAGTTCTTTCTCTTGATGTGGATAATGTTCTTTCTCATAAGTTCCTTTGGATTGTCCTGCATAATTTTTTTTGTTGCTAGTAGAAAAGTCTATCACATATTGTATACCATATTGTATCAGTCTCTGTCTACAATGTTTACCTGGTTCTGTTCCCTTCACTGTGCATCAATTCCTGAAGGTCTTTCCAGTTCATATGGGTGGAATTATTTTTTTAAACAACTAGATCAAATAACTTGAGAATAAAAGCCAAGATGGCAAAGTAAATGGAATATTATAAATGAACTCTCCCCACAATCTCCTCTAAACAACTTTAAAATAATGCCTCAAATTGAATTAAAATTTTTTTATTATTTAAGAAAGTTTTTTTTTATTTTTTCAGTTCCATATAGAAACAAATTTTTACAATTATTTTTTGACACCTTAAAATTCAGATTTTCTCCTTCTCTACCTTCTACCCCTTGATGGTGAATAGTATGATATAGGTTATACCCATACCTTCATGTAATACAGATTCCCATATTGTTCATTGTGTGTGAAAGAGATAAAATGGGAAAAGTCTGCAGCAGAGCTGGAGAAGCTGGGACTACTGATCTGTCACTCAAAGAGAGCATTCTAATTGGAATGGTAACCAGGAAAGACTCTTGAGAAGGATCTGACAAACTGAAAAACTGGGTCTCTTTGCCTGGAGGCAGAAGGGAGGAAGGACAAAAGTCCAGCTCTCTGGTTTCTCTCTGCCATACTACAGTGACTGAATTTCAAGACTTGATAACCAGTTTTCCCAAATCTGAACTATATTATACTATCTTCCAACCTAGAAATTATTCTAGTATTAGGGAAACCCCAAACCCTCTTTCCCTCCATCTTCTTATCTTTCCCTTTCTCCTAAATAAACCTCTTACTTAATCTTAGAGAAGAGTATTTTATTTAAGACACCATAATACTCACTCTGAGTTGATTTTAGATAGACAAAGAGAAGAATCAACTGTAAAGGGAAGGAGGAAGGAAGGAGGGACAAAGAGGGAGTAACCAGGGAGGGTGAAGGGAGGAAGAAGGGAGAAAGGGAAGAGATTGGCAGATCTAATACTGAATTATTATATCTCACTTAAATAATCCCCTATTACATCATGCCATGATAGAAGATACATATCATACATACAAAAGAAATCTCATGAAGGAAATATAGGAGAAGATGGCATGCTTTGAATTGCACTAAGATTCTGACAGCTCCTTTTTGACTATGGATAGCATTTTCATCATGAATCCTTTGTCTTAGAGACTTACTTTGCTGATAGTGCTTTAGTCTCTCACAGTTGATCATCATATAATATTTCTATTACTGTGTTCATTTTTATCCTGGTTCTACTTACTTCATTTTGAATCAGTTCATTTAAATCTTTCCGGGTTTTTCTGAACTCATTCTGTTCATCATTCCTTATGGCTCAATAGTAATGCATTACAACCATATACCACAACTTTTTCATCCATTCCTCAAGCAAAGTACTCAGTTTCTAATTAATTGCCCACTACAAAAAGAGCTGTTTAAAGTATTTTGGCTCATATCCGTGCCAAAAGGTATTTTTTCCTTTATCTCTGATCTCCTAAGCATATAGACCCAGTAGTGGTATTGTTGGTTCAAGAGATATACACAGTTTTGTGGCCCTTTGACCCTGGTTTCATATTGTCTTCCAGAATAGTTGTATCAGTTGCACAGTTCCATTAATAGTGTATTAATGCCCCAATTTTCCCACATTCCTTCCAATATTTATAATTTTCCTTTTTGGTCATTTTAGTCAATCTGGTAGGTGTGAAGTTGTTTTAATTTACATTTCTCAAGTCAATAGTGGGGGGTATCTGTTGGGACAGAGCCAAAATGGTCACTTAGTAGTAGTGAAAACCTGAAACCACTCTGAATAATCTTCTAAACTGATCTGTAAAAGGTGCCTCCAAAGGACAGGAGTCAAAGCAAGATGAGTGAGGGGGCTCTCCCATCGAACACAACATGAAAGATAGGCAGAGAGAGTGAATTTCTACAATATATAAGAGGGAACCAGAAGCAAAACTTTAAACAGAAAAGAGCAGGCTAAACTCAGAATTAGGGCTGAGGTCCAGAGGTCCCTACCTGGGCACTCTTAAGCCTCCACAGCAGCAGTGAAGACAGCTCCTGGGCAAAATCCATTAAACCAGAAGCTAAGATAGAAATGGTCAGCAGCTTGCAGATTTCCCTTTCCACTGGCAGGAAAATGAACAAACAGCAGCCCAAAATACTCTTGACATTCAAAAATTTCTATGGGGACAAGAGCAAAGAATAAAAGCAACAAGAGATGGTGAAATCAAAGCAAAATACATGAAAAATCACCAAAAACAAATTAAAAAATGGAAATTGGTTGCAAGCTCTGGAAGAACCCAGAAGGGAATTTAAAAAGCAAATAAAAAGTTTAAAGAAAAATGGGGGAAAGAAATGAAAATAATGAAAAAAGAAAATAAAAGTTTAAAAAGCAAAATTGGTCAAATGGAAAAAGAGGCACAAATTGCCAATGAAGAATTAAACAGTTTAAAAATCAGAATTTACCAACTGGAAAAAAGAGATTTAAAAAATCAAATGAAGAAAGAGTGCCATGAAAAGTAGAATGGACCAAATAAAAAAGGAGGCACAAAAGGTCATGGAAGAAAATCAGTCTTTAAAATTAGAATTTGGCAAATAGAAGCTAATGATTTCATGAGACATCAAGAAATAGTAATAAATCAAATGAATGAAAAAAATAAAAGAAAAAGAAATCTCATTGAAAAACAACTGACCTGGAAAATAGATCCAGGAGAGACAATTTGAGAATTATTGGACTCCCTGAAAATCATGATTAAAAAAAAAAACAAAAAAAAGCATAGACATCATATTACAAGACATTATCCAAGAAAACTGCCCTGATATTCTTAAAGAGGACACAATAGACATTGAAAGAATCCATTGATCACCTCCTTCAATAAATCTCCAAATGACAGCTCCCAGGAATGTTAAGCCAAGTTCAAGAGGTTCAAAGTCAAGGAGAAAATACTACAAATGGCCAGAAAGAAAAAATTCAGATATCACACAGCTACAATTAAGATAACACAGTATCTGGCAGCTTTACATTGAAAGACACAAAGCTTGGGATATGATATTCTGAAAGGGAAGAGAACAGGGTTTACAACCAAGAACCACCTACCCATCAAAATTGGCTTCGAATCCAAATTTCTAAAGGAGAAACTAGAGGAGCTCAAGGATGAAATAGATAGAAAAACTATACAAGTGGGTGATCTGAACCTTCCTCTATCTGAACTAGATAAATCAAACCAAAAATAAATAAGAAAGAGGTAAGAGAAGCGAATGAAATCTTAGAAAAATTAGAATTAGTAGACATGTGGAGAAAAATAAATAGAGACAAAAAGGAATACACCTTCTTTTCAGCAGCACATGGTACATTCACAAAAATTCACCATGTATTAGGGCACAAAAACATTGCAAACAAGTGCAAAAGGGTATAAATAATAAATGCAACCTTCTCAGACCACAATGCAATGAAAATAATAATTAGTAAGGGTACATGGAGAGATAAATCAAAAATTAATTGGAAATTAAACAATATAATTCTCCAAAACTAGCTAGTTAAAGAACAAATCATAGAAACAATTAATAACTTCATTGAAGAAAATGACAATGGTGAGACATTCTTTCAAAACTTATGGGATGCAGCCAAAACAATATTCAGGGTGAAATTTATATCCTTGAGTTCATATATAAACAAATTAAGAAGGGCAGAGGTTAATGAATTTGGGCATGCAAATTAAAAAAACTAGAAAGTGAACAAATTAAAAATTCTCAGATGAGGACTAAATTAGAGATCCTAAAAATCAAAGGAGAAATCAATAAAATTGAAAGTCAAAGAACCATTGATTTAATAAATAAGACTAGAAGCTGGTACTTTGAAAAAACAAATAAAATAGACAAAGTACTAGTCAGTCTAATTTAAAAAAGGAAAGAAAAAAACCAAATTGACAGTATCCAAGAAGAAAAGGGAGACCTCACCTCTAATGAAGAGGAAATTAAAAACTACTATGCCCAATTATATGGCAATCTAGGTGATGTGGATGAATACTTACAAAAATATAAATTGCCTAGACTAAGAGAGGAAGAAATAAATTACCTAAACAACCTCACATCCAAAAAAAAAAAATGAACAATCCATCAAAGAACTCCCTAAGAAAAAATCCCCAGGTCCAAATGGATTCACAAATGAATTCTCTCAAACATTCAAAGAACAACTAATCCCAATATTATATAACTTATTTAACAGAATAAGCCAAGAAGGGGCTCTACCAAATTCTTTTTACAACACAAACATGGTACTGATCCCAAAGCCAGGCAGGTTAAAAACAGAGAAAGAACACTATAGGCCAATCTCCCTAATGAATATAGATGCAAAAATCTTAAATAGGATACTAGCAAAAGGGTTATCCACTATGATCCAGTAGGATTCATACCAGGAATTCAAGGATGGTTCAATATTAGAAAAACTATCCACATAATTGACATACTGACCACATTAACAAGCAAACCAACAGAAATCAAAAAAGCATCTCAATAGATGCAGAAAAAGCCTTTGATAAAATACAGCACTCATTCCTATTGAAAACACTAGCAAGTATAAGAATAGAAGGGCCTTTCCTAAAAATAATAAACAGTATCTATCTAAAACCATCAGCAAACATCATCTGCAATGGGGATAAACTAGATGCATTCCCAATAAGATCAGGAGTCAAACAAGGATGCCCATTATCACCTTTATTATTTAATATTGTCCTAGAAACCCTAGAGTAGCAATTAGAGAAGAAAAAGAAATTGAAGGTATTGAAATTGGCGATGAGGAGACCAAGCTGTCACTCTTTGCAGATGATATGATGATTTACTTAAAGAATCCTAGAGAATCAACCAAAAAAAAACTAGTTGAAATAATCAACAACTTTAGCAAAGTTGCAGGATACAAAATAAACCTGTATAAGTCCTCAGCATTTCTATATATCTCCAATCCAGTTCAGCAGCAAGAATTAGAAAGAGAAATTCCATTTAAAGTCACCCAAGACAATATAAAATACTTAGGAATCTATCTGCCGAGACAAACACAGGAACTATATGAACGCAACTACAAAACACTTTTCACAGAATTAAAACTAGATCTAAACAATTGGAAAAACATTGATTGCTCATGGGTGGGATGAGCTAACATAATAAAAATGACCATCCTACCCAAACTTATCTATCTATTTAGTGCCATACCTATTGAACTTCCAAAATCCTTTTTACTGAATTAGAGAAAACCATAACAAAGTTCATTTGGAAGAACAAATGATCAAGGATATCCAGGGAAATCATGAAAAAAAAATACAAGGAAAGTGGACTTGCAGTCTCAGATCTCAAACTATATTATAAAGCAGTGGTCATCAAAACAATTTGGTACTGGCTAAGAGACAGAAAGGAGGATAAGTGGAATAGACTTTGGGTAAATGACTTCAGCAAGACAGTCTATGACAAACCCAAAGACCCCAGCTTTTGGGACAAAAATCCACTATTTGATAAAAACTGCTGGGAAAATTGGAAGACAGTATGGGAGAGGTTATGTTTGGATCAACATCTCACACCCTACACCGAGATAAACTCAGAATGGGTGAATGACTTGAATATAAAGAAGGAAACTGTAAGTAAATTAGGTGAACACAAAATAGTATATATGTCAGACCTTTGGGAAGGGAAAGATTTTAAAACTAAGCAAGACCTAGAAAGAGTCACAAAATGTAAAATAAATAATTTTGACTATATCAAATTAAAAAGGTTTTGTAGAAACAAAACCAACATAACTAAAATTAGAAGGGAAGCCACAAATTGGGAAGCAATCTTCATAACAAAAACCTCTGACAAAGGTCTAATTACTCAAATTTATAAAGAACTAAACCAATTGTACAAAAAATCAAGCCATTCTCCAATTGAAAAATGGGCAAGGGACATGAATAGGTAATTTTCAATTAAAGAAATAAAAACTATTAATAAGCACATGAAAAGGTGTTCTCAATCTCTTATAATCAGAGAGAGACAAATCAAAACAACTCTGAGGTATCACCTCACACCTAGCAGATTGGCCAACATGACAGCAAAGGAAAGTAATCAATGCTGGAAGGGATGTGGCAAAGTGGGGACACTAATTCATTGCTGGTGGAGTTGTGAATTGATCCAACCATTCTGGAGAGCAATTTGGAACTATGCCCAAAGGGCACTAAAAGTCCCCCTGCCCTTTGATCCAGCCATAGCACCGCTGGGTCTGTACTCCCAAGAGATAATAAGGAAAAAGACTTGTACAAGAATATTCATAGTTGCACTCTTTGTGGTGGCAAAAAATTGGAAAATGAGGGGATGCCCTTCAATAGGGGAATGGCTGAACAAATTATGGTATATGTTGGTGATGGAATACTATCGTGCTCAAAGGAATAATAAAGTGGAGGAATTCCATGGAGACTGGAACAACCTCCAGGAATTGATGCAGACCGTGAGGAGCAGAACCAGGAGAACATTGTACACAGAGACTGAGACACTGTGGTAAAATCCAATGTAATGGACTTCTCCTTTAGTGTTAATGCAATGTCCTTGAACAATCTGCAGGTATCTATGAGAAAAAACACTATCCTTAAGCAGAGGACCAACTGTGGGAGTAAAAACACCGAGGAAATGCAACTGCTTGTCTACTGGGGTTTAGTATGATTGAGGAGAGATGCTAAATGAGCAGCCTAATGCAAATACCAACAACAACGAAATGGGTTTGAAGCAAGGACACATGATACCCAGTGGAATCGCACATCGGCTAAGGGGGGTGGGGGGAGTCAAACAAAATGATCTCTGTTTCCAATGAATAATGTATGAAAATGACCAAATAAAATAATGTTTAAAAACTAAAAAGAAAAAAGAAAAAAAGAAAATTGATGGACTTTGTCCAAAGACTGAAAGACTTATAGATATTAAGCAGATAAAGACTTTGAAGGGAATTTTCAATGAAGAGGATCAAGTGATTGATGGATTAATGGTTCTAAGGATTTTGGGTAATGTAATAAAGCAACATAACATATAGTCATAAGCATTCACCAATAAATATTATTACCATGGATTTTGGAGAGAAAAAATTCTTCAAACAAGATGAGAGGAAGGAAAAATCTGAAGTTTTGATAGGTATATTGCATGCAATAGTAACAGTAACATAATTCAACAGCAACGCTAACATAACACAAGATAACATAGCATGAACAACAACACAATAAACACATATACACAAACAAATAAACATGCTTAGGATACATTGATTCACTAGTTGAATGAGTGAAACAATGTATAACTAGGTACTAACAATGTTATAATTAGTTATAAAGTAGTGAGTTACTAACATAGAATAGTTAGCTACTTAGTATAGATTTTAGTATAGGATTTAGTTAGTTTAGAATAGTAATAGTATAGGTATATAGTATTAGTTTTAGGAGATTTTATTAAGATGGGGCTGTAGTTTGATAGATTGGAGTTTAAGGTTGATAAGATAGATAGGATACTGAATTACATTACAAAATACATTGCAATAGACATAACATACATTACATAGTATATATGACATATAACAGATCACATATCACACAAAAATATAAATATATGTAAATAGTGTGTATTACATTTAGGATTTGTGATAGAGGGCAATATTAGGATATTTACAATAACTGTCATGATAGCCAAGGGTTCAAGAAACTCCCTTGAAGTCAACATTCTAAATGGAGGGGGGAGGTCTGACCAAGTCAACCTATATGAACTTAAAAATAGCTATGGTTTAAATTCATATTCCAGTGAAGGGGAACACAACATACACTCAAATATAAATGAAGATCAATTAGGAAATTGTTTAGTCCAAGAAAATTTAACGGTCCTTTCTGGTCTTCTCTATGAACTATGTTCATGTGGGCTTAATAATTTGGACAAAAGAAAATCCGAATCCTGGAAATTGGGCTCCAGTATTTTGAAGGCCCTCTTCAGCTCCTTTAATGCACAGTAGGGGTCATTTAGAAATTTTGGGAACCTCCATTTTATGGAATCCAGTTCCTGGGTGGAAATTTGCTTATGTATCGTAGAATGAACCACACCAACAGATTCAGAAATCTTGGCTATATCTCTTTGAGGTAAGATCTTTTCAGTGTCTGTATCTTCCTTTACTTTTCCCTCAGCCCCTTTCTTATTCTTATCTTCAGATTTCTTGTCCTTATCCTTAATTTCTTTATCCTTTAGCCCTGTTATCTTTTGCCCACTCCCGTCCTGAGTCTGTCCTTGCCCTTGTTTCTGGAGATATTCTTCACACATTCTCTTTACCATTTGCTCAAGGTTAGTATACACCGCAAGAATCTGGGCTGCCTTTTTGGGTGTTATGAATCTTATGAGGTTTCTAATATATGTGATGGTTTGAATTGCAGCCATGGTAAATACATAAACCTGGGTCATAATCTGCCATACCACTGTGTAGGTAGTAAATGTCATGGTAGTTATAAAAGCTGTGGTATTTTATATTATTCCTATTGTGTCTATTACTACAGTAGTTACAGCATTATATAAGATGGTGTAAAACCAATAACAGGTGATAGCAGTCAATACTAACAGTCCACATATGATTTGCAACAGCATCTTTCTTCCCTTCAATGTATTTCTTTCAGTCTGGGATGGGTAAGATTTTTCTCTGGGTGCCAAATTGTGATAGAGGGCAATATTAGTATATTTGCAGTATTTGTGGACAGGGACACAGGAAGTCAGCTAAGGGGCAAGGATGAATCTTACACTCCTCCCCCCACACTACTTCCTGTTTCTTCCCCAACTGAATCTAAGGGCTCTTTTCAAGAATGGTAAGTTTCAAAAGTTTCCCCAATAATGAATCCCACAATTTATATCATTTAACAACAGGAGTTTATTCTTTAAAAGAGAGGAGGTCAGGAACGGGAGGGGGAAAGAGGAAATAGGTTTCCCTAACTTCCTTTTAAATTCCTGTTGATTGAAGATTTTCACAAGGTATTTAACTCAGGAAACAAAATTAATTTCTCAAAAGGGAGATATTGACAGGGAAAGTTTGACTAAGTTTCTTCTGAGCTAGGCTTCAAAAGTCCTCTCAGCACTCAATCAGGGGAACAATCAATGACCAAGAGAATTGGTTTCACCTTCTTCCCTTAACAGTCAGAGAGAAAAGACCCAGGTCCAAGAAGCTGGGCTACTAACTGCCTCCTGTCCATATTCTTTTGGAATCTTGTCTCCCTCTGGTTGATTGGCAGTTCATCAAAACTCCAAACTCTTGCTTTTTCTTGCAAATCCATCTTGTGTTGCAATCTCTTCCTTACAGATTGTAGAATTGTATTATAGTGTGTGTATATGTATATATGTGACATATATGTAAATAATAAGCATATATTTGTGTATGTGTATAGCATACATGTACACATTGTATGTATTATGTGTATAGATACATATTATGCAAATAGATCATATTTGATAAGTTCTTAACATAGAATAAGATTATGTTTAATTTTCATCTATTGTTAAATGTATTTTGCATAAGTAAGTTTAATGACTTGGTTTTGGTAAAACATATGCAATGTTGTGTTCATTGTATTTTTTTAAAAAAGATTTTGTCTAATTTTGCTGTTTATACATTGCAATAGTAATAAAATTTTCTGTATTAGTTGATAAGAGTTGTATTTTATGATTGCATGAAATTTGTGTTTGTATTTTGATTTTGATGTTATTTTCTTGTTTTGCTTTTGCAAATGTTTGATCTGTATTTTGAATTTTGCAATTGTTTATTGTATAATTTCCCTTCCCTTTCCTTGATTAAATCCCTAGAATAAAATAGATAGGATAAGTTTGGGTAAGAATTTTAGTTTAAGAATATGTTTGTTAAGAATATGTTTGTTTAGTGCACAAATACCAAAATATTGTTTTCAACACTATTTTGGCTTTGTGCAAAGGGAAGAACTGTTATAAGGAAATGAGGAGGAGCAGGAGCAAGAGCTGCTAAAAAGGCAGAAGCAGGAAGGTTCTAGAACTCTGGAGAAGTGACAAGACTGTTGCTTCTCCTAACAGACAGTGAAGTAGGAGATTGAGTTTTGTCTGGTCTTCTAGGGCAGGCCTAGTGAACTGGCTATTCTCTCTCCCGTGGCTTTCCTGTTGATCCATCATAACAACTTCCGGTAGCCATGTATCCTGTGGACTGACTGAGAAATTCCTACAGAGCCGCTTGAGACATCTAAAGTCATCTGTCAGTGAGGCCATTCCTTTGAGCCTTATTCCTGCTTACCTTACAATCTACTACCTTTACTACCATCTAAAGGTGGATTTGGGTTATTGAAGTGTATTGTATTGTAGGAACTGGGACTTTTAGGTAGAGAGGTAACTGACAGAGCAGACACCATCTCTCTGAAGTTACCAGCTTGTTTGGGAGGTAGGTTTATTTATGTTCTTTAGTTTAGATATCCCAAACCCCTTTTTACCTTTCCCTTAGTCATTAAATCAAACTGTTTTGTGATTACACAGTGTCTGTGCTTATTAGTTCGGGGTCTGACTCTGCCTGCCCTGGGCTGGTATACCCTTCCCAAACCAGATATAATACCACCCTTGAAACTATAATTATTCCAAATAGTTCTATAAGTGTCAAATTAGTTATTTTTTCAATACCCCAAAGCTTTAGACTATAGAAATGGTGCCATTGATTGTATAAAAATTATGAGACTTTCCTTAATGATTGTGTCTGATTCCAGGAGAAGGGAGTACAAAAAGAGCCACTGCACAGTGCCAAAGAAGCGCAAAACTAACCTGCCAATTGAGCACAAGGTCAAAGAGACCAATTTGTGTGGGATTCATGAGATTCTAAGCAAAAACAAGAGAATTTAAACTTGTTTGGGGTTTGAGGTTGCAGCTGTTTGACGTACATCGGAGGCAAGTCTTCCCCATCCCACACATTCTATCAAACACCTTACTTTGGTTGCCTTCCTGGCTCCCCTATCCTTGAGAGAAAAGGTAAAATCAGACCAGGGAATGATATTTCCCATTTGGGTCTAAAATCTAGTCCTTTTTCTATCTTTCATAGTGTGGTAAACTTTCTGTAGTCCTGGCTGCTGATTATATAAATGCATAATTGCTACTATAGGCTTGTGGGACATAAATTACTTTAATCAAGCTGTGATTCAAGGACCTCTTATAGGTTTATTTTTCCTTTACTTAGATTTTTTTAGACATAAGACTTTGATATTTTATATTTTATCCAGAAGTTATTTTTTATTTTTCTTTGGATTTTTTGATGTTTTTGATTTATTTTAACAATTGATTCATATACCTCATAACTCAGCCATGTATCCCTGAGTTTGTCAAAATCCTCCTTGTGAGGAATGTATTATTATCCTATAATGCAAATTTTAAATTCTTTTAAGAGTAATTTTAGGATAAGAAACTTGCAACCTCCCCGAATCCTGAAAGTGAACTATTTGGAGAAGGCACCATGAAGATGCCTGCAGAAAATACACATTACACCAGAAGATCCAGAGTGAACTTTAGGATGTGGTGAATTAAATGGTTGGGGGTTGAATGCACTATTTATATATTTATTTATTTTTATTTATTTATTTTAGTCTATTTAGAACATTATTCCTTGGTTACAAGAATCATATTCTTTCCTTCCCTTCCCCTTTCCTCCAACCTTCCCATAGCCAATATGCAATTCCACTGGATTTTACATGTGTCCCTGATCAAAACCTATTTCCATGTTGTTGATGTTTACACTAGGATATTCATTGAGTCAATATCCTCAATCATATCCTCTCAACTCATGTAATCAAGCAGTTGTTTTTCTTTGGTGTTTCTATTCCCACAGTTTTTCCTCTGAATGTGGATAGTGTTCTTTTTCATAGATCCCTCCGGGTTGTTCAGGAACACTGCTTTGCCACTAATAGAGAAGTCCATTACATTTGATTGTACCAGAGAGTATCAGTCTCTGTATACAATGTCCTCCTGGTTCTGTTCCTCACGGTCTGCATCAATTCCTGGAGGTTATCCCAGTTCACATGGAATTCCTCCAGTTTATTATTCCTTTGAGCACAATAGTATTTCATCACCAACATATACCACAATTTGTTCAGCCATTCCCCAATTGAAGGACATCCGCTCATTTTCCAATTTTTTTTTTGCCACCACAAAGAGCACAGCTATGAATATTCTTGTACAAGACTTTTTTCCTTATTATCTCTTTCAGGTATAAACCCAGCAGTGCTATAGCTGGATCAAAGGGCAGACAGTCTTTTAGTGCCCTTTGGGCACTAAATTGCCCTCCAGAATGGTTGGATCAATTCACAATTCCACCAGCAATGCATTAACGCCCTATCTTTGCCACATTCCCTCCAACATTCGTTACTTTCCATTGCTGTCATGTTAGCCAATTTGCTAGGTGTGAGGTGATACCTCAGAGATTTAGAACACTTTTTCATGTGCTTATTAATAGTTTTGATTTCTTTCATTGAAAATTGCCTATTCATGTCCCCTGCCCATTTATCAATTGGAGAATGGCTTGATTTTTTATACAATTGATTTAGCTCTATAAATTTGAGCAATTATACCTTTATCAGAGGTTTTTGTTTTGAAGATTTTTTCCCAATTTGTTGCTTCCCTTCTAATTTTGGTTATGTTGGTTTTGTTTGTACAAACTTTTTAATTTGATGTAATCAAAATTATCTATTTTACATTTTTGATTTTTCTAGCTCTTGCTTGGTTTTAAAATCTTTCCTTTCCCAAAGATCTGACATGTATTCTATTCTGCGTTCACCTAATTTACTTATCTTTTTCTTCTTTATATTCAGGTCATTCACCCATTCTGAATTTATCTTGGTGGAGGGTGTGAGATGTTGATCCAAACATAACCTCTCCCATACTGTCTTCCAATTTTCCCAGCAGTTTTTATCAAATAGTGGATTTTGGTCCCAAAAGCTGGAATCTTTGGGCTTATCATAGACTGTCTTGCTGAGGTCATTTACCCCAAGTCTATTCCACTGATCCTCCTTTCTGTCTCTAAGCCAGTACCAAATTGTTTTGATGACCACTGCTTTATAATATAGTTTGAGATCTGAGACTGCAAGTCCACTTTCCTTGTATTTTTTTTTTCATGATTTCCCTGGATATCCTTGATCATTTGTTCTTCCAAATGAACTTTGTTATGGTTTTCTCTAATTCAGTAAAAAGGATTTTGGAAGTTCAATAGGTATGGCACTAAATAGATAGATAAGTTTGGGTAGGATGGTCATTTTTATTATGTTAGCTCATCCCACCCATGAGCAATCAATGTTTTTCCAATTGTTTAGATCTAGTTTTAATTCTGTGAAAAGTGTTTTGTAGTTGCGTTCATATAGTTCCTGTGTTTGTCTCGGCAGATAGATTCCTAAGTATTTTATATTGTCTCGGGTGACTTTAAATGGAATTTCTCTTTCTAAATCTTGCTGCTGAGACATGTTGGAAATATATAGAAATGCTGAGGACTTATACAGGTTTATTTTGTATCCTGCAACTTTGCTAAAGTTGTTGATTATTTTGACTAGCTTTTTAGCTGATTATCTAGGACTCTTTAAGTAGCCCATTATATCATCTGGAAAGAGTGATAGCTTGGTCTCCTCATTGCCTATTTCAATACCTTCAATTTCTTTTTCTTCTCTAATTGCTACTGCTAATGTTTCTAGTACCATGTTAAATAATAGAGGTGATAATAGGCATGCTTGTTTCACTCATGATTTATTGGGAAGGCTTCTAGTTTATCCCCAATTCATTTATTTTGCATGCACACTCTTATGCCAAAGAGGACTGCCCCAAAATTGTTTTTTTGTCAATGTAGCAATCATTGGTTTTGTTCTTTTTCTCTTTTATTTCCCTTTTATCCCCAAATTATTGTAATTTCCCTTTTGTATGTGCTTCTAGTTAAAGTCATAAGCTAGTTATGTTTCTGTGATTCATTGGGGCAAGTAGTCTGGCAAAGGATCTTAGGGGGAATGTATAAATGGAGCTTTGAGTCCCAGGACTATGTTCCCCAGAATTCCTTTACTTTTCCCAGAATTCCTTGAATTTTGTTCCTTACTTTGTGTCCTTACATTTTGTAAATAAGTTGGCTGCAACCCCACCTTTGACTCTCTCTTCCCACTTTTCTCCGGCCAGACAAGTCTTTCTTTCCTAAGGCTATCATTTTCCTTTTTCTTCAAGTTTTTATTGATAAATTCTTATAAAAATAGAATACTTGAATTATTTGGATATTAATTTTTAATCTTACAGAATCCACTGTCTACAAAACCCTGTTGCTCCTAGAATTGCTCTGAATTGTTTCTTCAGGGAGGGAATGCTTAATTTTAAAATTTCTTTGATGAGCTTAGGGGAAATCAAGTAGGCACCAGCAGTTAAAATAAACCCTAAATACTCCACTTGGAAGAGACACTGCTGATCTGAACTTTTGCCTTTGAGATCTTGTGGCCTCTCTTATATAGTTCCAAAAGAAGATGTTTGCTATCTTCTTGGCATGCTGTGGCATTTGGTGACTCCAAGAGCAAATCATCTACAAAGTGTATCAAATGGCTCTCCTTAAACTTAATATTTTCTTAATCTTGTGTTAAAATCTGCAAAAATAAAGTGGGACTTTCCACCTACTCTTGGGGCAAACAATGCTATGGGAAACTTTCCAGGTGAAGCCAAATATATTTCTGGAATCATCATGAATGAGTATTGAGAAAAATGCTGAACACAAATCTACTGCCATAAAATATGAGGCAATGCTAGGAACAGAGGAGATAATTATGGATAAGCTTGTGACCCCAGGATGTCTTTTGATGACATGATTGTTTATAGCCATTAAACCTTGTACAAATAGGTAGATAGGCTCCATTTACATCTAAATTTGGCTTTTTAACAGGCAAGATAGGTGTATTATAATTGGATTTACATGGAATTATTATTTTTTGTTCAATTAAATAATTTATCACTGGGAGTAATTCCCTTAATTATCTCTTTTGATAGGGAATACTGAAGAATGGAAGGAGGTGGGCCACATTTTTCTGTGATTTGTACAGAAACAGCTGATTTGATTAGGTCTACATCAGATGAAGATGTGGTCCAGAGAGATTCAATTATATCAGCTGGTATTTCAAAGGTGGGAGGTTTGTCCACCACCTGGCTATCTAAAAGAAATACAGGGAGTAAATTTAAAGATTCCTCAGGCAATTCTAGCATCATAGCATCATCTTGAAAGCATGTTATTGTGGCTCTACGTTTACATAAAAGGTTTCTCCCCATCAAATTTATAGGGTAGCTAGGCATTAGAAGGATAGAATGTTCTACTGGTAGAGGTCCCACAGATACCATCTGAGGATGAAGCTTTGGGATCTTCAGAGGTGCCCCTGATACACATAATACATTTAGAGAGCCAATAGAACTGCACCAGGAATCTGGTTTACTCATCAACAATGATCTGGAAGCTCCAGTGTCTAAGCGGCAATCATAATAAGTGTCCCCAATTTTCAAGTTTACATGAGGTTCATTACTATGTAGGGGAGAATGGACTGGGATAACTGGTTTTAAGATATCAGTGTCTGGAGAATCAAAGGATTCATTCTCTGATTCCACAGTACTTTCTCTCCTTTCTGACCTTCATAAAGGTCCTTCTCATTGAGGGGGATTTCCAACCTGAGTATTGCATGGACAAGCCCCGTTTCAGATATTTTGTTGTAAATTATAATTTTCTTCATTAGTATTTCTTTTTTTAAAATTATATTTTATTTGATCATTTCCAAGCATTATTCATTAAAGACATAGATCATTTTTTTCCCTCCCCCAAACCCCCATAGCCGACACGTAAATCCACTGGGCATTACATGTTTTCTTGATTTGAACCCATTGCTATGTTGATAATATTTACATTAGAGTGTTCATTTAGAGTCTCTCCTCTGTCATGTCCCCTCAACCGCTGTATTCAGGCAGTTGCTTTTCCTCGGTGTTTCCACTCCCATAGTTTATCCTTTGCTTATGAATGGTGTTTTTTTCTCCTAGATCCCTGCAAATTGTTCAGGGACATTACACCGCCACTAATGGAGAAGTCCATTACGTTCGATTATACCACAGTGTATTAGTCTCTGTGTACAATGTTCTCCTGGTTCTGCTCCTCTCGCTCTGCATCACTTCCTAGAGGTTGTTCCAGTCTCCATGGAATTCCTCCACTTTATTATTCCTTTTAGCACAATAGTATTCCATCACCAACATATACCACAATTTGTTCAGCCATTCCCCAATTGATGGGCATCCCCTCGTTTTCCAGTTTTTGGCCACCACAAAGAGCACAGCTATGAATATTTTTGTACAAGTCTTTTTGTCCATTATCTCTTTGGGGTACAGACCCAGCGGTGCTATGGCTGGATCAAAGGGTAGATATTCTTTTGTCGCCCTTTGGGCATAGTTCCAAATTGCCCTCCAGAATGGTTGGATCAGTTCACAACTCCACCAGCAATGAATTAATGTCCCTACTTTGCCACATCCCCTCCAGCATTCATTACTTTCCTTTGCTGTTATGTTAGTCAATCTGCTAGGTGTGAGGTGATACCTCAGAGTTGTTTTGATTTGCATCTCTCTGATTATAAGAGATTTAGAACACTTCTTCATGTGCTTATTAATAGTTTTGATTTCTTTATCTGAGAACTGCCTATCCATGTCCCTTGCCCATTTATCAATTGGAGAATGGCTTGATTTTTTGTACAATTGATTTAGCTCTTTATAAATATGAGTAATTAAACCTTTGTCAGAGGTTTCTATGAAGATTTTTTCCCAATTTGTTGTTTCCCTTCTGATTTTAGTTACGTTGGTTTTGTTTTACAAAAGCTTTTTAGTTTGATGTAGTCAAAATTATTTATTTTACATTTTGTGATTCTTTCTATGTCTTGCTTGGTTTTAAAGCCTTTCCCCTCCCAAAGGTTTGACATGTATACTATTCTGTGTTTACCCAATTTACTTAAGGTTTCCTTCTTTATGTTTAAGTCACTCACCCATTTTGAATTTATCTTGGTGTAGAGTGTGAGGTGTTGATCTATTCCTAGTCTCTCCCACACTGTCTTCCAATTTTCCCAGCAGTTTTTATCGAATAGTGGATTTTTGTCCCAAAAGCTGGGATCTTTGGGTTTATTGTATACTGTCTTGCTGAGGTTGCTTTCCCCCCAGTCTATTCCACTGATCTTCCTTTCTGTTTCTTAGCCAGTACCAAATTGTTTTGATGACTACTGCTTTGTAATATAGTTTAAGGTGAGGGACTGCAAGGCCCCCATCATATGTGTTTTTTTTTCATTATTTCCCTGGATATCCTTGATCTTTTGTTCTTCCAAATGAACTTTGTTATGTTTTTTTCTAAATCAGTGAAGAAGTAGTTTGGTAGTTCAATGGGTATGGCACTAAATAGATAAATAAGTTTGGGTAGGATGGTCATTTTTATTATATTGGCTCGTCCTATCCATGAGCAGTTAATGTTTTTCCAATTGCTCAAGTCTAGTTTTAGTTGTGTGGAGAGTGTTTTGTAGTTGTATTCATATAGTTCCTGTGTTTGTCTCGGGAGGTAGATTCCTAGGTATTTTATTTTGTCTAAGGTGATTTTGAATGGGATTTCTCTTTCTAGTTTTTGCTGCTGAGCTGTGTTGGAATTATATAGAAATGCTGATGGCTTATGTGGGTTTATTTTGTATCCTGCAACTTTGCTAAAGTTGTTCATTATTTCAATTAGCTTTTTGGTTGAATTTCTAGGATTCTTTAAGTAGACCATCATGTCATCTGCAAAGAGTGATAACTTGGTCTCCTCCTTGCCTATTTTAATGCCTTCAATTTCTTTTTCTTCTCTAATTGCTACTGCTAGTGTTTCTAGTACAATGTCAAATAGTAGAGGTGATAACGGGCATCCTTGTTTCACTCCTGATCTTATTGGGAATGCATCTAGTTTATCCCCATTGCAGATGATATTAGCTGATGGTTTTAGATATATACTGTTTATTATTTTTAGGAATGACCCTTCTATTCCTATGCTTTCTAGTGTTTTTAGTAGGAATGGGTGTTGTATTTTATCAAAGGCTTTTTCTGCGTCTAGTGAGATAATCATGTGGTTCTTGGTGGTTTGCTTGTTGATGTGGTCAATTATGTGGATGGTTTTCCTAATATTGAACCAGCCCTGCATCCCTGGTATAAATCCTACTTCATCATGGTGAATGATCCTTCTGATCACTTGCTGGAGTCTTTTTGCTAGTATCCTATTTAAGATTTTTGCATCTATATTCATTAGGGAGATTGGTCTATAGTTTTCTTTCTCTATTTTTGACCTGCCTGATTTTGGAATCAGTACCATGTTTGTGTCGTAAAAGGAGTTTGGTAGAACTCCCTCTTTGCTTATTATGTCAAATAGTTTGTATAGTATTGGGATTAACTGTTCTCTGAATATTTGATAGAATTCACTGGTGAATCCATCAGGCCCTGGGGATTTTTTCTTAGGAAGTTCTTTGATGGCTTGTTGGATTTCATTTTCTGATATGGGATTATTTAAGAATTCTATTTCCTCTTCTGTTAGTCTAGGCAGTTTGTATTTTTGTATATATTCATCCATATCTCCTAAATTGGTGTATTTATTGCTATATAATTGGGCAAAGTAATTTCTAATGATTGCCTTAATTTCCTCTTCAACGGAGGTGCTGTCCCCCTTTTCATCTTTAATGCTGTTAATTTGCTTTTCTTCCTACCTTTTTTTTAATTAGATTGACCAGTACTTTGTCTATTTTTTTTTGTTTTTTCAAAGTACCAGCTTTTTGTCTTATTTATTAAATCAATAGTTCTATCACTTTCAATTTTATTAATTTCTCCCTTAATTTTTAGGATTTCTAGTTTGGTTTTCTGCTGGGGGGTTTTAATTTGATAGCTTTCGAGTTTTTTCATTTGCATTTCCAATTGATTGATCTCTGCTCTCCCTAGTTTGTTAATATAAGCATTCAGGGATATGAATTTACCTCTGATTACCGCTTTGGCTGCATCCCAAAAGGTTTGAAAGGATGTCTCGCCATTGTCATTTTCCTCGATGAAATTATTGTTTCTATGATTTCTTCTTTAACTAAACGGTTTTGGAGTATCATATTGTTTAATTTCCAATTGGTTTTAGATTTGGTTTTCCATGTACCATTACTAATCATTATTTTTATTGCTTTATGATCTGAGAAGGCTGCATTCATTATTTCTGCTTTTCTGCATTTGTGTGCTATGTTTCTGTGACCTAATGTATGGTCAATTTTTGTGAATGTGCCATGTGGTGCTGAGAAGAAGGTTTATTCCTTTTTATCCCTATTTATTTTTCTCCATATGTCTATTAATTCTAATTTTTCTAAGATTTCATTCACTTCTTTTACCTCTTTCTTATTTATTTTTTGATTTGATTTATCTAAATTTGATAATGGTTGGTTTAAGTCTCCCACTAATATGGTTTTACTGTCTATTTCTTCCTTCAATTCTCGTAGTTTCTCCATTAGAAATTTGGGTGCTATATTATTTAGTGCATACATGTTGATTAGTGTTATTTCCTCATTGTCTAGAGTCCCTTTTAACAAAATATAATTGCCTTCCCTATCCCTTTTGATCAGGTCTATTTTTGCTTTGGCTTTATCAGATATCATGATTACCACTCCTGCCTTCTTTCTGTCAGTTGCGGCCCAGAAGGTCTTACTCTATCCTTTAATTCTGACCTTGTGAGTGTCAACCCACCTCATGTGTGTTTCTTGAAGACAACATATGGTAGGGTTTTGGATTCTAATCCATTCTGCTATTCATCTACGTTTTATGGGTGAGTTCATCCCATTCACGTTCAAAGTTATGATTGTCATTTGTGGACTCCCTGGCATTTTGATAGCCTTCCCTAATTCTAACCTTTTCTTCTTCGGCTCTACCTTTTAGTCCAGTGATTTACTTTGAATCAGTCCCCCTTGTCCCCTCCCTTGATGTTTTTTTTTTAGTCTCTCCCTTTTTGTTTCCTCCCCCTCTCCCCTCCCTTTCCCTCCCTTTTTCTTTTCCCTTTTCCCTTCCCCCCCTTGGTTTTCCCTTCTCCCTACCCTTGTTGGGTAAGATAGAATTCAAGATCCCAATGGATCTGGATGTTTTTCCCTCTCAGAGTTGATTTCCCTGACATTAAGGTTTAAGTAAAAAAACCTCTCTTCCTCTCCTTCTTATAGGAGTTTTCTTCCCCTTCCCTTCCCATGTGAATCTTTGTGTGAGAAAGATTATTCTATTTGGTCTTTCTTTACCCCCTATTTGTACATTACATTTTCCCCACATGTTAGTATACATAGATTGATATAAATGTAGTCCTTATAGAAGAGAGTTTGAGTAAAAGAAGAAGATAACATTTTTCCCCTTTCCTTAATATTTACCTTTTCAGGTATTCCTTGCTCTTTGATTTTCAGTATCAAACTTTCCACAGAGCTCTGGTCTTTTCTTTGCAAAAAGTTGGAAGTCTTCTATTTTGTTGAATGCCCATACTTTCTGGACTTTTCTGGAAGTCCAATTATTCTTAAATTATCTCTTCTCCCTCTATTTTCCAGATCTGTCATCTTGTCGGTGAGATATTTTATGTTCTCTTCTAATTTCTTGGTATTTTGGCTTTGCTTTATTAATTCTTGCTCCTTTACACGATCGTTGTCTTCCATCTGCCTGATTCTGGCCTTTAAAGCCTGGTTTTCCTTTTCACTTTGGTCAAACTGGTTTTGTAGATGTGTGAATTTCTTTTGCATTATTTCCCACTTTTCCTCCCAGAGGGCTTCCATCTTTTTGGTCATTTCTGATTCAAATTCTTCATGTGTTTGTGGAGAGTTTCCAGTTCTTTTGGCAGGTTTTGGAGCATTTTCTTGTGCATCGTCTTCTATCTCCTCTGTATTTTGTATTTTGGTTCCATAGAATGTGTCCAAAGTCGCCCCTTTCTTCTTATTTTTCTTGGGATTTTGGGGCTTCTGTGCTTCTGTGGAGTTTGCCATCTCTGAATGGGGAGGATTAGCTTTTCTTATCTCTGTCTGGTGTTCAGAGGCTTTAGTCCTGGGCAGATTGTCTGTTCTATGAGCTTTCCCTGGGTTAAATTGAGTATGCCTTCTGGCAATGACTTTCACTGGAACTGGAATGGAAGGGTCAGACCACGGGACCACATTCTCCCCCGGCTCTCTCTGTTTCGTTTCTGCTAAGGTGCCCCCTCGACTGGACTGGGTCGGGTTGCTTTCCGGAAGTTGCCTTCAAAATGGCTAGCCGTGAGGCTGTTTTGTTGGCCCTGAGGGTTGCTGTTGTTTCAGACGACCCTGCTCTCTGCGGGGGAAGGAGTCGCAGCTTCCCCGGAGCTCAGAGGGCAGTGACTTTCACTGAGACTTGGATAGAAGGATCCAGCTGGTGAGGCTGTCTTGCCCGCCCTGAGGGTTGCTGTTGTTTCAGACTACCCTGCCCTCTGAGCGGGGCGGGGCCGCAGCTTCCCGGAGCCTTGGATTCTGCGCTCCTACCCCTTAGGTCCGAGTGATCTTGGGTTCTGGCTTTTGAGGGGGGCCGTACCTTTTGATCCAGGTCCAGGTCCAGGAGGAGGATTCCCAGGGTCTATGCTGTTGATCATTTTGAATTTTGGCGCCTTAGGAGCTTATCGTTTGAGATTGGTCGGGAAGGGTTTTCCGGAGATCTGAACTTTAGCTTTCTCTAAGCCGCCATCTTGACTGGAAGTCCATTAGTATTTCTAAATGCATTTCTATTGTTATTATTTCTAAAGTTGTTATTCCTAAAGTTTCCATTATTTCTAAAATTTATGTTATTGAGTACCTGGTTCTAGTTTCTACAGTTTATTATTACATTACCCCTTTTGCCATGGAAGTAACACTTTGGTGTTTGACTTGTGTATTCTTGCAAAGGGGTTATGGCCACTGCTTGATTTGCTTTTTCTCTTCCAATTCCCTTCTTTCAACCTTTAATTTCTCTCCTTAATGTCCCTACTAAGTCACTGGTCTCATATTTCTTTTCATGGCCATTAAATACATAAACTGCGACTCTCCTCAATTCTTCAAGGTCCATACTAGTCCAATTCAGACAATTGGTCTTAAAATAATCTTTTACCACTTTACAACAGTTTTTCACAAACTGTCTCCTTATTTGTCTGACATCTCTTTCTCTGTCAACATCCAGGTCTACATATCTACTCCCCAGCTTAATAAGTCTATCCATAAATTGGAACAGATTTTCATCAGGTTTTTGTTTAAGATGTTCAAATTCCATCCATGTACAAGGTTTATCAGAACAATCTCTCATTGTGGTTAATAATGCCTCTCTAGCCTGACATAGTCTTGTGTAATCTTGCTCATTGTAGGGGTTCCATTTGGGGTCTTGTGGAGGCCAATGAACTTCTCTCCTTCCCTAAGCCTGATTGACAAGAGAGATGATTTTATTTTTCTCTCTTTCTGTCAAAAAAAGCATGGAGCAAAATTTCAATATCAATCCATCAATGATCATATGTGCAATAAATGTGCTTTCGCTTTTTAGTAGCCACAATTGGTTCATTCTCAAAAGAAAGAGGATTTTTCTTGAATCTCTCAATATCTTGGGGGCGTGAATGGTGTATGATGCTTTAGCAAAATTCCATCCCCACTCTTATTAAAGGTGGGTACTTCTTTTAAGGGACTGAATTATTTTTTGGTTTCTGCCTCTTGTTTTCTTATTTGAGTTGCCATAGAAAAGGTAATGGGTGTAGGAGGGGAAATAGGTCAAGTAGGAGGAGTTTGGGTAGATTTAGAGATAGAACAGGACAAGGAGGAGTTGAGGTGGTTTTTGTATGAGCAGAATTGTGAGGAGCAGAACTGAACAGAGACTGAGCTGGTTCTAAGGATGAGGGAGTGTTGAGAGATAAATCTCTCTTCTTATTCTGGGTATTTTTCAAGCTTTTCTCAATGCTTTTTACATAAGCCGTGAGATTCCCTAGACTTTTCTCCAGCTTCTTTTCAAGGTCACTTGAGTTATTTTCTAGTTCTTTAAGGTGAGCTTTCAGTTCAGCTCTGAGGTAGGACAAGTTATCTTTCTGTTGTTTTTGCTTGGAGAGGGATGGGTAAAGTATTTGGTAAATTTGAAGATATCCTCTCAGTGCCATTATATCCAGAAATGGTAATAAACAAAGACAATTTAAAATCGTGAGCTGTTCAGGCTTGGTAATACTCTCTGGCAACAGGAGCTGTTTGAGACAGGCAGGAAACTGCTCTTTTACAATATAGGGCATGATCTTCAATATCCTACTCAGTCACCTATGTATTTTTTTTTAATTTCCTGCAATTCTATTTTAAAAAGTTGAAAAAAATCAGTCCGTCGCCTAGCTAGCTCACCAACTAAAATGTAAGGGTTAAAATAGGGGTTTGACAAAAATTAAAAAGCAGCTTTTAACAATTAACAATTTAATTTTTATTAAAATAGAGATAGAAAAGAATATAGGAAAGGGGGGAAATATAGGAAGGAGGTAGAGAAAGAAAATTTCCTAATGTCTGTATTAGTTATTCTATAACTACCTATAATTACTAACTAAAATTGCCTATATCTACCTATAACTTCTGCAATTAACAACCACCCACAAAGTTCCAACCTAATTTATCCCAGTCAAAACCAAACCAATCAGTGTTTAATCCAACCCCAATTAGGTCTGTCAATGAAGACCAACCACCTCCCCAAAAAAAAATCAAGAAAGAAAAAGCCTAACAGCCCAAACCAAAAGCCCCAAACCCCAAAGCCAAAAAGCCATCTAAAGGCTAATGCCAAAAGTCCTTTAAAGGTTAAAACCAAAAGCCCTTGAAAGGCTAAAGCCAAAAAGCCTATCAGTAAGCTCAGACTCGCCTTTTCTATTCCAGCGAATAAATAACAACCACCAACCCAACACACTCCCGGCAACCAACTTCCCTGCAACTGCCAGCACCTGTCAGCATCTGACAGACCAACCAACACTTGCCCTTTTATGCCCCTTTTCTACCTCACTTCCTGCCTCTATGGTTCCTTTTTCCTATCTCTATGGTTTCTCCTTCCTGTCACTGTGGGCTGGTTAATCCCTACATATCTCTATGGTAAGAGGACCTCCAGATCTCCCATTAACTTAAAAAAAGAAATAAAAGAATTCTTTTTTACAATATCATCATATCATTGTCTATTCTAATTCCTTCAATTTTTTCCCTGTTCATATTGCTATAACAAGTATTTCCAGTACAAATTTTTTAAAATGCTATTTACCTCCTTAACTTCTCTCCTCTTATCTTTTGGTTGGATTTATCTACTTCTGAGAGGAAATATTGAGGTATCTCATTAGCAACATTTTACTATCTATATCCTTCTGTGATAGTGGTGATAGTGGTCTTCCTTGCTTTACACCTGATCTTATTGGGAAGGGTTTACATTTATCTCCACTGCAGATAATGCTTTCTAATGGCTTTAGATAGATGCTATTCATCACTTTGAAGAAAGTTCCATTTATTCCAATGTTTTCTAATATTTTTATAAGGAATTGGTTTTGTATTTTGTCAAATGCTTTTTCTTTATCTATTGAAATAATCATGTGGTTTCTGTTATTGTAATATAATGTTTTAATCTCCTTGCTAGTATGTTATTTAATTTTTTTCCATCAGTGTTCACTAGGGAGTCTATGATTCTCTTTCTCTGTTTTAGCTCTTCCTGATCAATATATCAAGGTATCAATACTATAGTTATAGCATGAAAAGAGTTTGGAAGGATATCCTCTTCTATTTTTCTAAATAATTTATGCAGTATTAGAATTAGTTCTTTGAATGTTTAGTAGAATTCATTTGTGAATCCACCTGACTCTGGGCCCTTTTATTTAGAGAATTCTTTGATGGTTTCTTCAATTTTTTCTGTGATGGAGTTGTTTAAATATTCTTTTTCCTCTTTTGTTAATATGGGTAGTTTAAATTTTTGTAGGTATTCATGTATTTCACTTAAATTGTTAGATTTATTGGCATAGAGTTGGGCAAAATAACTCCCAATTGCTTTAATTTCTTTTTCATTAATAGTGATTTCACCTTCTTCATTTTTAATACTAAAATTTTTTCTTTCCTTTTTTAAAAATCAAACTAACCAATAGTTTTATGTTTTACTTTTTTTTTTCATAAAACCAACTCCTTGTCCTATTTGCTAGTTCAAAGGTTTTTTTTTTTGCTTTCAATTTTATTAATCTTTCCCTTGACTTTCAGGATTTACAATTTAGTGTTTAATTGGGAATCTTAATTTATTCCTTTTCTATTTTTTTTAGGCATGCACAATTCATTGTTCTGTTCTTTCTCTATGTTATTGATATAAGAATTTAGAGATAGGAATTTTCTGATAAGTACTACTTTGGCTTCCTCAAATAAATGTTGATATGTTGTCTTCTCATTGTCATTTTCTTTAATGAAATTGTTTTTTTTTGTCTCTTTGATTTGTTCTTTGCCCCAATAATTCTTTAGGATAAGATTATTTCGTTTCCAGTTCTTTCTGTTCCCCTTTGTTGTGTATAATTTTTAAAGTCTGAAAACTAGGCATTTAATAATTTCTGCTTTTCTACATTTATATATGAGGGTTTTGTGATATATTATGTGCTCAGTTTTTGTGAAGATGCCATGTACTGCTGAGAAAAAAGGTGTATTCCTTTTATTCCCATTCATAGACCCTGGTATTTATCATATCCAAATTCTTTAAAATGCTATTTACCACCTTAACTTCTTTCCTTTTATTTATTTATTTTTTGGTTGGATTTATCTACTTCTGAGAGGAAATATAGAGGTATCCCATTAGCAACATTTTACTATCTATATCCTTCTCTAATTCAAGTAACTTTTCCTTTAGGAATCTGGATACCATGGCATTTGTTTATATATATATATATATACATACATATATATGTTTAATATTGATATTTCTTTATTGTCTATGGTACCTTTTATCATGATATAATTTCCTTCCTTATCTCTTTTGATTAGGTCAATTTTTACTTTTGCTTTGTTTGAGATCCTGATTGTTACCCCTGCTTTTTTGGCTTTAGCTGAGGCATAGCAGATTCTCTGCCAGCCTCTTATTTTTATTCTATGGGTGTCTCCTTAATTTTCTTCTTGTGTCTAGCACATTGAGGAATTCAGATTTTTAATCCATTCTGCTATCCTTTTCTGTTTTATGGGTGAGTTCATCATATTCACAGTATGATGACTAAGTGTGTGTTTCCTTTCTTTTTGTTTTCCCCAAGTTTCTTATTCTCTCTCTCTTTCCTTTTGTCCTCTGTTTACAGATACTTTGCCTGAAATGCCACTGTTTCATTAAATGCCAACTTCCCCCTTGAAGGATTATTCCTTTCAGAATATCATATTCCATGCCTTATGGTCCTTTAATGTAGAAACTGCTAGTTAACGGAGGTTGTTTCCTTCTGGCATCTTGTAAGTACTTTTTCCTTGACCTGGGAATTCTGGAGTTTGGCTATGATAATCCTGGGGTATTTTATTTATGGGTCTTTTTCTGGAGGTAATTGGTGCATTCTCTCAATTTCTTTTTTTTTTAACTTTTACCTTCCATCTTGGAGTCATGTGTATTGACTCCAAGGCAGAAGAGTGGTAAGAGCTAGGCAATGGGGGTTAAGTGACTTGTCCAGGGTCACACAGCTGGGAAGTGTCTGAGGCAAGATTTGCACGTAGGACCTCCCGTCTCTAGGCCTGGCTCTCAATCCACTGAGCCACCCAGCTGCCCCCTGATTCTCTCAATTTCTATTTTTATCTCTTGTTTGAGGATATAAGGGCAGTTTTCACCTGATGATTTCTTGCAATATGGGTCAAGGCTCTTTTTTTGATCATGACTTTCAGATAATCTGGTTATTCTTAGATTACCTCTCCCAGTGAGGTAGATTCTTCTATTTTTTCTTCTTTTTTCTTATGTTTTTCCCAATGTCTTATGGTTTCATTAGCTTCTGTTTTTCCAATTATAATTTTTAGAGTGCTATTTTCTTCATTGAGTTTGTGTGTTTTATTTCCATTTGGCCAATCCTATTCTTTAAAGAACTGTTTTCTTCAGAGTTTTTTTTTTTGCCTCTATTTGCATTTGGCCTTTTAGAGAGTTGATTTCTTCAGTGAATTTCCCCTTCTCAATTGTTGAGTTTTCCTAACAATTCTCTTATTATTTGGTTTTTCAAATTCTTTTGAGGTCTGAAATGCTTTCACCCTTTTCTTTGAGGTTCCCATGTTTCATCTTCTGTGTTTGTATTTTGTTCTTTCTAACACTAAAGTAGTTGCCGATCTCCCCCTCAGCTTCCTTGTAGCCCTAGGCCTCTGCTGCCATGTGGGAATGAGGAAGATACTCTAGTTCTATTTCTCCTCTCTGTTCCTTTGTGGCCTCCGGACTCTGTTGCCCCTTGAGATTTAGGTTTCTTGCTTTCTCTGCTGGAGTGGCTTAGGCTTGAGTTGTTCCCATCTGCAGCTTCATTGCTTTTGATGGACTCACCATGTACCCAAATTCTGCCTTTTCTTGCTGATGCTGTGCTATCTGGGCTGCTATGTTCTCTTACCTCAGTGAGATGAATTCCTATAGCTTTTCTTTGTTTTGGGTAACTTATTTTCTTTTTCTGTGTGAGTGACGAGATCAAGGGAGCAGAGCATCCTTTATTTTGCCATCTTAGGTCTCAGCATCCATCAAATTAAAAAAAATTTAAATAAAAAAATTTAAGAAATAGCATCCATTAAATTGAATTCTAAAGCAATATACAATATACAATATACAATAAACCAACAAAAGGTTAAAGGTAGGTTTTTTCCAACCTATGACAATTTAGGATAATAGAAGGAGAGATCTGTGGCACCAGGGTAGAGCCTGACTAGGAGTGCAATGAAAAAAAGTGAACAAACAATTACAAAAAAATCTGATTAAAAAAAGCTGCTACGATATCTACCTCTCAGGGCTACTGTGAGAATAAAATGAGATAACATTTTTAAGTGATTAGCACTGTACCAGAGCACATAGCAGGATCTCAATAAATGCTGTTTCTTCAGTATCACAAAAGCCTATTTTATGGGTTCTTTCTCAAAGTAACCCTACAAGACTCCACAAGAGTTAGGATATAGAAAACACCTAAATCTCAAGGTCTTTTATGGCTTGGCAAGCAAATGTATTTCACCCAGAGCAAAAGCAACAAATTCATTGTCTTCCAGTCTCTGGGCTTATGTTCTTGCCTTCATTATATATATATATATATATATATATATATATATATATATATATATATATATATATATATATATATATATCAGATGCAAGAAACAAAATCTCTTGACTTTAGTACCATATTTTTGGCTAATGAAAAATTTCACTATTTTTCTAAAAGGCCCTTAAGAATCTTAAAACTCTGAGGGAGAGGAGAGGGCCTGTGAACTTGAATGGGCAACAATTACATCTTTATTCACTAACTTTTATGATTTAATACATTTTGTTTTTATACATTTAAAAACATTATTCTGAGGAAATATTCTGAAACTGGTTCTGAACTGCTAACTATGGGTTAGGAAGCTAAAAAATGTAGTGCTTCAAAAAAGATACTACTCTCTTTGCATGCTTTTTTCTTCTTCCAGATTTCCTTATTTTGGAGAAGGGAAAAATTCTAATCCTATATGTATGAGTTTGCATTCTTGGACATTCTCTCAATAGGAAGCAGACATAAAATGGCAATTGTATGGCCTATTGTTGCTTGTGTCTCTGTTATATCCATTTTTTCCCTGCTTCCATGTGAAAGAAATGGAGATAATCACAACTACTAAGCTTTGAAAAACTGGAGATATGGGGCACCTAAGGACAAGATCATAATTTATCATCAGGTGGTCCAGCATCAGTTTTCTAAGGTACAAACTTTAGTATGCAACCTAGCTATAGCTGAAATAAGTTGTTAGACTGCATTTGTTTTGTTTTGATTTTTAATTTAAAAAATTTTAAACTTTTAAGATTAACTGTCTCTTCCTTCCTCTTTCCTCCTTCCCCACATTGAGAAAGCAAATAAATAAATACATAAATACATATAACCATTGGAATCGGTATATGTTTTTGTTATTCAGTCATTTCAGTTCCGTCTAACTCTTTGTGATCTCATTTTGGGGTTTCTTGGCAAAGATATTGAAGTGGTCTGATAACCATCTCTAGCTCATTTTACAAATGAGGAAATTGAGGCAAATACAATTTAGTGACTGGCCCAAGGTTACATATTTAACTGGTAATATAACCCAATTTTGAATTCAGGTCTTCCTGACTCCAGGCTGCCCCACTAGCATGAATAGTCAAACAAACTTTTGAATTGGACATGTCTTAAAAAAAGTCTCAAAAAAGTATGTTATCACCTCTCTGTGGCAACATATTTTATTGTGAGTCTTCATGAATTTTTGTTAGTTATTGCTGAGGATCATAGTTCCCACCATACACAGACACAGACACAGACACACACACACACACACACACACATATCACTGCTTTTTTCTTTCTCTCTCTTTTCTATTCTTTTCTTAAGATAATTATGATAGAACTACTTCCAGGTGTTGTTTAGATAAGGATTCCTTTGGACTCCCTCTATGAACCCAGATGATCTAATACATGGATACATGTATTATCTCCCCATATTTGAATGTGAGCAATTTATCCTTGTCTGGTCCTTTATTCTTTGATTCATTTGTATTATCATGTGTATGTGAGTGTGTGTGTGTGTGTGTGTGTGTGTGTGTGTGTGTGTGTGTGCTTCTCTGATTTTTTTCATTGGGAATGCTTAGAAGTCCTCTATTTCATTGTCTTTTTTTACCCTATAGTATATATATTCAGTTTTGCTGGGTGAGTTATACTTGCTTTTAAGTCCACACTTTCTTTGCCTTCTGGAACATCATACTCCAAATTTTCTGTTCCTTAACAGGCTGCTAAACTGTATGTGATTCTGACTGTGTTTCCTTGGTGCTGGAATTCTTTTTGACTATTTGAAGTAGTTTTTCTTTGATCTACAAACTGGATTTTGACTAGAATATTTTTTGGAGTTTTCATTTGGGGTTTCTTTCAGGAAGTAGCCAGTGATTTATTTCTATTTTCACTTTGTGCTCTGATTTTAGGAGATCTGGGAAGCTTTCTTTTCAGACTTCTTGAAATATGATGTTTAGCTTATTTTTCTATTCATAGTGTTCAGGTAGTCCAATAATTCTTAATTTTTTTCTCCTCAATCTGTTTTTCAATAGTTTTCCACTTTGTACATATCAAACCAGGGAAGCATGGCTATATGACAGTTACTCTGAAAAAGATATAGAAATTTAAGCAGACTGTAAGTTCAATATGTGTCAGCAATGTAATGTAGCAGCTGAAAAAACTTTTACAATATTGGGCTACATTTATAGGAATAGGGACATTATAACCCTATTGTACTCTGACCCCATCAGATCTCCTCTGGTGTATTATGTTCAGTTGTGGGCCACTGTTTAAGAAAGGCATTAATAAGCTATTAAACTTATTCTGTTTGATCCCAGAAGGCAGAACTAGGAATAATGAGTGTTGTAAAAATTGAAAAGCAGTCTAGTGGAAATTAGATTTAGATCAACTACCACATAGCACATTAAGTTCTAAGGAATACATACTGTAAATATATCATAAAGATCATATCATCAACAAATTAGCAGGGAAGGAGCAACCTATCACAGTGGTAGGAACTCTTGACTAAATAAGATATAGAGAAGATCACAGGAGTTAAGATAAACAATATTGATTACATGAATCTGAAAAGTTTTTGCACAAAATTAATGCAGTCAAAGTAAGAAGGGAAATAGTCATCTGAGAAAAATATTTTAGCAAAATTCTCTGACATAAGTGTAATAGCCAAAATATATAGGAAACTGATATATATATATGTATATGTATGAACACACATAGAAATACATATGTATAAAAACATATACATACACAAATACAAATATGATCCTTAAATGAATGTAACCCAAGTCCCAAAGCCCATATGGTATGGCAGTCTCTCTCTTCATTGATGGAGATCAATGTCCTGAGACTTTGTGAGGGACAGGATAGAGCTGATGAGATTCTCCATTCTTTTAACTGTCTGTAAGTCTCTTTGGGAATTATAGTCACCTGGGCATGTTTGACTTCCATCTTTGAGAGAGAAGATAGATAATGCCAGTCCCACTTTAAGAGGAGAATAAGACTCTGAGAAGAAGCCAATATAAGAAATGACAGTCTCTATCATGCCCCTGTCCCCAGTTTTGCTATACTAGAGACTTGAGGGAATTTTTCCTTGGGTCATATTTGGGACTTTCTCTCTTGGTTGAACTGAGTTACCTTACTCTTTTCATTCTATATTGTCTGATATATATTCTCCTATGCATAATTTCTCTGATTTCTGTTTTACTATTGAGTTGGATAAATGCATTTCATGGCTAATTGCTATTTGTGTTCATTTTGAAACTGGAATCTGGCATTTAGTTGTGGATATAAAGCTTAAGGTCCTCCGAAACAATATAGGTCAAAGAATATAAAGGGGCATTTATTAAAAGGGGAAAAATAAGCTATCATCAGAAAAATGGAAAAATTCTCCAAATCACTAATAAGAGACATACAGATGAAAATAACTTTGAGGTTTTACCTTATATTCTTAAAATTAGTAAAGATGACAAAAAAAGGATAATAGCAATTGTTGGAAGGGCAATGGGAGGATAAGCACATTGGTACACTATTGGTTATCTATAAAATTATTCAACCATTTTGGAAAGCAATTTGGAACCTTGTGCAAAGGGTTACTAGATTATGCCAGTAATTAAGCCAGTAATATCACTATTAAGTTCATACCCCAAGAAAATCAGAGAAAGGAAGATATTGCATACACATACAGAAGAATCTATAGAAGCACTTTTTCCCCTTGTTGCATGGAATTGGAAAGATAATGCATATTAATTAATGTAATGGAGTATTATTGTACTGTAAAGGTAAGATTCAGAGACACGTGGGAAAGATGCTGAGAGTTGAGAAGCATCAGAGAAACAATGTATACAGTGACTACTAGGTAATAAACGAAAAGAACTCTGAAACACTTCATGACTTGAAAGCACTGGAGACATTCTAACCTTAGCAGAGAGGATGAAAGTGATAGACTAAAGGGGCAGAATGGATCTGCTTTGCTTGCCTGTATTTATTTGTTTCTAGAGAGAATTTTTATTATTATCTGTGCATGTCTGGAGATGCTAATAATCATGTCAGTGGTAGAGATGGTGATAGAAAAAAAAAAATTAAAAATACACAGAAGAGAACAGAAGAAATTTCAGAAGGGGATGAGGCAGTGCTACAGTTACCATGAGAAATTTAATCAATACCTTTCAAAAAAGGTGTTTCATATACATTAAAAAAAAGTGATTGGGAAAATTGTTTGTGAATAATGTAGGTGGAAGGAAGCTTCTGGTGCTCTAGGAAGGTTTTGGCCTTTGGTGTTGGGTCAAAGGGAAAAAGCTGGGCTTCCAGGTCCCTAGAACTAAGGATGCCCCAAACCCCAGGGCTTTGAGAACAATGGGGACCTGTGGGTGGAGGGCGTAGTCAGTCTCTAAGGGGGAAGGCAAGACTGTGTGGCTGCTCCCTCCCCTCTCTCCCCACACTGGGACTGGAGCAGAGTACAATGTAAAGGAAATGCTCTTTCATCTAAGAGCAGGGCCTTGACCTCACCAGCTGCCACTAGAGACGGAGAATTTCCTCTCATTTGGAGAAAGCTTTCAGTCCACTTATTGTTGGGCAATTTGTTTCTCTAGTTTGGCTACTGCCCTGGGAAAATTAGCCTTTTCTTATCAAACTCAGTTGGTACAATTTGTAGGACTTTATCCCATCCACCCAGCACCTAATGGGGCCTTGAGTGAGATACATGGAGTGGCACATTTTGATGTCTCCATTCCAAGGGAAGGAGGATTTCCAGTCCCTAGAGCTAGGACAGGGATCCCTGAATTATTGAGAGCCTCAAGAGACAGAAATTCAGTTTGAAGAGAAAGATGATAGAATAAAAGGCTTCCTTCAAAGTTAACCTGAATAGTCTCTGCTACTGTAAGACTATAATAGAAGGGATATTTATCTGATGTAGACTGGGCTTGTTTTCTTTGAAGGGGACTAAAGATGTCTTTGGAATTTGGTTGGAGGTTAGGATGGGGGAAGAACTAGGATCTAAATGATTGTTTTACTTCCTCACCTTTCCCTTTCCTTTCTCTCCCCCCCCCCCCCCACTCTTCCACAAGCATAAAGGACCTAGTTTATCCGTAACTAATGATGTCTGAGGGAATTGAGGCAGAGTTTCCTACACATATACCAGATATCCAGTTTCCTCAACTGTAAAATGAGGACATTGGAATAGATTATCTCATTTTACTTATGAGGAAATTCAGGCAAAAAGAGATCAAGTGACTTGTGCAGGGTCACACAGCTAAAAAGTATCTGAGGCTAGTTTTAGAACTCAGGTCTTCCTGACTCCAGATCCAGTATTCTATATACTGAGATACCTAGCTGCTCTTAAGGACACACTAATCCCCTTGGCAAAGCCTTGAAAATTTTCTTTGTTACTTTTTAAAAAGTTTTTTTAAATAATAAAGTGAAATAAATAAAAAGAATAAAGTTAAAAACATGTTGAAAATGATAAAATTTACAAAACCAAATTAAAAACAGTGATATGGAACTATTTTACCGACACCTTCCTCACTTTCTTTTATAAAAACCAAAGAAAGGAAGGAAAATGTAAATCACATTGGATTTTTCTTGTTCAGCTTTGCCCATATTGATTACATAACATAAGCATAGAATTTCTCTATCTCACTAGGCACAAAAAAAAAATGTTTTCCATACTCCTCTGCTCAGCTTTTCAGTATATTGTGAGTGGGGAAAAAATACTTCTCACTGCCTAAAAGGCAAGGAAGGACTTCCCTTCCCTTACCACATAGGCACATCTGCCCTGTGGCAACTGGGGCCTACTCTTGTGGACCCTGGATCACCTGTGGAAACAGGACCACCTGTGTACACAGTATCAGTGGTTCACGCTGGTATTACTCGTCTGAAGAATGATTTAAGGGACTGTTATGGACTCTGTGGCTTCTTCTATCATTAATTTGTCCCTTCAAAGTAAAAGTTTACCAAAAAAAAATTTCTTGAAATGAAAAAATTTATTTTTTCTTGCATACGTTAAAAATCATCCCCTACTCTGGAAAACATAAAATTTCCCTTATCCTCAATACCATTTAACCTCTCCCACTTTGAGACAAATTCATTACAAAAAAGGATAAATTTGATGTGATTGGTTTGTTTTTTAATCTTTTTTTAAATATTCATTTAAAATATTTTCAGTTCCAAATTCTCTCCTTTTTTCCATCTCCAATCCCATCCTTTGAGAAAGCAAATCCGATACTCATTTTATCTATAATCATGCAAATCATACTTCTGTTAGCTATATTGCAAAAAAAATGAAAAAAATATGATTCAGTCTGTGCTCAGAGTTCATAAGAGAGAGAACTCTGAAGATGGATGGCATTTTTTATCTTGAGTCCTTTGGACTTGTTATGAATCATTGTATTGCTCAAATAGCTAGGTTCATTTCACCTCACATCAGTTCACATACATGTTCCCAGGATTTTCTAAAATTTTCTGATTTTTTCTAGGAAAATATATTCCATCATAATCATATGCCACAACTTATACAGCCATTCACCATTTGTTGAGTATTCCCTCAATTTCCAAATCTTCACCACCCCAAAAGAAGCTTCCACATATATTTTTGCACATATGGGTCCTTTTCCTTTAAATCTGATCTCTTTGGTATATAAACCTAGCAGATATATTGCTGGATCAAAAGATATACAAGGTTTTATAGCTTTTTAGGTATAGTTCCAAATTGTTCTTCAGAATGGTTGGACCAGTTCATAACTTCACCAAATGTACTAAGTGTTTTAATGTACGTGTTTTTTCACATCCCTTCTAGTAGTTGTCATCTTTCGTTTTTTGCTGTTAAGCAATATGGTAGATATAAAGTGGTACTTCAGAGTTGTTTTCATTCACACTTCTCTAATTATTTGTGATTTAGAGCATGTTTTCAATATGACTATTGAGGATTTTAAAATTAATATCCAATACTCCAAGTATTATATTTATAATATTTATTAATAATAACTAACATCTAAAATGCTAGCATAAAAAAAGACACTAACCAAGCAATGGTTGTGAGAGAAGAGAGAGGGAGGGAGGAGTTACCAAAACTTATATATAAAATGTGACCATACAACATGGTGGAGAGAGGAAAGGAATTTTGGGAAATACAAAAGGAATTCTGGGGAATGTAATTTCCACTTATACATTCCTCTTTGTGATCCTTTTGAGAGACCAGTCTCCCCAAAGGGATCATTTAAAATATAACCAACTTATAAATTGCAATAATTTGTGGATCAAAGGAAAAAAGAAAAAAACCAATGATTGCTAGGTGCATTGACAAAAAGTCAATTAAGGGACAGTTCCCTTTGGCATAATGTACATTCAAAACAAATGCATTCATCCCCCCATAGTTCAATTTAGCACATCCTAAAGTTCACTCTGGATCTTCTGGTGTAGCATGTGGTCTCTGCAGGTATCTTCATGGAGTCTTCTCCAAAAGGTTTTCCTTATAGTTTCTTTTTCTAAATTAGGCTCAAATTCAAATCAAAGTTCATAACAATAACCTAGTTCCCCCTGAGGAGGACAATAACACATTCCCCCATGAGTAGGATACAAGGATACACATAGAAATCACACAGAGATACATGGTCAAGTCATAAGACATGTGAATCAATTATCAAAAAGAATCCAAAGAATCAAAGAATAAAAAAAAATTAAAAAATAATCTTTGAGTGAAATATATAATATAAAAAACATTAAAAATTCTGGGAAGAAGGAAAAAAATTCACAAATCACAACAGGTTCTGTGATCCATGTCCCATAAGCCTGCAATAACAATTACTCACTAACCCAATTTAACAGTCTGGACTATAGTAAATTTCCACATCATGAAAGAAAATAGAAAAAAAGACTAGATTTCAAAACAAATGGGAAATAGGATTCCTTGGTTTGACCCTTTTCTTTGCTTTCCAGGATAATGGAGTCAGAACAATCAATGTTATGTACTTTATATAGCATGTGGTAAAAGGAAGTCCTGCATTTGACACATGTTAAATAGCCACAACCTCAAGTCTCACACATAATCAAATCATTGTGCTTTTTTTTTTCACAGAATCTCATCAATCCCCATAGGATTGGTTTGGTTCCTCTTACCTTTTGTGCCCATTTGGCACTTCACAGGTCAACTTCTGAGCTCCTTTCTTTGTGATTTTTTCTCTTTGGATTAGGCATATTCATCAAGCAAAAGTCTCATAATATTTAAATAACTAGTGGCAGGTTGCCATAGTCCAAAGCTTTTTGGATACACATTTATATGTTAGGCAAATGGACATCTTTGCTAATTCTATTGCTAAAAGCAAAACAGTTTTAAAAAATCTTCTCAATATTGGTAGCATGTGTTTCAAATACAAAAAAGGAGAGAAAAAAATAAAACTCAAACTCAATATTGCACATACCAGGAAGAAAAAATATCAAAAAAGTTTAAAAAATAAAAAAATATATAGCTTATAATCAGTGACACACTGTATCAGCCAAAGAAAGGTAGAATACAAAAGGTTCTTACCCAAAAATGAGATCCATTTCCTTTTTAATTTATCCATAAACCATTGTGTGAGTGCAAATGATTTTCACAAAGTAACAGTTTTTTTTTTTGGCATTCAAAGACCTTTAATACCTTGCCCCCTCCAACCCTTCCAGTATTCTTATACATTACTCCTTGACATGCACTCTGGTCTATTGACACTAGATTTCTGGCTACTCCATGAACAACACATTTCATTTCTTGGTCTTGACCATTTTCTCTTGCTGTCCTCCATTCCTGGAATGCTCTCCTCCCACTCTACTCTCAGACATACTGACTTCCTTGGCTCTAATTAAAATCCCACCAGCTATAGGAAGTCTTCTCTCACTCTTAATTCTAGTACTTTCCATCTTTTTTATTTTTCCTCTTTTTTTTAAATTTTAAAACATTATTTTATTTGATCGTTTTCATACATTATTCACTGGAAACAAAGATCATTTTCTTTTCCTCCCCTCCCCCCCCCACCTTTCCCTCTCCCATAGCTGATGCATGATTCCACTGGTTATCACATGTGTTCTTGACTCGAACCCATTTCCCTGTTGTTAGAATTTGCATTATAGTGTTCATTTAGAGTCTCTCCTCAGTCTTATCTCCTCCAACCCTGTAGTCAAGCAGTTGCTTTTCATCGATGTTTTTACTCCCACAGTTTATCCTCTGCTTGTGGGTAGTATTTTTTAGATCCCTGCAGATTGTTCAGGGACATTGCATTGATACTAATGGAGAAGTCCATCACCTTCGATTGTACCACAATGTATCAGTCTCTGTGTACAATGTTTTCCTGGTTCTGCTCCTTTCATTCTGCATCACTTCCTGGAGGTTGTTCCAGTCTCCATGGAATTCCTCCACTTTATTATTCCTTTAGCACAATAGTATTCCATCACCAACATATACCACAATTTGTTCAGCCATTCCCCAATTGAAGGGCATCTCGTAGTTTTCCAATTTTTGGCCACCACAAAGAGCGCAGCTATGAATATTTTTGTACAAGTCTTTTTGTCCATTATCTCCTTGGGGTACAGACCCAGCAGTGCTATGGCTGGATCAAAGGGCAGACAGTCTTTTATCGCCCTTTGGGCATAGTTCCAAATTGCCCTCCAGAATGGTTGGATCAATTCACAACTCCACCAGCAATGAATTAATGTCCCCACTTTGCCACATCCCCTCCAGCATTCATTACTTTCCATAGCTGTCATTTTAGCCAATCTGCTAGGTGTGAGGTGATACCTCAGAGTTGTTTTGATTTGCATCTCTCTGATTATAAGAGATGTAGAGCACTTTTTCATGTGCTTATTAATAGTTTTGATTTCTTTGGCTGTGAACTGCCTGTTCATGTCCCTTGCCCATTTGTCAATTGGAGAATGGCTTGATTTTTTGTACAGTTGATTTAGTTCTTTATAAATTTGAGTAATTAAACCTTTGTCAGAGGTTTTTATGAAGATTGTTTCCCAATTTGTTGCTACCCTTCTGATTTTGGTTACATTGGTTTTGTTTGTACAAAACTTTTTAATTTCATGTAATCCAGATTATTTATTTTGCATTTTGTAACTCTTTCTAATTCTTGCTTGGTTTTGAAGTATTTCCCTTCCCAAAGGTCTGACATGTATACTATTCAGTGTTCACCTAATTTTCTTATAGTTTCCTTCTTTATGTTCAAGTCATTCACCCATTTTGAATTTATCTTGGCGTAGGGTGTGAGGTGTTGATCTAAGCCTAATCTTTCCCACACTGTCCTCCAATTTTCCCAGCAGTTTTTATGAAATAGTGGATTTTTGTCCCAAAAGCTGGGATCTTTGGATTTGTCATATACTGTCTTGCTGAGGTTGCTTGTCCCCAGTCTATTCCACTGATCCTCCTTTCTGTCTCTTAGCCAGTACCAAATTGTTTTGATGACCGCTACTTTGTAATATAGTCTGAGATCTGGGACTGCAAGATCCCCTACCTTTGTATTTTTTTTTTCATTATTTCCCTGGATATCCTTGATCTTTTGTTCTTCCAAATGAACTTTGTTATAGTTTTTTCTAAATCAGTAAAAAAAATTTTTGGAAGTTCCATGGGTATGGCACTAAATAGATGGATGAGTTTGGGTAGGATGGTCATTTTTATTATATTGGCTCGTCCTACCCATGAGCAGTTAATGTTCTTCCAATTGTTCAAGTCTGGTTTTAGTTGTGTGGAAAGTGTTTTGTAGTTGTGTTCATATAGATCCTGTGTTTGTCTCAGGAGATAGATTCCTAAATATTTTATTTTGTCTAAGGTAATTTTGAATGGGATTTCTCTTTCTAGTTCTTGCTGCTGAGCTGTGTTGGAATTATATAGAAATGCTGATGACTTATGTGGGTTTATTTTGTATCCTGCAACTTTGCTAAAGTTGTTGATTATTTCGATTAGCTTTTTGGTTGAATCTCTAGGATTCTTTAAGTAGACCATCATGTCATCTGCAAAGAGTGATAATTTGGTCTCCTCCTTGCCTATTTTAATGCCTTCAATTTCTTTTTCTTCTCTAATTGCTACTGCTAGTGTTTCTAATACAATGTCAAATAATAGAGGTGATAATGGGCATCCTTGTTTCACTCCTGATCTTAATGGGAATGGATTTAGTTTATCCCCATTGCAGATGATATTAGCTGATGGTTTTAGATATATACTGTTTATTATTTTTAGGAATGACCCTTCTATTCCTATGCTTTCTAGTGTTTTTAGTAGGAATGGGTGTTGTATTTTATCAAAGGCTTTTTCTGCATCTATTGAGATAATCATGTGGTTCTTGTTGGTTTGCTTGTTGATGTGGTCAATTATGTGGATGGTTTTCCTAATGTTGAACCAGCCCTGCATCCCTGGTATAAATCCTACTTGATCATGGTGGATGACCCTTCTGATCACTTGCTGGAGTCTTTTTGCTAGTATCCTATTTAAGATTTTTGCATCTATATTCATTAGAGAGATTGGTCTATAATTTTCTTTCTCTGTTTTTGGATTGCCTGGCTTTGGAATTAGTACCATGTTTGTGTCATAAAAGGAGTTTGGTAGAACTCCCTCTTTGCTTATTAGGTCAAATAGTTTGTATAGTATTGGGATTAACTGTTCTCTGAATGTTTGATAGAATTCACTGGTGAATTCACGTCAGGCCCTGGGGATTTTTTCTTAGGAAGTTCTTTGATGGCCTGTTGAATTTCTTTTTCTGATATGGGATTATTTAAGAAAACTATTTCTTCTTCTGTTAGTCTAGGCAATTTATATTTTTGTAAATATCCATCCATATCACCTAGGTTGGTATATTTATTGCCATATAGTTGGGCAAAGTAGTTTTTAATGATTGCCTTAATTTCCTCTTCATTGGAGGTGAGATCCCCCTTTTCATCCTTGACGCTGTTAATTTGCCTTTCTTCTTTCCTTTTTTTAATTAGATTAACCAGTACTTTGTCTATTTTGTCTGTTTTTTCAAAGTACCAGCTTCTAGTCTTGTTTATTAGCTCAATAGTTCTGTCACTTTCGATTTTATTAATTTCTCCCTTAATTTTTAGGATCTCTAGTATGGTTTTCTTTTGGGGGTTTTTAATTTGTTCATTCTCAAGTTTTTTGATTTGCATTTCCAATTCCTTGATCGCTGTCCTCCCTAATTTGTTAATATATGCACTCAGGGATATGAATTTTCCTCTAAGTACTGCCTTGGCTGCATCCCATAAGGTTTGAAAGGATGTTTTGTCGTTGTCATTTTCTTCAACGAAATTGTTAATTGTTTCTATGATTTCTTCTCTAACTATCCTATTTTGGAGTATCATGTTATTTAATATCCAATTAATTTTTGATTTGGGTCTCCATGTACCCTTGCCGATCAATATTTTTATTGCCTTGTGATCTGAAAAGGCTGCAGTTATTATTCCTGCTTTTCTGCATTTCAGTGCCATGTTTCTATGACCTAGTGTATGATCTATTTTTGTGAATGTGCCATGTGGTGCTAAAAAGAAGGTGTATTCTTTTTTGTCCCTATTTATTTTTCTCCATATGTCTATTAACTCTAATTTTTCTAAGATTTCATTCACCTCTTTTACCTCTTTCTTGTTTATTTTTTGGTTTGATTTATCTAAATTTGATAGTGGTTGGATCAAGTCTCCCACTAGTATGGTTTATAGTATGAGGAAATATGTATATTTCCTCCTTAAATTCTCCTAGTTTCTCTATTAAAAATTTGGATGCTATACCATTTGGTGCATACATGTTGATTAGTGATATTTCCTCATTGTCTATACTCCCTTTTAGCAGAATATATTTACCTTCCCTATCCCTTTTGATCAGGTCTATTTGTGCTTTGGCTTTGTCAGATATCATGATTGCAACTCATGCCTTCTTTCTATCAGTTGAGGCCCAAAAGGTCTTACTCCAACCTTTAATTCTAACCTTATGAGTGTCAACCCGTCTCATATGTGTTTCTTGAAGACAACATATGGTAGGGTTTTGGGTTCTAATCCAATCTGCTATTTGTCTACATTTTATGGGTGAGTTCATCCCATTCACGTTCAAAGTTATGTTTATCATTTGTGGATTTGTTGGCATTTTGATATCTTGCCCTACTTCTGACCTTTCTTCTTTAGCTTTCTCCTTTTGAACCAGTGATTTACTTTAGGTCAGTCCCCCTAGTCCACTCCCTTGAGATGCTTCCCTTTCTAGCCCCTCCCTTTTTATGCTCCCTTCCCCTCCCCCCTCTCCTTCCCTCCCTTTTTATACTCCCTACCCCCTCCCCCTCCTTAATTTTTCCTTTCTTTCTTGCCCTAATGGATAAGATAGAATTCAGGATCCCACTGGATCTAGATGTTCTTCCCTCTCAAATTTGCTTTCACTGAGAGTAAGGTTTAAGTAATTCCACTTCATGCTCTCTTCCTCTCCTTCTCATATGAGAGTTCTTCCCCTCCCCTTCCCATGTGTATCTTTATATGGGAAAGATTATTCTATTGAGTCTCCCCCTATTTCTTGAAGTTAATCTTAGTATTATTGACGGTTCCCCCCTCCCTTTTCCTTTCTTTGCCCCCACTTTCCCCAAATCTTCTTAATGCCCCAATCTTTCCCTATGCATGTTTCTTCTAACTACTCTTATGATGCTACAATTTATGAGAATTACACAAAATATTTTCCCCACATATTAATATATATAATTTGATGTAAATGTAGTCCTTATAGAAGAGAGTTTGACTTAAAGAAAAGGATAAGACTTATCTCCTTTTCCCTTTCTTTCATATTTACCTTTTCATGTTTCTCTTGATTTCTGTGCTTGGATATCGAACTTTCCACAGAGATCTGGTCTTTTCTTAGCAAATGCTTGGAAATCTTCTATTTTGTTGAATGCCCATACTTTCCCCTGGAAGTATATAGTCAGTTTTGCTGGGTAGTTAATTCTTGGTTGGAGACCCAGCTCTCTTGCCTTTCTAAATATCGTGTTCCATGCTTTGTGGTCTCTTAGTGTGTTAGCCGCTAGGTTGTGTGTGATCCTTATGGGAGCCCCCTTATATCTGAAGCTCCTCTTCTTGGCTTCTTGTAGGATTTTCTCCTTTTCTTGGAAGCTCTTGAATTTGGCAATTACATTTCTAGGGGTTGTCTTTTGGGGATTTAGTATAGAAGGTGTTCTATGAATCCTTTCTATTTCTATTTTGCCCCCTTGCTCGAGAACATGGGGGCAATTTTCTTTTATAATCTCCTGTAGAATAATATCGAGTTTATTGTTTATCTCTGGTTTTTCTGGGAGACCAATAATTCTGAGGTTTTCTCTTCTCCCTCTGTTTTCGAGACCTGTGACCTTCTCAGTGAGATATTTTATGTTTTCTTCTAATTCATTAATTTTTGGGGTTTGCTTTATTGATTCTTGCTGTTTTATCATCTTGCTTTCTTTGAGTTGCTTAATTCTGGTCGTTAGGGACTGGTTTTGCTTTTCAGCCTTGTCTGCCCTTCTATTGGATGCTTCGAGTTCTTTTTCCAATTGAGCAGTCTTCTCTGTCAGACTGCTGATCTCTTTCTCCCATTTTTCTTTCCAGGTTTCCATCTTTTGGATAAGTTCCACTTTGAGATCTTCCAGAGTTTGTTGATAGTTTCCATTTTGGGAGGCATGTTCTGATTTTTTTTGGATTTCCTCCTCATTCTCCTGTTTTCCTTGGGTACTTCCACCATAAAAGTTTTCAATAGTCACTTTTTTCCCTTTCTTCCTGGAGGCTTGATTTTGGGCCATGTGAGCCATCCCTTTGGTGGTTTTATTCCCCTTCCCTTTTTGGTCTGGGGTCTGGGTTATATGGGCGGTTTTTCTGTGAATTTAGGTCGCTTCAGACTAGTTCTTCCCAGCCTCCGAGGTTTCTTAGAGTGCTGGGTCCCTGATCACAGCCACACTGCCCAGGTGTTCAGCTCCGCCCAGATAATCAGCTTGTGGTCCACCCCTGGTGTTTAGCTTCACGGAGATGTTCAGCGCAGCCACCCCAAGTACAGCTCCACTGACCCCCATACCCCCGTACTCAGCGCCGGATTCTCCAGTGAAACCGCCCTGAGATGTTTTTTCCTGGCAGTCCCCAGATCCCAAGGACCCTGGAGTGCCCCCCCAAGACAGAGACTTTCCCCACTCACTGGCTTGTCCAGTGAGCGCTCAGGTAGCTCACTCTGGTTTGGTGGGGGAGGTGGTGTGGGGGAAGGGCGGCTCAGTTCACTTTTCTGTGCAAGCTTTCCCTCCTTATTATAGTGTGGAAATGTTCAAGCCCCACATACGTTCGCCTCTGTGGAGTACTGGGAGTACTGGGGTGTCCTTCTGTTCCTCCAAAGGTGATTTTTATGCTCCTTTGATGTAGTCTATATCATTCGGTGCCGGAGAGAGGAAGTGTGTGGCGTCTAGATTGCAGCCATGATTACCCGGAAGTCTCCAAAGTAACAGTTTTATAAAACAGTAGTACAGTAGATAATGCATATTCATAGAAGGTACCAAAATTCCCAACATTCTCAATAGCCCAGTTAATTACAATAGCAAACAAAACCACTATTATATAGGATTCTCATGAGTTGCTGTATGACATTTAAAAAACCTATGAACTGATGGATACTTGTCACAAGTTCTACAGATGTAGTAATGCTTTCAACCTTGGCAAAGATATTAACAAAGTCTATTACTGCCGTTATTCCACAATTTGGCAGAGGAACCTAGAAAAAAAAAACACCTCTCTGTACTGCAGAAGTTACTTAGGCTTCCTGCTTTATATAAAACTTTTGTTGCAGGAAATGTCTATTTTGTTCTCTACCTTTAATGCAACATTCCATATATATATATATATATATATATATAACTATCATTCAGAAGGTACTAGCTATCTAAAAATCATTTCTGAATACCCCTTAAATCAATTGAGATATTTAGCTCATGAAATTATCCAAAGTTGTAAACAATTGTAACCCGTTTTGATGGAGTCCATCCATCATCATCTATGTGACAATTAACAAAGGCAAAACAGAACAAAAGGGCCATATAGGCAATATGTGACCTTGATGGATCAGGTGACAAATTGTTAGTATCCCTAAGGACCTATGGTTTTGCCACTGAAGAGGGTTTGTGCAAGGTGTTTATGGGCTTTCATATTTTGTTTCATATTTTGTTCAGTACAGTCATAGGGGAAAGGTACAAATCAAAATAATGTTACAGAATATATCTAATAGGCAAAACACAGTAATTTAAAATGATTCAGTGTAACCAAAAGATATTGATAAGATTAATATATGAACTTAAAAGAAAATTAAACTTTAAAACAGTTAGAAAGATACAATAAGCATTGACAAGTACAGGCAGTGAATTAAAAAATCCTTTTCTCCAATTCCAATAGACTTCTTCACTATTTGGAGGGGAACAAACTGAAAATAGTTAGCAAGCAATAAAACAATGGAGTCTGAAAAGGTTTAAAATTCACCTCCAGATCTCATTAAGGTTTCTTCCCCTCCTCAGTATTTATCATCCATTTGCATTTCTTTTGTCACCCCTCTGGAGTGCCACACACATGCACTGGGCAGAATCTCCATTGTGCATGTTGAGAGTATTTAAGATTTTCAAAACTTTGTCAAAATATTCCAATTTTGTCTGGAATTCAAGCAGCCTAGCTTGCTGCTGCGTATTCTTAAGAAGAAGTAAATAAATCGGGAAATATGTAAAGAAAATAAAAACTGGCAGTAAAAGAATTAATCATATCCAATCTGCATTTGTAAACTCTACCAACTCAAACTGTTCTTTCAGAGTTTCAAGCATGCTTAGTAAGAGCATTATTCCTCAAAAAAAAAAAAAGGCTGAATAGATTTTATTTAAAGGTAAATAAAAAGACCCTGACTTGGAGGTTAGGAAATAGCTAGGTGGCTTAGAAAAGTATTGTTCTTTCATCTCCTCCCTAGGGGCACCCAAAAACTTCAGCTTCAAATCCACTGATTTGGGATACCTGCCCTCCCTGCGAAAAACTCTCAATAGCATCCCAGAGTCAACTTAAAAAAAATCTGCTTGAAAACTAGCAGGGGGTTGGGACTTAATAGCTTTTTTCTTCTCCATACTGTATTCTCTCCCTGAAAAATGGCTAGGACAGGCTGGAATCCCATGCTGGGGGTGGGGGGACAAGGGGAGTGAAAGGATTTATACATCACCCTCCTCACAAGGACCAAGAAGGTGCTTCCAAGCAGCTCTTCCCAGTGCACCTCAGAGGTAGGGTGGCCAGGGCAGTGGGAGCAGGCAGCAATGACTTGGGGGGGGGGAGGGGAGAGGAATGAGGGTCCAGGGTGGCCAAGAATCACAATAGCTTGCGAACAGCAGTAGCAGCAGCAGTAGCAGCAGCAAGAGTGGCAATGGGAAAAAACGTGGCTTGCAAAATTTATCTACTGTATTCTTTTCTCAAAGGCTTAAAAATTTTTATATTTATAAGATTTATTAATAATAACTAAAAATTTTAAAAGATAGAGTAAAAAGGGCACTAACTAAGCCATGGTCCCAAGAGAAGAGAGAGCAAGGGAGGAGTTACCAAAACTTATATACAAGCTGTGACCATGCAAAGCAATGGAGAGAGGAGAGGAATTCTGGGAAATATGAAAGGAATTCTGGGGAATGTCATTCAAAGGTACAAAATTTCCACTTATACACCATGTATAACTTTGATTTCTTCTCATGAAAACTCATATCCTTTGATCATTTATCATTTAGGGAGTGCCTCTCATTTTTATAAATTTGACTCATATCTCTGTGTATTTGAGAAATGAGACCTTTATCAGGGAAACTTGCTGAAATTCCCTCCCCTCTCTCCCACTTTTCTGCTTTCTTTCTAATTTTGGCTGAATTGATTTAGTTTGTGCAAAAACTTAAAAAATTTAATGTAATTAGAGTCATGCACTTTACTTTTTCTTATCTTTTTTGTCTCATTTAATCACAAACTCTTCCCTTATCTATAATTCCAATAGATAATTTTTCTATCCTCCACTAATTTGATTTTAATCACCCTTGATGTCTAAGTCATGTATCCATTTTTATTTTATCTTAGTATATTGGTAACTCAATGAGATAACGTGTAAAGCACAATGAATATTTTAAATGTTATAAAAATATTAGCTACTATCAGATATTAAAAAGAAGGCACTTTTTTTTTGCTTCTTTCATCCACCTCCATAAATTTTCCAGCATAAATATTTATGTAGTTTACTTTTCCCTGTTCTATTGAAAAGGTAATTATCACAATAAGGCAATGACTAAATCATAAAAAAATGTGAATAACTATAATTTCTCTGTTAGGAGGTAAGTAGAACACTTCATTGTGTATCCTCAGGAATCTCAGGAATTATAATTGATCATCATATTGATCAGAGTTCTTATAGCTTTCAAAATTGTTCATTTTTACAATTTTTCATTGTTCAATTTCTGTTCATTTCACTCTGCAGCATTCCGAATTGCTTTCTAGAATGGCTAAACCAATTCACAGTACCTCCAATGATGCATATTTGCCTGTTTTTTTTTCACAACTTCTTTGACTTTCCCCATCCCTTGCCATCTTAGTTAATTTTTGGATATGAGACGAAATTTCTGAATTATTTTGGTGCATGCCTATGAACAACTTCAAATGATGCTAGTAACTCTCTTGATATCGACAGACATAAGTTTTTGGGAAAAAATATTTTTGCTTAGCATTTAATTAGGTCTAGAAAACTTGTCTTGCCAGTGTATTATGCATGTATATTTTCAGATGTTGTTTCAATGAATTAGATTTTTTTGTTTTCTGCTGCTAAAGAATTTATGTGAAGTAAATGCAGTGGTCTTTTTTTTTTTTACATCAATGACAATTCTTTTGAATTCCTGAAATGAATATAGTGGATTTAAAATATTTTTATTTTTTTAAACCCTTAGCTTTCATCTTGGAATCAATAGTGTGTATTAGTTCCAAGGCAGAAGAATGGTAAGGGCTAGGCAATGGGGTTAAGTGACTTGCCCAGGGTCACACAGCTGGGAAGTGTCTGAGGCCAGATTTAAACCTACGACCTCCCATCTCTAGGCCTGGCTCTCAATCCACTGAGCCACCCAGCTGCCCCCTGGATTTGAATTTTTTAAAGCTGCATTAGAAGGAACAATCCTCTAATGTATTGTGTCCCCAGAATACTTAACCCAGACTGAAGGTAACCTGAGTCTATAGTCATTCATAATGATCTTTTATGAGTCCAATTATTATGCTTGATTTTCTCCTAGTCATCAAGAGCACACATTTACAAAGTAAAACCTTTTAATGGAAAATTTAAGGGGAATTCTAGAACAAGATGTCAGAGTAGTAGGAAAAATATAATTTAGCTCTATTCCACCATTAAACAACCAAAGTACTAAATAGCTAATTCCTTGGACAAACAGACAATATTATCCAGATCCCATTAGTGATGAAGGTGAAAGGCTTCAGACATCAATGGTAAGAAATAACCTGCAGAAGTAAATAGGATGATAGTGAAAGACTTTTAAAGGTTTCTATTGATAATTGAGTTCCTAATGGTCTATAATGAAACTTACCTCAGCACAAAGATTAAAAAAATCACACACACTTCCACACTACGGAAAAGGTAATGCCTCTGTATGAAGAAAAGGAAGTCTCATCTCTGAATGACAGTTGATTTAAAAAAATCATCTACTGCCTTAGTAGGAAGAAGTTCCTAGAAGTAAAATTTATTGTGCCTTATCTGAATAAAAACAAAAAAGCAGAGGTAGCAGTTATGATTTTTGGACAAGGCAATAGTAAAAAAAGAACTTAATTTAGAGATAAAGAGGGAAACTACATTTTACTGAAAGGTAACATAGACAATGAATTGATTTTAAGGTTACAAAAATGTACCCAATGGCTTATACATACTTAAGTACATACTTATACATACATACTAAATAAATTACAAAAAGAAATAGACAATAAAATTATAATAGTGGGGGACCTCAATTTATCCCATTAGTTCTAGGGAAATCTAGGTGAAAAAAAAACAATAAATAAGTTAAAGAACAGAGTAGAATTTTAGAAAAATTAGATATGCTAGAACTCTAGTAACTCTTTAATGGGAATAGAAAGGAGTATATCTGTTTATCATTTCTCTTTCTATCTCTGTTTTTGCATGTCCCTTGAGATAAGTATGGTGTTATATATATATATATATATATATATATATACATACATGTATATATATATATATATATATATATATATATATATATATATATATATATATATATATATATATATATATATATATATATATATATATATATATACCTAAAAAAGGTGGCAGGATAGATGTGATCATGGGTTATAGTTTGACTTTCCCTTTTCTAAGACATGACCAGGTTTTTGTAAAGGTAGCATGTGTGGTAAAGATACCCACATATTAACTGTTAGTTAGCTGGTTCAATTAAAAAGAAAAGAAAGGAAAACCAAATTATCAGTTTCAAAAATGAAAAAGGAGAATTTCATAGCAAATGAGGAAGAAATAAAAGATAATATTAGAAATCATGTTGTCCAACTATATGCCAACAAAATCAACTTAAATGCAATAAATGAATATTAACAAAATTCAAAATAACCAAGTTAGCAAAATGAAAAATAATTCAACGCAATTTCATAGGAAACAAAATTGAACAAAAATCAATGAACTTCCAAAGAAAGTGAATTTTGACAAATATTTAAATATAAATTAATTCTGATATTATACAAATTTGTTGAAAAAATAGCAAAAGAAGGGATTCTATCGAATTCCTACCATGACACAGATGAATTCTTCATACATAAACCAGAGATAATCAGAAAAGAAAAAGAAAACCATAGACAAGAATACCATAGACATAGAAAAAATATAGGAAACCATAAGATGATATAAATAAAGAAGAGACAAAATTATCACTTTTTGCACATATTATGACGGTACACCTAAAAAATCTTAAAGAGTCAAAACTAATTGAAATAATTATCTTTTGGAAAATTGCAAAATATAAAATAAATTCACCCAAAATCTCAGCATTTCTTTTTTTAATTCAAATATATTTTATTTCCCCATTATGTGAATACGTTCAACTTTCAACATACATTTTCCAAAATTGTAGGATCCAAACTTTCCTTTTTACCCTCGCCCCATGGTAAGCAGTTTGATCTGGGCCATACATGTATTATATAAAACACATTTCCATATTGAGCATTGTTGGCACAAAACCAAAACCCCCAAATACTTTGATGTGAAAGATAGTCACAGATCATTGTATTGCTGAGAGTAACCAAGTTTTACAATTGACCATCATACAATATTACTGTTATTGTGTACAATACTCTCCCAGTTTTGCTGTTTTTGCTCTGCATCAATTCATGCAGATATTTCTAGCTGTCTAGTTTTTTTCTGAAATCATCTTTCTCATCACCAATATAGCCCACAGATTGTTGAATCATTCCCCAATTGATGCATATCCCCTAAATTTCCAATTCTAAGAAATTTAATTTGTCTTCCCCATTAAACTGAGGTGCTCCTTAAAGGTGTAAAAGGTGGGAATTGTCTTTTTATTGTGTTTGCAATGCTTAACTAGTAGGCACTTAATAAATGTTTATAGGTTTGGGTTTTGCTTTAGCTGGTTCAGTGACAATTTTGAGTCTCTGGATGAATCTGAGGAATCATATCTTATTCCATTCTCCCCTACTCCCATAGGATTAATGAGAAAGAGTTTACAATTGCAATTATTATATAAATTATATTTAAAATAATTATATATTTAATACTTATTATATACTTAATACAATGGAGGAAATAAATGGCAAGATTGTAATTCCATGAAGTACTAAAGCTCACATTTATATAATGTTTTAAGGTTTACAAAGAACTTTCCAGACTGAACATTAATTAGTTGTGGGGGGAGAGGAAGGTAAAAAAAAATCCCATTTTAAATCATGTAAAACTTCCAAAATAAGTGGTGCCACTGGTAGAAAAGGGATAACAGAGACTTCCGATCAAGACGGAGGCTTAGAGAGAGCTAAAGTTCAGATCTCCGGACATCCTTCCTTACCGATCTCAGACTATATGTTCCTAGGGCATCGAAATTCAAAACAAACAATAGGATAGATCCCGGGAACCCTCCTCCTGGACCTGGATCAAAAGGTACGGCCCCCCAAAAGCCAGAACCCAAGATCACTCGGATCTAAGGGGTAGGCAGAAGGAAGGTCCCAGGACCCATCCCTCCCAACCCAGAGCACTGAGTCTGAGGCAGCAGTAGGAACCTAAGAGCCAGCAAAAGGACCTCAGGGCTGGCTATTCTGAAGGCCGCATCCTGAAAACAACCTGAACCAGTCGCGGGGGTAACACAAACAGCAGGGAAACAGAGAGAGACAGAGGGGATCCTATAGCCTCCTGGCTGGATCCTTCCATCTGAGTCCAACCCAGCTGAAGTTAATCCTATCAGGAGCCCTCGGAGCTCCAGGAAGCCACGGCCCCTCACCCCTCAGAGTGCAGGGTCTTCTAAAACAACAGTAATCCTCAGGGTCGGCAAAGGACTTCAGGACCGGCTATCCAGAAGGCCACATCCTGAAAACAACCTGAGCCAGTCGCGGGAGCACCCAGACAGCAGGGAAACAGAGAGAGACAGAGGGGAACCTGTAGCCCCCTGGCTGGTCCCTTCCATCTGAGTCTCACAGAAGGTCCCTGCATTAGGACACACTCAGTCTAACCCAGCTGAAATTAATCCTATCCGGAGACCTCAGAGCTCCGGGAAGCCATGGCCCCTCACCTGTCAGAGTGCAGGCCCTTCTGGCCCACAAAGGCTCTGAGATGCCTTGCGGATAGTGCCAAGCCAGGCTCAGAGCATGAAAGTAAGGCAACGAAGAAGCATCGAGAGGGAACCGAGAGCAGTAACACCCTCAAATGGACAATTTGCCTGGGGCTAAAGCCTCTGAACACCAGACAGAGATAAGAAAAGCTAGACCTCCCCACTCAGATAGAGATGGCAAACAGCACAGAAAAGTCTCAAAACTCCAAGAAAAACAAGAAGAAGGGGGTGACTTTGGACACATTTTATGGAGCAAAAATACAAAATACAGAGGAGATAGAAGAGGAAACACAAGCAAATGCTCCGAAACCTTCCAAAGGAAATGGAAACTCTCCACAAACCCATGAAGAATTTGAATCTGAAATGATAAAAAAGATGGAAACCTTCTAGGAGGAAAAGTGGGAAATAATACAAAAGAAATTCATGCATCTACAAAACCAGTTTGACCAAACTGAAAAGGAAAACCAGGCTTTAAAGGTCAGAATCAGCCAACTGGAAGACAACGAGCATGTAAAAGAGCAAGAATTAATAAAGCAAAGCCAAAAGACCAAGAAATTAGAAGAGAACATAAAATATCTCACCGACAAGGTCATAGACTTGGAAAATAGAGGGAGAAGAGACAATTTAAGAATAATTGGGCTACCAGAAAAGCCAGAAATAAATAGCAAACTCGACATCGTAATACAAGATGTAATCAAAGAAAATTGCCCAGAGATTCTAAAACAAGGGGGCAATACAGGCACTGAAAGAGTTCACAGAACACCCTATACACTAAACCCCCAAAAGACAACTCCCAGGAATGTAATTGCCAAATTCCAAAGCTTTCAAGCAAAAGAAAAAATCTTACAAGAAGCCAGAAAAAGACAATTTAGATATAAAGGAATGCCAATCAGGGTCACACAAGACCTTGCAAGTTCCACTCTGAATCACCATAAGGCATGGAACATGATTTTCAGAAAGGCAAGAGAGCTGGGCCTTCAACCAAGAATCAGCTACCCATCAAAACTGACTATATACTTCCAAGGGAAAGTATGGGCATTCAACAAAACAGAAGATTTCCAAGTTTTTGCAAAGACAAGACCAGAGCTCTGTGGAAAGTTCAATATCAAAAAACAAAGAGCATGGAATACCTGAAAAGGAAAGGGAAAAGGAGAAAAATGTTATCTTTTTCTTTTGTTCAAACTCTCTTCTATAAGGACTACATTTATATCAATCTATGTATATTAATATGTGGGGGAAATGTAATGTGTAAATAGGGGGAAAAGAAAGACCAAATAGAATAATCTTTCTCACACAAAGATTCACATGGGAAGGGGAGGGGAAGAAAACTCCTATAAGAAGGAGAGGAAGAGAGATTTTACTTAAACCTTACTCTCAGGGAAATCAACTCTGAGAGGGAAGAGCATCCAGATCCATTGGGATCTTGAATTCTATCTTACCCAACAAGGGTAGGGAGAAGGGAAAACCAAGGGGGTTATGGGGGGAGGGAACATAAAAAAGGGAGGGAAGAAGAGGGGGGTGGGGGAGGGAAAAAAGGGAGGGGTTAGAAAGGGAAATATATCAAGGGAGGGGACAAGGGGGACTGATTTAAAGTAAATCACTGGATTAAAAAGTTAGAGCTGAAGAAGAAATGTTAGAATTAGGGAAGGATATCAAAATGCCATGGAGTCCACAAGTGACAATCATAACTTTGAACGTGAATGGGATGAACTCACCCATAAAATGAAGATGAATAGCAGAATGGATTAGAATCCAAAACCCTACCATATGTTGTCTTCAAGAAACACACATGAGGCGGGTAGACACCCAAAAGGTCAGAATTAAAGGATGGAGTAAGACCTTCTGGGCCTCAACTGATAGAAAGAAGGCAGGAGTTGCAATCATGATATCCAATAAAGCCAAAGCAAAAATAGACCTGATTCAAAGGGATAGGGAAGGTAATTATATTCTGTTAAAAGGGACTTTAGATAATGAGGAAATATCACTAATCAACATATATGCACCAAATAATATAGCACCCAATTTTCTAATGGAGAAACTAGGAGAATTGAAGGAAGAAATAGACAGTAAAACCTTATTAGTGGGAGACTTGAACCAACCATTATCAAATTTAGATAAATCAAATCAAAAAATAAATAAGAAAGAGGTAAAAGAAGTGAATGAAATCTTAGAAAAATTAGAATTAATAGACATAAGGAGAAAAATAAATAGGGCCAAAATGAATACACCTTCTTCTCAGCACCACATGGCACATTCACAAAGATTGACCATACACTAGGTCACAGAAACATGGCATATAAATGCAGAAAAACAGACCCAATATTCTGTACATTATGTGCTAAAGACAAAAAGTTTAGGAAAAGTGAGATAGAATGAGAGACAAAAAAGGACAAGAGATCTTGGACAGAGAGGGGAATTCAAGGACATGGTTGTAGTATGGCTATGGGTAATAATGAAGTCTTTGTATGGCTGATGTTTATTGTAAACATAGGTCATGAGAATTTTGGATTTTGATGGACAAATAAACCAATGTTTAATAGATATGTGAATAAATTTAGCCTCAGATGCTGGCTATGTGACTCTGGACAAGTCAACCTCTATCGGGCTCATTATCCTTAACTGTAAAATGGGGAAAAGAAAAACGTTTATCTCAGGGTTATTTTGAGGATTAAATGAGATTTAAAAAAAATAATCCTATTCTATTTCAACATTTTTGTAAAAAAAATTAAAATCTCAATTACCTCCCTCTAGATCCTCTCCTACTCACTGAGAAGGCAAGTAATATGATATCAATCATACATATGAACATGCAAAAATGTATTTCCTAAGTGAAATGAGTTTTGGAAGGCACTTAGCATACTGTTTGGCATATCGTAAACATCTGATAAATGATTTCCTTCCATCTCCCTGTATCTTTCCTTTCCTCCTTTTTCAAATTATCCCACAAATTTTCCTGAGAGGATCTCTTTACATTACATTACATTAGTACTATGGAATAAGTCTATTATCTGTTATTTTTCTCTCTGGCCTCATCTTCTCTTTTAATTATTCATCCCTTTTTATATTTTACATAATCTTATGCAAGTAAGATTATGTAAATCTTGGTAATCATTGGTTATCTGCCAAAATCTATTTACCCGTACTCTATGCCTCTCTGTTGCCTGGTACATCACCCCCAATTCTTATTTCTCAAAAATCATGGTATTCTCTGATTCATATCCATATAAGATTAGACTAGACCTATTGAAGAAAATGAGATTTCATTTCAAGGAGAGGTTAAAAGTCATTGAAAGGGAAGCATAATTTCACAAATGCAATCTAAGCCTCTCATTTCCTTTCAAATACGCTTCTTTTTTTAATGTTTTCTATGAAATCAAATGCTTGTCAATATGGAATACTTTTATTGATATCTTTTCTGTGTGTAACTATTTCTAGAATTTTCCATCTGCTTCCATTGCAATTATACTCTCTCTCTCTCTCTCTCTCTCTCTCTCTCTCTCTCTCTCTCTCTCTCTCTCTCTCTCTCTCTCTCTTTCTCTCTCTCTCTCAATTCTAGGCCTAGTTCATTGTCCATCTTAGCACCTGTGGATTTTTGTCCCAATAGCTGGGATCTTTGGGCTTGTCATAGACTGTCTTGCTGAGGTCACTTTCCCCAAGTCTATTCCACTGATTCTCCTTTCTGTCTCTTAGCCAGTACCACATTTTTTGATGACCACTGCTTTATAATATAGTTTGACATCTGGGACAGCAAGGCCACCTTCCTTCACATTTTTTTCATTATTTCCCTGGATATTCTTGATGTTTTGTTCTTCCAAATGAACTTTGTTATGGTTTTTTCTAATTCAGTAAAAAAGTTTTTTGGAAGATCGATGGATATGGCACTAAATAAATAGACATGTTTGGGTAGGATGGTCATTTGTATTTTGTTAGCTCATCCTACCCATGAGCAGCTCATGTTTTTCCAATTGCTCAGATCTAGTTTTAGTTGTGTGGAAAGTGTTTTGTAGTTGTGTTCATATAGTTCCTGTGTTTGTCTCATCAGATAGAGTCCCAAGTATTTTATATTATCTAGGGTGATTTTGAATGGAATTTCTCTTTCTAATTCCTGCTGCTGAGTTGTGTTGGAGATATATAGAAATGCTGATGTCTCATATGGGTTTATTTTGTATCCTGCAACTTTGCTAAAGTTGTTGATTATTTTGACTAGCTTTTTAGTTGATTCTATAGCATTCTTTACGTAGACCATCATATTATCTGCAAAGAATGATAGCTTGTTCTCTTCATTGCCAATTTGAATACCTTTAATTTCTTTTTCTTCTCGAATTGCTACTACTCGTGTTTCCAGTACAATGTTAAATAATAAAGGTGACAAAGGGCATTCTTGTCACTCCTGATCTTATTGGGAATACATCTGATTTATCCCCATTGTAGATGATGTTGACTGATGGTTTTAGATAGATACTGTTCATTATTTTCAGGAAAGACCCTTCTATTCCTATACTTTCTAGTGTTTTCAATAAGAATGAGTGTTGTATTTTGTCAAAGGCTTTTTCTGCATCTATTGAGACAATCATGTGATTTTTGTTGGTTTGCTTGTTGATATGGTCAATTATGTGGATGGTTTTCCTGATATTGAACCATCCTTGCATTCCTGGTATAAATCCTACCTGATCATAGTGAATAACCCTCCTGATCATTTGCTGGAGTGTTTTTGCTAGTATCCTATTTAAGATTTTTGCATCTATGTTCATTAAGGAAATTGGTCTGTAGTTTTCTTTGTCTGTTTTTGACCTGCCTGGTTTTGGAATCAGTACCATATTTGTGTCAGAAAATGAATTTGGTAGAACTCCCTCTTTGCTTATTATATCCAATAGTTTGTATAGTATTGAGTTTAGCTGTTCTTTGAATGTTTGATAGAATTCACTTGTGAATCCATCAGGCCCTGGGGATTTTTTCTTAGGAAGTTCTTTGATAGCCTGTTCAATTTCGTTTTCTGACATGGGATTATTTAAGACTTCTATTTCTTCTTCTGTTAATCTAGGCAATTTATATATATATATATATTTTGTAAATATTCATCCATATCTCCTAGATTGGCATACTTATTTCCATATAATTGGGCAAAATAGTTTTTACCTTAATTTCCTTTTCATTGGAGGTCAGCTCTCCCTTTTCATCTATGATACTGTTAATTTGGTTTTCTTCTTTCCTTTTTTTATTAGATTGACCAGTACTTTGTCTATTTTATTTGTTTTTTCAAAATACCACTTCTAGTCTTATTTATTAGATCAATAGTTCTATCACTTTCAATTTTGTTAAGGATCTCTAATTTAGTTTTATTCTGGGGATTTTAAATTTGTTCACTTTCAAGTTTTTTGATTTGCATGTCCAATTCATTGACCTTTGCCCTCCCTAATTTTTTAATATATGAACTCAATGATATAAATTTTCCCCTGAGTACTGCTTTGGCTGCATCTCATAGAGTTTGAAAGGATGTCTTATCATTGCCATTTTCTTTGATGAAATTATTTATTGTTTCTATGATTTGTTCTCTAATTAACTGATTATGGAGAATCATATTATTTAATTTCCAACTAATTTTTGATTTGGCTCTCCATGTAACCTTACTGATCTTTATTTTTATTGCCTTATGATCTGAAAAGTTTGCATTTATTATTTCTGCTTTTCTGCATTTGTTTGCCATGTTTTTATGACCTAGTATATGGTCAATCGTTGTGATTGTACCATGTACTGCTGAAAAAAAAGCTGTATTCCTTTTTGTCCCTATTTATTTTTCTCCATATATCTATTGACTCTAATTTTTCTAAGATTGCATTCACATATTTTACCTCTTTCTTATTTATTTTTTGATTTGATTTATTTAAATTTGATAGTGATAGGTTCAGGTCTCCCACTAGTATAGTTTTACTATTTACTCCTTCAATTCTACTAGTTTCTCCTTTAGAAATTTGGATGCTATACCATTTGGTGCCTACATATTGAAATATCACTATATTTCCTCATTGTCTATACTCCCTTTTATCAGAATGTATTTACCTTCCCTATCCCTTTTAATCAGGTCTATTTTTACTTTGGCTTTGTCAGATATTATGATTGTAACTCCAGCCTTCTTTCTATCCGTTGAGGCCCAAAAGGTCAAAGGTGAGGCCCTAACCTTTAATTCTGACCTTGTGGGAATCTACACATCTCAGGTGTTTTTCTTGTAGACGACATATGGTAGCATTTGGGATTCTAATCCACTCTCCTATTCATTTACATTTTATGGGTGAGTTCATTCCATTCACGTTCAAAGTTATGATTGTCACTTGTGAGTTTCCTAGCATTTTGATATCTTCTCCTAGTTCTGTCCTTTCTTCTTTTGCTATATCCTTTTAAACCAGTGATTTACTTTTAATCAATCTCCCTAGTTCCCTCCCTTAATATGCTTCTCTTTCTTGTACCTCCCTTTTTGTTCCCCTATTGCTTTTGGGGTCTGTTAAGTTCGCTCCCCCCCTCTCCTTCCCTCCCTTTTTGTACTCCTTCCCCCCCACCCCTTTAGTTTTCCCTTCTCACTTACGCTATAGGATAAGATATAATTCAAGATCCCAATCGATCTAGATGCTCTTCCCTCTCAAATTGATTTCACTGAGAGTAAGGTTTAAGTATTACCTATTAGCACTCTCTTCCTCTCCTTCTTATAAGGTATTCTTCCCCTCCCCTTCCCATGTGTATCTTTGTGTGATAAAGATTATCCTATTTTTTTTTTATTTCTTCAGGTACCTCTTGGTACCATCTTCGATTCCCCCCACCCTTTTTCTTTTTTTGAATATCATCTTATAGCCCTTAATGCCCTAATCTTTTCCTATGAGTGATTCTTCTAATTACTATAATGATGAATACAATTTTTGAGAGTTACAAATAACATTTTACCCATATATTAATATATATAATTTAATCTAATTGTAGCCCTTAAAGAAGAGAATTTGAATTGAAAAAAACATTTCCCCCCCCCTTTCTTTTTCTTACTTGCCTTTTCATGTTTCTCTTGATCTTTGTGTTTAGATATCAAACTTTCCACTTAGTTCTGGTCTTTTCTTTACAAATACTTGGAAATCTATTTTGTTGAATGCCCATACTTTCCCCTGGAAGTATATAGTCAGTTTTGATGGATAGGTGATTCTTGGTTGAAGACCCAGTTCTCTTGCCTTTCTGAATATCGTGTTCCAAGCCTTGTGGTCCTTCAGTGTGGAAGCATCCAGGGATTGTGTGATCCTGATTGATGCTCCTTGGTATATGAATTGTCTCTTTTTTTTGTCTTCTTGTAGTATCTTTTCCTTAATTTGAACATTCTGGAATTTGGCATTTACATTCCTTGTAGTTGTCTTTTGGAGATTTAGTGTAGAGGTGTTCTATGAACTCTTTCAATGTCTATTTTGCCCCCTTGTTCAAGAACATTTGGGCAGTTTTCTTGGATGATTTCTTGTAGAATGATGTCAAGATTTCTGTTTATTTCTGACTTTTCAGGTAGACTAATGATTCTCAAATTGTCTCTCCTTCCTCTGTTTTCTTGATCTGTCACCTTGTCAGTGAGATATTTTATGTTTTCTTCTATTTTGTCAGTCTTTTGACTTTACTTTATTAATTCTTGTTGTTTTGCAAGATTATTGGTTTCCAGTTGCCCAATTCTGGTCCTTAATGTCTGGTTTTCTGCATTAATTTTTTTATATTCTGCTATAATTTTTTGATTTTCTCTTTGAACCATTTCCCACTTCTCTTGCCAGAAGGCTTCCATCTTTTTGATAAGCTCCAATTTAAATTCTTACACAGCTTGTGGACAATTTCCATTTTTTAAGAAGGTTTTGTCTTTGCTTGAATTTCCTCCTGTATTTCCTCTGTAGCCTGGGTTTTTCCTCCGTAAAAATTTTCAAGGGTCACTGACTTTTTTTTTGTTTTTCTTGGAGGGTGTTTGTTGGTCCTGTGCACAATTTGCCATGACTGTGGACGTTTTTGCTTCCTTTTTAGTCAGAAATCTGAGTGAGATGGGAAGGTTCTCTGTGTATGGGGTTATGGAGCAAGGATTTTGCCTGAGGAAAGCTCTTGTATCTCCACAGCCTCCACGGTTCATGGCTCTTCTCTGCGCTACCTTCCTGGGAGTGCCAATAATCTTCACTCCCCCACCTGCCAGGGTTTCAGGTGTAACTGCTCTGGGGGGTAGGTCTTTGGTGATCTTAGTCAGCTCCCAAGGCCCTACAGGTGCCCCTTGCTCGCTCTAGAGGTGGTCCTTGCTCATTCTCTGATTCTGGCTTGCATTGGCTCTGACTCTGGCTCTATAGGTCGGGTGGGAGTGTTTTCATCCCCTTATAGTGTAGAAATGCCCAAATCCCACATACCTTCAATGCTGTGCCCTACTGTAGAGTCCCTTCGTTCTCATGAAAATATTTTTTTTGATCTTTTGAGGTAGTCTATATCAGTGGGTGCTGAGGAGAGGAAGCGTCCTGTGTCTAGACTGCTGCCATGCTTAACCAGAAGTCCCAGGATGCCTCGTTAAATAAAATTTCTGCTACATATATTTTGTTTTTTTTAAGTGTATATTTTTTAACCCTTGTCTCCAAACCAACCATTGTTATGGGGCTCTCTCCTTCATTTGTGGGGATGAATGCCCTGCCCTGCCCTGCAGGAGTAAGACAGAGTTGATATGAGTGAAAGAACTTAACTCCCTTCAGTCTTCTTCAGAACTCTTCTAATTTTCAGTCATTTTGTGTGCTTCTGGCTTTCAGCTTTCAAAAGGAAGATGAAAGAGAGCAACCCCACTTCTGAATGCTAAGGGATCATGAAGGAAAAAACTCCAGGAAAACATGAGAAGATCTGGCAGTCTCATTCATGTCCTTATCTCTACCATAGACACTTCAAGGAATTTTCTCTTAGATGAGATCTAGGACTCCTTTGGTTGATCTCATTCTCTTGCATATCTTGCTCTCCCCTGGAAAGCTCTTTCATTCTGTATTGTCTGGTATATATTACATTCTCCTTTGTATACCTTCTCTGCTTTCTGTTTTGCTACTGATTTGGATAAACAGATTTTTCTATTTCCACTGTGGAAGTGGTATTTTGTGGGAAGGGAGTAAATTCCTGGATATAAATCCTTTTCTCCAAATAATGACAGTTTTCAGAAGTTAGACTGAACTTGATCATACCCTCTAAACTAAACATACTTAAGGGAGCAGATAGACACAATTCTATCCCTATACTGTTTCTTATTGAGGAGAGTAGAATAATGGCCTTTGGCCTCAACTTCCTGTTTCTCCTCCTAGCATGATTTAAAATTTCCCATGGAGAAGATTGGAAGGAGAAGAATCTAGAGATGCCTATTTTATCTTCCTTTGAGCCACCTAAGGACATACCATTCCATACATAAGGGCTCTCTGCAATAAAATTTAAAAGGTAGCAAAAAAAATACTGTCCTGTTGGTACCCCTGTCTGAATTACATTGTTTTCTTCTGTATAATTTAAAAAATATTAAAGTCATTAAAACCAGAAAAGTATCTCATCCTTATAGCTTAGAGCCCCTAGTTAGGTAAAGAAAACCCTTATGTTATGGATTGAGGTTTAAATCTCCAGCTTGGTTGAATTCTATGTATTGTCAGCTAGTCACTGTCTTTCTCCATTATATTTACTCTGCACACCTTAATATGTAAATATAACTGATACTAATTTTAAGTAGAGGGTGGGATATTTTCAAAGAAATTAATTAAATTATGAGTTATAAAGAATAGGGCAGCATTAAAGTAAAAGTCTGACATACAGAAGTAGGCAAAGGAGATTAAATTTTTATTATCCTTGTTCTGATTCACAATGTACACCCACCACCAAAACTGTCATTCCATTTGAGTCACCTTCCTTCCTCTCCCTTCTCTGCCAGGATTGTTTTCCCATGAGTAGAGGCTTAGCTACTAGATTCAAATCTATAATGGATATTGTATTACAGCTCAGTGGAACCTAGCTTAAATCTCAGAGCTAGCAATAACATATCTTCCCAGGGTGGGGAGAAAAGCAATCTGTCCCTTTAAAATGCAATCCTCTTTTGTTTGTAACAAAACTACAAAGCATCTGATCCTACTTACCAGTAAGGCTTCCTCCTTAAATCCCATGATCTACTCTTCCATTCTACCTTAGCCAAGCTTAGGAGCAGTTATATATTCGATTTCACCAATATCTACAAATCTTTTATTTCTCATAAAAACTCTCTCTGTGCCTCAATTCTTAAATCAATTATTCATTCTGTAATAATTAAAGGGATTGTCAAGGACAGAAGAGGTATAGGGGATAAGGAAGGTTTTGTAACAGGGAATGGAGGGTTTGAAGGTAAAGAGGGAATATGGCTGCCTGTGAGTTAAAAGGAGAGAGATACCCCTTTTGAGAGGCTATCTTTGAAAAATGGGGTTCCTGAGAAATGGGCCACCTATGATAGACTCAGGGAATGTCTTCTCTATTGATTGATGTTGAAGATACCCCTAAGCATGGACCCTCCTGAGGGATAAGCCTCCCCCAGACCAAGGTCACCCAGCAGGGGTCCAATAAGGACCATTTATGGTTGAATGGCTATCCTTAGGTTCAGTTCCCTCTATGTCTCCTGAAATGACAGTTCTCTTATCTGACTGTGGTTTAGTTAAATAAAGATGAATTTTAATAACAAGTTTGGATTTGGGAGGTATTAGGGAAGAGGGAAGAGGGATTTCCCTAGATTAGGTTTGAGTCTTTCAGCTTTTGGGCTGAGGCCAGCAGGCCTTGCAGGCTGATGGAGGGTTTCTTTTATTCCTGTCTATGCTAATCTGTGCTAGCTTTCTTAAATTCAAAGTCTTAGCAGTAGAGGGCAAGAGGAAGAAAAGGTTCTGACCCTCAGAGCTAGTTGGGTCTGTCTCTTCAGGCTGAAACCCCCAAAGATCGGCCTTACAGTTCAAACTGCTCCCTCTTAAATCCTTTTGTCTGATTACACAATCACAGGAATCCAGGTAGAGCACACAGTTGGGAAAATCAGGAATAGAAGTACTTCTATCCCATGACAGGGAGAGAGTGCTCCTACCAGTCTCAGGACCAGGAAAGAGAGAGAGTCATAAGACCAACTGTCCCTCTCCAAGTCCCCTCCCCCCACCAACTATTAATCTTGTCAATATCTTCTCTCTAACATTCCAACTGCTGTTTGTTCCACCTGAGTGGCAGAAAGCCCAAAACTTGCTTCAGTTTTCCTTTCCACAGTCCTCATCTTGACCTTCAATTGCTCTAACTCTCAATATTTTCTCAGTTCAAAGAAATCTTCTGAGATTTCCCTAAAATCAACAATTATGTCCACTTACCATAATTAGTTCAGCTATCAACCAATTGATGGGTAGCATCTTATTTTTCAATTTATTGCTGCAACAAAATGTGCTGCCATATATTATTTTGCACACATAGGCCCTTTTCTTCTTTCTTTGATTAGTAATGGCATGTATAGTTTTGTTTTGTTTTTTACTTTTTGGGTGCAGCTTCAAATCATTTCCCAAAATAACTAGATTAATTTATAGCTCCATTCAAAGTATTTCTGCTTCCCCACATTACTTCTAACAATTGTCATTTTCCTTTATTTGGTCATCTTCATTATTCTAGTGAGTATAAGGTAGAATCTCAGAATTGTTTTAATTTTCATTTTTCTCTTTAGTCATTAGAATGATTTCCCTCATATAGCTTGGATTTCATCCTTTAAAAACCTCATATCCTTCAACCATTTAACTATTTATATCTTTTAACCCTTTTTACCATATCTATTTGGAAATATCTCTTATTCTTATATATCTGAATCAATTGCCAACATATCTTGTATATATTTGGGTTTCTTGATGTCATTTTGATGTTATCAGGATGATCAGTCAGCATGGTAAGGGGCCTGGAAGTCATATCGTATTCAAAGGACTGAAGACTGGAGAAGAGAGGACTTGGTGGTAAGAGAGGGGAGGAGATAATAAATATCTAAAGGCTTTCATGGGGAGAAAGATTTTTTAAAGGATTAAGGTGTGGAGAAAGGATATATAGGACCCAATGCAATATAATAGCATTTATGTCATGTTTGAGGTTGCAAAGTAGTCTACAAATATTATCTCATTTTATCTTCACAATGGCTTTAGGAGGTAGGTGTTATTATTATTCCCAATTTACAAATGAGGTAACTTAAGTGGATAGAGTTTAAGTAACTTGCTCAAGGTCAAGCCAAATAGAAAGTATCTGAAACTGGATTTGAGCTGAGGTTTTCTTGACTCCAGGACCAGTGCTTTTTCCATGCAACACATAGCTACTGATATGACTCAGAACACCCCCCCCCCAATTATTGTGATCTTGGGTTTCATTAAGAGAGAGATAATCTATTTTACCCTGCTCAAAGAACTTCTGTACTACTATGTTTACTTCAGGGCACCATACCAGTAAATGTTGACCAGTAAAACAAGAGGACCAGAGAACATGACATTTAAGAATTAACTGAAGGAAATTAAGATAATTAGCTTATAGAAGAAGGTTTGGGGTAAGAAGTGGGAACATGATAGTTGTCTTCCAGTATTTGAAGGGCTGTCATATGGACTTCTTCTGGATTTAGGGGAGAAAATTAGGAATAATTGATGGAAACTACAGAGAACTGATTTAAGCTTTGATATAAAGAACTTTTGACTATTAGGATGATCTGAGAGTAGAATGGGCTGTTTCTGGACATAAGGAGTTCTCTCTTCTCTGGAGCTCTTCAAGTGGAAGCTGGATGTCCCATTTAAGGAGATACAATATGGTGAATTTGGGGTAGCTATGGATAGGACTAGATAGTTTCCACATTCCTTTTTAGATCTTCGATTTTTGTGGTTTGTTCTATTGGGCACCAGCAGACAGAACAAAGTATAGTGGGTAGAAATTGCAGAGGCAGATTTAGGCTTGGTGTTGGGAAAAACATCCTAATTAAATCTATCTAAAAGTAGAATAGACTGCTTCAAAGAGTTATTGAACTTTCTTTCAGGTAAAGTTTTTAAATGGAAGCTGGATGACCATTTGTTAGGGCAAAAGTGGAAGAAATTCTTGTCCTGGGTCGAACATTGGAATAGAATGTCACTAGTATCTGGTAATCTCTCAGGATTTTCTGTTGCTACCATTTTATGAACTCTACATAGAAAACAAGAGAAAGTGAAGAGAAAAAAGAGGGAAGAGATGAACTCGGACAGAGGAAGAGACAGTAAAACAAAAAGACAGACAGACAGATGTAACATGGTCTAATTTGGGGTAGCTGGCTCCATTTCACCCTCAGATGGAGAGAGGGTTATCAGCACTGGCAACTGCTCCAGTTTATTACTGGAAAACATAAAAAACTGCCAACCCAATTCAATACATATTGTTTGTATAATGGAGTTTGTTTAGAAGTCTGTCGCTCATAAAAATATAATTTCCTGTAGGGGCTGAGACCACAGGAAACACCCAGAAGGACTGAAAGCCGAGATAGTTATCTCCTTACTACGGGATGAGGTCCTCAGCTCTGCCTTGACCTGTCTAGCCCTCATGAATCCAGACTATGGCATGTCTGTCCTTCCTCTGACAGAATGCCTTCCATGCCCTGATACATATTGCCCATGTGGACCCACCTTACATTTAGCTACATCTAGCTAGAGCTAGAAGGAACCATTGAAATCATGTAGTTCAACCTACTCATTATACATAAGGGGAAAATGAAGCCCAGAGATGGAAATAAAATTATTCAAAGTCATATAATGAGTTAGTGGTAGAAACACTAGACTAAAACCCAGGATTTCTGACTTCTAGTTAAGGGTTCTATCACTTACACTGTGCTTCTCTTTATGGAAAACTTCCCTGATTTTTCTCATCCTACAACACCACCAATTCCTTCTCCTCAAGTTGCCTTTATCTTCTGTAGTTCCCAGAAGGCACTTGCTTACTTCATGAATGTTCTATTTTATACATACAAATGTGTAAACATACATACAAACATAAATATATTTGTTTCTATTTCTTGTCTCCTTAATTATACTATAAATTAATCAATCTATGGATATTTTCCTGTCTTTGATTTATGGTATTATATTTCTAAATCTACTTTGGAGAAGTCGTAAGAAAAGATAATACATAAAAATTTATGACTGGAAAAGGACTAACACAATTACTAGACTGATGTCTCTAAAAAAACTAGAAGATAAATCCTTTGAAGAAGACACATTAGAGGGGGCAGCTAGGTAGCTCAGTGGATTGAGAGTCAGGCCCAGAGATGGGAGGTTCTGGGTTCAAATCTGATCTCAGACACTTCCTAGCTGTGTGATCCTGGGCAAGTCACTTAACCCCCATTGCCTAGCCCTTACCACTCTTTCTGCCTTGGAACTAATACATAGTATTGACTCCAAGACAGAAGGTAAGGGTTTAAAAAAAAAGACCTACTAGAGAATATAGACAGAAATCACACAAAATGCAAAACATGGATTTGTTATAATCTGTATTGAGGTGATATTTTTATAGATAAGATCATAGATACAATGGAATATTAAAATACTAAAGTATACAAGTATTTATATAGGATCTGAGCTCATAATTATCTGTGTTGTAAAACTCAGTGTCATCTTTGACCTAAGGAGAGAGCAGTTTTGGCAAAATGATGGGGTTATAGGCTAGGATGTAAGGGGATTAAGAACAGAGAGGAGGGGAGATAGAAGCACTTATTGTAGATAGCCTTTTCAAGTAGTTTAGTCACAAAGGTCAGAAAGGATAAAGGGTTTAAAAATGGAAGGAACAAATGAGGTTCTTTTGAATATAGGAAGATATAGGCATGTTTGCAGGCGTTAAGAAAGGAGTCAGTAGAAGAAATTGAAGACAAATGATAAGAGTGATGACAGAGGGGCACTCTGTTGGGGGGGGATAGGATTGCTTAGGTACATAGAGAAGTTAGTTTTGATAAAGAGTAAGGCCATCTCTTCATATGAGACAGAGGTGAAAAAGGAGGTAGTGGCAGAAGGCAACCAAGTGCTATGAGTGAGATAAGAAGTGGGGGAGAAGAGGCAACTCAGTAAATCTCCTCAGTTTTTTTTTTCTATAAAATATGAAGAAAGAGGGAAGAAGAAATAAAGAGGATAGGGTGTGGGAAGCCAAAGGAGGCTTGAGGAGGAATGAAAAGGTTTGCAAAAGTCATTGTGGTGAGAGGGATAGTGAGTTAATTTGGAAGGTCTAAAAGGATTGTGGACAGCAGTGAAGGCCCAATTGTGATCATGTAGCATAAATTTATAGTGGATCTAGTCAACATTGTTATATTCTTTTCTCCACTTTTTATGATAACATGTATGTAGGAACAAAGGCAATGGATTGTAAGAGTGATGCAAGCCTGAGGCTTGGAAAAAAAAAATCAATGATGTGATAAGGGGACAAAGGACTCAAGAAGAGAGGAATGTGCAGAGTTGAATTTATTTTACCAAGGGGTCAAGGTAGGGAGAATAGAGAATATAGCCAGGGGAAGATAATGGCCTGGGAAAGAACTGTGGGAACAAGGGATTGGAAGACATGGTGTAGATGAAGAATTGGGTTCAGTGGAGAGAAAGGGAGAAGGGAGAAGTGGAATGACACATATGGTCATCAATAAGGGAATTTCAGAATTAATTAAATCAATCACATGAATTTAAGTGGTGCATTTGTGGGTAATGGCAAGATAAAGGCTATGATCATCCTTGTGTGTAACTGGTCAAATCCTTTGTACTTGAAGAGTACCAAAATGATATCATGGAACATCATAGGTGATGTGTTTTAATTTGTGCATAAACTATATTTAAGTGAGGCAGAGTTGCACAAAGTCATCAGCCTCATTCTCTCTTGCAGACACATCCAAGTACAGTGGCAAGACAAAAATCAAGATGACTGGCAAATGTTCTGGGATCCAGTGAATGACCTTGGTGTCTTCAAAGTCTAATCAAACTCTATGTGTTCCATAGCAGCTTTCATGACTGTTGGAACAAATGGTTCTCATCGACTCCTTCCACTCAGGGATGTCTTCACATGCTTGGCACCACATCTCTAACTGTTTGAGGACTATTGGTTACTTAACCTGGTTTAATTCATCTGCCAAAATGGTTTACAGGGTTATGGTCTTCTGCATATGCACAGTTTCTTGGAGTGTTGGGTAAGAGCTAGGAGGCAGAGATAGGACACCAAAAAAAAAAAAGAAAGAAAATAGTCCTGAAAAGGGCTCTGCAAGCCTTTGCACCAGAGGTCTTCCCTGAATACCCTGAAGAAAAAGCACTGACCTAGAGTCAGGAAGACTCACCTTCCCGAGTTAAATAAAATCTGACCTCAAATTCTCTAGTAACTGTGTGAGCCTGGACAAGTCATTTTACTCTATTTGTCTCAGTTTCCTCACCTATAAAATGAGCTAGAGAAGGAAATGGAAAACTGCAAAAATGGAAAACTGGGCAAAGGCCCAGAGAACCCCAAAATGGGGTCATAAAGAGTCAGACATGACCAAACAATAGAGATATCAAATACGTAATCCACAAGCCATATATTAAACCAAATAAATATGTAATTAGAAAATATTTGACAAAATAAATAAAAATATAATAAAACATAGATAACAACATATTTTGGGGAGTAGCTTTCTGACCATTGGTGACAATGGAGAAACCAAGCCAAAGAATAACATGGAGCTATTTTAGGCTACCTGGCAATCCCTGTCAGGGGACTTGGGCTCTGGTAGGTTTTTTCCAGAACCTTGGCTGGTATGAGTGGCATGCTCAGCCGCTTCTGTGTTGCTGCTGGATTCCCTCCCTTTGGCATTATAACTCACAGGTCCCTGACAGGTCCTGTATTTTCCCTGACTACCATTCCATTATGGGTTTTGCCTAGTCACCTGAGTCATAGTGTTGGGCATTGGACTTTGGTCTGCTCCCTTCTCACTGGGATTTCTCCTGATTGAATGTGGTACCATGGTCCAGGGAGGGAGGGCTGTGGAATAGGCAATGATGACCTTGATTGTCACTTTTTGTATGTAGCAGAGATGAAATGAAGGAATAAGTCATGGGAAATGAACAACTTGAGAAACAGTGTCTCAGGAAGTATCAATATGTAAGTTGAAGTCCTTAGTATGAGGGAAAGTTGAAGATAGACAGATTGGTAGTTAGGCACTGAACTCATTGAGATAGGAGATAGGTTGAGGAAATCTATAGGCAATAGATACTGAGATTTTGATCAAGTGATAGATATGGATTATATGGATCTCAAAGCAAAAGAGGTTGATAAGTGATGGTGGTAGTGGGAGAATCTGGAAGTAACACTGGAGAGTAAGGAGTATTTTGATTCCCTCACCTCCACCAATGAGTCAAAGCAAATGAGTAAAAGTACAGCTAGGGTAGAAATAGCCACAGAATCTGAGTCATGAGGAACTTGACAGGTCTCAGTAAGAGCCAGAAGATAGATGGAATGGGAAAGGAAAAGGTATAAGATGAAAGCAAGTTTGTTGTTTATAGAGCAAACATTCTAGGGAGTAAAGTGGAAGAGGGGGTAAAGTGGGTGACTGTAGAATGGAACATTGAGGAGGGAAATGGGTTAAAAGGAGTGGGAATCAGACATTAAGGAGTAGGGTATAGAATGGGGTTTGAATGATAAGCAATGGCTGTTTGAAATCACTGGGATCTTAAAGGGTAAGTTTGTTAATCATTAAGGGCATATCTTAAAATTTTTATTGGGTTTTTAGTAGTAATGAATATAGCTACAAAAGGCAACTATATAAAAAGTCTGCCTTATTCTCAGAGTTTTTCCTAGGCTTAAGCAAAATGTCTAGGTAGGGTGGTTCAGTGAAGAATATAATGGATTTGGAGTCTTAAATCCTAAATTCTAATTTTTTTTTAGCTTTTGTATTTGTTACCTTTTTTATTTTGAGCAAAACACTTCATTTCTCTTAGCCTCAGTTGGACTAAATGCTTTCTAAGGTGCACTCCATTTAGATCTGTAATTTTGTGATCTTCTGTTGTTTTCCCTCTCTCTTGGTGGGCATCTACTACATGTGTGCATACCACACTGGATTTGGCCTCTGGGAGCAAGCAAATCCAAAAACAGTGCCCTTAGAAACAAGGATCTTGCAGATCCTTCCCTCCTTTCTTCTTCCTTCTCTCCTTCCTTCCTTCCTTCCTTCCTTCCTTCCTTCCTTCCTTCCTTCCTTCCTTCCTTCCTTCCTTCCTTCCTTCCTTCCTTCCTTCCTTCCTTCCTTCCTTCCTTCCTTCCTTCCTTCCTTCCTTCCTTCCTTCCCTCCTTCCTTCCTTCCCTCCTTCCCTCCTTCCCTCCTTCCCTCCTTCCTTCCTTCCTTCCTTCCTTCCTTCCTTCCTTCCTTCCTTCCTTCCTTCCTTCCTTCCTTCCTTCCTTCCTTCCTTCCTTCCTTCCCTCCTTCCTTCCTTCCCTCCTTCCTTCCTTCCCTCCTTCCTTCCTTCCTTCCTTCCTTCCTTCCTTCCTTCCTTCCTTCCTTCCTTCCTTCCTTCCTTCCTTCCTTCCTTCCTTCCTTCCTTCCCTCCTTCCTTCCTTCCCTCCTTCCTTCCTTCCCTCCTTCCTTCCTTCCTTCCTTCCTTCCTTCCTTCCTTCCTTCCTTCCTTCCTTCCTTCCTTCCTTCCTTCCTTCCTTCCTTCCTTCCTTCCTTCCCTCCTTCCCTCCTTCCTCCTTCCCTCCTTCCTTCCCTCCCTCCCTCCTTCCTTCCTTCCTTCCTTCCTTCCTTCCTTCCTTCCTTCCTTCCTTCCTTCCTTCCTTCCTTCCTTCCTTCCTTCCTTCCTTCCTTCCTTCCTTCCTTCCTTCCTTCCTTCCTTCCTTCCTTCCTTCCTTCCTTCCTTCCTTCCTTCCTTCCTTCCTTCCTTCATTATACTATAAAACAAATGCAAGTTTTATAAAGGAAAAAACAACCCAGAACAACTGATGGATACATTGGAAAAGTCTCAACACATGTGCAATGTGTAACATCTTTGGGCCTTCTGCCTCCCCAAAGCTGGGAAATGTCTTCTTATAACTCTTAATTTGAATACTGCTAGATCTTTTAATTTTGCTACATTTACTTTTGAATTTTTGTGGGCATAATTTTTTTCTGTTTTTGTTGTTGTAGTTAGGACCCATAGGGGTCAAAAAGATTGGGATACAACTGAAAGACTGAACAACAACAACAATTGTCAAAACTAATATTTTTTTTGTTTTTTACCTGCTTATTTCACTCTTCATAAATTCACATTCATCTTTCCAGGTTTCGCTGTATTCATTACATACATCATTTCTTTTAGCATAGTAATATTCCATTATATCCATGTTACCACAATTTGTTTAGCCATTTCCCAATCAATGGGCACCCATTTTTATTCAGTTTCTAGCTATAACAAAAAGTAAATATTTTGAAGTATATGTGGACTTCTTATGGATAACTTCCATAAGATATATAATTCCAGTAATGGAATATCTGGTTCAAATGATATAGTTTAGTAGGATTGTTAAATTTAATCACTGTACATCTTTGAGTTTGTAGCCTTGCTTTTTTTCTTCTTAAAGTGATTTGTGAATTCTTTCAATCATAATTTAATTTTCTATGTTCAGAAGCTCTCTACTATTATTTTCTCCATTGTAACATTAAGATTTCTTTGTCCAGTCATGATTCTTAGATTGTCTCTACACATCTTTGAGGTCTTTGTTTTGCTTGCCTAGTGAGCTTATTTATTTCCATGTTTTGTCATTTTGCTTTTTTCCTTTCTTTGTACTCAACATAGTTTCTGGTACACAGTGGGTGCTCCACCTTCTTTAAAAATGAGATATTATCTCATTGTTAAATTGACTGTTTAGTCAATAAGCATTTATTAAGCACCTATTGTGTACCAGAAACTCTACACAAATAAAGGAAAAAAGCAAAATCATAATTAAAATGAGACAATGAGACAAACTCATTTCTGAATGATTGCAATGACCTACTGACTGATTTGTCCCCTTGCTGCAAATCTCTTCCTAATCCAATCCATCCTCCACTTAGTTGTCAAAATTATCTCCCTAAAATACAGGTTGGACAACATCGTCCTCCCCTCTTCCAAGCCAATAACTTCCAGTGATTTTCTATTGCCTACAGGATAAAATAGAATATCCTGCATTGAGCCTTTAAAGTCCTTTGCCTCTGACCTCTGCCTACCTTTTCATTCTTCTTACATTTTACTCCTTTTCACATATTCTGAAATCCCACTGCAACTGGCCTCCTTGTCTTAACATTTTCACTGACTGTCCTCCAGACTTCTTCCTCATCTTTGTCTCCTGGTTTCCTTTTCTTTAAGTCTCACTTAAGATTCCACTTTGTTTAAAAAGCCTTTAAAAAGCCTCATCGATCTTAGTTCCTTCCAAGATTAGTTCCAATTTATCCAATATATATCATGCTTTCATGTAGTTTTTAGAAAATGTTTTCTCCCTCATTAGGCTGTATGAGTTTTTTGAGAGCAGAGATTGTTTTCCTCCCTCCCCCCCTTTTGTTGTCTCTGTAGCACTTAACACAGTGCCTGGCACTTATTTGTTGCTTAATAAATGATAATTGACTGGCTGAGGAAATATATACTATTAGATACTTTTGTAAGCAATGCATTAAAGAATACATAAAAAAATGAGATCCATAGATTTGTTGCCTTCAAGAAACACATGTATGACAAAAATAGATGTTTAAAATAAGTCTGTGGAAAATGTGTTGTGTCAGCCAGTTTCAGAAAAACCACAAGTTAAAGTCAAAATTCAGATAAACATATGAAAGAACTAAGAAAGATAACATGGCAACTATATCATGATTAAATACACAACTGAAAGAAAAAAAATAATGCTTTGCTGCTTCATTTAGTTGCTAAGTACTGATTATAAAAAGAAAGGTAGAAACAATGTTTTGGCCTTTAAGGAACTTCCATTCTAATGGCAAAGGCAACATATACATACAAGATTGTATACAAGCTAGATAGATGGTAATTTAAGAGGAAAAATATTAGAGGGGAAAAATGAGAGCAGTGGGAATAAGGAAGCTAAGAAACAGACATGAGAAGGGAAGAATTTTAAAGGCATGGGGACAGCTAGGGAAAAGGCATAAAAATATCCAGTGGAGTATGATATGAGAGGAACAACAATTAGGCCAATGTAGCTAGATTCTAGAACGTGGGGAGGGGAATGAAATAATTATAAGAAGATTAGAAAAGTAGGAAAGGACCAGGTGGTAAAAAGTTTTAAATTCAAACAGCAAATAATAGAAAACTGTTACAAACTATTTGAGGAAGGGGCAGATCTACACTTTAGGAAAGTCAATTTGATAGTGGAATGAAGTTGGATTGGAGTAGGGAGACTTGGGGCTAGGGAAACCAATTAGAAAACTGTGGTAATAGCCTAAATGAGAGATGGTAATTTTTTTTATTTTTTTTAGGATCCTGGCAGTGTGAGTTGAAAGAAGGAAACATATATGAGAGGTGTGAATATATAAAAGATGCAATTTGACAACAGGTTGAATATATAGAGTGAGGAAGAACAAAGTGGTCCAGAATGACGCCAGTGTTGTGATCCAGAGTGACAGAGAGAATTATAGTTTTTTTCAGCAGTAATAGGGAATCTTGGAAGTGGTGGTGGGAGATGTGGTTGTTAATGTGTTCTGTTTGGACATACTGATATCCAAATGCCTATAGCACATCTAGTTTTGAGATGCCCAAAAGTCAGTTGGTAATGTGGTCCTAGAACACAGGAGAGAAACCAGGGATAGAAATATATCTGGGAATCATCTTTATTAAGATGGTATGTAAATACATGGAGTTTATGAGATTGCTGAGCACAACCCATCTATGTCCTCTCAGTCTTATGAGACCTTTGTCAAAATCTTGTACTGAGGCTTTCCTTTAGGACTTTTGATATTGTGTGCTTTCCCCAAAGGAGTGTGTGGGGATTGTGCATTGTTTGAGGTAAATATCTCTTTGCTGAATGCTTTATGCTGCTTTCCTTGTGTAATCTTTAGTTAGTAATGCTTTGTATAGTCTACTTATATCCATGATACATCTTCCTACTTCTTTGGAGATTGTAATCTTCCATACTATGAACAATAGCACTGGAAGATAATTTTTGCTAAAGAGAAAATCAGTATAAGCCTGGTGGCATACATTTGTTTATTTATATTTATATTCTGAACTTAACAAAAACTAAATAAAATGAGCATTTCCGTATACTAAACAGAACAGACTGAGGAGAAATGCCATTTTGTCATCCACTAGTCTCCTGCCTTTGGAGAAAAGGGAGATATTCTCAAATGTGCCTTTCTTATCACCCTTGGGGTAAAGTTAGAAACACCATATTTCTTAGTTGGCCCTGGTACATTTACAAAGATTGACCAAGTATTAGAGCACAAAAATATCACAAAAATGTAAAAAGAAAAATTAAATGCATCCTTTGCTAACTACAATGAAATAAAATTATATTCAATTGAAGGATTTTTATGAAAGAAAGATGGAGACTAAATAATTTAATTCTAAAAATTGGTGGGTTAAAGAACAAACTAAAAAATTAAGTCCTCATCTCATATTACTCAGGTATCTTCTGCTGGTGGCCTTACTTCTTAACAAGGCTAATCTCTCAGCCTACACAAATGATCCCATTCAAGCTTGTCTCCTCTAACAGATTGTCTCTGCTATCACTATTTTCTTATTTATCTTTGATCTCTCTATGTCTATTGGCTGCTTCCCTACTGTCCACAAACATCCCTGGTTATCCCATCCTCAAAAAGATTTCACTTGATTCTTTTATTCCTGCTATAAACCTGTAAGGTGACTCCACTTCCTCTCTTCTCTTTAATTCCATATTCTATGGCTTCTGACCTCATTATTCCACCTAAACTACTCTCTCCAAATTTATCAGTGAGAGACTTCTGGGTTAAGATGGCCAAGTAGAAGCAAGGATCTTCTCCTCCTCTCCACCAATCGATATAAAGTGCCCCAAAAAGACAATACTCAAAATCAGATGAGCTAAAGGGCTCCCCTTTGGGTGCAGCATTGAAGGTAGGCAAAGTTTGGGCATTTTCACGTTTAAAGGGGGCAAAATTACTGCCACTAAAACACAAGCTCATCACCCCTCCTCCATTCCACCTACAGTACTAGAGTTGGAGTGAGCATGGGTCAACCTATAGGTACTCAAGGGAAATGGCTGAGGATACCACAGACTTATCCCTGAGAGCAGCAAGACTTGGGACCCCAGGGAGACTGAGGAAAGTGGAGACTGGGTGTGGAGACTGGGCAGAGAGGGGCTGCAAATAGCAGATGCTGTGGAGAATAGCCTCAAGGCAAAAACCTCTCTGGAGCTCAATACAAAGATCATCCACATTTCTCACTCAGACTTCTAATTGGGAAAGAACAAAGCAATGGCCATCAGCACCCAAGAACTACAATCCACACTACCAAAAACAAAACAAAACAAAACAAGAAAAAAACCTTGACCCTAGATAATTTTATGCAGACCACAGAGGAGATGGCAAAAGATGGCAAACAAGTAAACACATCCAAACCTTCAAAAAAATGGAAATTGGTCAAGCCCAGATTTGAGATTATGAACCAAATTAGAAAGATAGAAGAACCTTAATAGGAAAAGTGGGAAATAGTTAAAAAAGAAAATAACAGTTTAAAAGACAGAAACTCCCACTTGGAAAAAGAAGTTCAGAAATCAAATGAAATGATAAGCAAATTGGAGACCAGAATTGAAGAGCTGGATTCCATGAAAAGCAAAATAGACCAAATCAAAAAGGAAAATCAAAAGATCATAGCTGAAAACCTATCTTTAAAAACCAGAATTGGGCAAGTAGAAGCTAATGATCTCACAAGACAGCAAGAATTAATAAAGCAAAATCAAAAGAATGACAAAGCATGAAATATCTTCCTGAGAAGATGACTGACCTGGAAAACCAGTCTAGAAGAGACAATTTGAGAATCATAGGTCTACCTGAAAACCTAGAAATAAACAGAAACCTTGACATCATACTACAAAAAATTATACAAGAAAACTGCCCTGATGTTCTTCAACAAGAGGACAAAATAGACATTGAAAGTATTCATAGATCACTCTCTACATTAAATCTCAAATTTATCAGTGATCTCTGAACTGCCAAATCCAATGTTTTTTTTTTCTTAATTCACATTCTCTATAGGCTTTAACATTGGCAATCATTCTCTTCTACTTGATAATTTTTCTCTTTAGGTTTTTAGGACACTCCATTCTCCTGGTTCTCTTTTAATCTGTCTGATGACTTCTTTTCAGTTTTCATTGCTGGATCTTCATCCAGGGCATTTTCATTAACCACAGGCAACCCACCGGGATTTTATCTGAGCTTTCTTCTCTTCTCTCTCTTTAGTACATCATTTGTTGATCTCATTAACTCCCATGGAGTAATTATCACTTCTATGCTGATGATTCCTAAATCTACCTATTCAGCCTTAACTTCTCTGCTGACCTCTAGTCTTGCATTTCCAATTGCCTTTCACATGCTCATGAGCGTGACTCTAGTTGACACCTTAACCTCAATAAGTCAAAAATTGAACTCATTTTCTTCTTCCCCTAAGACTCTACCAACCTCCCAATTCCTCAGCTTACAATTTAGACATTATATTTAATCAGTGCTTCTCACTTCTCTCCTCCATATTCAATGTTGAGTTCTGTCATTTTCATTTTTGCAGTATCACTTGACTATGTCCTCTTTTCCTCTGAACACTTTGACCATCCTGATACAGGCCCTCATCATCTTATGCTTGGATTATTGCAATAACTTGCTGGTTAGTCTTCTTGACTCAAGTTTCTCCCAATTACAATCTATCCTATATTCAGCCACCAAACTGATTGTCTTAAAATTTCCTAAAGTTGGTTCGAATATGCCACTCAATATAAACTCCAGTGGTTCCCTATCACCTCCAAGAAAATAAGAAAGTCTGTATTTGGCATTTAAAGCCCTGGTTCCCCTCTCTACCTTTCAATAACTGTAAGGTCCCCTATATTGCTACCTTAGCTTACATTCCTCCTAACCCCCTATGCACATGGTCTTTAATCCAGTGACACAGGCTTCCTTGCTGTTCCATGAACAAGTTGTTCTGTCTCTCAGATCTGAGCATTTTCTCTGGTTATCCTTCATTCCTGCAATGCTCTCTCACTTCATCTTTACCTCCTGGATTCCTTGGAGTTATATCAAGTCTCAGCTAAAATCCTACCTTCTCTAGGAAGACTTCCCAATTCCTCTTAATTCTAGTGCCTTCCCTCTGTTAAGTATTTCCTGTTTATCCTGTATATAACTTATTTGTACATATTTGTTTGCTTATTCTCTCTCCTTGAGTTGAGGGACTGTCTTTTGCCTTTCTTCATTTTCCTAGCTCTTCTCACAGTTCCTGGTACATAGCAGGCTTATTGATTAACTGACTAGAAACAAAGAAAATTTCATTAAAATAATAACAGGGAGATAGTAAACCTAAACTTTTTGGATGTTGCTAAATCAGACCTTAGAAGAAAATTTATGTCTCTAAATATTTTATAAAGTTAAAAAAGATAGAAATAATTTTAAGAGTAATGCAAAATTTTCCCTTTTATTATGCATTTGGTCCCCAGTATCTTCCCTGGGCTAAGGTTCTCACATATTACAATACTATACAGTACACAGAATAATTTCTTTTGAAATTATTTTCTGATTCTTCCTATTTGCCCTCTCTCTCTCTCTTCCTTGTCCTATCTCTCCCCATCCTTATCCTATCCCCCAGAGGTAGGATTCATTCATTCACATACACATTCTATTAACCACGAAATGGAAACCACAATAACAGTACTTTTGTGAACCTACTACAGTCCTTCTTCCTGTCACCCTCTGAATTTCCCTTGTTCAAACATAATTAGTTGTAGAACCTATATGCATGTTTGATGTAGGGGACAGTTCAAACACTACCACACTCAACTTCATCACTTCTGTCTCGACAGTTATTCTGCACATGACATTTCTGGATCTTGGAGATGTATTGTTGATGGCCACTTTTGAAGATCTGAGCCTTGCAGCAAAGTTCTTGCAAATGGACTGGTAGGTTGAGATACACATGCTAGAGTTAATCCCTGAAACTGGTGTAGTCAGCCTATCCATCACAGCAAACTGTTGCTTATATAGCATCCCATTTTGTAGCTGCACATGTTAGGGCAGGGTCAGCAAGGAATCCTGTGTCAGTTGGGGAATCAATTGAATAGGAATGGACAGTGATCCTGCAGATGGTGACTGAAATTTTAAACTTCTTTCCATAGGATCTTTCCTCGTTCATCTTAACATAGTCCTTGGTTCAGGTGTCCAGGGTTTTGTAGGGTTTCATCAGATCTTGAAAAGAGTTTGAAATGAATCTTTGCATTTTTGTCATTGGGATCTTTAATGTTCTTTTGTGAAGTCAATATTGAAGAGTTAGTGACCTCGGTAAAAGTTGATACAACTGTACTCTATTTAGATAACTTCCACCACTGGTCAGCTTGGGCAGCTGGAAGAACTTGGCCCCCAAAACAGGATGGCACTGGACAATGTTGGTAATGGCTATGACAAGTATGACATTCTGAGAGGAGAGGGAGACCAAGTTGTAAGATAACTGCTGCACTCAAGATTCCTCAAGGCTCAGGTAGTCATATATCATGCCATTAACATCAAAACTTTAAAAGATGAGGTTCAGCACAAGGTCACCATTTCTTGTAAATCCTTCTAAGCATCAAGCAGGGCTTCAATACAGTGGCTTCAATACACTTCAATACAGTGGTGGTCTAGAAATAGTATTGAAGTGTCATCTTTCCAACTCAGAAACAAAGGAGAAAGCTACAACTGTAAATCTTATCTTGCCTGTGCTTTTCTGACCTCAGTGGGAACAGGCACAATTGAAATTAGATTGGAAGATAATGAAATCCTGGACCTGGGGCATATTCTTCTGCTATGACCTGCTTATCCCATTCCATCTCATAGGGGAAACACTGAACTCTTAACATGCAATAGAACTGACAAATGCCCTCATGGAAAGCTGTTACTTCAGATTCCTATGTAGAAGGGCCCAAGAATGTAGAAGGGCATTTTAAACCACTTTTAGTGCTTCCTTAATATTGTTGGCTAGGTTCACAAATTGGAGCTATCAATAAAGTCCTCATCTATAATCTTCAGATAGCCGTTGAAGATTTTCAACACCTGTACATTCTGATAATTAAAATACCACAAAAGATTACAACATGAGAGAGGGAGAGCAAGACAAAGAAGGTCACCAATTCCAGCAGCACAGCCAAGTTCTTTGACCCTTGCTTTTTTACCTTCCTTGAATTGTTGACTGGCAAGAATTCCACTTCTTCAAAGCCTCTCATATTCTGGGACTGGTGACTGTACTTGAGCTTGGTGTTGAAGTCCTTCTTAGCACTTATACCCTTCAGAGACCAGTTCTTCTTCATGGTAGGGATGCCTCACTGACATAACCAGCTGTCCCCATAGGCAGTTGGCTCCCAGGGCATCTGGGGCTACAATTTCCACATAAATTATCTGATGCAGAGTCATGGAGGAAAGAAACAGGAAACTTCCAGACTTCTGGTTCCAATTTTAACTCCTCAACCCTTCCCCAGGTGACTGTGCTACACGGTTGCTCTCCAAATCCCAGCTGCGGTGAAGTCTTATCATTTACTCTCACTCTAACTCTGAAACATTTCTTAAATGAAAATTAACTAAACTGCAAAATTCATTAATGGCGATGATTTAAAAAATCAACTTTCAGTAAAAATGTCAAACAAAAAGATATACAGAAGTCAAAGAATTTAACAGAAGGCCTTAAAAATAGATCTGACAGTTATTTGGAGAGAACTGAACAAGTTTCTTAGTTTATCTTTTATTCAAATGTTTATTTACAGTATATTTCAAAATTGACCACATGACCACAATTTAAATGCAGGAGGTAAGAAATTTTAGGCAGAGAACTCGGGGACAATCAAGTTCATTCCTTAGTTTTTATGGATGACAAAACTGAGGCTCAGAGAAACTAAATATCTTGCCAAAGTTCACCCTGGTAATAAATGTCAGAGTGGGATTTGATAGGAAGGAAATGGATAAGCTATGGAACACCCAAAGAAGACTGATTGACAGCGAGAGGATCAAGTCCTCTGAGTTTTTCCTTAAAAAGATTAATATTTAGTTTAGGGAAGCTTTGAGAGGGCTATGGCTACTATCTTCAAAGATCTGAAGAACTGCTTGTAACCAGGCTTTAACTTATTTCATTTTGATCCAATGTACTGAGAGGCTGATTTAGGTTTGATTAAGGGAAAAGTTGCTAATGATTAGAATGATGCCAAAGTAGCCTGGGCTCCCTTGAAAGTCAGGGGTTTCTTCATCACCAGGGTTCCTTAGTCAAAATCTGAATGACTCCTTATTGGGAGTATTCTAGAGGAGAGTATTGTTCAGGTATGGATTCCAGGAGATGGAATTTGAAATGTTTTATTGGCATGGGACCTTGGCTTTCCCTGGACACCCCAAACCCTAGAAATGTTTGGGGTCTATAAGAATCCAGGAAAATTCCTTTCTTTGCCTGCATTCTTGTAATGCTGAGGAAAAGGTGACTCTGGGCATCAAAGACTCATGGTAAGGAAAGATCCCATAGAGAAATATTCCCCTTGGATTATCCCCTAGATTTTGAGATGGACACAGATATGCTCTGATATTAGTAGGTTGTATCTAGGACATCTACTTGTCCCCTAAACTATTCCTAGTCACCCCTTGTGTCTTTGGGACACAAAATATCACTCTAGCTCCAGTCAGATAACAAATATCCCCCATTTCTGCCTAACCTCATTCTAAGAGCCTTTCTCTAGTCAGTAGCTCATGTTTTCTAAAAGGTATAAAAGAACACATTTCCTCTAGGAGACAGTGCTCCACCTGCATTGTCCTCCCAACCACTTTGACATAAATTCCAAATTAATAAACTTCTCTTTTTATTTCTAAACTAAGTTTTGGAGTCTTGCATTCTTGTAAAGAATACCTGTAATGAACCTGGGGCTCACCTCAAGTTTCCCCACAACATTATGATTCTGAAATTCTCTAATTTTGTGGCAATGATTGTGGAGACAATGAACCATGATTTACATTCTTGATTATTATACATGACTTCCTACAGAACTGCATGGCACTTCACAGTTTTAAAAAAGGCCTTCATAGACATTGACTCTGACTCTTACAGCCTATGAAGAAGATTGGGAAAGACATATGGTGAGTTACTTGATGTCACTAAATAAATAATATATCTAAAGTAGATACCATGTATATCTGAAAGTAGATTCCCAAGTATATCCTAAGATTCATTCTAGGATGTTTTGCAATGACCCACTTTACCTATCTGTCTTTAAGCACAGAGTAGTATCACCAGAATAAAGACCTACAGGAAGGAGTTGAACCTCAGCATTGGACTTCCAGATAGAAAGAAAAGTCTCTTGGTAGAAGTATGGAAGTGGGGGGGGGAGGGTTTAAGTAGAGAATGGTGTCTTGAATAGAGAATTTTTACTTGTACAAGGCCTCCTGATGAATCATTTTTCAAGAAAAAAGTCACAAATGCAGGAAATGGCCTTTTGAATAAAATCTATTTTTTTCTTAGTAGCAGGAGGGAAATACCCTAAAATGGGGGGTAGGTTATTCTCAGTTCAGTGGTTTCTAGAGGGGGAAAGGGGTGTTGGTGTAGGGTTATTTAAGCTAGAAAGTTTTTTTCCATGACTGTGAAATCTTAGTATAGCTATTCCTCCAGTTCCCACCTTGAATTTAGCTTTAAATGGACATGAGGACTCAAACTTTCAGGGAACATATACATTCAATTTGTCCTTCCTGGATGCAACATACCTACTCCCTGGATGTAATTCAGACATGATTGTACTAGATTCCCTGTTTTTCCTGTTTGGGGATGGTCATATCTTTTCTGAGTCCTTGTAATTCAAGCTCCACATTGTATTGAGGCTTCAATGTGCTCAGTCCTGCTCTTGTATATTTGTATTGAATCATTATGCAGCTGACATTAGCCCCAATTCAACTATATTTGTATTGAACTTCCTGTGAGACCCTGTTTCACCATATCTGAGGCCTGATATATTTGGATTCCTTATTACCCCATTTCTGTACTATTACAATAGTCTCCCTTTTGGTCTCTGTCTTAAATTTCTCCCCTCTTTAATTCATCTTCTAAAACACTTCTTCTGGCCACTCTAGTAACTCCATTGCCTCTGAGATAAAGCACAAACTCCTCCATTTGATATTAAAAGCTTTTCACCATCTGCTTTTAGCCTATCTTTTCAGTATTTTTACAAAATACTCCCTTGCATGCATTCTACATATCAGTTGACAAGGCCTATTTGCTCATCTGTGTGCATAGTATTTCAGCTATGTTTTCCTTCAATTCAGCCTTATAGAATCCTTATCTCTTTTCAAAGACCTCTTGAGTTCTACTTCCTCCATGAAGCCTCTCCTGAAATCCCCAGGTTCAAGTGACCCCTAAAATTATTGCATATTTTAATATTATTATTATACTTTTATTTATCAATCAGTTGATAAACATGCATTTATCAGATACTGGGGATACAAAGATAAAAGGAAACATTTCTTCCCTTTGAGGAATATCCATTCTAGCCTAGGGAAACAATATAGACGTAACTCCTGCTGTATATGCCTATCTCACAGAGACTATAAATGCTATTATTGTAGATTTAAAAACTCAAAGAAAAACTCAACTTACTGTGCTTTAGGCACAAATTTGCCAAAGAAAAATTTGTTAATTAATTTTAAGCATCTCTACTTAGAGAAGAAAGACAAATCTAAAAGGACAAATATTTGTCCTGTCCTTAAATATCTCTATCACAGATTAAGGAACCTGCCTCTGAGGCCAGCTTTCTCTATCCACTGTAGCAGAACTATCAAACAAACCCCTGAGGACTAACAAACCATATTAAAATGTAACTGGGAAGCATTTAACAAAATAAAACTATAATAGAACATAAATAATGTTAATACAAACTTTTGGTGCTCCCAAAGTGGTCTGATCCAGGGCAGTCTCAGGTCTGAGCTTTGTATATTTCTGGCCTGGATTTGGGTCTAAACTGCCACGGGCAAAGTCCACCCTTGCCCACAACTCCAGGGTTTCCCGACAGGTGACGAACGATCAGTCAACAAAAATAACAATGGAAGACAGCTTAATCATAACAGCCATGGGATTGCACTGAAAAGTGCTCTGCCATCCCGATGTCTGTTCTTTATTTTTATACCTATTTTCTTGGCATGTAGGTATACAAAATGAAAGAGAGATAATTAGAAAAGTGATACATTAACTTTTAACAAATCACTTGATTCACACTGTATTTTTGTATTGTGATTAAAGACAGAATAAAGGTTACACACAAGATAAATGATTTGTCACAGGTGGCTTAATTTTCTCATTACCCTGCGAGAAGTTCTGAGCTTAAAAGCAATCAAGGAAAATTACTTACTGCTTTTAATAAAATGGAATAATTAATCAGCAGTTCTTAAAAGACAATTCAACAATCATACCATTGAATTTGAGGGGTACTGGGAACATAATTCAAATTTAGACTGGTCATTTCTCAGGGTTCTTACTAGGGAACTGATTCCTGACTTACTGATTTGTGTAATTGAGTCACTAGGCATATTGAAGCTTGATGTACTTGTACTTATCATTTGGGCCTCTATGACTGATTTGTGTGCTGACTTCATGAGAATAGGTTTCTTTAAGTGGGGAAATTATGGACTTGGCCTGTAGCTGTGGTTTTGCTGGGAATTATGTACCTAAATAAAAGTTAACCCATAATAGTCTTTTTGGGATTGGGTTTAAGGGTCTGATTTTTTGGTGATATTTTGGGGAATTAGGATACAGGTGTTTTGCTCTTGCATTATTTCTTTTGAGACTAGGGGGAATAATAATCATGTCAATTCGTAGGTAAAGGGCACTGATGAAAGAGGTCATGTAAAGGGAGTTGGGTGGGCAATCACATCTCGCCAAGGACCACTCTGTGGTCCCCCCATCTACTACACGTGGCTCTGTCAAGGTGTCGTGGTCTGATGGCTCCCAGCACTAAACCACACTAGATTGTTGCTGGACTCAGCCCCTATCAGCCCTATCAGATGGGAAGCTCAGATGGTTCAGAGACGCAGAATTATAGGCTCCCCTTTGGTTTGGGATTTCCATCCTGTTGATGCCAGTGCAGGCTGAACTAGATCAAGAAATGAGATCCTTCTCTGAGGTTACTTCTATAGTTCCTTCTCTCTCTAGTCATAGCCTCCCTACCTGGGGAACCTACATCCTTGCACAGGTCACCTTCTCAGTTTGCCCTGGATCTGTGACCTGGAACTGGGTAGTGAATTGATGATAAAGCTGACAGTTGGCATCTGTCCATGTTTTCAGGGCCCTGATGTGGGTCTGTAGGTGGCCTGCTTTGGCTCAAGGACTTCCTCTCATCCTAGTGCACAGCTTCTCCTTGGGTGCTACAAGACTCTGTGTTGGGGGTGCTCCTGGACCACCTTATCCTCAATGCCTTCAGACTTTCTGTTCTATATCCCTATGCTAACCTGGATTATCCAAAGAGCTTACAATCTTTGTGACACTGGGAAAGCTGAGGCCTGCTATGGGCACTAGAATAAGTGGTCTTTAGAGTCCCTTCACACTCTAATGTCTATAATCCTATGAAGTAACAGTGATATGATGCCACAGGCAGAGAAAGAATCTGAATCTACTGATTGCTCATCTCCCTGACTTAGTCACATTAAGCAATTTGGAGTAGACTGCCAAAAGGTAAGGGATAGATGAGATAACCTTTCAAAGGCTTTCCAGCCTAGGGCCTTCAGTGATGACATTCACAAGATAACTGAAAAGGTCATACTCATTTCTTGTTCTTTCATTGCAAGAGAGAAGATGTAAAATTGCTTGGTAGAATCATAATCATCTGAGTTGGAAAAAAAAAGATCAGGGTTCGATAAATCTTTATACCATGAAATGGTTTCCTTTTTTATTTTTTAAGTTAGACCAGTTATTTCATCCTTCTAGTGAGAAATTCACACTATAAATGCAGACCAGCACCTTCTCTGCAGCTTTAGAGAATTGCTTGAGGCCCTGAGACTCAAGACCATAGATCTAGGATGTGTCAGAGGCAGTATTGGAACATAGTCCTTCTTGACTCTGAGGCTAACCCTGTCAAACATGCTCCAAACAACTGCCAAAAACAGATTAAGATATAATTTGGAAATATTTCAAAACAAAAATAAAAGCACAAAGATTTATCTTTGGGAAGTCAGGTCCAGCCTCAGACACTTGCTAGCTTCATAACCCAGGGCAAGTCACTTAACACTGTTTACCTCCATTTTCCTTGTAAAAAGATGTAGAGAAGGAAATGTTAAACCTTCCATTTCCAGGATTCTTGCCAAGAAAAACCCGATTGGGTCATGAAGAGCTGGATATGACTGAAATGACTAAACAATTTCTAATTGAATATGCAGAGCAAGGATCCTTATGCATTATTTAGTGCCACCTGTTTCTATCTGAGCTTGATGCTACTGCACTAATATCGCTTCTCTTTCTAATATTATAAATAAGACTTACAAAGTGGAGGAATTCCATGGAGACTGGAACAACCTCCAGGAAGTGATGCAGAGTGAAAGGAGCAGAACCAGGAGAACATTGTACACAGAGACTGATACACTGTGGTTCAATCGAATGTAATGGACTTCTCCATTAATGGCTTTACAATGCTCCTGAACAATCTGCAGGGATCTAGGAGAAAAAACACTATCCACAAGCAGAGGACAAACTGTGGGAGTAAAAACACCGAGGAAAAGCAACTGTTTGACTACAGGGGTGGAGGGGATATGATTGAGGAGAGATGCTAAATGAGCACCCTAATGCAAATACCAACAACACGGAAATGGGTTCAGAGCAAGGAATCTTGTGGAATCCCAGTGGATTCCAGAAAGGAATCCCAGTGGAATCTTGTGTTGGCTAGGAGAGGGGTGGCTGGAGGAGGAGGGGGAAGAAAATGATCTATGTTTCCAATGAATAATGTATGAAAATGACCAAATAAAATAATGTTTTAAAAAAATAAGTAAGACTTACCTCTGCAAGCTCCTTGGGAGAAAAAAAGAAGAAAGCACTTTCTTTTCTTTAAGGAAGTCCATGGGCTTGAATGAACATGTCCTAAGGAGATATTCCAATGAGGAATGTTACTACAAATAAAAATGTTAATTCATCTTATTTTAATTTATTTATCCAGTCCCATAAAAATCAATCTTCCAAAGTATACATATATGTAACAATATAATAATAAAGGTACACTTTTAAAATATATTTTATTTGATCATTTCCAAGCATTATTATTATATATATATTATTATAAATTATTATAAATATTATATATATTATATATATATATTATAAATAAATATAAATAAATATATATTATTATAAAGACATAGATCGTTTTCTTTTCCTCCCCCCGACCCCCCATAGCCGACACGTAAATCCACTGGGCATTACATGTTTTCTTGATTTGAACCCATTGCTTTGTTGATAATATTTGCATTAGAGTGTTCATTTAGAGTCTCTCCTCTGTCATGTCCCCTCAACCGCTGTATTCAGGCAGTTGCTTTTCCTCGGTGTTTCCACTCCCATAGTTTATCCTTTGCTTATGAATAGTGTTTTTTCTCCTAGATCCCTGCAAATTGTTCAGGGACATTACACCGCCACTAATGGAGAAGTCCATTACTTTCGATTATACCACAGTGTATTAGTCTCTGTGTACAATGTTCTCCTGGTTCTGCTCCTCTCGCTCTGCATCACTTCCTGGAGGTTGTTCCAGTCTCCATGGAACTCCTCCACTTTATTATTCCTTTTAGCACAATAGTGTTCCATCACCAACATATACCACAATTTGCTCAGCCATTCCCCAATTGATGGGCATCCCCTCTTTTTCCAGTTTTTGGCCACCACAAAGAACTCAGCTATGAATATTTTTGTACAAGTCTTTTTGTCCATTATCTCTTTGGGGTACAGACCCAGCAGTGCTATGGCTGGATCAAAGGGTAGATATTCTTTTCTTGCCCTTTGGGCATAGTTCCAAATTGCCCTCCAGAATGGTTAGATCAGCTCACAACCCCACCAGCAATGAATTAATGTCCCTATTTTGCCACATCCCCTCCAGCATTCATTACTTTCCATAGCTGTCATGTTAGCCGATCTGCTAGGTGTGAGGTGATACCTCAGAGTTGTTTTGATTTGCATCTCTCTGATTATAAGAGATTTAGAACACTTCTTCATGTGCTTATTAATAGTTTTGATTTCTTTATCTGAGAACTGCCTATCCATGTCCCTTGCCCATTTATCAATTGGAGAATGGCTTGATTTTTTGTACAATTGATTTAGCTCTTTATAAATATGAGTAATTAAACCTTTGTCAGAGGTTTCTATGAAGATTTTTTCCCAATTTGTTGTTTCCCTTCTGATTTTAGTTACATTGGTTTTGTTTGTACAAAAGCTTTTTAGTTTGATGTAGTCAAAATTATTTATTTTACATTTTGTGATTCTTTCTATGTCTTGCTTGGTTTTAAAGCCTTTCCCCTCCCAAAGGTTTGACATGTATACTATTCTGTGTTTACCCAATTTACTTATGGTTTCCTTCTTTATGTTTAAGTCACTCAGCCATTTTGAATTTATCTTGGTGTAGGGTGTGAGGTGTTGATCTATTTCCTAGTCTCTCCCACACTGTCTTCCAATTTTCCCAACAGTTTTTATCGAATAGTGGATTTTTGTCCCAAAAGCTGGGATCTTTGGGTTTATCATATACTGTCTTGCTGAGGTCGCTTTCGCCCAGTCTATTCCACTGATTTCCTTTCTGTTTCTTAGCCAGTACCAAATTGTTTTGATGACTGCTGCTTTGTAATATAGTTTAAGGTCAGGGACTGCAAGGCCCCCATCATATGTGTTTTTTTTTCATTATTTCCCTGGATATCCTTGATCTTTTGTTATTCCAAATGAACTTTGTTATGGTTTTTTCTAAATCAGTGAAGAAGTATTTTGGTAGTTCAATGGGTATGGCACTAAATAGATAAATAAGTTTGGGTAGGATGGTCATTTTTATTATATTGGCTCGTCCTATCTATGAGCAGTTAATGTTTTTCCATTTGCTCAAGTCTAGTTTTAGTTGTGTGGCGAGTGTTTTGTAGTTGTGTTCATATAGTTCCTGTGTTTGTCTTGGGAGGTAGATTCCTAGGTATTTTATTTTGTCTAAGGTGATTTTGAATGGGATTTCTCTTTCTAGTTCTTGCTGCTGAGCTGTGTTGGAGATATATAGAAAAGCTGATGATTTATGTGGGTTTATTTTGTATCCTGCAACTTTGCTAAAGTTGTTGATTATTTCAATTAGCTTTTTGGTTGAATTTCTAGGATTCTTTAAGTAGACCATCATGTCATCCGCAAAGAGTGATAACTTGGTCTCCTCCTTGCCTATTTTGATGCCTTCAATTCCTTTATCTTCTCTAATTGCTACTGCTAGTGTTTCTAGTACAATGTCAAATAGTAGAGGTGATAATGGGCATCCTTGTTTCACTCCTGATCTTATTGGGAATGCATCTAGTTTATCCCCATTGCAGATGATATTAGCTGATGGTTTTAGATATATACTGTTTATTATTTTTAGGAATGACCCTTCTATTCCTATGCTTTCTAGTGTTTTTAATAGGAATGGGTGTTGTATTTTATCAAAGGCTTTTTCTGCATCTATTGAGATAATCATGTGGTTCTTGCTAGTTTGCTTGTTGATGTGGTCAATTATGTGGATGGTTTTCCTAATGTTGAACCAGCCCTGCATCCCTGGTATAAATCCTACTTGATCATGGTAAATGATCCTTCTGATCACTTGCTGGAGTCTTTTTGCTAGTATCCTAGTTAAGATTTTTGCATCTATATTCATTAGGGAGATTGGTTTATAGTTTTCTTTCTCTGTTTTTGATCTGCCTGGTTTTGGAATCAGTATCATGTTTGTGTCGTAAAAGGAGTTTGGTAGAACTCCCTCTTTGCTTATTATGTCAAATAGTTTGTATAGTATTGGGATTAACTGTTCTCTGAATGTTTGATAGAATTCACTGGTGAATCCATCAGGCCCTGGGGATTTTTTCTTAGGAAGTTCTTTGATGGCTTGTTGGATTTCATTTTCTGATATGGGATTGTTTAAGAATTCTATTTCCTCTTCTGTTAGTCTAGGCAGTTTGTATTTTTGTATATATTCATCCATTTTTCCTAAATTGGTGTATTTATTGCCATGTAATTGGGCAAAGTAATTTCTAATGATTGCCTTAATTTCCTCTTCATCGGAGGTGCTGTCCCCCTTTTCATCTTTAATGCTGTTAATTTGCTTTTCTTCCTTCCTTTTTAAAATTAGATTGACAAGTACTTTGTCTATTTTGTTTGTTTTTTCAAAGTACCAGCTTCTTGTCTTATTTATTAAATCAATAGTTCTATCACTTTCGATTTTATTAATTTCTCCCTTAATTTTTAGGATTTCTAGTTTGGTTTTCTGCTGGGGGGTTTTAATTTGATCGCTTTCGAGTTTTTTCATTTGCATTTCCAATTGATTGATCTCTGTTCTCCCTTGTTTGTTAATATAAGCATTCAGGGATATGAAATTACCTCTGATTACTGCTTTGGCTGCATTCCAAAAGGTTTGAAAGGATGTCTCGTCATTGTCATTTTCCTCGATAAAATTATTAATTGTTTCTATGATTTCTTCTTTAACTAAACAGTTTTGGAATATCATATTGTTTAATTTCCAATTGGTTTTAGATTTGGTTTTCCATGTACCATTACTAATCATTATTTTTATTGCCTTGTGATCTGAGAAGGCTGCATTCATTATTTCTGCTTTTCTGCATTTGTGTGCTATGTTTCTGTGACCTAATGTATGGTCAATTTTTGTGAATGTGCCATGTGGTGCTGAGAAGAAGGTGTATTCCTTTTTATCCCTATTTATTTTTCTCCATATGTCTATTAATTCTAATTTTTCTAAGATTTCGTTCACTTCTTTTACCTCTTTCTTATTTATTTTTTGATTTGATTTATCTAAATTTGATAATGGTTGGTTTAAGTCTCCCACTAATATGGTTTTACTGTCTATTTCTTCCTTCAATTCTCCTAGTTTCTCCATTAGAAATTTGGGTGCTATATTATTTGGTGCATACATGTTGATTAATGATATTTCCTCATTGTCTAGAGTCCCTTTTAACAAAATATAATTACCTTCTCTATCACTTTTGATCAGGTCTATTTTTGTTTTGGCTTTATCAGATATCATGATTACCACTCCTGCCTCCTTTCTGTCAGTTGAGGCCCAGAAGGTCTTACTCCATCCTTTGATTCTGACCTTGTGGGTGTCAACCCACCTCATGTGTGTTTCTTGAAGACAACATATGGTAGGGTTTTGGATTCTAATCCATTCTGCTATTCGTCTACATTTTATGGGTGAGTTCATCCCATTCACGTTAAAAGTTATGATTGTCATTTGTGGACTCCCTGGCATTTTGATATCCTTCCCTAATTCTAACCTTTTCTTCTTCGGCTCTACCTTTTAGTCCAGTGATTTACTTTGAATTAGTCCCCCTTGTCTCCTCCCTTGATGTTTCCCTTTTTAGTCCCTCCCTTTTTGTTCCCTCCCCCTCCCCCCTCTCTTTCCCTCCCTTTTTGTTTTCCCTCTCCCCCACCCTCCCTTGGTTTTCCCTTCTCCCTACCCTTGTTGGGTAAGATAGAATTCAAGATCCCAATGGATCTGGATGTTTTTCCCTCTCAGAGTTGATTTCCCTGACATTAAGGTTTAAGTAAAAAACCCCTCTCTTACTCTCCTTCTTATAGGAGTTTTCTTCACCTCCCCTTCCCATGTGAATCTTTCTGTGAGAAAGATTATTCTATTTGGTCTTTCTTTACCCCCTATTTATACATTACATTTCCCCCACATGTTAGTATATATAGATTGATATATTGGTCCTTATAGAAGAGAATTTGTGTAAAAGAAGAAGATAACATTTTTCCTCTTTCCTTAATATTTACCTTTTCAGGTATTCCTTGCTCTTCGATTTTCGTATCAAACTTTCCACAGAGCTCTGGTCTTTTCTTTGCAAAAAGTTGGAAGTCTTCTATTTTGTTGAATGCCCATACTTTCCCTTGGAAGGATATAGTCAGTTTTGCTGGGTAGCTGATTCTTGGTTGAAGACCCAGCTCTCTTGCCTTTCTGAAGATCATGTTCCATGCCGTACGATCATTCAGAGTAGAACTTGCAAGGTCTTGTGTGACCCTGATTGGCATTCCTTTATATCTAAATTGTCTTTTTCTGGCTTCCTGTAGGATTTTTTCTTTTGTTTGAGAGCTTTGGAATTTGGCAATTACATTCCTGGGAGTTGTCTTTTGGGGGTTTAGTGTAGAAGGTGTTCTGTGAGCTCTGTCAGTGGCTGTATTGCCCCCTTGTTCTAGAATCTCTGGGCAATTTTCTTTGATTATATCTTGTATCACGATGTTGAGTTTGGTGTTAATTTCTGGCTTTTCTGGAAGTCCAATTATTCTTAAATTATCTCTTCTCCCTCTATTTTCCAGATCTGTCATCTTGTTGGTGAGATATTTTATGTTCTCTTCTAATTTCTTGGTATTTTGGCTTTGCTTTATTAATTCTTGCTCCTTTACACGATCGTTGTCTTCCATCTGCCTGATTCTGGCCTTTAAAGCCTGGTTTTCCTTTTCACTTTGGTCAAACTGGTTTTGTAGATGTGTGAATTTCTATTGCATTATTTCCCACTTTTCCTCTCAGAAGGCTTCCATCTTTTTGGTCATTTCTGATTCAAATTCTTCATGGGTTTGTGGAGAGTTTCCATTTCCTTTGGAAGGTTTCGGAGCATTTTCTTGCGTATCGTCATCTATCTCCTCTGTATTTTGTATTTTGGCTCCATAGAATGTGTCCAAAGTTGCCCCTTTCTTCTTATTTTTCTTGGTATTTGGGGGCTTCTGTGCTTCTGTGGAGTTTGCCATCTCTGAATGTGGAGGATTAGCTTTTCTTATCTCTGTCTGGTGTTCAGAGGCTTTAGTCCTGGGCAAATTGTCGGTTCTATAAGCTTTCTCTGGGTTAAATTGAGTATGACTCACTGGAACTGGAGTGGAAGGGTTGGACCAGGGGGCCACACTCTCCCCCGGCTCTATCTGCTTCCCTTCTGCTAAGGTGCCCCTTCCACTGGGTCGGGTTGCTTTCCGGAAGTTGCCTTCAGAATAGCTGGCCGTGAGTCTGTCTTGCCCGCCCTGAGGGTTGCTGTTGTTTCAGAGGACCCTGCTCTCTGTGGAGGAAGGAGCCGCGGTTTCCCGGAGCTCCGAGGGCAGTGACTTTCACTGAGACTTGGATAGCAGGATCCAGCCCGTGACATTGTCTTGCCCGCCCTGAGGGTTACTGTTGTTTCAGACAACCCTGCTCTCTGCCGGGGGAGCTCCGAGGGCAGTGACTTTCACTGGGACTCGGATAGAAGGCCCTGAGGGTTGCTGTTGTTTCACAGGACCCTGCTCTCTGAGCGGGGCGGGGCTGCGGCTTCCCAGAGCCTTGGACTCTGAGCTCCTACCCCTTAGGTCCGAGTGATCTCGGGTTCTGGCTTTTGAGGGGGCCATACCTTTTGATCCGGGTCCAGGTCCCGGAGGAGGATTCCCAGGGTCTGTGCTGTTGATCGTTTTGAATTTCGGCGCCTTAGAAGCTTATAGTTTGAGATCGGCCGGGAAGGGTTTTCCGGAGATCTGAACTTTAGCTTTCTCTAAGCCGCCATCTTGACCGGAAGTCTAATAAAGGTACATTTTTTAAAACTTTAATCATCTTGAAGAATAAAAGGTCAAGGATTTTAAGGCTGATAATAAAAAAGAAATAGAAAGGAAAGTGGCTTAGTGACACTAGATTTCAAGTCATACTACAAAGCAAAAATTGGCAAAATTATTTGATATTTCTTAAACATTTGTGAGTGGAATAGATAGGCACACAAGATACAGAAATCAATGTACACAGTAGCACAAAGTATTAAAATCCTTATTACTTGTACTGCCCCTACCTCCAAATGCCTGACCTTCAAACAAAACCAAGAAATCCCTTCCCAGTTCTGAGAATTGGGGTGTGTCTCTGTTTTGTGTGAGCCTTAGAATGTGCTTTGAAGACATTGTCCTTTTATTCTTATAGATTTAAGATAATTTTAACTGCATGTGACTGAAAATGTCCCAGAACACAGTGCAAAGGGTTCTCAGCAAGTGGCTGATACTTGGAAGCTGTGTGTACAGGTTTGTTTGTAGTTTGTTGAGCTACTCTGAGTTCTCTGGCAGCATCATGCACAGAAATCAACTTGCCAGTAATTCTTCAAAGGGATAAAAAGGACTCCTAGGACCCAGGAACCACGAAATGTCCAATGTGGGTGCTTTAACTTTGTGCTCACTCTGTTTGGTGTTGGTAAAAGGGAGTAAGGGGAAATGGACTCCTGGGATAAGGAGAATATCTTATACTAAGCATTAATTTAAGTTTTATTCTCATTCTCTCTAGGGATTTTGTGTGTGCAAGATGAGAGTGTGCCCTGGTTTGGGGGATATTTGTAATGTCTGACCTAGTTATGCCTTCTGAGTAAATTCCTTTTGCAAGAGCCAGCTGATTTAAATTGGTTGATGGCTATTGGGAGAACATACCAGATCAGGGCTTGTGAGTGTTATGAGAAGCCACAACCCTTTAGAGTGATACCTACAATTCTCACTGGGAAGGGGGCAGTAGTTAACTGTTGTCTGGGGAAGCATCTTGTCAATGTAAATGAGATATGGGACAATGAGTCCAGAGGGGTTGCTAAAAAAGTGAATACTTATATGAGCAATTAGGTCTTTTGGACCAGTTGCAGCACATCTCTTAGAATAATGATGACAATCTTGCTTCAGATGGTGGTGTATATTGTTTCTTCAACCTTGCTTGTTCCAAATGTAATGGTCCTGTTAGTCCATATCTCATCAAAATCTTTGCATCTTTTTGCCCTTGATTCTGAATATAAATAGAGGATCTCTTGCTTATTTTCATCTCTGAGAATGTCTGAAATTGGAATGATCAGAATTTTACCCTGTTGGATTTTTCTTGACTCTTTGGAGCTCTTGTTCAAAATTATTCACTCTAACAGTAAACCAAATCTATCATCTTTTATTCATAATCAAGACCAATAAAATATGTTTTCAGCTCTCAAGTAAAAAACATTTTCCTGAGAGGCGGAGTCAAGATGGCAGCATAGAAGCAGCAAAAGTTCAGATCTCTGAATACCCTTCCTTACCAATCACAAACTAAATGCTCCTAGGGGAATGAAAAATCAAACCTAACAACAAGACAGAGCCAAGGAACCCTCCTGCTGAACTCAATTCAAAAGGTATGCCCCCAAAAGCCAGAATTTGAGAACACTCGGGTTTAAGGGGAAGGCAGAAGGAAGGTCCCAGGACTCCTCCCCCTCCACCTAGAGCACTTACCCTCCAGTGGCAGCAGGAACCTCTGAAAGGGCAAAGGTGCTGGTCTGGAGGGTGTTGTGACAAGGAAATCACTTTTAAAAGACTGATATATATTAATTTAAGGTCGCCAAGGAATTCAGCTATGTAATTCCTTAATGAAAACTCAAGTCAGCCGTCAACCTTTTATGGAGTTTTAATTACAAACAGGAGGAAGAAAGGAATTAGAGATAGAGAGATAGAGGGAGAGAGAAAGGGGAGAGAAGGGAATAGGGCTTAAATACCCCTTCTGTTTAGGCTGGGCCAAAAGGCCCAAGCCCTTAGATAGCTGGGGCAATGAAAGGAGATCAGTCCCTATTACTCACGTGACCAAAAATGGAGACACAGTCTCCGGGGCCCCCACCTTCAGCTTCCTTCAGCGCAAGGTTCTCAGAGCACACCGCCACCACTCCGACAAACTCCTCAACCACCCTCCAGACCTCCGACCCCCCTATCCTTAAGGAAACCATCCAAGTTCCCTCCCCTCAGTCCTCACATCTACCAATCACCTGTCCATCAATTTCCCTGTGCCAATGGAGGCTCTAGCTTAACCCAGGACCGCCCAGAGGTCTCTGGCTTTGCACATGTCTGCTGAAGGTCATATTTTCAAATAATTAAATCTTTGATCCTTTGCTACAGCCCTTTCTAAATCCTGTTAACCTGAGTAGGGTAGAGATTGGAATAATTAAATTTTGATCTAGGCTGCAGCCCTTACTCAATCCTGTTAGGACTGAATAGGGTGGAGATTGATTCCAAGTATCTCCATTGTATCAATTCTAAAATCAATCATGACTCAAAGAAATTCCTGTTCTATGCTTAAGCATAGGTCAAAGTCCTTTCCATTGTTCAGCAAAAGGTTTCTGTCCTAAAGTAATCTTAAGAAAGGAGGAGAAGGAACCTCCCATGCCAATGGGGTTCACATTCCAATAGTCAAGACCCACTATCAATAGGAAATTTTCCAAGTATGAAATTTCCCAATGGTGAAATTTCCAACATTTATAAGTCTAAGAAATTTTGAGGTTTACAGTGTACCTTGCGGGCAGGGGTGTGCCAGTCTCAAAGCATCAAACACAGGTGGTGGGGAAGGAGCTGGAGAGGAATCTCAGAGCGGGCAGCCTGGTCACAGCAGCAGAGACCCTCCATATTGCTCCAGCCTTCCAGGAGGTTTTGGCCTCAAAGCACATCCAGCCCAATCCAGCTGAATTTAATCCCATCAAAAGTTTTCAGATGTCAAGGAAACTCAAGCTCCAACACTCCTCCCTCACAGACTGCATGGAGAGATCTCCTGACAAAGCTCCAAGAGGGGAGACTGTCAAAAAAACCCAAAACCAAAAAATTGAGAGGAGCAAGAGCACAGACAAATACAGGGAGTAAAGAAGGGGGTAAATATGATCAAACAACAGAAAAAGAAAAAAGAAATTACAATAGACAGCTTCTATACAGGCAACGAACAAAGAGCAAATGGAACAGAGGAGGAGGGATCATCAAACAATAAATCAGAAATCCCAGCGAATTGGATACAGGCTTTGGAAGAACTCAAAATGCAATTCAAAATACAATTAAGAGAGGCTGAAGACAATTGGTAAAAGAACTTAAACACTAAGATAAATCATCTGGAAACAGAAAATAGTGTCCTGAAAGCCAAAAACAACCAGCTTTAAAAAGAGGCAAAGGAGATGAAAGATGAGGCAAAGGAGATAAGAGATGAGGTAAAGATAATGAAAGATGAGCTCCAAATAAAATCAGACCAGAAGGAAAAGGATGACTAAAAAGCCAGGGATGAAATGCAGTCTTTAAGAACCAGAATACAAGAACTAGAATTAAGTGACTTCACAGGGCAGCAGGACACTACAAAACAAAACAAAGAATGAAAAAAATTGAGGAAAATATGAAGCATCTCATTCACAAAACATAAGATTTAGAAAATCATTCACGGAGAGACAATTTAAGAATCAGCAGTCTTCCAGAAGACCATGATAAAAGAAAAAGCCTAGATATAATACTACAGGGAATTATCCAAGAAAACTGCCCTGATATTCTAGAACAAGAGGGAAAAGTGGAGATTGAAAGAATCCACAGATCACCTCCTGTACTTAATCCCCAACTGAAAACACCCAGAAATGTCATAGCCAAATTCAAGAACTATCAGACCAAAGAAAAAATATAACAAGTTGCCAAGAAGAAGACATTCATATACCATGGAACCACAGTGAGGGTTACACAGGATCTGGCTGCATCTACACTGAAGGACCGAAAGGCATGGAATATGATATTCTGGAAAGCAAGGGAAGTAGGTCTACGACCAAGAATCAACTACCCAGCAAAACTGACTATATCCTTATAGTCATATAAGACCTAACTCTACCATACCAAGGGGAAAGTATGGTCATTCAACAAAATAGAAGAATTCCAAGAATTTGGAAAGAAAAGACCAGATCTGAACAGAGAATTTGATGCCAATGCACAGAACTCAAGAGAATCATCAAAAGGTAATTTAAAAAGAGGGGGGAAATAACAATAACAACAACAACAACAAAAAGAAAAAACTTTTTAAAGAAACTCAATAAGTTAAAATGAAACGTATACCTATAAGAAAAGAGGTCATTGGTAACTCTTAAAAACTGTTGTTATCATTTGGGTAGCTAGAAGAATTACACTTAGAGGGAACAGTGACATACTATATAGGATGAAATGACAAGATATTAATAGGTATATATACATGTATATATATATATATATATATATATATATATATAACTAAAGCTAAAAAGAGGTTAATACTAAAAGAAATAGGAAAAGAAACAAAAGGGGAGAAATTTATATGTCACAAAGAAGCTCATGGCGGGAGGGAGGAGAACATCAATGCACTGGAAGGGTAAAGATAGGAAATACTCAACTCTTACATGCATTGAAATTGACCCAAAGAGGGAAGAAAAATCCAATCCATTAGGGCAGAGAATAGATTTGTGCCCTATAGGAAAGTAGAAGGGTAACACATGGACTGGTGGGGAGGGAAGTAGTGCAAGGGAGGGGGGGAGTTTTTTAAAAGACTGCAAAAATAAGGGGAGAATAAGAAGGGAGGATGTAGAAAGGGAAGTAAAATAAAGGTGGGAAGTAGGCGGACTGATTAAAAACAAACATTTGTGTAGAAGGAAATAGTGAAAGAAGAAAAGGCGAGTAGAAATCAAAATTCTGGGAAATACACAGCTAGTAATCATAACTCTGAATGTGAATGGAATGAACTCACCCATAAAATGTAAGAGAATGGCAGAGTGGATTAGAATCCAAAACCCTACCATATGCTGTCTACAAGAAACAAAGATGAGGCAAGTAGGCACACACAGGGTAAAGGTTAAAGGATGGAGCAAAATCTATTGGGCAAAAAATTAGAAGAAGGCAGGACTTGCAATTATGATATCCGACATAGCCAAAGTAAAAATAAATCTAGTTAAAAGAAATAGGGAAGACAATTACATCCTAATAAAAGGCCGTATAGACAATGAGGAAATATCAGTTCTAAACATGTATGCACTAAATGGCATTACATTCAAATTTCCATAGGGGAAATTAGTGGAGCTCAAGGATGAAATAGATAGAAAAACTATAGTAGTGGGAGACCTGAACCTTCCTCTATCCAAAATAGATAAATCAAACCAAAAAAAAAATAAGAAAGAGGTAAGAGAAAAAATGAAATCTTAGAAAAATTAGAGTTAGTAGGCATGTGGAGAAAAATAAATAGGGACAAAAAGGAATATACCTTCTTTTCAGCACCACATGGTGCATTCACAAAGATTGACCATGAATTAGGACATTAAAAACATTGCAAACAAGTGAAAAAGAGCAGCAATAATAAATTCAACCTTCTCATATCACAATGCAATGAAAATAATAATTAGTAAGGGAACATGGAGAGATAAATAAAAAATTAATTGGAAATTAAACAATAAAATTCTCCAAAAATGGTTAGTTAAAGAACAAATCATAGAAACAATTAATAATTTCATTGAAGAAAATAACAATGATGAGACATCCTTTCAAAACCTATGGGATACAACCAAAGCAGTACTCAGGGGGAAATTTATATCCTTGAGTTCATATATTAACAAATTAGGGAGGGCAGAGGTCAGTGAATTGGTATGCAAATTAAAAAACTAGAAAGTGAAAAAATTAGAAATCCTCAGATGAAAACTAAATTAGAGATCCTAAAAATTAAAGGAGAAATTAATAAAATTGAAAGGCAAAAAACTATTGATTTAATAAATAAGACTAGAAGCTGGTTCTTTGAAAAAACAAATAAAATAGACAATGTACTGGTCAATCTAATAAAAAAAGGAAAGAAGAAAATCAAATTGATAGTATCCAAGATGAAAAGAGAGACCTCACCTCTAATGTAAAGGAAATGAAGGCAAACATTAAAGACTATTATGTCCAATTATATGGCAAAAAATATGGCAATCTAGGTGATATGGACAAATACTTACAAAAATATAAATTGCCTAGACTAAAAGAGGAAGAAATAGATTACCTAAACAACCCCATATCAGAAAAAGAAATTGAGCAAGCCAGCAAAGAACTCCCTAAGAAAAAATCCCTAGGTCCAGAAGGATTCACAAATGAATTCTGTCAAACATTCAAAGAACAACTAATGCCAATATTATACAAACTATTTGACAGAATAAACAAAGAAGGAGTTCTACCAAATTCATTTTATGACACAAATATGGTACTGATCCCAAAACCAGGCAGGTCAAAAACAGAGAAAGAAAACTATAGACCAATCTCCTTAATGAATATAGATGCAAAAATCTTAACTAGGATACTAGCAAAAAGACTCCAGCAAGTCATCACTAGGGTTATTCACTTTGACCAGATAGGATTTATACCAAGAATGCAAGGATGGTTCAATATTAGGAAAATTATCCACATAATTGACAATATTGAAAAGCAAACTGACAAAAATCACATGATTATCTCAATAGCTGCATAAAAAGCCTTTGATAAAATATAACACTCATTCCTATTGAAAACACTAGAAAGTATAAGAATAGAAGGGCCTTTCCTAAAAATAATGAATGGTATATATCTAAAACCATCAGCAAACATCATCTGCAATGGGATAAACTAGAAGCCTTCCCAATAAGATCAGAAGTGAAACAAGGATGTCCATTATCATCTTGATTATTTAACATTGTTCTAGAACCACTAGCAGTAGCAATTAGAAAAGGAAAAGAAATAAAGAAATTCAAAGAATTAAAATTGGCAATGAGGAGACCAAGCTATCACTCTTTGTGGATGATATGATTGTCTACTTAAAGAATCGTAGAGAATCAACCAAAAAGCTAATGGAAATAATCAACAACTTTAGCAAAGTTGCAGGATACAAAATAAATCCCATAAGTCATCAGCATTTCTATATTTCTCCAACCCATTTCAGCAACAAGAATTATAAAGAGAAATTCCATTTTAAATCACCCTAGACAATATAAAGTACTTAGGAATCCATCTGTCGAGACAAACACAGGAACTATATGAATATAACTACAAAACGCTTTTCACACAATTAAAACTAGATCTAAACAATTGGAAAAACATTTACTGCTCATGGGTAGTATGAGCTAACTAATAAAAATGGCAATACTGCTCAAATTAATTTACTTATTTAGTTCCAAACCCACTGAACTACCAAAACACTTTTTTACTGAAAAAGAAAAAAACCATAACAAAGTTCATTTGGAAGAACAAAAGATCAAGGATATCCAGGGAAATCATGAAAAAAAAATGCAAAGGAAGGATGACTTGCAGTCACAGATCTCAAACTATACTATAAAGAGTGGTCATCAAAACAATTTGGTATTGTCTAAGAGACAGAAAGGAGGATCAGTGGAATATACTTGGGACAGTCTATGATAAGCCCAAAGATCCCAGTTTGGGGACCAATATACACTATTGGATAAAAACTGCTGGGAAAATTAGATGACAGTGTGGGAGAGATTAGGTTTGGATCAACATCTCACACCCTACACCAAGATAAACTCAGAATGGGTGAATGACCTGAATATAAAGAAGGAAACTCTACACAGATTAGGCGAACACAGAATAGTATACATGCCAGACCTTTGGGAAGGGAAAGATTTTAAAACCAAGCAAGAGCTAGAAAAAAAAATCACAAAATGTAAAATCAATAATTTTGATTACATCAAATTAAAAAGGTTTTGTATAAACAAAACCAATGCATCCAAAATTAGAAGGGAAGCAACAAATTGGGAAACAATCTTCATTACAAAAACTTCTGGCAAAGGTCTAATTACTCAAATTTATAAAGAACTAAATCAATTGTTCAAAAATCAAGCCATTCTCCAATTGATAAATGGACAAGGGACATTAATGGGCAATTTTCAGTTAAAAAATCAAAACTATTAATAAGCACATGAAAAAAGTGTTCTAAATCTCTTATAATCAGAGAGATGCAAATCAAAACAACTCTGAGGTATCACCTCACACCTAGCAGATTGGCTAAAATGACAGCTATGGAAAGTAATGAATGCTGGAGGGGATGTGCAAAGTGGGGACATTAATTCATTGCTGGTAGAGTTGTGAATTGATCCAACCATTCTAGAGGGCAATTTGTGCTAAAAGACTGTCTGCCCTTTGATCCAGCCATAGCACTGCTGGGTTTGTACCCCAAGGAGATAATAAGGAAAAAGACATGTACAGAAATATTCATTGCTGAGCTCTTTGGGGTGGCAAAAAAATTGGCAAATGAGGGGATGCCCTTCAATTGGGGAATTGCTGAACAAATTGTGGTATATGTTGATGATGGAATAGTATTGTGCTCAAAGGAATAATAAAGTGGAGGAATTCCATGGGAACTGGAACATCCTCTAGGTATTGATGCAAAGTGAGAGTAGTAGAACCAGGAAAACATTGTACACAGAGACTGGTACAGTGTGGTACAATAGAATGTAATGGACTTCTCCATTAGTGGAAATGCAGTGAATCTGAACAACTTGCAGGGATATACAAGAAAAACCACTCTCCACATTCAGAGGAAACACTGTGGGAGTATAAACATCGAAGAAAAACAACTGCTTGAATATATGGGTTGAAGTGATATGGTTGGGGTTGTAGATTCTAAATGAACATCGTAGTGCAAACATCAACAACATGAAAATAGGTTCTGATCAAGGACACAAGTAATACCCAATGAAATTGCATGTCAGCTGCAGGAAGGTTGGTTGGAGGGGCGGGGAGCGAAATAATGTGATTATTGTAACCAAGGATTAATGTGCTAAATTGACTAAATAAACTAATTCAAATGGGAAAAAAAGAAAACATTTTCTTTTATACTTGTTCTAATTTATCCTTACCTGCTTCTTCAAATTCTATGACTCCTCAATCAATCTCTGTAGTTGCATATTTATCCTCATTATCAGTTAAGGGATTTTCTCCTTTTTAAGAATAATAATAGCCAGTATTTATTTAGCTCCTACTATGTGTCAGGCACTGTGCTAAGAGCTTTATAAATATTATCTCATTTTAGCTTCACAATAATCCTGAGAATGCAATTGTTATCCTCATTTTTATAGTAGATTGAAGGAACTCAACTTAGGCTTCCCTCTGAGTACCATCATTACCAAGCAGTCTTTGGGAGTAGCCTTGATAGGCCACTTCATATTTCATAGTCTTCAGATTATACAATTCCAAGTGTTGTTACCTTGAATGTTTGGTATCAATCAGCCTCTTTCTTCCACTTCAATGCTTGTTTTATTACTGGGTTTCTACCTTGTGTATTCCATGTTTGTCCCCAGATGATTTGGATAATTTCCTGAGAAAAATATCATCCTAAACCTGGAATTCTACTGATATAGTGCGTTGTATTGCATTGGGGACAAGCTTTAATAGAAGTAGGCCACTAAATCAAACATAAGGATCCCTGTGGGCACAAACATGCATTAACATAATATGTGTTCTATTGTATTTTTATTTGTTTTGTTAAATAGTTCTCAATTATATTTTAATCTGGTTTGAGCTTCTATTTGACACTTCTGTTGTACAGTATTGAAACCTTTCAACCTGTTCTGGAAGTTGAGCTAGTTCTGTATTTCATGTCCTCATCCTATATCTTGAGAATCACTGATAACTTCTAATTTTAGTTATTATACTATCACCCTCTGTGAAATACCAGGTAATTAGGTTCCAAGAACTTTCTAAATTCCTATTTTGCCAAGAAGTTTGAATAATTTACATTTTCAGGTAAGTTATAGAAATCCTGGACAGAATCACTTAATAGCTCCTTGTCTAAAATATAGAAATAGCTGTGGTTGCATAGATATATAGACTTGAACTGACTGCAGAGAGGAGAACCAAAGGGCAGTGCCTATAGAATGGAAGCTGGAGCAAGGGACATGCAAATGGCAGAAATGCTGCCAAAGTTGTTGGCTCATTTCTTCTATTTCCAAGATGGATATTAGGCCAGAATTATATCTATCTGCCACAACTTAAGAATCTCTCTTGTTTGAGTAGTGTCTGGATTAAGAACAAAAGTTATTTTCCTTGGGTGTTTGTAAATTGAGGATTATCCTTATTTTAATCTCGGAAGCGTAACTTCTTCCTATTAAACAATGGTTATACAAAAGAATATCCCAAATAGAATATAGAGAATGAATCCATTTATCCAAACAAAACAGCCAACAGAAATTTGGGAAATGATGAACTTCCAGGGGCAGAGCCGAGATGGAGGAGTAAACTAAGTGCTACTACATGTCACCACGAGAATCCTCTTTGACCAAGATTAAAAATTGTCATAAAACTAATGCAAGAGTGAAAGAACCAACAAGGAGACAGAGTGAAACGACTTTCAAGAAAAGAAAAACCCAAAAGGTAGACAGACATCATCTGGGGAACTGGGGTGAGAGGAAAACAGAGTCAACAAAAGACTGTAGCAGAGAGGGAAGAGCAAACCAAGACTAAGTTACATCGCCCATGCCACCATCTGCTGTCCTAGGTTTGGAACCTAAGTCCAAGCCAACATCCAGATCCTGATATCCTGCCTGGGAAAATAGTGGTAGAAGTCAACCCAAACCCCTTGAAATTTAAAACCTGTGGAGAAGTCCAGAGTCTCAGACCAAGACAGTCTGGAAAGAAGTGGGCTGATCTGTGTGGGCCAATAGAAAAGCAAGGATTTTCAGTCTGGGATTGGGATAGTACAGTTTGGGGTGGCTGATTGTACCAAGTACTGATATTTCTGCCTAAAGCAGATCTCCAAGACAGGGCAATCAAGGTTGTGCCTGATTGGATCAAGTACACAGAAGGACCAAAAACTTGAGCCTCAGCCTGGGACTAGAATTTGATCAGTCCCTGACCTGATCAAGGTCAAAGTGAGATCAAAAGCTTATGCCCAAACCTGAGGCAAGTCCATAAGCCATCGGCATCTCTAAAGTCAATTGAATCAGTAGGGAGAGGGAGATCCAAGAACTCTTTGCTCTCAGACCCAGAAAATAAGCTGAGAATAATATCAAGCAAAGATTGAAATTTAAGAGGTTACCCCAACTTCCCAAAAACAGAGCCTGCCTACAAAAAATGTAGGGAAACTGAGCAAATAACAAAAAAGGCACCTAACTATAAAGAATTTTATGGAGACAAACAGCAAGGCACAGATACAGAAGGGGACAGTGAAATAAAAGGAAACACACACAAAGTCCAAAATAAAATATGGATTTGATACAAATTTTGGAAGAACTCAAAAAAGACTTCAAAAGCCAATTAAGAAAGGCAGAGCAAAACTGGGGGAATGAAATGAAAGTGATGCAAGAAGAAAGGAAAGTGAGGCAAGAAGAAATGGACCAATTGAAAAAGGAAAACCAAAAACTGACAGATGAAAATCAGGCCTTAAAAGGAATGAAATAACAGAGAAAAACATGAAACAACTTATTGAAAAAATAACTGACCTAGAAAATAGATCTAGGAGAGACAATTAGAGAATTATTGGATTATTTGAAACCCATGATCAAGAATAAACCTTGGACATCATATTACAAGAAATTATCAAAGATAACTGCTAAGAGATCCTTGAAAAAAGAAAAGAAAATTGAAATTAAAAGAATTCACAGATTAGCTCCAGAAAGAAATCCTCAAATGACAACTTCCAGGAGTATAATTGAAAATCTGTTACCCTAAAAAAGAACTACATTTCCTGGGAGCCCACTGACTTCCTGTAGTTATGTACTTCCTGTAGACAGGGTATATTAGGCAATTATGTGGAGGGTGCTGGCCTTTTTTGGTTTCCTGTCAGAGAGTCTGGTGGTGGTAAGTGAGGATTTGAACTAGCTGTTCAGTCATGGGCACGTGGTTTTATTTTGTATCCCTTTTATTCCTTTATTTCTAATGATCATTAATAAATCTCATAAAATATAATATTTTTATTATTGAAATCTAATTTTAACTTTTACATTTATGGCAACCAGAAGTTGGAGACAAAGTTCTCAATTTTCTAAAGATAGCCTAAATAAAAATTTTAAAGCTACATTTCTCCTGCCATGGCTTTTTGCCCCTGCCCCCCTGCCCCCATCTTGAATTCCAAGAGAACTCCGAACTCTCTTCGGAACTGCTGCCCTATTTCTGCTGTTTTTTATTCCCTACTTTTTGCCTGGTTGTTCTCTCTACTTGCCCAGATGTTTTTAGTTTGAGGGATTTAGCCAGGGACTCTTGGCTTGAGCCTGTGTTCCTCAGTTCCTCACTGCTGTCTCTGGTGTTGCTGCTCCTGATTCCACTTGCTCCAGCTGCTAAAGCCCATCAACCTGCTTCTGCTGAGCTCCTGATCCTGAATCCTCCTCCTGCTCTGGCCCCAACCCAGCTCCGGCCCTGACTGCTGGTAGCTACCCCTGTGTCTTCGGAACTCACAAACTTGGAGCCTCATTTTGGGCAGCTGGTAAAAACCAGGGTGTGTTTTCCTTAGACAACAGTTAGCCTCCTAACTCCCTGTCCACGTGGCAGGTGAAACAAACTGCTGCCTAGCCTTTTACCTCAGGTGGGAAGGTGAAAGGAAGCAAAAATTGCAAGTATGGTGTACTCTATGAAAGAACAGTATCTTGCCTATTTCAAACAGCTTCCAGTTTTAGGATTTTTTCCCCCTCTATCATTCTGGGTGCACTGATTCTTTCAATTACCTTGCCTGAGATTCAGGGGATAAATTCATCTCCCTACAACCCTTTGCCATTTGGGCCTGCCAAATCTCTAAGATTCATCCAGTTTGGGATTCCTCAAACCCATGTTCTCCCTCACCATGGGGAATCCCAGAGCTCTGACAAAATGAATCTGAATGGATAGAGAAAGGAACTTTATACAGTCTGGAAGGTGAAAGTTTTAAACCTTTTTAGACTCCATTGTTTTATTAAAAGTCTCTGCATTGTATTGTATTTTGTTGATTGTTTTGTTTTTTATTTAATTTTGTTGTTTTACGTTCATATATTAATCTGATCAATACTATTCTGTTACATGGAATCAATTTAGTCTACTGTGTTTTAACTATTAGACATATTCTGTTACCTTTCCCCTATAACTACTGAGCAAAATATTATAGAATATTGTAAAAGCCCATAAACAGCTTTCTTTCCCCATTTTGCATTTGTTAATTGTCACATAGATGATGGATGGACTCAACCTGGCTAACAACCTTTGAAAAATTTAATGAACTAAATATATCAAATTGAATTTAAGGGGTCTTTAGGCATGATTTTTAGATTTTTTTCAACAACTCTCATTGATCATTTTGCCTACCTCTGAATTATTTGTAACAAGAGGTAAAGAGTCCATTTTAGTAGCTGAAGTGAAGTGCACTTATAATTCCCACCTCCTGCATTTGTAAAAATGTGAATGGATGGAACATAACAATCTCATACCAAAAGAGCTGAGAAGTTGATCCCAGGGAATGGTACCCCTGGATGGCTTCCAAGAGGGAGTATCTCTCATTTGTAACTCCCAAGATTATTCTACCCTTCCATCAGAATGATCTAGATTCTTGTTGACATTTTTTAGACCCAAAGTCAACAGTACAGAGGTTTGGCTTTTTCTAGACACCTCTGCTACATTTTTGTAATGATGGCAGTAATAGATTTTTTGAAATATCTCAGCCATTGTTGTAAGATTGCTATACCTGAAAAACTTGTGACATGTATCTTTTAACTTTAAATGTCATACAGCAGACTCATATGAATCCTAATGATAATGGTTTTTTTTTTGCTACAGTAATTAAATGGGCTATTATAACTTTGGGGATTTTGATACTTTTTGAATGTGCATTACTTGTTGTACTACTGTTCCTCATAAACATAAACTGTTACTTTGTGAAAATCACTTGCACTCACAAAGAGTGGATCATGGTGTGACAAGGAAATCACTTTAAAAGACTGATATATATTAATTTAAGGTCGCCAAGGAATTCAGCTATGTAATTCTTAAATGAAAACTCAAGTCAGCAGTCAACCTTTTATGGAGTTTAATTACAAACAGGAGGAAGAAAGGTATTAGAGATAGAGAGATAGAGGGAGAGAGAAAGGGGAGAGAAGGGAATAGGGCTTAAATACCCCTTCTGTTTAGGCTGGGCCAAAAGGCCCAAGCCCTTAGATAGCTGAGGCAAAGAAAAGAGATCAGTCCCTATCACTCACATGACCAAAATGGAGACACAGTCTCCGGGGCCTCCACCTCCAGCTTTCTTCAGAGCAAGCTTCTCAGAGGACAACCTCTCAGAGCAAAAACTCTCCAACCAACCACCACCTAGTCCTCAGACCCCGCTATCTTTAAGGAAACCATCCAAGTTCCCTCCCCTCAGTTCTCACATCTACCAATCACTGTCCATGTCTTCCCTGTGCCAATGGTGGCTCTACCTTAACCCAGGACCACCCAGAGGTCTGTGGCTTTGCATATGTCTGTTGAAGGTCATATTCTCAAATAATTAAATCTTGATCCTTTGCTGAAGCCCTTCCTAAATCCTGTTACCCTGAGTAGGGTGGAGATTGGAATAATTAAATTTTGATCTATGCTGCAGCCCTTCCTAAATCCTGTTAGGACTGGGTAGGGTGGAGATTGTAATTTCCAAGACCTGGTTCTGTCATTCCAAGTATCTCTATTGTATCAATTCTAAAATCAATCATGACTCAAAGAACTTCCTGTTCTATGCTTAAGCATAGGTCAAAGCCCTTTCCATTGTTCAGCAAAAGGTTTCTGTCCTAAAGTAATCTTAAGAAGGGAGGAGGAGGAACCTCCCATGCCAATGGGGTTCACATTCCAATAGACTATCAGTAAGAAATTTTCCAAGTATGAAATTTCCCAATGGTGAAATTTCCAACATTTATAAGTCTAAGAAATTTTAAGGTTTACAATGGCCAAGTTTGAAGAGGAAATAGTATTTGTATTCTACCTTTCCTTAGCTGACACAGTGTGTCAATGATTGTAACCTATATATTATTTACTTTAAAAACTTTTTTATTATTGTTTTTGCTTGTATGTGCAATATAGTATTTCAGTTTTTCTCTCCTTTTTGTATTTGAAGCATATGTCACCAGTATTGAGAATATTTTCTTAAACTTTTTTGATTTTGCAGTAATATAAGTTTAAAATACATCTGCCTTAATGTCAATGCACACCCAAAAAACTTTAGACTGTAAAAATGATGCCACTGGTTTAAAAAAAATATATAGGACTTTGCTTAATGATTCTGTCTGACTACAGGAGAAGGAAATAGAAAAAGAGCCATTGCACAGTACTAAAGAAGCAAAAAGCCACTTGCATAGTGCCAATTGGACACAAGGTCATAGTAGACCAAACCAATCTTATGTGGATTGATGACATTCTCCACAAAGAGTGCAAGGACTTGATCACGTGTGAGACTCGAGGTTACGGCTGCTTAACATGTATTAAATGTAGGACTTCCTTGAAGGACACACTCTATATCAAATACGTGACATCGATTATTCTGGCTCCATCCTGGTTCCCATTTTCTCTTATAATCTAGTCCCTTTTCTGGCTCTCATAGTGTGGCGAACTTTTTGTGGTCCTGGCTACTGATTGGGTAAATGCATAATTGCTTAAATCATTTTAATTGGGCCCTGATTTAAGGACTTGTTATAGGCTTATTTTTCCTTTACTTAAAATTTTTATACATAAGACTTTGGTAGTGTATATTTCATCCAGAAATTATATTTTCTCTTTTATTTGGATTTTTAAAATGTTTTTCATTTCTCTTGGCAATTGATTCACATACCTCATAACTCAGCCATGTATACCTAAGTGATCCCTGTGTTTTTCAACATACTCTTCAGGGGGAATATATAATTATTCTGAAATGCAAAGTTTAAATTCTTTTAAGATTAATTTTAGGTTAAGAAACATGCTACCTCTCTGAATCCAGAAAGTGAACTGCTTGGAGAAGGCACCATGAAGATGCCTCCACAGACCACACACTGCATCAGAAAATCCGTAGTGAACTTTGGGATGTGGTGATTTGAACTGTGTGGGGTTGAATGAATTTATTTTATTTATTTTCTCTTATGCTGAAGGGAATTGCCCCCTAACTTGCTTTTTGTCAATGTGCCTAGAAATCATGGATTTGTTCTTTTCCTTTTTATCCCCAAATTACTGTAATTTGAAAGTTGATTCTGTTAAATGATCAAATTGGGGAGACTAGCCCCCCAAATTGATCATCAGGGGGAAATATATAATTGAATATCTGTTACCCTAAAAAAGAACTACATTTCCCAGGATCTAGACTACCTGTAGTTATATATTTCCTGTAGACAGGGGATATTAGGCAGTGACGTTGAGGTTTTCAGCCTTTTTTGGCTTCCTGTCGGCAAGCATGGTGCTGGTAAGTGAGGGTTTGGACTGGCTGTTCAGTCATGGGCACATGGTTTTATTTTGTATTCCTTTTATTCCTTTATTTCTAATGATCATTAATAAATCTCATAAAATATAATATTTTTATTATTGAGATCTAATTTTAACTTTTACACAGGAATATAATAGCTAAATTCAAGAGCCACTAAGCTAAGAAGAAAATTCTTCAAACAGTCAGAAAGAAACCATTCAAATACCATGGAGCTACAATTCGCATCACAGAGGACCTAGTGACTTCTACATTAAAGGATCAAAAGGTATGGAATATGATATTCAGGAAGTCAAAAGATTTGCTTTACAACCTAGAGTCGCCTATCCAGCAAAACTGAGTATATTCATTCACGAGAAAAATTGGGCATTAAATAAGATAGATTTCAAAGTATTCCTGAGGAATAAGCCAGACCTAAACAAAAAATTTGAAGTCCAAATATGAGACAATAGAGAAGCCCAAAAAGATAAATAAGAAAGAGAAAATGTAAGGGGACTCATTAAGGTAAAAATGTTTATATATCTACATGGAAAGAGGATTTCTATAACTCTCAAAAATTACTCTTAATAGTAGAGAAGATAGAAGGAATTCACTCAGAAAGAGGGTGGAGAACTATGCTGATTTTGATGATATGTTGCATCTGATGATATGATGTGTATGCAAATTTGATTATATGGAACAATATGTATATATGATATGATATGTATGCATATAAATGATATGTAAAAAAATTAATCAAGGGCTGAAAGAGGTTGTACTGAGAGAAAAGGGAAGGAAGAGATAGAATGGGTGTGAAAAATAGAGGTGTAAAAAATCACTATAGAGAGGGAAAGATAAGGGTGGCAATGGTCCATGCTTAAACTTTACTCTCATTGTAACTGGCTCAGAGAAGGAAAAACAAGGATACTCAGTGGGGTATAGAATTCTACATTACCCTACAGAGAAGTAGAAGGTGAACGAAACAAGGGAAGTGGGAGGTAATTGGAGGGAGGGAGAAGTGGGGGTGGTGACAAAAAGCAAAATACTGGTGAGGAAGAGCAGAGAGAAAGAAAATAGAGCAGGATCTAAAGGGGACAAAAGGATGAATGTCAATATACAGGTAGTAATCATAGATTTCCATGTGAAAACAATGAGTTCAAACATTAAACAGAAGTAGATATCAGAGTGGATTAAAAACAAGAATCCTACTATATGTTGTTTACAAGAAACATATTTGAGGCAGGGTAACACACAGATTTTAGGTAAAAGGCTGGAGCAAAATTTACTATGCATCATCTAAAGTAAAAAAGAGGAGTAGTAATCATGAAACCAGACAAAGCCAAAGTAGAAATTCATCTGATTAAAAGAGATAGGGAAGGAAATTATATTTTGCTAAAAGGTACCATAAATGATGAAGTAATATTATTATTAACATTTATGCACCAAATGCAGCTAGATTTCTAAAGGAAAAATTAAAATAGCTAAAGGAAGAAATAAATAGCAGGACCATACTCATGGGGGATCTCAACCTTCCCCTTTCAAAACTAGATAAATCTAATAAAAAATAAATGAGAAAGAAGGGAAGTGAATAAAATGAGAGTTAATAGATATCTGGAGAAAATTGAACAGGGTTAAAAAGGAATATACCTTCCTCTTAGCAGTACATGGTACATATACAAAGATTGACCATGTACTAGGGCATAGAAATATTGCAAATAATTGTAGAAAAGCAGAAATAATAAAAGCAACTTTTGCAGATCATAATGTGATAAAAATTGTAATAACTTTCCAAGTAAAGGCAAATTTAAAATTAATTGGAAACTAAATAATCTAATTCTTCAAAACTGGTGAATCAAAACAGAAACCATAGAAACAATTATGAACTTAATTTAAAAGAATGACAATACAGAGACAACATATCAAAATCTATGGTAAATAGCCAAAAGAGTACTCAGGGGAAAATTTATATCTCTGAGTGCCTATAGCAATACAGAGCCCATACAGGGAGGAAATCAATGAATTGGGCTTGCAACTTAAAATTTTTTTAAAAGAACAAATTAAAAAACCCCAGAAAAAAGTTGGAAATACTAAAAATTAAAGGAAAAATTAATAAAATTGAAAGTAGAAGAACTATTAAAAACAAATAAAATATTAATCTAATAAAAAAGAAAGAAAAGAATCAAATTAACAGTGTCAAAGATGAAAAGGGTGATCTCACCTCTAATGAAAAGGAAATTAAGGTAATTATTAACTATTTTGCCCAATTATATGGCAATAAATATGACAATATGGGTGAAATGGGTGAATATTTTCACAAATATAAATTGCCTAGATTAACAAAAGATGACATAGAATACTTAAAAAATTCCACCTCAGAAAAAGAAATTGAACAAGTCATCAAGGAATTTCCTAAGAAAAAATCCCCAGGGCCAGATGGATTCACAAGTGAATTCTAACAAACATTTAAAGAATAACTAATCCCAATACTATACAAATTATTTAACAAAATAAGCAAGGAAGGAATCTTACCAAATTCTTTTTATGACACAAAAATGGTACTGATTCCAAAGCTAGGTAGACCAAAAACAGAAAAAGAAAACTACTATCTTAAATAGAATTCTAGCAAAAATTTCACTCACATCAAGAGAAGCATATGTTTGCCAGCGGAGACAGGAAGAGAAGAGCCCAAATCCTTTCCAATCAGTTTAAATACCCCATCTCGATCTCGGCCCAGGTGAGAATTCAGTGATATTACAAAGCCTTCTGGGGAAGTGGAGCAAGGACTTCTGGGGATTGAAGTCCTGGATTCAAGTCTCCATTTTTTACATATCTCTGTGTGATCATTTTTGGAAAAAAAATTAATTTTTTCCCCAAAAGGATCATGAAAACATAATCAACTTAAAGATTACAATAATGTGAGGATAAGAGGGGGAAAAAAGAACAAAACCAATAATTGCTGGACACATTGACAAAAAGCCAGTTAGGGGGAAGTCCCCTTTGGCATGAAAGTATACATACAAATAAATGTTCAATCAACCACACACAAAGTTAAATTCTTGTGCAGCTTGTGATCTGGAGGCTTCTTCATGGTGTCTTCTCCAACAGTTCAGTTTCTGGATTCAGAGAGGTAGCATCTTTCTTTACCTAAAATTCTTCTCAAAAGGAATTTAAACTTTGTAATTTAAATAATAATATTTTTTTACATTTCCCTGTGTTGTGGGTGATTGAAAAATACAGGATCACTTAGGGATGCATGGCTGAGGTATGAGATATATGAACCAATTGGTAAGAGAAATTAAAAAGACATCAAAAAAATCCAAAGAAAAAAGAAAAAAATTCTGGATGAAAATATCAAAGTCTTATGTGTAAAAATTCCAAGTAAAAAGAAAAATAAATCTATAACAGGTCCTTGAATCAGGGCCCAATTAAAATGATCGAAGCAATGATGCATTTACCCAGTCAGTAGCCAGGACTACAGAAAGGTACCACACTATGAAAGGCAGAAAAGGGACCAGATTATAGGAGCCAAGGTTGAGATACTTGGTAGAATGTGGAACAAGGAAGACCTGCCTTTAACACATGTTAAACAGTGGCAACCTCAAACCCCAAACACGTTCAAGTCCTCTTTGTCTAGGCTCAAAATTACAACAATCCCACCAGAATTGAATGGTCTCTTTGACCTTATGCTTGATCAGCACTATTCAGTTTAGCTTTGTGCTTCTTTGGCACTGTGCAATGACTCTTTTGTGCATATCTTGTCCTGGAATCACACAGAATCATTAAGCAAAGGCCCATAATTTTTAAAATAATTAGTGGCATCATTTTTATAGTCTCTAGCTTTTGGGGCATGCATTGACAAATGTATTTTAAACTTATAGTTCTGAAAAGTCAGGAAGTTAAAGAAAATCTTAATGCTGGTGTCATGTACTGCAATATAAAAAAGGAGAGAAAAAAAGTGAAAACGTATATTGCAGATGCAATAAAAATATAATAATAAAAGAATTTTTTAAAAAATTCAAAAATATAGCTTATAATCACTGACACACTGTGTCAGCTAAGAAAATATAGAATACAAGGCTTTTTCACCAAAAATGAGATCCATTTTCTCTTCATATCTGTCCATGATCCACTGTAAGTATGAGCAGATTAATTGAATAGTAGTACAAATATGTAGATATCAATATCCCCAAAATTCTCAATAGCCCAATTAATTACAATAGTAAACAAACACACAATCATATTTCACATAAGTTGCTATATGGTATTTTTAAAACCTAAGAATTGATGGATATTTTTCACAAGTTTTTTACAAACATAGCAATCTTTCAACCTTGGTAATAAACATATTATTAAACAAAGTAAAACTCATTTTGGGTTTAGAACATAATCAAGAAATCTATATATCATTCTGGTGGAAGTAAAATAGTGAGCTGAAGAGTATGAATGAGAGATGCTCCTTTTTTGGAGGTTTTTTAGGGGTACAAATGCCCTGAGATTACCTGCCCCAACTTCCATTCACATATTTAGAAATTTGGGAAAGTTTGGGGTTATAATTGTACTTCATTTCAACTACTAGAATTGGCCTTACCTCGTGGTAGGGGCAGGCAAAATAACCAGAGGTTGTTAAGAAAAAATCCCAAAAATCATGTTTAAAAAACCCTTAAAATCATTTGAGATATTTAGCACATTAAATTTTCCAAAGGTTGTTAAAGCAATTATAACCAGTTCTGATGAAGTCCATCTATCCTCTATGTGACAATTTACAAAGTCAAAATAGAAAGGCTGTTTTTTTCATATATGGGCTTAATTACAATGATCTCGATATGGTTATAGGGAAAAGCAACAGAATTTTAAAACTCAATACATTAAATAAACACTATAACAGAATAATATTGAATGCAGTAATATATGGACTTAAAATCACAAAGTTATATCTTTAACAAAACAATTGGGAAAATGCAATAGAAATTACAGAGATTTGTATAAACCATTGGAGTCTGAAATGCCTTAAACCTCCAGTCTCTTTAAAGTTCCTTGGGTTATTATCCATTTAGATATTTATTGTCAGAACGCAAAGTGGTAAGGGGTAAGCAATGAGAGTTAAGGGACCCATCCAGGGCCACACAGCCATGAAGTGTGTCAAGCCAGATTTCAACCACAAATCTCCTGTCTCTAGGCCTGGCTCTCAGTCCACTGAGACACCCAGCTGCCTCCCCAAAGTTAGCTAAAAGGTTGTACAGAGCTGAATATTTTCCCTGACATGCAGGTGAAGTCAATAAAAGGATCAATGCAATTAAAAGATATCCTTGTAAAATAGCCATGCTTTTAAGTTCCTGCTTGAAAAAACCTTTCTTCTTTCCCTCTTGTCTCTCTCCCTCTTATGTTCCGATCCACCCACGTGGAGCCAATACCCCCTTTTGTTACCAGCTAGTAGAAATGAGTCCTGAGTGATGAGTGATCTGCTCCAAGGCTAGAGTTTGTTGGGCAGGCAGGTCACCAGGTGATTGCAATCTAGGTTGAATCAGAGGAGCCAGGTGAACGAGAGAGAATATGGGGTGGGCAGGGCTGCCAAACCAGTCTGGAGCTGATGGCTGCAGGCAGGCAGGGAGAAGCAGCCAAGGCGGGTGGGGTGAGCTATCTAATGGCTGGAACGAGCAGCCGCTTTGTGAGGGTAAAAAACCTTGACCAGAGAAACGTGGCTTAAAAAAAAATTCTAGGCAGTAGCTATTAAAGGCTGAATTAAAGATCAGTAAAGAAAAGAATCAGAAGATTGAGAGTATTTCGTTTTCCCGACATGGTAAGCCAAACTGTAAAGATTAAAATTTGGGGGGGGGGGAACTGATAGAGGTAGAAATTAGTTTCTCTCTGCAAGGAGTATTATTTTTATGAGATTTATTGAAGATTAAAATATAAAGAAAATACAAGTAAGAGAAGCATGTGCTAGGTGGGCCATGAGGCCCACCCAAATTTCACTCACATCATGAGACATGTCTGTTTGCCAGCAGAGACAGGAAGAGAAGAGCCAAAACCCTTTCCAATCAGGTTAAATACCCCATCTCGATCTTGGCCCAGGTGAGAATTCAGTGATATTACAAAGCATTCTGGGGAAACAACATAGTTAGATTTATTGTACGGCTTCATAGTGTGTTAGATAAACTTTACTCTGTAACTACTGAGCCTTCTAGTCTAAAACCTTCTGAAAAGTAGTCTGCCTACAAACAAGAGCAGTTTAGATGGAGATGAAAGAAGACATGAGGACACATTGCTACCTCTAACTGTTTCTAGCACTTGATCTGAAAAAAATGATTCCAGAGTTTCTACAAATCCACAAGATCATAGAACTTCTATCAGGCAGCCTTATGATGATGGATCAGCAGCTTGACTAATGTCAACAGTTAAACCTCTTCCAGAGCTAGCCTTTGAAGATGTGACTGATATTAAACCAGAACTAGATGATCTCATTCATGAAGACCTAAATTTCATCCATGAAAATACTCTCTTATCACAGAAAAAAACCTATTGTGACAGTTACATATAGTTCTTCTCCAGTCATTCTGTTGAAATCTACTGGCCTCCAGGAAGTCAAAATACAGATGGTAGTGCACATTTACATGGGCTGCATTTGCAGCAGAATAATATTCAGACTGGCAAGCAACTTGACATACAGACCAATACAATATTGAAACAATACATCTGTGTGAATCAAAAGCATTTAGTGGCTTAGCAGAGACCTATAGGACTATCATCAAAGCAAACTCTGATAAAATAAGCAATAAGGAAGAAAATTTTCAAAAGAGAAAGTTACCTGTGGTAAGTTCAGTTGTTAAAGTAAAAAAAATAATAATAATGGAGAAGAGGAAGAAGATTATGGATTATATATAGGAAGTATGTCCAGCAGGGTATCCGTGTAAGCAAAGCCAGAAAGAAGGCCTTCACCCCACCATCCAAACAAGCTAATAAGAACTTAATATTGAAAGCTATATCTGAAGCTCAGGAATCTGTTACAAAAACAATCAGCTATTCCACAGTCGGATAATTCCAGTTTCTCCCCGAACTTGTACTGCTCAGGAAGAATCTCTAATAGAAGTGGTTCAGGGGCAAAGCAGTCTCCTCATATTAATTCACCCAATTCAACTAGAGGAAGCAAAAGAACAGAGTTTAGAAAGAATTAAATTTGAGATGAGTGAATTGAGTATTACAGAGAAACTGCCAGAGTATTAGCTTGCCTGCAAAAATGGGGATGAATCCATTCAACTTTGTTCTACAAAGTTTTTCCCAATTGTAAATTTGCTGGGAAATGCTTGTTTATTCATCCAAACTGTAAATAGGTTGCAAAAAAACTGTTGCAAAAAAAAAGTTGTAAATTAGATTGTTCCTACACTCATACCAGTAGACGAATACCAATGCTGCCTCCCAAACCAGCACCAACACTAATATCTTCCAGTAGTCAGCTTTGCCATTACTTCCCTGATTGTGAGAAAATGGAATGCCCCTCCTATCACCCCAAACACAATAGGTTAAGCACTCAGTGTATGAGACCTGACTGCAAATTCTACCATCCAGCAATTACTGTGCCACCACATCTTGCCTTGAAATGGACTCTACCTCAAACCAGTGAATGACAACCAGACATAGTTGCTAGAAAATCATGGATTTTAAAGCTCCCATCTTTGAATTCTACTGGTGAAAGATATTCTACAAATTTATCAGCTCTTTTGAACTTGAACTTTTCATAATGTGAAGTTTGTTGTCTATTTGAAGTATCTAATTTTTCAAATTTGTAAGTTTTATTAAGTGGTTTTAACATGGGTTTTTTACTATGAAGAGAAGTCAGTGAAAGGAAAAAAAACTTACTTTAAATTCCATTAAAATATTTTGAGTCATGGTTTGTATCCTGCTACTGAAGGACCAGCCCTGGAAACTATTTTCTCCCTGACCCCCTTGCCCCTAGAGCCCCTGCAGTCAAGTTACTAAAGAATCAGTTACCACACCCTGGAATATGCTAGGAACTGATAAGGACCCCAGCCCCAGGAGTTCCTGTTCACTCCCCCCACCCCAGGAATTCCTGTGCATTCCCTCTACCACAAAAGTGTATAAAAAGCCTGCAAACCCCAGACTCAGGACCAGCCATTTTTAGAGTGCTGAGCCCAAACTGCAGTTTCTTTAATAAACTCCCTCCTGTGTGTTACATTGTTGGTCTCCTTTCATCCTTGGGATCGATTAACCAGGCACTTCACTACTTTAAGTCCCAGTGTTCATAAAGTTAGAATCTGATAGTGAAGTTATCATCTAAATAAATTAAAAGACTGAATGCATCATTTTTATGAGGCCTATATTAGTGCTATGAATATATAAAGACAGTTGCCCTTAACCAGTTTGAAACCTGAAATGTGCAGGGGAATACTAAGAATAAAAATAGTGTTGGGTGAAACATCAAATTATTTTTCTTCTATTTTGATAAGCATGGAAATACATAGATGTAGACCCTGCAGTTTAAATGTAGCCTCATTGCTTTGTAAAGTGTTTTTTGAAAGTCAAATGTGATCCACTTACCAGAGTCAGAGCAAATTTACTATTAAAAGAATAAAGGGGGAAGGGGTGGTGGGAGTCTGTTTTGTTTGTTTTTAGTAAAACATTTAGAATGGCAACTGCAGGGAAAAAAACCCCTAACCTTTTTATATGAATACAATATGATCTAAATAATTATTTAAATACTAATTGTGCATAAATGGGCCAAGTCAATATAATAAAAATGACAGTTTTACCTAAATTACTTATTTATTCAGTGTTGTTAACTTGGAAAAAGAATAGAACTACCACGTAGTCCAAAAACCCACTCTTTAATCAGGAAAAAAGAGATAGGGCTCAAATATTCTGGTCATCACACAGAACCAAAGGCTCAGGGAACCACATCCTTGGGAGAAGACACCACACCAGAACACTCTCTCCACCCTGGGAGAAAACACACTAGATGCTTTCTCCAAAGAGGAAAGGAAATTGGGAGTCCTTATATCCTCTGGATAATTAGCTATCACAAACAGGTTTGTAAACCTCTTTGTAGCCAGCAACCAGGGTATTAAGAAGCATCAGCTGTAACAAATCAAAGGCAAAGGTCAAACTAAGAATCTGGGCTTCATAAGAGGAAAACTCATTCAATAGAGAAGCCTTCAAATAAAAAGGTGCTTAACATTCAAACCAAAATAGAGGTACTTGGCACTGGGGTTTCTCAAAGTTAAGGGTAAACTGAGTCATCCAAAAATTCACATTGACAGTGTCATCTCAATTAAATTACTAAATTTATTTAATCCAGCAAGAAAAAACAATAAGATTCATTTGGGAGAACAAAAGATCAAGAATATCAAAGGAATTATTATTTTCAGTGGAAAGGAAGGAGGAATAAACCCTAAGTTTATTTATTAAGGAATAAATCAAACTGTTGTCAACATGGAATCTAGGAATCCCAAATTTGTTACCTAGTGAGATCTGATGAACCCCAATTTTCAGGATTAGCTTGTAGATTGGAGACCTCAAAGCTTGTACTTGTTCCCTGTTCCCATGGGAATCTACACTGAAGGGAATCCCAACTTAGAAGTTTCAGACTGAGTGGGGGACCCTCAGGGAAATGAGAATCCTGGTTGGGTGAAATAAGTATATGCTAAGGATCCTCTTTGTTTTAGGTAGTCTCCCCTATTGTATTAGAACCTTTCCCAAGAAGATCCACACCTGAGCAGGAACCATCCTTCAGTATCTATTGTAAGCAGCCCCTTCTCCTACACCCTAGCCTCTAGCTATGATTCTTTTCCCAAGCTTGATTGTATCCTGTCAGTGTAGTTTGAACACTCCCATTTTCCTTGTAGCTATAGTGATGTCAATCATCTTTCCCTGCCCCTGGACTCCCCAAATGGTATATAGGTTCCCCAAATTCTTTTGTTCCTCAGAGTTGTCATCTAGCATTGTGGCGCTCCCTAGGGATAACATTCCCCAGAATCCAGGGTTTGCACCCTGAAAAGGTTGTGGCGCCAACTCTGAGTAAAGGGCCAAATTGGACTTATCCTTATCCTGTGTAAGACTTGGTTTTTCTGACTATTTAATAGTTCTGTGTTATTTCCAAGTTAACACGGTCTATTGGAATTTTTGGAGGAGATATCCCATGGGAATCTTAAATTAAACCTATCCAAAACAGAGCTCATCATCATTCTTTTCTCAACCCTCCAATCTTCTGAATTTCACATAATTGTCTGTGTTACTACTATCCAGTCAGTGTTCACAACCTTTGTGTTATTCTTAAATCCTTTCACTCATCCCAGATATCCCAATTTTGGTATTTCTGCCTTTAAAGTATTTCTCTTTCCTTTTTTCTACTGACAAAGCTACCATCTTAGTATAGCTTCTTATAGGATTCTTAGCATCTCTCCTATGGACAACTATCCCCTCAACAACTGCAATAACTTTCTAATTAGTCTTGCCACTCCAAATATTACAATCCATTTTTCACAAACCTGGCAAAATGATTTTACTAAAGCATAGATTTGATCATTTCACACCTCTTTTAACACCTTCTTCTCCCAATTCATATACTCCAAATGCTGCCTTTTATAGATAGGATCAAGTTTTCTGGCAATTAAAGATCTTCACATCTGTACCTCCCTACTTTTCTAATCATTTCGTGCTTTACTCTGCTCCCCATACTCTATGATCCATTTATCCTCATCAACTTGCTGTTCCTTGCATGACACTACATCTCCCCTCTCCATGCCTAGAATGCTCTCTTTCTTGTCTCCCAGAATCCCTATTTTTTTTAAAGACTCAGTTTAAATACCCTTTTCTTGACTATGGACTTGACTAGTCAGTCCAAAAAGACTTTTCCAAGTTGAGCTAACCAATACTGGAGTGCAGTTCCTTCGTTCTCCAACTTCTAGGGCATCCAGATTTTAAAAAATACCATAAACAGACCAAAATAAGGTGTTCAAGTACCAAGGACTATTATAAGGATTACACAAAACAGTAAGTGTCCCTTATACAGGAAAGAAAAACTTGAAACATGATATTCTAAAATATAAGAGATAAAGGTCTATAGTCAAGGATCTTGCAAAACTAAATATAATCCTTGTAAGTAGGTATAACTCTAACCCAAAGGCATTCAATTGCAATTTGGAGGAAATGAGACACTCATTAGTCATTGAATAAAGGAAGTTCAAATACAAAAAGGATATACAGCAAGAATACAATGGCATTTAGCTTCTCTGAATATATCCCTTCATCTCTATCTGGAAAGATATCTGCTTAGTAGGCTGTGAGAATATGAAGACTCACCTGCTCTTAGGAAACTATCAAGTTTGAGAGGCATCACTTATAAGTGGCTTTACTTGCCCCAAGATACGAAGCTGTGTCAGGGAAGCTTTGGGGGAAAGAGTTGGAGAAGTCAGATGCTAAATCAAGAAAATACTGGACCTATTATAATCCTATAGGGCAGGGGAGGCATGTAGGCCTTTAATGGAATAGAGAATTTCTAAGCATTTTTGATGAAAAGACCAGAACTGAGTAGAGGTAGAAATGGAAATTATGATACCAAGAAAAACACAGAAAGTTACATATATTTGCAAAATTAAAAAGGAATATGTAGGGGGAATTACCTCTCAATGGAGCATGAGAAATAACTGTCTTCTCAGAACCCTCATATGTTTAAGGGCTATAGGGAAAGGTTAAGATGACAAAAGGTCTTCAAAAGGTTTTGTTTTATTTTGTTTAATGGGTCTAGAAGAAGACAAAATGAAAGGGAGAGGAGCTGAGAAAGAAGGTGATCACTATTGCATAATAGAAGTGCACAAGGTAAAGAGTATATAGTCATGAAGAGATGGAGGGAAAGGGCATCTGGAAAACCTCATTTTCATCTGAATCTGGATTTGATAAAGGAAGATTGAAACCAATTATCCAATTGTTCCCTCTTTATATCCCACCTTACATATTTTGATATAGAAATACATTGAACTTGAAAGGAAATTCAGAAGAAGCAGTGATGAACAAGAAAGGAGTGTAATAAAGGAAATAAAAAAGAACAAAAACATAAGATTGGAGTGGAGTAAGGAAAAGAAAAGAGTTGTAATAGAGAAAATATAGGCTGCTTCACTTATAAGTCACAAGTATTTGAGAAATGAGACTTTTAGCAGAGAGTCTTGTAAAAAATTTTTTTGCACCATTATGATTACTATATATTACTCTCCATCCTATTACCCCACCCCCATTTAGTTCTGACTACCTCCCTCAATTTACCCTCTTTTCTATCAATCCTATCTCTTTCTCCTATCCCCTTGCCCTTCTACTTTCTGGCAGGGTAAATTAGATTTCTACACCTAACTGATCGTATATGTACTTCTCTCATTGAGCCAATTCTGATGAGAATAAGGTTCACATTCTTCCCCTCTCAACTCTCTATTTTCTCCTACACTATAAAAACTCTTATGCCTTTTTTATGGGTGATATTTTTCTATGATATTTTTCTCTTTCTTCCTCCCAATGCATTCCTCTTCCTCATGCCTTAATTTTATTTTTTTACTATCGTCCCATCAAATTCAACCTCACACTTTTGCTCCTATCTACATATACCTCCTTCTAACTACCTTAATAATGATAAAGTTCTTAGGAGTTACAAGAATCATCATGTAGACATATAAACATTTTAACCATATTGAATCTCTTTTGATTTTTCTTTCCTGTTTCCTTTTTATGCTTCTCTTGAATCTTATATTTGAAAGTCAAATTTTCCATTTAGCTCTGTTTTTTTCTTCAGGAATATTTGAAAGTACTCTATTTCATTGAATATTCATTTTATCACCTTGAATAACTAAGCGCAGTTTTGCTGGGTGGAAGTCCTAGATCCTTTGCCTTCTTGACCTCTAATCCTTAGTGTAAAAGCTGCTAAGTCTTGTGTTATCCTGATTATGACTACTATGTTTGAATTATTTCTTTTTGCCTCCCTGCAATATTTTCTTCTTTGGCCTGGGAGCTCAACAATTTGGCTATAATATTCCGGAGAATTATCTTTTGGGGGATCTCTTTTAGGAAGTGATTAACAGATTCTTTCAACTTCTATTTTGCTCTCTGGTTCTGGAATATCAGATAGTTTTCCTGGGCAATTTCTTAGTAGATGATGTCTATATTCTTTTTTCTTATAGCAAGGCTCTCAGGAAGTCCAATAATTTTTAGATTACCTCTCCTAGATTTTTTTTTTCAAGGTCAGTTGTTTTTCCAATGAAAAAGCTCTTGAGATACAACACCTCTTTCTTTGAAAAACTTTAGAGATCAAAGGAATAAGTGTATCTTTTCTTAAGGTAGTAAAAAAATTCATCTGAATCCAAGAACAAACATCATATGTAATTAAGAAGAGATAAAGGCCTTTAAAATAAAATCAGGGATAAAGCAAGTATCTTCATTATCGCTATTATTCTTTTTCACAGAGCTAGAAATACCTGCAGAAGTAAGAAATAAAATAACAATAACAAATAAGAAAAGAAAAACAAGTTGAGGGAACATGTAAAGGAAAAGGAATAAAATTACTTATTTTTGCAAATGATATGATGATATACTTAGAGAAACCTAGGAAGTCAGCTAAAATTAATTGAAATAATCAATAACTTTGACAGTGTTTCAACATATAAGATAAATTCACAGATATCACCAAAAGCTATAAAATATTTGAGAATGCATATACACCAAGATATAATCAGGGACAATATGAATCTAATTATAAAATATTCTTCATAAAAATAAAAACAACTAAAAAACTGGAGAAAGTGCTTATAGATAGGTCAAGCCGTATAATAAAAAATGACAAAACCAACTAAATTTACTTATTCAATGACATACTAAAATAGCATCGGGTTATTTTATCTCTTGAGGGAAGCTGGTGAGGCGTTAGATTGGGAGTCTTCCACCTGCCCCAAAGGTTTCCCACTATCCCCAAATTTCCATTTGTGTTAGTATTAAACAACTTATGCCTCCTGCTGCCAGCCCAATCTCCCAATTGGGATGTGGAAAACCTCTATCTACTCTTTGAATTCAGGCCTCTGTCTCCTGCTAAGCCTGACTTTTATTTTTATATATTTTTAAAATTTTATTTAATTGATTAAGAAACATTTCCCATGATTATGTGATTCATGTTCTTTCTCTCCCCTCCCATAGCCAATGCAATTCCACTTGGTTTTACATGTGTCATTGATCAAGACCTATTTCTACATTATTGATATTTGCACTAGGATGATCATTTAGAGTCTACATCCCCATTCATATCTCCATCCACCCATGAGATCAAGCAATTGTTTTTCTTCTTTGTTTCTACTCCCACACAGTTCTTCTTCTGGATGTGGATAGTGTTCTTTCTCATAAGTCCCTCAGAATTGCCCTGGATCATTGCATTGCTGCTAGTAGAGAAGTCCATTACATTCAATTGTGCCACAGTGTATCTGTCTTTGTGTATAAGGTTCTCCTGGTTCTTCTTCTTTCACTCTGCATCAATTCCTGGAGGTCTTTTCAGTTCACATGGAATTCCTCCAGGTCATTATTTCTTTTAGCACAATAGTATTCCATCACCAATAGATACCACAATTTGTTTAGCCATTCCCCAATCGAAGTGTTATGGGCAGGAAAGATACCTTTTGGGCATCGGGAAGGATGCCTTTTGCAAGCATGCAATGACTCCAAAACTTAGCTTAAAAACAAAAAGATTTATTAATTTAGAAAGTAATGTTGAGAGTGGCCAGGAGGATAGCAAGGTAGAACAGCAAGATGGGGAGCAGTTCCCTGGGAGGACAGCATGAAAGGAAAGGCTGTTCCCCCATGGGGACAGCATGGATGGAGGGGCTGTCCCCCAGACGACATCAGTTCTGGGGATTATATACTCTTTAAAACAGTTAGTCACTCAGGCATGAGGTGGGGTGATCATACTGGGGTCTGCCTCGGGACATAAAGATTCCTTAGTTTTAGGGAACAAACAGATGTCTGATAGGATTGAGGTGTGGCTTAAAGGTGCATCTTTCTGTCCATCTAGAGGACGATCAAAGATCAAAGGAAGGTAGTCATCTCAGGACCCTAGAGGGGTCATTGGGTGTTTTTAGGCTCAGAGTCAGTAAAAACAAGGGAGTTCCCCTGACAATAGTTCACCTGGGTTTCTGGGGGTACAGTGCCCATGTCAGAAGGACATCCCCTCATTTTCCAATTTTGGGGGGGTATAAACCCAGCAGTGGTATGACTGAATCAAAAGACAGACTTTTAGCACCCTTTGGGCATTGTTCCAAATTGCCATCCAGAATGGGTGGATCAATTCAGCAATGCATTAATGTCCCAATTTTGCCACATCCCCTACAACATTTATTACTTTCCTTTGTTGTCATGTTAGTCAATCTTCTGGGTGTGAGGTGGTAACTCAGAGTTGTTTTGATTTGCATCTCTCTGATTATAAGAGATTCAGAATACTTTTTCATGTGTTTATTGATAGTTTTGATTTCTGAAAATTGCCTATTCAATGTCCCTTGACCATTTATCAAATGAGAAATAGCTTGATTTTTTGTACAAATTTTTTCTAATTCAATAAAAAAGTTTCATGGTAGTTTGATAGGTATGGCACTGAATAAGTTAATTAATTTGGGTAGGATTGTCATTTTTATTATGTTAGCTTGTTTGTAAAGACAAACAACTCTGAAATATGGAGGAGCCTGGGACAAATTAGGCACACTGAGGAAAAGCAGCCAGAAAAGACATGCTTGTGAGTTTGCCTGAGACTCTTGGCAAGGCTCTGCTTACAGCACAGCTGTTCTCTAGATTGTAACTTAGATAAGAAAGTATTCCTCCCCCAGTATGGTCATCATCAAAACACTATCCCTTCTTCATTCTGAAGAGCAAAGAAGTTTTTGTAATATCATGACTGTAAGAACAGCAGAATAGATTAGCTGTTAGTCTTTCTCAATTTGCTTATGTTTGTAAAGGAACCCTGGGAACGTTCTTGTGTGAACTAATTTCATAAACAATATTCTGTGGGAAAGCAACACCCCCCCAAGAATGATTAGCATTTCACTCTCTATAAAAGTCTTCCTTTTTGTCATAATAAAGGGAGATCATATAGCACATGCATCTTCCCATCTGGCCCTTGTTTTGTTGTCTCTAAATCTATCTATCCCACTCTCTTTCTACTTTTTCTCTCAACCTTGAAACCTTGGTACTCTACACATAGTTTTCACAACACTGAAAGAATTAGGAACTCTGATTAGTTTAAAGACCAACTGAAATCCCAGAGTACTAATGATGAAACATTCAACCTACCTCCTGATAGAAAGGTGCAGGATTCAGAGAATAGAATGAGACTTTTTTTTTTAAACAGGACCAATATAGCAATTTGTTTTATTTGACTATACATGTTTGTACTCCACAATGGTTTTGTTTTTTCTTCATTCTCAGGGACAAAGGGGGCATTGTAGGGGATGGAAATTGTTGCTGATTAAACAAAATAAAATACAATTTTAAAAAGAAATAGAATGATTTATATTTTTATGTTTAATATTCTTGCTAGACTTTGAATTCTCCAGGGAAGAAGAATGAAGAATTCTTTTAATTAATCTATCTTCCTAGCTATGGTAAGCACAGGGTTTTCCCTTTATTCTTTTACCTTCTTTACATACACTGATCATAGCCTCTTGTCAGTTACATTTGTCCTTGTACCTTATCCAGCATAATTTTGCATGCAGGAACTATCCAATTGTTATTTATTAGATTGAATGGAATTTAAGGCCTTATTCATGCTGTCAATATCCTGAATCCAGGTGCCTATACATGTTCTTTGATATCTGAGCACTCAGAACCAACTTCTACCTGAATATCAGATCTGTATGAAGGTGGAGGAATGATGGTAAAGATCCTTCATTCTCCTAAAAGTTAACTGAAACCTAAAGCCTGATCAAAAATTGAGGAGAAAATTTTCTCTTCTCTGCCAAAGCTTCTCAGGCCAGAAGATAAATAAAGTGAAAAAGGATTGGTAGAGGGACAGTCATGGAGTGGTGTGATTTGAGGCAAGCCAATCAATGTATATGAGTTTCATTTTACTCATTTGTAAAATGAGAAGGATAACCTCTAAGGTTAGAATTTCTAAATCTAAGTCTCATGATTTTTTTTTGTTAATCCATGAGCACTGACCACCTAAATTCTAGCCTTAGTTCTGCCAATATTAGTTCTTTATGTTACTTTTGGAAAATTACTCATTCTCTCTGAGTCCCAGTTTCCTCACTGCAAAATAGTCATAATAATTCTTACCTGATATCCCATCCTCTAAAGGATTCAAAGAGGGAATGAATGGGAAAGTACTTTTTGTGACCAATTTTGGTCCCTTAAAACAGATGCCAAAACACTATTGTCTCTTATTAATAGGAATTGAAGGAAGGTTGCTATGCTTAATGTATTTTACTTTTTAAAAGAAAAAGTTCTATATATGAGGTGGTAGTAGAGATATTATTTTATTAATTATTGATATAAGAAACAAAAGGTATCAATACAAATTTTAAAAAATTGCTTTCCAATCTGTAGAATGTAGATACTATAAAAATGTTGCTAGGTAATATGAAGACTCACTCAATTAAAAGATTTTATGATTCTATGAAAATTGTGTTCTACTACCAGAAACTCAACTTACAAAATATACTATGTATATGCACACAAGTACATGTGCACACATTTGCACATACTCATGGGTAAGAGAACCATTAAAAGTCTCAGGAAATGTCTCTACATACTCCAGGTTACCTGGAAGAAAGAAGTATTGCTTTTAAAAAATAGAAGACTTTTGAGATAAGGGAAAGATGAGGAGGAGGAGAAGGAGAAGAAGAAGAATATAGATCTACAGAGTCACAGAGGACTCCTTTATCTGTGCCAGGAGATAGGAAGAAAGTAGAATGAGGAACACCAGAAAAAGGAAAGAAAAACAACTTGAAGCTAAAAAATATTTGTAGCCCTTCCCAAAGAGAAGGAAGCTGAACTTTCTGAGGAAGAAACAGCTGTTAGTATCCAAGAAATGATAGTGTCAGGAAAAAGATTGTCCAGAAGTAAAGGTCACTAGAAAACTAGTCAAGGTGGTTGTTGAAGCTATTATTGGTGAATCTAACATTAATTATGGAGACATCTATTATCTTCCAGGGGCAAATGATCAAATCATGACAAAGCAGCTCCTAAGACTTATTAGATCTGATAACCACTACCCATTTCTAGTGATATACATGGGCCCAAATGAGTATCACTTTGGTAGAAGAGAGCATTATGTAATTCAGAAACACTAAAGTTTTTTAAAACTTAAATTTCCTTTTTTGAATTAATAAACATTTATTTTTTCTCCTTACCTCTTACTACAGCCTCCCCCCCATTATTTTCTTCGGTGTTTTTTTTTGGTCCTCCATTTTTATTTGGCCAATTCTAATTTCCAAGTTATTTAACTGATCATTTATTTTATTTAATTTTTAAAAATTTCTTGTCAAGTTTTTCCATGAGGTGATTTGGGGCCTGACATCCTTTGAACTTTTACATATTTTTTTCCATTGCTGCCCTCTTCTGCAATTATGTTTTATTTTCCCTATCACTAAAGTAACTTTCTAAGGTTAGGTTTTTTTCTTTGTTGTTTGCTCATTTTTCTAGTTATTTTTCCCACCTTGTACCTCAGTGTTGAGATTATGCTCTGCTCCTGGAGTGGAGGGAGCACTGGTCCAAGTTTACAGCTTAGGGTACACTGGGCTGTTTTTGGGTCCTTCGATGTACACTTCTAAGGGGTGGACTGACTTCCTTCTTGTGGGGGGAGGCTTGCAGTAGGTTTTTTTTTTTTAACAGTTGCATTCTGTTTCCCATGCTTTTGGTTTCCCTGCCATCTCCTATGCTGGGTTGCCCCTAACTCTGCCCTTTTGTTACCTCAGGCCAAATGGAAGTAGATAGGGCTAGGGGCTGCTTCTTCACTCTGCTTTCTAGTTTCTTCAGGTTGTTTGATAGCTCAGTGCTGCTCCAGGAACTGTTATTTCATTGTTTCAGGTTGCTTAGCAGCAAGTAGGTTTTCTCCCCAACTGGCTGCCTTATTCCTTCAGGCCATGTGGAAGAATTCTGGGCTACACTGTGCAGGCTCCTTCTCACCCCAGTGAGATGTGTCCTTCCTGCTTTCCTCTGTTTTGAGGCACTTTATTTTCTTTTTTTTTTGTGGGTTTGGAGAGTTTGGCAGGGCTGAATGCCCCTAATTCAGCCATCTTAGCTCCCAACATTCATCTCTTCCTCTCCCATTTACCCTTGGACTAAATATGCATAGTCAAGCAAAACAAATTCTTCATTGTCTACAACCAAAAAACATATTCCTCATTCTGTATCTTGAAGGCATTACCTTTCCAGTAGGAAGTAAGTAGCAGGCTTGATCATCAGTCCTGGAGAATCATGGTGAGTAGAATTGATCAGAATTCTTAAGGTCTATTGTTTTTCTAGTTTATCCTTTCTCTGTTCAACAGTCTATTTTTCCTAATCATATACCCTTCTATTTGATATCTTTTCTCTTCTACATTGTCCCTTCTCTGGAACCCTCCATATTGGGTAACTTCTATTGCAAGAATGTTATGGGCTATAAATTTCAAATTTTCTATCTGATTGGCAGAAACCTACTTGATATCAAACCCCCTCTTATCTCATACAACTCCATCCCATCCTATCTGATGGAGCAGTAGTGATTAAGGAACTGCCATAAACTTTTAAGATGCTATGATCTTAGAGCTCTGAGAAAGTCCCAGAGTTGAGAAAACTCTTCTGAAGCATAAACCCAGTAACCCCAGACCATTTTAGATTCACTTTTCCTGACATGTCCTGAAGACCACCCCGTCCAAGGCTTTATGCAAAGACCCAATTGTATCTCTGACATTTCACAATCTTACTTTATATATGACCCATTATGAAGGAGCTCAGTGAGCTATCCTAATTTGAAGATGCCAGACCTAGACCTATTTGTGGGAGGAGGGGTGGATGAATTGCCCTAATTTGGAGGTGTAACTGACTGCCCTAGTATCCTATCCTTGTCCCTACTTCCTGTAAAATTAAATAATTTCTCCTTTTAGGCCTTCCCTTAAATATATCAAATAAATAGCCTATTGATTTTCAAAGAAACTAGCTTTCTTAATTATTTTACAAAATCCTTTTGTTTTTAGCAGTGAGCCTTAATATTATGAAGTCTTTGGCAAGAAACTGCAGAACTTAGAGGCATAGCTGATATATTCATCACTGCTATGAATAGGAGGCAAGGGCTTCAGAAGAGCAAGGCAAATCTGAAATGAGAACATCTGGTTAAGAAGATGGTGTGTGGTAAGGTAGATAGTATGGTCCAGTGAAAAGTATGCTGAATTTGGATTTAGAAGATCTGTGTTCAAAATTTTGATTCCTTCATTTACTACTTGTATGCCTTTGCATAAATCACTTCATTTCTCCAGCTTTAATTTTCTCATTTGTAAAATGAAATAGTTGAATTAGGTGAATTCTAAAGTCCTTCTTGGTCTCTACTGTGTTCCCATGATCATATGTATACGTTTTAGAGTTTGGAATATAACTTAAAATATGGGAACTCTTGGCCAAGGATAAAGTAATGTAAAAATGCATTTGCCCAACATCTTGTAAATCTCATCAAAAAGGCTTTAAAAGCAAAAAATAAGGGAAGTTGGAAGAGAACTATAAATTTATCAAATGAGACATCATAAAGAGTAATTACAATGTAGGAAAAATAATGATACAAACTGCTACTGGATCTGGAGACCTGAGACATTCTTCTTTCCCCTACCTCTGGATCTATGTGTGCTCATGATCCAGATTCAGGCCTAAGGGAATTCTGTTCTCTAAAGGGAGAATTGCTTAAAGCCAAGATTTAACTCATGTTTTGGGTCTGTCTCTAAATAAGCAGAAAAATGTTCACATATACTGTAGATGAGGCATAGGATAGCTATTTATTTCCTTCATAGAAAAGAAATTCTTAAAAAAGACTTGAGAACACTTTGACAAAGACTTGAATCAGTAATACAAAACCGTAACTTATAACTCCTATTACATTCTCTATGGAGGTTGAAACATCAAAAATCAAAACAATTTATTTATGTCTACTGAATTGGCATTTTACTTTGGTGCTACATTCTTTAGAATAGCTCCCTCGAGGTAAATGTTTTCTGGCAAGCCAGGCAAGGGGTTGGGCTCTTTCTCCTATCATTGCTCTTCCTTTTCAAGAAGTACTGGAAAAAGATGCCTAATAGTATTAAGATACATCCCTCACTCTCCTGGAACACAGACAGTTCCAATAGAAGGACCCAGGAGGTCAGAAATGGCCATCTCTCAGGTCCTTCTGCTCAAAAAAGAAACAGAAACTGAGTGACTGATGGTCTAAGGCCAGGCTTGAAATAGTCCAGGCAGCACCCATGTTTATAATTGTCATTATTGCTGGGAATAGAGGCATCACTGCCAATCACTCACAAGAAGTACCAGAAAAAGGACACCACATCTGGTTAACTTTTTGATACAGTTTTGACAAAATACCCTGCTCTCTCTCCCTTATCAAGGGATTCTCACATCATTTCAAAGTATTTCAGCATTAAGCAAGCACTTACAGTGAAACCACTGGAAAGAGTCAAGAAAACCTATTGCCATTAAGGGTATGTCTCCAAGCATGGCAAATAATAGGTCTTTAAAAAATTATTATTCGTTTATTCATTCTCTTACCTCCATTCACTATAGTGTTGACCTGGGAACTGATAGTTTTGCAATTCAGTAGTTCAGGATTGTAGTTTGTTTTTGTTTTGTTTTGTTTTTTGTCATTACTTACCTTTCTTGAGACAAAATCTTACAAATGTAGGAATATATAGACTATAAGCTCACCTTTCCAACCTATTCTCCAATTAGCAGTTTTTAGCAATTAGCAAATTTAGGATCTCAAAAGTAAGCTTATCTTCAGAGTTAGGGTAACCCTACAAAATTAGGAGTTTCTTTAGTACCATTGTGACATGGAAATCACATTAAAAGACATATATATTAATTTAAGGTCGCCAAGGAATTCAGCTATATAATTTCTAAATGAAAACTCAAGTCAGCAGTCAACCTTTTATGGAAGAAGAAAGGTATTAGAGGGAGAGAGAGAGAGAGAGAGAGAGAGAGAGAGAGAGAGAGAGAGAGAGAGAGAGAGAGAGAGAGAGAGGGAAAGAAAAAGGGGAGAGAAGGGAATAGGGCTTAAATACCCGCTCTGCTTAACTGGGCCAAAGGCCCAAGGCCTTGGATCGCTGAGGCAAAGAAAAGAGATCACTCCCTATCACTCACGTGATCAAAATGGAGAAACAGTCTCAGGGCCTCCACTCCAAGCACCCAGGCTCCAACAACCTCCTTTCCTCCACCCAGGAAGTCCTCAGACTCCTCAGCTGTCCTCTACCTCACTTCCTGTGTCTCCCCTATGCCAATGGTGGCTCTAGCTTAACTCAGGACCGCCCAGAGGTCTGTCCCCTTTGCACATGTCTGTTGAAGGTCATATTCTCAAATAATTAAATCTTGAGCTTTGCTGCAGCCCTTCCTAAATCCTGTTACCCTGAGTAGGGTGGAGATTTTAGTTTCCAAGACCTGATTCTGTCATTCCAAGTATCTCCATTGTTATTGATCAGGAAATAGCCAAATCCCATCCTCTAAAGAATGGTTTGAACAGGGTTGAGTAGTTTTGAAATTCACACCATCACTCACAAACCACCACCTGGTACATTTTCCCCTAATATCGATCAACCTATTAAGATCTTCTCAATATAAGTTAATTAATAAATATCACTTAGTTAAGTTAATTGGGATCACTGTCCCAATATCATTCTAAAAAATTACTCAATTAATTTTTACAAAAGTGTTTACTGAGAAGATGTAGTCCAAATAAAAAAAAAAAAGAAACAAACAAAAACCAGTGAAACTAAAACTGAAACTGAAAGCACACTGTCATTTATAATCTAAGATCCCAAGGAGAGTGAACTCACACTTAAAAAGGTGACTACCAATTTTCCTCTCACCAAATTCACTTCTCAGTGTGACATAGACAATGTATGAGTCACACTCCCTTGCTTGAGTGATGTGATATAGGATATTGGGGTGGGTCAAACAGGTCAACTCATGTTAAGTTCTTCACTGGCCTCAGATACTATAGTTACCAGTAAACTCCACTTTATAGAACTCTGATTATGCTTCTGACCTTCTCAACAGGTCAAAACAGAATGGGTCTATAGGAAAGAATGAACAAGACAGAGACAGAAGAATGAACAAATGAAGGTAAGAGACAGAATAAAACAGAGACATATGTTTGCTGCCACATAGCAGTCCAAATAATCCATCAAAAACATTTATTAAACATTTAATACATACCAGACACTACGCTAAGTGTTAGAGTTACAAAAAAGGTACAAAACACCTGTTCCTACTCTCAAAGAGCTTACAATCTAATGAGGGAGACAACATGCAAACAAATACATAAATACACACACAGATTAAGCTATATATAGGATAAATAGGAAATAATTACCTGAAAGAGAGCATTTGGATTAAAAGACTTCCTGTAGGAGATCGGATTTTGGTTGAAACTTAAAGAAAGCCAGGGAGGTTGGTAGTCAGAGCAGAAGAGGTAGGGTGTTCCAAGCATGGAAGACAGCCAGAGAAAATGCTCAGAGCTGAGACATAAAGTTTTTTGATTATGGAACAGTTAGGAAGCCAGTGCCACTGGATCAAAGACTACATACTGGGGAGTAAGGTGTAAGAAGACTGGAAAGGTAGGAAGGAGCTAGGTCATAGCTTTGAATGCCAAATAATATTTTGTATTTGTTCCTAGGGGCAAAAGGAAGCCATTGGAGTTTGCTGAGTATGTGGGTGGGGCTGGGGTCAGGGAATGAAAGGACTGGATCTGTATTTTAGGAAAATCATTTTAGTGGCTGGAGAATAGATTGTGGTAGAGCGCGAACTGATTCAGGCAGATCTACCAGTGGGCTATTGCAGGATTCATGGTATGATTCACTAGAATAGTCAATGCATCAGAGGAGAGAAGGGAGCATATTATCAAGATATTACAAAGGAGAAATCAATAGGATGTAGCAAAAACTTGGATATGGAGAAGGAGAGATTGTGAGGAATCCAGGATAACAACTTTCAGTTTGTGAGTTTGAGGAACTGGGAGGAGAGTATTGTCCTCTATACAAACAGAAAAGGTATGAATAAAAAAGATAAGAAGTTCTATTTTGGATACATTATTTGTTGTTGTTTGATTTTAGTATGATTACTGAACATCCAGTTGGAAACGTTTGAAAAACAGTTGGGGATGCAAGATTGATCCAGATGGTGAGATAACACAGCTGTCATAGTGCTGGTAGCAGCTGCAACTGGCCAATAAGGACACCAGCCTTAGAGAATGTGCATTGTGTTTGCTTTACTTTGAGAATGGAGGGGGAATTTCCCCAAATCAGAGCCTGTACTGACTTTCCTGTCAGTTTACTGCATGGATACAAAAAGTGAATAAATAGGATCAGAACTGAGTATGTGCACAAAAATCTCAAACACAAGAATTCTCTTTCTCCTGGTGATTTGGAGTAAGGAAAAAGAAATACGGTGGGGCTTCCATATGAAGAGAGAGGTAGTGCATAGGAACTAAGGCTGCCTTAGATCCTCAGGTGGGCTGTCATGTGGACACCTCTTAGTTCTGTTTCCATTGTGTTGTTTCCTTCCTGATCTTAAATGAAAAAGTATATTAGATAAACTGACCAAATAAGGATTTTCTGAGTTTTTTTTAATTTTATAGTATTTTATTTGATCATTTCCATGCATTATTCATTAAAAACAAAGATCATTTTCTTTTATTCCCCCCCAAACCCCCCGTAGCCGACGCGTGATTCCACTGGGTATCACATGTGTTCTTGATTCGAACCCATTGCCATGTTGTTAATATTTGCATTAGAGTGTTCGTTTAGAGTCTCTCCTCTGTCACGTCCCCTCAACCACTCTAGTCAGGCAGTTGCTTTTCCTCGGTGTTTCTACTCCCTCAGTTTGTCCTCTGCTTACGGATAGTGTTTTTTCTCCTAGATCCCTGCAGATTGTTCAGGGACATTACACCGCCACTAATGGAGAAGTCCATTACATTCGATTATACCACAGTGTGTTTGTCTCTGTGTACAATGTTCTCCTGGTTCTGCTCCTCTCGCTCTGCATCACTTCCTGGAGGTCGTTCCAGTCTCCATGGAATTCCTCCAGTTTATTATTCCTTTTTGCACAATAATATTCCATCACCAACATATACCACAATTTGTTCAGCCATTCCCCAATTGATGGGCATCCCCTCGTTTTACAATTTTTGGCCACCACAAGGAGCTCAGCTATGAATATTTTTGTACAAGTCTTTTTGTCCATTATCTCTTTGGGGTACAGACCCAGCAGTGCTATGGCTGGATCAAAGTGGAATCATTCTTTTATCACCCTTTGGGCATAGTTCCAAATTGCCCTCCAGAATGGTTGGATCAGTTCACAACTCCACCAGCAATGAATTAATGTCCCTACTTTGCCACATCCCCTCCAGCATTCATTACTTTCCATAGCTGTCATGTTAGCCAATCTGCTAGGTGTGAGGTGATACCTCAGAGTTGTTTTGATTTGCATCTCTCTGATTATAAGAGATTTAGAACACTTCTTCATGTGCTTATTAATAGTTTTGATTTCTTTATCTGAGAACTGCCTATCCATGTCCCTTGCCCATTTATCAATTGGAGAATGGCTTGATTTTTTGTACAATTGATTTAGCTCTTTATAAATTTGAGTAATTAATCCTTTGTCAGAGGTTTCTATGAAGATTTTTTCCCAATTTGTTGTTTCCCTTCTGATTTTAGTTACATTGGTTTTGTTTGTACAAAAGCTTTTTAATTTGATGTAGTCGAAATTATTTATTTTACATTTTGTGATTCTTTCTATGTCTTGCTTGGTTTTAAAGTCTTTCCCCTCCCAAAGGTCTGACATGTATACTATTCTGTGTTTACCCAATTTACTTATGGTTTCCTTCTTTATGTTTAAGTCATTCACCCATTTTGAATTTATCTTGGTGTAGGGTGTGAGGTGTTGATCAATTCCTAATCTCTCCCACACTGTCTTCCAATTTTCCCAACAGTTTTTTTCGAATAGTGGATTTTTGTCCCAGAACCTGGGATCTTTGGGTTTATCGTATACAGTCTTGCTGAGGTCACTTGCCCCCAGTCTATTCCACTGATCCTCCTTTCTGTCTCTTAGCCAGTACCAAATTGTTTTGATGACTGCTGCTTTGTAATATAGTTTGAGGTCTGGGACTGCAAGGCCCCCCTCATTTGTGTTTTTTTTTCATTATTTCCCTGGATATCGTTGATCTTTTGTTATTCCAAATGAACTTTGTTATGGTTTTTTCTAAATCAGTAAAGAAAATTTTTGGGAGTTCCATGGGAATGGCACTAAACAGATGAATAAGTTTGGGTAGGATGGTCATTTTTGTTATATTGGCTCGTCCTATCCATGAGCAGTTAATGTTTTTCCAATTGCTCAAGTCTAGTTTTAGTTGTGTGGCGAGTTTTTGTAGTTATGTTCATATAGTTCCTGTGTTTGTCTTGGGAAATAGATTCCTAGGTATTTTATTTTGTCTAAGGTGATTTTGAATGGGATTTCTCTTTCTAGTTTTTGCTGCTGAGCTGTGTTGGAGATATATAGAAAAGCTGATGACTTATGTGGGTTTATTTTGTATCCTGCAACTTTGCTAAAGTTGTTGATTATTTCAATGAGCTTTTTGGTTGAATCTCTTGGATACTTTAAGTAGACCATCATGTCATCTGCAAAGAGCAATAACTTGGTCTCCTCCTTGTCTATTTTGATGCCTTCAATTTCTTTTTCTTCTCTAATTGCTACTGCTAGTGTTTCTAGTACAATGTCAAATAATAGAGGTGATAATGGGCATCCTTGTTTCACTCCTGATCTTATTGGGAATGCATCTAGTTTATCCCCATTGCAGATGATATTAGCTGATGGTTTTAGATATATTCTGTTTATTATTTTTAGGAACGACCCTTCTATTCCTATGCTTACTAGTGTTTTTAGTAGGAATGGGTGTTGTATTTTATCAAAGGCTTTTTCTGCGTCTATTGAGATAATCATGTGGTTCTTGTTGGTTTGCTTGTTGATGTAGTCAATTATGTGGATGGTTTTCCTAATATTGAACCAGCCAAGCATCCCTGGTATAAATCCTACTTGATCATGGTGGATGACCCTTCTGATCACTTGCTGGAGTCTTTTTGCTAGTATCCTATTTAAGATTTTTGCATCTATATTCATTAGGGAGATTGGTCTATAGTTTTCTTTCTCTGTTTTTGACCTGCCTGGTTTTGGAATCAGTACCATGTTTGTGTCATAAAAGGAGTTTGGTAGAACTCCCTCTTTGCTTATTATGTCAAATAGTTTGTATTGTATTGGGATTAACTATTCTCTGACTGTTTGATAAAATTCACTGGTGAATCCATCAGGCCCTGGGGATTTTTTCTTAGGAAGTTCTTTGATGGCCTGTTGGATTTCATTTTCTGATATGGGATTATTTAAGAATTCTATTTCTTCTTCTGTTAGTCTAGGCAGTTTGTATTTTTGTATATATTCATCCATATCACCTAAATTGGTGTATTTATTGCCATATAATTGGGCAAAGTAATTTTTAATGATTGCCTTAATTTCTTCTTCATCAAAGGTGATGTCCCCCTTTTCATCTTTGATGCTGTTAATTTGCTTTTCTTCCTTCTTTTTTTAAATTAGATTGACCAGTACTTTGTCTATTTTGTTTGTTTTTTCAAAGTACCAGCTTCTTGTCTTATTTATTAAATCAATAGTTCTATCACTTTCAATTTTATTAATTTCTCCCTTAATTTTTAGGATTTCTAGTTTGGTTTTCTGCTGGGGGTTTTTAATTTGGTCGCTTTTGAGTTTTTTTATTTGCATTTCCAATTGATTGATCTCTGCTCTCCCTAGTTTGTTAATATATGCACTCAGGGATATGAATTTACCTTTGGTTACTGCTTTGGCTGCATCCTAAAAGGTTTGAAAGGATGTCTCGCCATTGTCATTTTCATTGATGAAATTATTAATTGTTTCTATGATTTCTTCTCTAACTAAACGATTTTGGAGTATCATATTGTTTAGTTTCCAATTAGTTTTTGATTTAGTTTTCCATGTACCATTACTGATCGTTATTTTTATTTCCTTGTGGTCTGAAAAGGCTGCATTTATTATTTCTGCTTTTCTGCATTTGTGTGCCATGTTTCTGTGACCTAATGTATGGTCAATCTTTGTGAATGTGCGTTGTGGTGCTGAGAAGAAGGTGTATTCCTTTTTATCCCTATTTATTTTTCTCCATATGTCTATTAATTCTAATTTTTCTAAGATTTCATTCACTTCTTTTACCTCTTTCTTATTTATTTTTTGATTTGATTTATCTAAATTTGATAATGGTTAGTTCAAGTCTCCCACTAATATGGTTTTACTGTCTATTTCTTCCTTCAATTCTCCTAGTTTCTCCATTAGAAATTTGGGTACTATATTATTTGGTGCATACATGTTGATTAGTGATATTTCCTCATTATCTAAAGTCCCTTTTAACAAAATATAATTACCTTCCCTATCCCTTTTGATCAGGTCTATTTTTGCTTTGGCTTTATCAGATATCATGATTGCCACTACTGCCTTCTTTCTATCAGTTGAGACCCAGAAGGTCTTACTCCATCCTTTAATTCTGACCTTGTGGGTATCAATCTGCCTCATGTGTGTTTCTTGGAGACAACATATGGTAGGGTTTTGGATTCTAATCCATTCTTCTATTCATCTGCATTTTATGGGTGAGCTCATCCCATTCACGTTCAACGTTATGACTGTCACTTGTGGACTCCCTGGCATTTTGATATCCTTCCCTAATTCTAACCTTTCTTCTTCAGCTCTACCTTTTAGTCCAGTGATTTGCTTTAAATCAGTCCCCCTTGTACTTCCCTTTCTACCCCCCTCCTTTCTTATTCCCTCCCTTATTTTCCCCTGTAGTCTATTTAAAATTTCCCCCCACCCTCTCCCTCCCTTGTACTGCTTTCCTTCCCACCAGTCTGTTTTTTATGATCTCTCCCCCTCTGTTCCATTTAGTGAGTAGTAGCTGTCTATTGTAGTTTCTTTCTTCTGTTTCTGTTGTTTGTTCAGATTCACCCCTTCTTTCCTCCCCATATTTGTCTGTGCTCTTGTTCCTCTCATTTTTTTTTTTGTTTTTTATGGACTTCTACCAGTCTTCCCTCTTGGAGCTTTAACAGAGGATCTCTTGGTGTAGTCTCTGGGGGATGGTTGTTGGGGGTTTGAGCTTTCCTGTCCTCTGGAGGCTTTTGATTGTCTTAAAGTCCAGTGGTCAATGAGGATGGATGGGGAGCCTGGGCTTCCCTGTGTTCTGGAGACTTTTGATGGGATTGAATTCAGTTTAGTTGGGCTGGGTTTACTCTGAGTTTTAAACTTCCTGGATGGCTGGAGCAGATATGGAGGATCTCCAAAGCTCTGGCCAGGCTGCCAGGTCTATGCTCCTTCTAGGCTGCCATCTTGACTTCACCTCTTGGTTTCTGTTTTTTTCAGAAGACCCTGCTCTCTAAGGGGGGAGGGGTCTTGGCTTGCCTGGGCTCTGAGGGCTCCTGATGGGATTAGCTTCACCTGGTTTGGGCCGAATGAGCCCTGATGCAATAAGCCTCCTCCTCCACAATCTGTGTTGAATCCCTGGAGACTGGCCCAGGTTGTTTTCAAGGTAAGCCCTTCACTAGCCCTGAGGTTTTTGTTCTTTCAGAAGCTCTGAGGGCTCCTGATGGGATTAGGTTCAGGTGGTGTGGGCTGAATGATCCCAGAGCCAAAAAAAGGAAGGAAAAAAAAGCAGCAACCTCCTCTTCCACAGTCTGTGTTGAATGCCCGGAAACTGGCCCGGGTTACTTTCAAGGTAAGCTCTTTGAAGCAACCCCTTTGCCAGCCCTGAGTTTTCTGTCCTTTCAGTAGCTCTGAGGGCTCCTGATGGGATTGGGTTCAGCTGGTGCCCTAAAGCTGGGACCTCCCTTGAGACTCAGATGGAAGGACCCAGCCAGGGGGCTACAGGCTTCCCCCTTCTCTCTATGTTTCCCTGCCGTCTGTGTTGAGCACCCCAGAGACTGGCTCAGGTTGCTTTCAAGGTGAGTCCTCAGAGCCCTGAGGTTCCCGCTGCTGCCGTGGGCTCAGTACTCTGGGTTGGGGGGGATGGGTCCTGGGACCTTCTTTCTGTCTACCCCTTAGATCTGAGTGATCTAGGGTTCTGGCTTTTGGGGTGTGGTACCTTTTGATCCAGGTCCAGGAGGAGGTTTCCCCAGGTCTATCCTGTTGTTCAGCTTGAATTTCGGTGGCCTAGGAGCACTCTGTTTGCGATCGGTAAGGAAAGGTTTCTGAGGTCTGAACTTTTGCTGCTTCTACGCCGCCATCTTGACCGGAAGTCGCTGGACTGCACATGTCAATCCAAAGGAAAGCAGTCTGAGATCTCAAGCCTGAGCTCCTCCAAAGTCAGGTTGAAGACTGAAGAAGGAAGACAGTTCTCACAGGAAGTTTCTTGGCATTTTTAAAAACTGTTTCTTTTTGTCACTTCCTCTGACTTCCTTCATTTGATGTGTACCAATTGCAGCTAAATCTTTTGCTTAGGACTGCTCAGAGGTCAGTCAGTCGATTCTCGACTTTCTGTGTATTGAAAGGCCCCAAAGTTCAACCACTGGAGTCCACAGCAGAATCTGGCAGCCTGAGCAGACTCCACTAATGAGGAGCCAGACTAGAGAAGAGTGATTGGTTTGACCATCCTGGAAGCTAAGAAATGGTTTTTTCCTCAGCTAAGCCACACCAAGGAGTTAATTAGATGATGAGAAAAATCACCACCTTAAGTTTGAAGCTATTCTCTACAGGGGCTAAGGTGCACTTTTGGGAGTGTGTTTTCATTTTCAGAGATTTTTATACTTCCAGTCTTGCTTCTGCCTAATAATTATCTCTTTGTAAAAGCTATTGAAGTTAATTAACTAATTGGCATGAGGAAAAACCAACAAATCCATCAGTATGGGATAATAATTATTAGTTAGATGATATTGAGGAAATATTAACTAGGGATAATATTTGGGGGAATACCCTGGGTATAGGTTTGAGAGCAATAGTATTAGAAGAACCCCCTCAACCTCTCAGGGAGAATAGGTGTCTCTCTTTGGGGATGCAACTTGCTCATGAGAGTATAGGTTAGAACAGTAAGTCCAGAGTCCATCTGTGCTATAAATAAATTCAAATACAAAGTTTTAAAAATAGAAACAATGTGAGGTCCTAATAATGAGAAGTAGTAGACTAAGGTTTAGTTCTTTGAGTTTACAAGCTAGTTGGGGTGAGACTATGATGTGGCAGAGAATAAGACCAAATATGTGAGGGAGAAAGTTGGGCAGACTACTAAATCTTTGCCCAAGGTGACCACTGACCATTTAATAGCTGCTTCTGTTCTTTGACTAAGGAGACATAGTTGATTCCAGTTACTTCTGAGAGCTTCAGCTGAGACTGGTGACCCAGCCAGGGCTTAAAGACTGGGCCTATGTGTGCCTGGCCAGTAGTGGCTTAAAATTTCCTGTAAAAGTGGAGAAGAAAATAAAACAAAATCTAACAAATTGAAAAGGACAGGTGGAACCTCTGGTAGGAAAGATTGAATGAGGATGTGTATGGGATGTATGTGGGTTGTGAGATGAGACTCAAAGAAGGCCTAATGTTACAGAGAGAATAGCGACAAAAATGTTATGGAGGAAAAAAAATCCTCTAGTTGGAAGATGGTAGAGAGCAAAGGCCTCGGCTTCCAACTCTTCTGTTAACTTTCCATGTGACTTCAGGCATGCCCCTTCACTTCTCTGGGCCTCCACTTGCATTACATGTTGATGGATTAGATGTCAATAAGTATTAGATGTAAGATGGAACACATGGAGAAGGAGAGGATGTCCAAGTGAAGGAGCTCCTAAATTCTAGTAATTTCAGGTGAGGCTACCTCAGAATGCTCCCTGTCATTACATTTATTGTTCCCATAAAAAATAGCAGAATTTTGGGATCAGAGGATATGCCCTTCACCTAGATGGTTCAAACCCCCAAAGTGCTTCCTTTTATAAAGTAAGTTTATGATCAAGGACATTGAGTTCTAGAGAGGGGTATATAGAAGCCAGCTCAACTGTTACATTTCCAATGTGCTCATTTATACCTCATAAATTTTTTTAAAATGCTATAAATCAAGACTCAATTTTTTTGTTTTTTTTATTTCTAGATTTGACAAAGTAATGGAATAAATATTAATGCAGATTAAACTGGAAAATGTGTTTTATCTATATTTTTGCCAGAAACTGGTTGTTAAAACAATTTACCAGCACACTCCTGGTTCTGGTGGTAGTATCTGTAAAGGGAAAAGGATATCCAGGAGAGAGAATCTTTCAAGAAGAATACTTCTCAGCACTGGGCTTAGAATATCATCAGGAATATTATCAACTTAAGATCCAACCAAAGTGGACTTCATAGGTTCATGAAATACTTTGGAGTTCCAAGGGACACAGAGACATTATAGCCAAATAAACTGAAGCCCAGAAAGTTTTAGTGATTTGTGCAATGTTATATGGGTGGACAGAGAGACAAGATTCAAACTCAAGCCTTCTCATTTTATATTCAGTGTTCCTTTCTGTACTCACAGCATCTCCTTTCTAAAATTGTCAGTGTTTAAATAGAAAATGTACTTTGTTATGATTGCCTCCAAAAGATTTGTCCTTGGCACAAAAACCCTGTGCCATTGTCAAGTGAATGCTGTCAGAGATGAGCAACTGCTCATATTCACAATGTGTCTCAAAATACCCATTTCAGAAACCATTATTATGAGGCAAGAAGCCAGATTTGTAAAGGGATCTTACTCTCCAGTGCAGATGCTGTAACTATTTTGAATATTATATTTAGAAAACCTGCATTTGTAACCTTTTCAGTTGTTTTATAGGAAATATAAGGAGGTGATTTTGAATAAGAAATAGCCTTTAGAAGAGTGAGGTACATACCTTCTCTGTGATATGGGGAAATGAGGGCTACTTGGTTGAGATTCAGATGACTACCCACACTTTTAAGTAACAATTGCTGGAAATGACTTAGTGATATTAAATGATGGAGTGTTCCCTGGGTGCTATAGTGACTATATTGGGCATACCCAGATATGCACCTAGATGAATAAGTCCATTTCTCTTTTACTTCCTCCTGAACCAATGTGAATTCCCTGATAATATATGAAATACCCTTTCAAGGTATAATTCTTCCGTCCTCATTGCCCTTCTGGGTTGCCTTTTGGGTGCAGCAGAGAATAGATTCCACATTAATGACAGAACTCAAATACTTGAGATGGCCCATGGCCTTAGTCTCTAAAAGGAGACAAGATATAGTCACACACACACACACAGTGACACTGAGACACAGAGATATAAAGGCTTCCAGACACTTTATGGGCAACATGTGGACTTATAGTGAAATCTGCATATCCATTATATCTCTACATGGAACCATATGCATATAGGTGCCCATATACCAAATGAACAGGCAAAAAGGGATATGGAACTTTGATGAAAGAGAGAGGAAAAAGCTTTATAGATTTGATTATACAACAATAGACATTATGGTAGAGATTATTAAGATATCTGACCTCACATTGATCTGAAAAGAGGCCTTCAGGATACATTGACTGAACCAGTGAAACCAAAGGAAAAAGATGGATCAACATATTAGGAACACACATTCAGTCATGTGAAGACTGAATTTAGCTATCTCCTGATTGTAACAATGAAGTTATTTCTTTATTGTGAAGATAAAATTATAATCTCCTGATTGTAACAATGAAGGTACTTAGCTCTTGCTTTATAGTGAAGCTAGAATTGTAAGCTACAATCTATTTTTAGATTTTAACTACAAAAAGGTGTTAAGTAACTACAAAAAGTGAATTAAACACAAAAAGGTATTAGGTAACTACAAAAGGTAAACTTAGCAAAAGAGGATTTAAGTAACCCAAAAAGATAAAAATCTAACCAAAGAAGGTTAGAACTAAAGAATGGACAGTCTTGGAGAAAATCTAACCAAAGAAGATGAAAACTAAAGAATGGGCAGTCCTGGAGAAAAGCGTCTGCTGTGATTGGTAGACATGAAAATTTAGAGGAGGTGATACAAGAGAAAAAGGTCTTTAAATAGATTTAAAAAAAAAAAAGACTGAAGTGGCTGGTCAGTCACCCAGGCTTGAAGTGAAGGATCAGTCACTCTGAGCTGAAGGGAAGAAAGACAAATGGAGATTCAGGCACTGACTCAGAGGAGCAACCAGAAGGCAGATACCCAGATTTCTTTAAGACTGTCTCCATTGTTGAGTGAAAAGCTGACTTAGTGATCCCACTTTTCTGGAGGCATGAAGCCTCCAGGAAAGGCCCAACTTCTTGAGACTCTCTTCCCCTGGCTGGGGCCTAGAAATTCTAACTGGTATCAGAAGAAGCCAGAGTTCTCTCTCTGTCTCTGTCTCTGTCTCTCTCTGTCTCTCTGTCTCTCTCTGTCTCTCTGTCTCTCTCTGTCTCTCTGTCTCTCTCTCTGTCTCTCTTTCTCTCTATCTCTGTCTCTCTCTATCTCTGTCTCTCTCTGTCTTTCTCTCTGTGTCTCTCTCTCTCTGTCTGTCTCTCTCTTTCTTTGTCCCTCTCTCTCTCTCTTTCATATTACTTAATATTTTCCTTCTACTGTAAATATTGTAAATAAACTATTATAAATTCCATTTACTTTAGTAATTTATTTTGGGATTTAGAAATTAAAATCTGGTGACCACCTAATAATTAATAATATATTTCAGAGTCCGACCACAAATAACTTTAACAGTCAGTAATACTCTAGACCTATCTTTTCACTGGTGCCACATTCACATGGACAATACAGATGCAAAGGAAAGGTGCAACCCCTTAGCAGGGGGTTATTTCATTCTGTCTTGGATTATGAAGAACTTTCTTGATTGTCAAGAGTCTCAGGTACAATACTATTCTGATTTTTTTCCCCCAGATAGAACCTGTATTGTATGATGCAGTAGAAAAAATGTGCTGATATTGGAGTCAAAGGGCATGGGTTCTAGTCCTGGATTTACTACTTATTACCTATGTGACTTTGGGGGAATAACTTACCCTTTCAGTGGTTTCTGTTTCTTCATTTATTAAATGAGATAAATGGGATAACTGACCCCATAGATAACAAGTAGCTCTAGTCCTATGACCTTATATCTAATGACTGTTATACTGGCTCAAGTGCATACATGAGAGTTTTTGGGAGAGCCAAAAGTCAAGGTCCAATGTTTCCAGAGGAATCCCTAAAGTGGGAACAAATTAGGGTCATCATATAGGGCCTGGGATTAGGGCTTATGGTGGATGAAGCCCACAGGAGATTTGACTATTAAACATTTAATGTAATATTCATTAAGAATTTCAGAATCCTATATGATTGGGGATATGGATTCTAAATGATCACCCTAGTGCAAACATCAATAATATGGAAATAGGTTTTGATCAAGGACACATGCAAAACCCAGTGGAATTGCATGTTGACTGCAGGAGGGGGTGGGGGGAGAGGAGGGAAAGAACATGGTTCTTGTAACCAAGGAAAAATATTCTAAATTGACTAATTAAATAAAATTTTCAAAAAAAATAAAGAAAAAAAGAATTTCAAAATCCTATTCTGAATTCTGGGTGTAAATTTGAAAGACAAATTATGAAGAAGCTTACATTTTGATAGAGGGAGATAAAGGATAGGAGGATAAGAATAAAATATAAATGAATATGATAGTGATATACAAAGTGCAATATGATGACAATAAAGAAGGATCTAGATGAAGTGTTCTAGAAAAGTGTGATCTGGGATAATTACGTAGGTTTTTATGGTTGGATTGTATCGAACCTGGGCCTTGAAGTAAGAAAAGTACTTCAGGAGGCAGAGATGGGAAGATAATGTATCCTAGTCCAAGGATATGGCCTATGGATAGAAAAAAAACAAGATTTCTTGAGAAGATTTGACAGATAAGTCTTCGGGCATGGTGCTATGTGTTTCATGCAATTTCCATATTTACCTGGAAAAAATAAACAAAGTACTTCACTAGGAACAAAAGACACATGCTCATGCCTCAGTTCTATTTATTAACATGACATTAGAAGAATCACTCCCCACCCACCCTCCCCTGGGTCTCATTTTTCATAAATGAGATATAGAGCTAATAATCTATTGGCACTGCCTATGTCACAGGGATAATGTGAGGAAAACACTAGAAATGCAGTCTATACACAAGGAACCCCTCCTGAGGGTGCCTATAGATGATTGAGGAAGGGGCTCCAGAGCCCCTGAAGGTTCTCAATGAAAGATGACATAAATTTTCAAAAAGAAGTGGTAGACAAGAATCAAAGTGCAGATGAGAAGAGAGTGGAGGAAAAAATGGCTATGGAACCACTGCCCTGATACTATATGTGGAGCCATCAATCCTGTTGTTGTTGCCAACCTTGAGTTCACATTTATTGAGGTGATACAGTTGCACAGAACACATAGTCATGTGAGGAGCTTACAGTCTAAGATGAGGTCAACAAACCATTAATTGGGGGGGGGGGCTCTTCTGTATCTAGGATGGTGCTGAGGATTATTATCTTTTCACAGAATCACAGAATCCCATACATTGAAGGGGTAATAGAACTCATCAAATTCAACCCACAACTAAATAAAGAATTTCCCATAAGTAGTCTGGGAATCTACTTCTTCCTGAGGTAACCCATTCTACTTTGGTATTACTAGCTCTAATTGCTAGGAAGTTAATGTCACAGAAATAAGAAACATGAACATAGTGGAGAATAAAAGGGCTTGAAGTGCTATGATCCATAGGATAATGAAAGGTCAGTCATGACTGAACAACAATAAATTTCCTTTTATTAAATCTAAACCTGACTCCCATGATTTATGCCCATTACTCCTAATTTTGCTACTTGCACCAACCAAAACTAGGGGGGAAATATTACCAATTTCCCACTTTAACTCCTTCACTATTTCTCAACAGTCAATAATAATTAAAGATATGATGTCATAGTAAGGTGAAAGGACATTTACTTAAAAATAAAATAGAAGGCAAACAACAAAAAATAAAAGTGAATAGTATTTTATTACGTGCTTCCCTAAAACTATTTTTTTTTTAGATTGGGGACAGTGTGAAACCTTCAGCATTGTGACTCTAGTGGTTTATTTGTACTGGTTTATTTAGAAAAAAACAAACTGGTTTCTGTTCATAGGATAGCACTATGACTTTAGCAATGCCACCCACAGGAACCTGCCTCCTGGCAAGGTAATGGTGAAGTCTCTGGCACTGTATTTTGCTATAGGCATGGTGAGATCTCAGCATTATGAAGCCATTATTTCTATCTGAAAGAGTGAAGTTTCAAGTTACCCTTTCATAGCCTGAAATTGTTAATGCCACATGAGTGAGCAAGGAGGACAAGTCAAGGACTAACCTGGGTAGGAGTGAGACTAGCCCAAGAAAAATCTTTGTTTCCTAGGCATTTTTCTTCTCTTTTCCCCTCTATGTCTCTGTCTCTGTCTCTGTCTGTCTGTCTCTCTTTCTGTTTTTAAATCTCTGTGTCTTTTTCTATGTCTAGCCATCTGTCTGTCTCCCTCCCTCATCTATTCCTATTTTGGGGTGAGGCTATGGAACTAGTGGGAACCAGATCATCAAGTACTTACTGACCAAAACCTCCAGCCAAGACTTCTTGCTGCCTCCATTCCCAAATTACCAGTGTTAGGAATGACAAGTCATAGAAACAGATACCACCTCCACTGCACTGCTGATACAGTCAGCACAGTACCTTGGAGAGTGTGAGTCTCAAAGCAAGTGGTTCTTCCCATATCCCATGACTGGCAAACTTCTACCTCTTGTTTCCTTTGGTTCTATGACTCCATCATGAGAATTTCTTCATATTTCTTTGATATCTGTCAAATCCAAAGGAAAAAGGAAAAAGAAAAAACCTTTCTCCTGCCACCTTTCTACATTTTCACCTTTAATTTAGGCCGCAGTTTCTACCCTCCTCTATCTTGTCATTCCACTGGGTACCCCAATTCTATTTCTAACAAACTCCCTTTTATCCTAGATCTCTCCTGTAATAGTTAAAATTAGTTTCTCTGCTAAAAGTATTACATATTTTAGAGGTTTATTAAAGATTAAGAAATAAAGAAAATATGAATAAAGAAAGCAGGTGGCTAGGAGGGCCAAAAGGCCCATTCAATTTCACTCATTGCATCTTGGGAGATGCATGTCCCTAGAAGTGGAAGCAGGGAGAGAGAGCCTGAAGTAGGCGGAGTTAGTTTAAATAATAATTTGTTCTCGGCCTATGTGGGAATTCAGGTGAGGTTACAAAGCATTCTGGGAAGTGGCCAAGGATTTCTGGGGATTGACGTCCAGGGTTCAAATCTCCATTTTTACAGACCCCTGGTTCTCTCCAAAAGACACATCTTATTCTTGGCCATCCTCTTCAGAGAAATTGTTTCTTTTCTCATGCAGTACAATCCAATGAACATCAAAGTCAGTCTAAGAAGATTTGAGGAAGAAGAACTCAGGCCCTTGCCATTTCCAGACTACTGTATCCCTTCTCTCTGCATTTAAGTTCTTTCTCACTCTGTGTTTAAGCTCCTTACTTCTCCTTTTTCACTTCTATTTCTTTAAGGTCCATTCTTCCATATTACCTCATCCAGATAGTGATTTTGATTTTATACTCAGAAAAGTGACAGATGCCTAAAGATGAAGTAGACCATGTTGGAAAGACTAGGGGTAGAGTGGAGTCACACTAACAAACTGTTGGTGGAGTAGTGAATTGATCCATTCACTGGAAAGCAATTTCCTTCTAGGCATTTAAAAAATAAATTGCATATAAGTTCTGAAATAGTCATAGCATCATTTTTGTTGTTGTAGTGAAAAAAAAGGAAAGAGAGTAGTTGCCCACTGATATCAAGAAATGTTGATTATTGAGAATATAGATAAACTTGGAAACATGGAAAGACTGATATGAATTGATACAAAAAGTAATAATTTAAACCAAGAGCATAATATACACAATGACCACAACAATAATACAAGGAAAAAATAAACAAAAGTTTGAAATTGAATGCTATCTAACTTATAATTATAATTCAAATTCAGGGCCATTATGATGATATTCATATAGAGTACCCCCCTTCATTCAGTGTGCCTCTCTTCTTTTATAGAGTCATAAGACTTTAACTGGTATGGGAGAGAAAGAGAGGAAATGTGTAACAGGAAATGATGTGACAAGGCAGGAGAAAAGAGGCTCTGAACTAAAACCAGTGAAGGTCAGTGAGGGAAACCAGAGTGGAATGGGGGGCCAGATCTGCTTGTCAGGGTCTGCACTTGCTTTTACCTATGCTTCTCCACAAGGGACTAGCAGATCCCAATGAGAAGCAGTCAGAATATCCTGATGGATAAAAAGTGTAAAGAAACCACTGGGATCTTCCACCGATGGAAAGCCCCTGGGACCGAGCTTCATTCCTGAGTCTTCATCTAAGAACTGGCCCTACTATCTATGTGAGTTGATCATCAGCTTCAAAGTGCATTGTTTTCTATGGTCTTTGCCATAGTTTATGCACCAAGGAAATAGCCTGGGTCTGGAAGAGGTTGCATGGGTTTTTACCAATTTTGTTGATTCTATTCCAAGAGTAAGGCACTGTATAGAGATAAATGTGCTTTGTCTTTTCCTATTTTGCTAGGTCCCACATCCAAGGCTCAAGATAAAACATATTCAGGTTAAAGACAGGGTTTTTTGTTTTTTTGTTTTTTCCCCCCAGTAGAATCAAAGCTGAAAGAATTATTTTGATTAGGTTAGTCCACAAAATCCATACCCTCTAGGTAGTGAGTCAGCAGGACTACCCAAACAGACATAAAACAAACCCTGGCATATTTGGTATTTCCTCTCATCTTTAGCTCAGCAAGGTTGAAACTATTAGGTTGGAAAAGTAGGAGACTAGCATAAGATCCTTCTTGATGAATAGGATGGGTGAGTGGCTATTAGTGCCACCTAGTGTTTAAATACAGATGATATAGCAATCTCTTTTCTGCCCTTCCACTAATATCATTTCAGAAGCAGAAGGTGGATAAGGAAGAAAGAGGCACAGTAATAAATCATTAATTTTTTCTTTGTTTTGTAGATTTTTGTGGTAAAACATTCATCTTCTGGGAGAGAGTCAACCTTTTGAAGAGTCCCTCCATATTTAGCCTGGTTGGTGCTCAGCTAGCAGATTTTGTCTGTAGTCAGACCTACAAAATTTTTTCTCAGTCCAAGAGAAATGATTGTTCTTGGCTTAAATTTCTGTCCTCCAGAAAGCATAGTCCTAGCTTAAGGGACAGATTTTCAGTTTTCATTCTCATTCTAATTCTGTTCAAAGGGAGTCTGATCACTGTTTCAGAACTCCTACTCTTATTGCTCTACTGAAACTGCTCTCTCAAATGTTTCTAATAAAAGAGGTAATCTAGGGGAAGCTCTCTCCCTACATAAATAAATACATAAACCAGTAAACCATAATGCATCAAATTAACCAATGACAGGAAGAAGATATTTTAAATAACTTATCAGTCCACTGCTTCATGGCATCCCTACTCCATCCTATCCCTTTTTTTCATCATCTTAGTAATACCAGATCGGGTATCATTGCATCCTTCATTACAGGTAAAATTTTAGGCACAGAATTCTAGGGTTAACCTCTTTCTAGCTTTCTGGGAGGCCCGCAATTCAGAGGGCAGGTTGAGGCTCTGATGTTCTTGGGGTTTTCTCTCTTTCTTCCTGTCCCATCATCCAAGACCACTTTACTGTCCCAGGTTGAGTAGCAAGTCCCTCATAGGACTATAATTTTAGATGTAAACTCATTGAGTTAGCCCTTTCCAGTGTCTTAGGGAGATCACATCCTCTGGAGGGCAGGGTGTTGAGGACCCTGAATCAGGGCAGTTTTGTGTCTCAAGAAGAAGGAAAGAGTTTGGTTATGAAGGAATATGGATTCCAAATGGAAAGGCTGCTCCAACTCCACTAACCAGCAATATCATGAGGAGTCCTCTCTTGATAAGCCAAAAGACAGAAAGAATGAAATCTGTGAAAGAATATTTGCATCTGAGATATCTTCTTGCCTGGGTGTACAGTTTCTCCTTATATTGGAAGGGTCTTCATAGTTATTCCTGTCTAGACCTCATCCCAATTGCTACAGATTTCTCTTTATCAGATGCAAACAAGGGCTTAGAAACAAGTGCTTTGAGAGGGCAGCTGGGTGGCTCAGTGGACTGAGAGTCAGGCCTAGAGATGGGAGGTCCTAGGTTCAAATCTGGCCTCAGACATTTCCCAGCTGTGTGACCCTGGGCAAGTCACTTGACCCCCATTGCCTAGCCCTTACCATTCTTCTGCCTTGGAGCCTCTACAGAGCATTCACTCTGGTAAGGGTTTAAAAAAAAAGAAAGAAAGAAACAAGTACTTTGGGAGCACTAAAACCTTGCAAGTCCCTAGCTTCAACTGTCTTGAAGATCCTAACATAATACTTAATATCTTGAGAAAATAGCAACAAGATCGATCCAGATGTTCCCTGTTGAAATTCAAATAGCCTGGCCATAACAAAATTCAAATTCAGGAATTAGACTGAAAGAATGAAAAAGAAAAAAAAAGCAAAAAACAAACACAGCATTAAAAACCATGGATTCTTAAGACCTAAACCCAGAAGAAAAGAATGACTCAATAACATCTGTAATCAGAGCCTTGAGAAAAAAGATAAAACACAACATCTTGGGCCAAAGAGCAACTAGAATAACTGAAAAAGGATAAAGCAGTGATTTTTTAAAAGGAGTTAGAAATATTTTAAAGGTACCAAGATGGTTGTATAAAGGGAGCATTGTACCCAAACTCCCCTAAAACTTCCCTTAAAATCTTTAAGGTATCATGTCAAGTTGAATTCTAAAGTGGTATCATAAAAAAAAAAGATGGAGAGAGACATTTTAACATCCTCTGGACAACTTAGGAAATCAAAAGAAGCCTGTAGCACTGGAATGGGGTTTAGACTGCAAGCACAGAGTGGTAACAACAGCTTTGGAGGTGGGCTAAGTAAAGCAGAAGGATTTTGTTAGGAATTCAGTGAGAAAGAAGGTGAAAATAAATAGGTAGTACAGTGAATAGAGTTCCAAGACCTGGAATCAGGAAGACATCTTCATGAGTTTAAATCTGGTCTCAGACATTTAGTGTGACCCTAGAAAAGTCATCTGTTCTCCTCAGTTCCTCAACTGTAAAATGAGGATGAATGTTAGGGGTGTATATGAGAGAATGGGACTGTTTGGAATTATTTCTTATAACATCATATCAACCATTCTCTTGCTTTTGATAGAACTCAGAAGATTTTTTTTTAAAAACCCTCATTGTTTTTAAGAACTCAGATTCTATCCTGCTTTCACTCAGCAGATGAATCCTAACAATACATTTGTAATATTTCTTGGTAGCCATAAGGGGTGTACATCATATTCAGGGAAGACTAGTATCTGGTTTGAGGGCTTGCTCCCCTCTTCGGTATCTATGCTACCCAGCTCTCCCCTATGACTCCAAGAAGCTATAGCATGTGCAGGGTCCCCACTTGGGTAAAAATGTTTCTGCAGGCAGGCTAAACCAAGTTTAGAGTAAACAACAGACCCCAAACCTGTCAGTGAATTAGTGGAATATCTACTTCAAGCATGGAAGACTTCTGAAGGATTGGACAAATGAAAACAATTCATTCTAATGACCATGCAGGCAGTGGAAGCAGGTACCATGGAACACTTAGACCTTGGTCAGATATCAAAGATGCCAAGGTCTCCCACTGAATCCTGAACCATCATCTTAACTTTTGTCTTGCAACTGGACTTTGATGCTTCTGGAAAAGGCAGTGAGACTGATGACTTTGTGTAATTCTGCCTCAAATAAATCTAATTTATGCTCAAGTCAAAAGACATCACCATTTTACATTTTACTGTCTCATTATTTTATTTTACTCCTACCTCAAAGTCCTGAGATGACAGGAAAGTGATGACACTGGGAGTAACAGTCACAACCCTGCACATTTGGCGCAGGGCATAGGATTTTCTTCTCACTCAGTTAAAGAAGCAGTGGAGTTCTGTAGCCACCTGGGCATCTGAGCAGCCTTTTTAAAGGACTGCAGTGCTCACCTCATGGCATGATGAAGGGGCTAGAAAAGGTGCCCCACAGCAAGTGAAGATTCTACTCTGTGGTCAAAACACAGAAAATTGTACCAAAACCTTTACAAAGGCAATACCACTCCCCATTGTTATATGGAAAGTGTACACACAATACAAAATGACCCAAAAAGACACTTATTACAAGAGAACTCAGTATCTCATCCAAATAGCGACCCTGGATGAAACTAGGCTAGCAAATGAAGGCCCAAAAAACTCAGTTGATATGGTGTTTGCTGTCCCCCAAAATCCAGAAGAAATGCAAGAAGTAGAACAGAGGTTTGAACACAATATCTGTTGCTCTCCCCCAATGCCTTTGATTCTGTGGGCTTATGGAAGATCATGGTAAAATTTGATTGCTCAGAGTTCATCAGTATCATATGCTTGCACAGGTTCTGGATGATGCTCCAATACTTTCCCAGTCACCAATGGAACACAGCAGGACTGTGTGCTAGCTCACATGCTTTTTAGCATGATGTTTTTAAATGATGTTGTCAGAAACCTTCAATGAGGACAAAAATGGCTTCAAGGTCAGCTACCACACTGATGGTAAATTATTAAGTTGAAGAGGCTATGAGCCAAGACTAAAATGGAAGGAGAAACACATGGCTTTTTGTTTGCAGATGATTGTGCACTTAATGCAGTCTTGGAGATTGAGATGCAACAGAGTATGAATTGATAGTCTGCTACTTGTGCTAATTTTGGCCTGACAATTTATACCAAGAAAATAGAGATTCTCCACTATGTCATCTATGCATGGAGGCATCCATTGTAGCAGATGGAGAAATCTTGAATGATGCAGACAAGTTCACTTTACATTGGCAGTATACTTTCTAGTGATGTATACATAGGTGATGAGGTCATCACAAGAATTATCAGGGTTTTTAGGAGGCACCAAAGGAGATGTTTGGAAAATAGGCTGCCTATCAAACTGAAGGTCTAAAGAGCTATTGCGCTGACCTCATTGTTGAATGCTTGTGAAACCTGGACAATATACCAGTGCCATACCAGGAAATTGAATCACTTCCATTTGAATCATCTTAGGAAGATTTTGAAGATCATCTTTCAGGATAAGGTACTGAACACTAATGCTGTTTCTTGAACTGAACTGCCGAGCATTCAAGCTCTATTTCAGAGAGAGCAACTTTGATGGGTTAGTCACATTGAATGTAAAATATAAACTTGCCTATTCAGAGAACTCACAAGGCAAGTGATCCCATAGAGGTCAGAAGAAGTGATACAAGGACACTCTCAAGGTCTCTGTGAAGAACTATGGTATTGATTGTGAAACTAGGGAAACACTGGCACAGAACTGTCTGGCAAGGCAAGCCTGCATCAAAGAAATTGCTGTTGTTCTATGAGTAAAGCATAATTGCAGTGGCTGAAAAAGGAATTTGAGATGTGCAAATTTAGAGACATCTCCATTACATATGATCTCTTTGTTGAGCCTTCTAAGCTTGTACTGATCTTATCAACCACAGTCTGGACACACTGTACATTGACCCCAACCTAGTGATGTCATTTTGGTCCTTTTCAAGTATGACAGACAACAACCAAGGGCCTTGAAAGCAGTAGAAGTGATGAAAACAGCAGCTACAGAACTGGGAGCTCTCACCACCAAGAATATATATGGGACATCTGGTCATGAACAGATTACAGTATGATATCCCTGGATACCATTTGGCAACTCCATTTTTGATTGCCCAGTTCCAGATTACACTTCCAGGGCAGAGAGGAACACTGGTGTTTGTGATTACAAAGGAGTGAGGAGATCCACCTGACTGCAGTTGCAGTTTCAGAGAAAAAAAAAAAAGTTGTGGTGCAAGATAGCAGGAATCCAGGAGAGGAGTGATCACACCTCTTCCCAGATAACACCATCTTGGAATCACCAAAAATTTACAGGCCCTAGGAACAAGCTGTGAAAAAAGAAGAACAAAAAAGCCCGAAGCTTGGGACAAACTAGAAATTGAAAGAATATGCCAATCAGCTACCAAAAGAGATCCATCAATGAAAAGTTTCAGAAATGTTATAACCAGCTTCCAGAGCTTCCAGTTCAAGGAGAAAACGTTGCAAGCAGTCAAATTTTTTTAAAAAAATTCAAATACCATGGAATTACAGTTAGGGTCACATAAGAATTAGAAGCAATCATTATAAAAGAGTAAGGGGCTTGGAATATGAAATGTCAGAAGTCAAAGGAACTAGAATTATAACTAAGAATAATCTGATCATAGGGCAGCTAGATGGCTCAGTGAATAGAGAGTCAGGTCTAGAGTTAGAAAGGACCTGGGCTCAGATATTTCCTACTTGTGTGAGAATGAACAAGTGACTTAACCTCATTTGCCTAGCCCTTACTACTCTTCTGCCTTATCTATTCAAAGAAGAAGGCAAGGGTTTCAAAATAATAATAGTAATAATAATATGAGCAGCAAAAGTGAGTATAATTCAACAGGGTAGAAAAGAATATTGAACAGAATAGTGAACTTCCAAGAATTCCTGCTGAAAATATAAGATCTGAATAAAAAATTTGGCTATCAAAATAAGACTCAACAGAGCCATAAATAGGTAAATATGAATGAGAATTCATGAGAGATTTAACAATGTTAAACTATTTACATTCCCAAATAGGAAGATATTGATCTAATCTCCTAAAGAACTTTTATCATCACTGGGACAGAAAAGAGTCTATGTTGGGGTGATCTCAAAAGAAAAAATGGAAGGGTGAGAAAGAGGGATATACTAGGAAAAGAGGGAAAGGAGAGGAAGAATGGGGGAAATTATTTCATGTAAAAAGAGTTTTTACAATGGAAATACATAGCTAACAGTCATAATTATGAATGGGATGAATTCAGCAATAAAATGGAAGAATATATTAGAATGAACAAGAAAATAGAATCTAACAAAATATTTACAAGAAACATATTTGAAATGGAATGAGACAAACTGAGTTAAGGAGCTAGAATAAAGTCTATTATGCTAAATTGAAGAAGCCATAAATGAGCTCCCTAAGAAAAAAATCCCCAGGACCATATGGATTCACAAGTTAATTCTACCAAACATTTAAAAGAACAATTAATTCCAATACTATATAAACTAATTGGGGAAAGAGGCAAAGGAGTCCAACCAAACTTCTTTTATAACAAAATATGTAGCAAAAATTACATTCAACAAAGGGCATTGGAAGCATAGAATAAAAATTAATTAGAAACTAAATTATCTAATCAAAAATTTCATTATCAGTACTTAATTAAAGATAATGACAACATGAAACAACATTTGTGCAATGCTGACAAAGTCTTATTTAGGGAAATTTTATGTATCTAGTGATTATGTTAACAAAAAAGAGAAAAGGTATAGTAAATTCTGTGTATAACTAAAAAAGCTAGGGAAAGAACAATTGAAAATTTTATAATGAAATACCAAAATAGAAATCCTTAAAATGAAAGGGGAGATTAATAAAATTGAAAAAATATTAAACCAATAAATAAAACTAGGAGATAGTTTTATAATAAAATAAAATAGATTAAAAAATTGATGGGCAGAGTCAAGATGGTGGCTTAGAAGCAGCAAAAGTTCAGACCTCTGAAAACCCTTCCTTACCGAACACAAACTGAATGCTCCTAGGGGACTGAAATTCAAATCTAACAACAGGACAGAGGTGGGGAACCCTCCTTCTAGACTCAAATCAAAAGATATGCCCCTAAAAGCCAGAATCCTAGAACACTTGGGTCTAAGGGAAAGGCAGAGGGAAGGTCCCAGGACCCTTCCCCCCCAACCCAGAGGGCTGGGTCCCCAGCGGCAGCGGGAACCTCTGGGCAGGCAAAGGTGCTGGTTTGGAGGGTCCACCATGTGAGCAGTGGGGCACCGGGCTCAGAGCATCCAGCATGGACAGCGGGGAGGAATCCAGGGAGAGACCGGGGTCAATGGCTGGGTCCTTCCATCTGGCTCCAGTCTCACCAAGAGGTTTTTGCCTCAGGGCACATCCAGATCAATCCAGTTGAACCTAATCCCATCAGGACTCCTCAGAGCTCAGGGAGGCCAGGACCCTTCCTCCCCTAGAGTGCAGGGCCTCTGGCAAGGACAGGAACCTCGGGGCAGGCAAAGGCACTGGGGAACCTTGTGGACAGCAGAGAAGCATCTGGAGAGAACTGGAGAGAGCCTGAGCGGCCCAGCCTTCCAGGAATCTTCGGCCTCAGAGCATATACAGCCCAACCCAGTTGAACTTAATCCGATCAAAAGCCTCCAGAGGACAGGAAAGCTAACATTCCTCCCCTAGAGACTGTACCAAGAGATCTGACAAAGCTCCAAGAGGGGAGACTGATAGCCCCAAAATGAAAAAAAAATGAGAGGAGCAAGAGCACAGACAAATATGGGGAGCAAAGAAGGGGTAAACTCAAGCAAACAACAGAAAAAGAAGAAAGAAATTATAATAGACAGCTTCTGCACAGGTAATGAGCAAAGAGCGAATGAAACAGAGGGGGAGGGATCAGCAAAGGAAAAATCAGAAATCCCAGCGAATTGGATACAGGCTTTGGAAGAACTCAAAATGCAATTCAAAACACAATTAAGAGAGGCTGAAGACAATTGGGAAAAGAACTTAAAAACTAAGATAAGTCATCTGGAAACAGAGGCACTTGAACTAAAACAAGAAAAGAGTATCTTGAAAGCCAATATCAACCAGCTGGAAAATGAGGCAAAGGAGATGAAAGATGAGGAAAAGCAGATGAAAGAAGAGGTGAAGAAGATGAAAGATGAGAAAAAGGAGATGAAAGACGAGATAAAGAGGATGAAAGATGACCTCCAAAGAAAATCAGACCAAAAGGAAAAGGATGACCAAAAAGGCAAGGATGAAATCCAGTCTTTAAGAACCAGAATACAACAACTAGAATCAAGTGATCTCACAAGGCAGCGGGACACTATAAAAGAAAACCAAAAGAATGAAAAAATTGAGGAAAATATGAAGTATTTCATTCACAAAACAGAGGATTTAGAAAATCATTCAAAGAGAGACAATTTAAGAATCATTGGTCTACCAGAAGACCATGACAAAAGAAAAAGCCTGGACATTATATTACAGGAAATTATTAAAGAAAACTGCCCCGATATCCTAGAACAAGAGGGAAAAGTGGAGACTGAAGGAATCCACAGATCACCTCCTGTACTTAATCCCCAACTGACAACACCCAGGAATGTTATAGCCAAATTCAAGAACTATCAGACCAAAGAAAAGATATTATAAGCTGCCAAGAAGAAGTCATTCAGATACCACGGAACCACGGTGAGGATAATGCAGGATCTGGCTGCATCCACACTGAAAAAAAGAAAGGCATGGAATATGATTTTCCAGAAAGCAAGGGAACTAGGTCTACAACCAAGAATCAACTACCCAGTAAAACTGACTAGATTCTTACAGGGGAAAGTGCGGTCATTCAACAAAATAGAAGAATTTCAAGAATTCGTAAAGAAAAGACCAGACCTGAACAGAAAATTTGATGTCCAAGCACAGAACTCAAGAGAATCATCAAAAGGTAATTTAAAAAGAGGGAAAAAAGAAAAACAAAACAAAACAAAACAAAAAAATATTTAAGAGACTCAATAAGTTAAAATGATATGTATCCCTATAAGAAAAGAGGTCATTGGTAACTCTTAAAAACTGTTGTTATTACCTGGGCAGCAAAAAGAAGTACACTTAGAGGGAACAGTGACAAATTGTATAGGATGAAAGGAAAAGACATAAATAGGTATATAGATATATGCATGCATAAATACATACACATGAGTATGCATATATATATATATACATACATATGTATATATATATATACGTATATATATATATATATATATATAACTAGAGCTTAAAATAGGTTAATGTTAAAAGAAATGGGAAAAGAAACAAACGGGGGTAAATTTATATGTCACAAAGAAGCTCATGGTGGGAAGGGGAAGAACATCAATACACTGGAAGGGTAAAGAGGTCAGAGACAGGAAATACTCAACTTTTACGTGCTTTGAAATTGACTCAAAGAGGGGAAAACAATCCAATCCATTGGGGGCAGCGAATAGATTTGCGCCCTATAGGGGAGTAGAAGGGTAACAAAAGGTCTGGTGGGGAGGGAAGCAGTACAAGGGAGGGAGGGGGTGGGGGGTTAATTTTAGAAAAACTACAGGGAAAATAAGGGGGGGGAATAAGAAGGGAGGGAGTAGAAAGGGAATTAAAATAAGGGAGGGAACTAGGGGGACTGTTTAAAAGCAAACATTGGTATAGAAGGAAATAGTGAAAGAAGAAAAGGCAGGAACAGGAGCAGAAATCAAAATGCTGGGAAATACACAGCTAGTAATCATAACTCTGAATGTGAATGGAATGAACTCACCCATAAAACGCAAGCGAATAGCAGAGTGGATTAGAATCCAAAACCCTACCATATGCTGTCTACAAGAAATACACATGAGGAAGGTAGATACACATAGGGTAAAAGTAAGAGAGTGGAGCCAAATCTATTGGGCATCAACTGACAAAAAGAAGGCAGGAGTCGCAATCATGATATAGGCTTGGTGTACATTATCTCAGCAAGACAGTTTATGACAAACCCAAAGACCCCAGCTTTTGGGACAAAAATCCATTATTTGATTAAAACTGCTGGGAAAATGGAAAGACAGTGTGGAAGTGATTAGGTTTGGATCAACACTTCACACCCTACACCAAGATAAATTCAGAATGGGTGAATGACTTGAACATAAAGAAGGAAACTATAAGTAAATTAGGTGAACACAGAATAGTATACATGTCAGACCTTTGGGAAGGGAAAGATTTTAAAACCAAGCAAGACTTAGAAAGAGTCACAAAATGTAAAATAAATAATTTTGACTACATCAAATTAAAAAGTTTTTGTACAAACAAAACCAATGTAACTAAACTCAGAAGGGAAGCAACAAACTGGGAAGCAATCTTCATAAAAACCTTTGACAAAGGATTAATTACTCAAATTTATAAAGAGCTAAATCAGTTGTTCAAAAAATCAAGCCATTCTCCAATTGATAAATGGGCAAGGAATATGAACAGGCAGTTCTTAGCCAAAGAAATCAAAACTATTAATAAGCACATGAAAAAGTGTTCTCCATCTCTTATAATCAGAGAGATGCAAATCAAAACAACTCTGAGGTATCCTAGCAGATTGACTAACACGACAGCTATGGAAAGTAATGAATGCTGGAGGCATCGGATGTGGCAAAGTTGGGACATTAATTCATTGCTGGTGGAGTTGTGAATTGATCCAACCATTCTGGAGGGAAATTTGGAACTATGCCCAAATGGCGATAAAAGACTATCTGCCCTTTGATAGCACTGCTGGGTTTGTACCCTAAAGAGATAATAAGGAAAAAGACTTGTACAAGAATATTCATAGCTGCACTCTTTGTGGTGGCCAAAAATTGTAAAACGAGGGGATGCCCTTCAATTGGGGAATGGCTGAACAAATTGTGGTATATGTTGGTGATGGAATACTATTGTGCTCAAAGGAATAATAAAGTGGAGGAATTCCATGGAGACTGGAACAACCTCCAGGAAGTGATGCAGAGTGAAAGGAGCAGAACCAGGAAAACATTGTACACAGAGACTGATATATTGTGGTACAATTGAACATAATGGACTTCTCCATTAGTGTCAGTGCAATGTCCCTGAACAATCTGCAGGGTTCTAAAAAACACTATCCACAAGCAGAGGACAAACTGTGGGGGTAAAAACACCGAGGAAAAGCAACTGCTTGACTACAGGGGTTGAGGGGATATGACTGAGGAGAGACTCTAAATGAACACTCCAATGCAAATACCAACAATGTGGAAATGGGTTTGAATCAAGGACACATGTGGAATTGCGAGTCGGCTATGGGAGAGGTGGGGGGGGGGGGAGGAAAAGAAAATGATCTTTGTTTCCAATGAATAATGTTTGGAAATGACCAAATAAAATAATGTTTTTAAAAAATTAAATTAAATTAAAAAAATTTTTTTAATTGATCAATTTGATTTTTAAAAAAGAATGAAACCAACACTATCAATAGTTATATGAAACAATGCTCTACATTATTAATAATTAGAGAAATAGAAATTAAAGTTACTCTAAGGTACCATCTAACAATTATCAGATTAGCTAATATGATAGAAAAGGAAAATGACAATTGGTGCAAGGGATGTGGATAAATAGATTATACTAATTTATTGTTGGTAAAGTTGTGAATTAGCCCAACCATTCTGGAGAATACTTTGAACTATGTCCAAATAGCTTTAAAACTCTCTATAACTTTGACTTAGATCTTTAAGTTTTAAAAGAAAAGGATTTTGGAAAGTGTAGCCATAGTACTTATAAGTACTACAGTACCTAAATGTGGTATCTAAAGCCTCTCCCTAACATCAATATGTATATTCCTCACTCACTCCTGAAAAAATTACCCCATATATATGTATGTAATAAATATAAAATAATATACAATGTAAATATGTGAGTTTATATTTACTCAGAATCAGTTCATGAGCCTTACAGGCTACCTTTACTAGATTGATTTCAATTCAAAGCAAAGATATTTAATGAAATAATATAGTAAAAAATACAGCTATCCTTTATTTTGAACTTCTTTCAACAAATTGCAAAGGGATGTAAGATAAGTGGGCAGTCAGTTTCTCAATTTCAAAATTCATTTTCTCTCTGATGCAAATGAGTGAGAGGAGGAAAGCCTCCAATTTAGTCATATTCTTGGCTTTTCAAATGTATGTGCCAGCAAAACCTTCTCAGACTTTGTTCTTCCCTCACTCAGCCATGGTAGAGAGCATATTCAAAAAAGAAAGAGGAAAGGACAGTATAAAATAGGGGAATAGCCACTTATCCAATGTGAATGGATTGTAAAGTAAAGTGAGAGGAATTAAGGCAGGAAAGGTGGGGTTTGAGTCAGATTACAGAGGACTTGGATTATCAAAATAAGAAAATTTTCATTTTGTCCTATAAATAATCAGGAACCACTGAAAGTCTGCTCACTTAGCATAAAATTTAGGGCCAGAAGGGACTTTAGAGATTAATCTAGTCCAACTTTCTCACTTTCCTGATGAATTTTGTTTGAGGAGTAGCAAAGACACTGTGCTTTAAGTCCTGTACTTTAATATAATTTTCATAGATGACCAAAACACTGAGTAGAAAAGTGAAGGTTTGGAACAGGGACACCTCTAACAGGAAACTAATACAGCAATCCAATTAAGAGATGATTGAGGACCTTTATAAACTAGGATGATGACTGAGAATGGATAGAAGGAAAAGATGCAAGGGATGAAGGTATTAATAAAGATTGGCAAATGATTAACTATGAAGAAAGAGATGGAAATAAAAGAAGAATCAATCCAGCACCTACTATGTACTAAACACCATACTTGCCACTAGATGTATAAAGCAAGTGGGAAATGAGGAGAAAAAAATTGATGAGCCGCATTTTAAATAGAAGTCCTAGAGCCCATGGCCCTGCCATTCAGTCAAAGGGTTCAGAGGGTAGTGATGAGATGTGAGTACCAGGAAGATTCAATCTTGCAGCATAATGAGATTTCCCATTGATGAGTTTCCTGGGGAAGGAAGACAGGATGGAGAGTTCCAGAGAAGGGCCAAAGCTGTAAAGCAGTATTGGAGACGCAAAAGTTGAATAGTCTCAGCCATGTTCTTGGTCTTTTAATTCTAGGGGAGACAGGGGCAGCAGAGCTGGGTTTTGTTTTCTGGGAGCTCACAGTCTTGTAAGTAGACAAAAAGAGCAGACCTAGGTTTTATTTTCAAGGAGCTTACATGAACCTTGTAGGAGACAAGGAAACTTGGAGTCTGCCCTCAGCATGCTCATTGTCTAGAGGAGACAGAAGGAATTCATGCAGGCTCTGCCTTCAAGGAGACCACACTTTAGAGGAGAGACAGGAGAAAGAAAGAGAAAAGTGAGATTTGAGCCTGGCCTAGAAGCATGATAAAGATTTAGAGATATAGGAACAGAATGAGCATAAGTAGGAGCTAGAAGCTGGCTGTGTCCCAAAGATAATTCTCAAAGGCAGATTAGAAAGGCAACTGCTTACAGCAGGCTCTCCTTGACTCATCATCAACACCCAAGAGGGAGCCTAGAGAAAGGCATCTCATTGAGGCCTCAGTGAGTTTTCCTGGTAAGTAGCAAGGAAGTTCTTCAGGAAAGGGAGTGACACAAACAAATCCTGGGGTCAGTAGTCAAGGGTTAGAAGCCCAGAGCCACCCACACCCTGTGATGTCAAAGACATGTGACAGTCTGGTCCTGGCCCCAGCATTCCTCCAGCCTCCAGCTTCCTGCCCGGTCCTCCTAAGCCCAGTCCATGAGGTCCACCTAGGCCTGCATGTGCTAATTAGACATCAGAAATGTCTCCACAAGGATCTCCCCAGAATTGCTCTGCAGTCCACTCTCTCTGACCCTTCCCCAGGAAGGTCAGGAATCCAGGGCTTGCCACTGACACAACAGGCAGTCCTGAGAGCTTTAGATTTTATTTAGTGGACAAATATAACAATCTAGACTCATTTCACTGTAGTCAGGATCATTTACTACTCTTAAGTTTTTCTTTATGACATTACTTCCTTTTGTTGTAATGCCTTACAGACTTTTCTTGCTTTATCTTTTTCAATCCTGTCAGTCCTTCAAATTAAAACTCAAGTTCTATATCCTCCAAAAATCCTTCTTTTGAGTGTTCTAACTCATAAATAAATCCCTCCTCTGAGCACATTATATAAATTATTATAATAGAAATGAATATAAAGTTAAATTCCATTAGTCCAGTCCACTACTATTAAAGAAACGTAGTGGGTGGCAGCGAGGGTGGCACAGTGGATAGAGTACCATGTCTGAGGATGGGAGGATCTGGGTTCAAATATGGCTTAAGATGCTTTCCCGCTGTGTGACCCTGTTTGCCTAGTGCTTTCCCTTCTGTCTTACAGTTTTTAATAAGATCAAAAGTGAGGGTTTAAAATAAAATAAAATTTTAGAAAAATATGATGAAGAGAGTGAGGGAGATAATGGTCACACTTCAATTGGAACAGTGTATTAAGTTCAAGGAGTTATGTTTTAGAGAGAGCATTAATAAATCAGAGTTGGTCCAAAAAAAAAAACGGAAAATAGGGTGAGAAAGGAACTATAGATGGAAGCCTGATGAAATGAATTTCACCTGAGGAAGAGAAGATTTAGGGAGCAAAATCTTGAAGAGTTAAAATAGATTAGATGTATAAAATTAAAGAACCTTAGAAAGAGATCTCACAGGTCATCTGATCCCAACTCAATGTGAATAGGAATCTCTACATCCTTGAGAAGATGTCATTTTTCCTCTGACTGCAAACTTGCATTTATGGGTAGCTCACTACTCTCAAGAGAAACTGTAATATTTTTAGACAGCTCTAATTGTACCAAAGTTGTTTGTTTGTTTGTTTGTTTCTCTCAGATAAATAAAATTTGCCTCCTTGTACTTTCTACTTATTGCACCTATATCTTCCCCCTTGTTTTACTTGGTTTCAGAGGGCAGAACTATGGGAGTAGGGTTGGTGGTGAGTGGAAGTGAAGATAGGGAGGAAAAGGGAATTTCAGGGAAATAGATCTTGGCTCAATATGAGGGGAAAACTTCCTAAATATCAAAGTTGCCCATAGAGTAAGTGTTGCTATAATTCTATGAATTTGGGAGCTAAACTATGACTGTTCCCTTAGAATGTCATGATCTGAGGTTATGCAAAGAAGGAACATTAGTTTATCTAGACTTTGGGAAGTAAAGAGCCATGGAATGAGGAAAAAAGAGAAGGATCAGACTCAGGCCCTGCTCTGAAGCACTTGGGGAGCATGGTGGAAGGAGTAAGGTTTGCCTGAACTGTTCCTTTAAACAGGATAGGATTTGATGAGGCAGAGGTGAATTGGAGAAGGCAACTCAAATAGGAAGAACATCATGAGCAAAGGAGGGTGAATGGCCACCCTGGCTAGAGTGGAATAGTGGGTCTAAGGGGTGAGAAGAGGAGATTAGGGAAACATAATGGGATAGGAATGAAGATATCAGGTTGTAGAGGATCTTGTATGACATATTAAGAAGTTTTGGCTCAAAAAAAGAATAAAACCTACAATCATTTCATTACTGAAGGGGAATTAGGGGAGGTAGTGATCAAAAACAAAACATTTTTGAGGAAGGACAGGGTGAAAGGAGAGAGAAGGTAAATGGTAAAATAGACTAGAGTATAATAAACACTAATCATAACTATGAATGTGAATGGAATGAGCTCACCCATAAAACAGAAGCAGATAGCACAGTGAATTAATAAACAGGATCCTACAATATGTTGTTGTTTGCAAGAAACATACTTGAAATAGAGACACAGAGTAAAAGTAACGGTCTTGTATTGTGCTTCAACTGAAATAAAAAAGGAGTAGCAATCATGACCTCAGACAAAGCAAAAGTAAAAATTAATGAAAAGAGATAAGCACAGAAACTACATTTTGCTAAAAGGTACTATAGACAATGAAGTGATATAAATTCTAAACAGATATGCAACAAATGATATAGTGTGCAAATTTTAAAAGAATATTAAATGAACTAATTTAATATGGGAGGAAATAGACACTAAAATTATTCTAGTGGAATATCTCAACTTTTCCCTATCAGAACTAGATAAATTTAACAAAAAAAGTTAGGTAGTTGAATAGAATTTCAGAAAAGTTAGAAATTATAGATCTCTGGAGAAAACAAAATCGACTAGAAAAAAATATACTGTTTTTTTTCTTGGTGGTACAGGGCATCTACATAGAAATTGATTATGTCATAAAAACCTCACAGCCAAATGTAGAAAAGTAGAAATTTAAATGCATCTTTTTCAGACCATAATACAATAAAATTACATTTAATAAAGGGCCAAAAAATTAATTAGAAATGATATAATCTAATCCTAAAGAATGAGTACATTAAAGAATAAATCATAGGAATAATAATTTCCTAAAAGAGAATGACAGCTTGCAAAAAATTTGGGAAAATTTGTATCTCTAAAAATTTACATCAACAAAATAAAGATCAGATCACTTAATCAGATGTACAACTAAAAAAGCTAGAAAAAAAACATTGCAAATTCCCAATTAAATGCCAAATTGAAAATCTTGAAAGTTAAAGGAGAGAATAATAAAACTGAAATAAAAGAATTAAGCCAATAAATAATACTAGGAGCTGTTTGGGGAGAAGGGGGCAATAAAATAGATAAACCATTGGCTAATTTGATTTTTTAAAAAAAGAAGAAAACCAAATTACTAGTATTAAATAATAAAAGTATGAATTTACCACCAATGAAAAATAAATTAAAGCAATTACTAGGAGCTATGGTGCCCAACTATATGCCAATAAATCTAACAATCTAAGTAAAATGGATGAATATTTACAAAAATATAAATCACCTAGATTAACAGAAAAGGAAATATAATACCTAAATAACCCTATCTTGGAAAAAAAAGAAGTCAAACAAACCATCAATGAGCTTCCTGAGAAAAAAAATCTCCCAGATCTTATGGATTTACAAGTGAATTCTACCAAATATTTAAAGAACGATTAATTCCAATAGCATATAAATATTTTGGAAATAGACAAAGAAAGAATTCTATCAAATTTCTCAAAAGCTCACACCATATACTAAGATAAAATCAAAATGGATACATGATTTAGACAAAAGGGTGATATTACAGGCAAATTAGGGGAGAAATGGAATAGTTTACTTGTCAGAGGGAAGAATTTATGACCAAACAAGAGATAGAGAACATTTTGGTACATGAAAAGGATAATTTTGATTACATTAAATTAAAGAGTTTGCATAAACAAAACCAATTTATCAAATATATAGAGTGAGTCAAATTTATAAGAATATGTCAGTCTCCAATTGATAAATGGTCAAAGGATATGAAGAGTCAGTTTTCAGATGAAAAAATCAAAGCTATCTATTGTCATATGAAAAAACTGCTCTCGCTCATTATTAATTAAAGGATTGCAGATTAAAACAACTTTGAGGTCTCATTTCATATCTTTCAGATTGGCTAATAGTACAGAAAAGGAAAATGACAAATGATGAAAGGGATGTGGTAAAATGGAGCATTAATGCATTGTTGATAGTGTTGTGAACTGATTCAACCATTCTGGAGAAAAATTTTGAACTCTGCCCAAAGGCCTACAAAATTATATAGATCAAAGAAGGAAAAGGACTTCTGTGTATGAAAAACATTTATAGAATTTATATAAACAAAAAGATTTTCAAAAAGAATTGGACATTGAAAGGATATACATCAATTAGGGAATGACTTAACGAGTTATAATAAATGATAGTGATAGGATACTAGTGAGTTAGAAGAAATGATGAACAAGCTGGTTTCAGAAAAACCTGGGAAGACTTATATGAACTGATACCAAGTGAAGTGAGCAGAACCAGAATTGTGCACAGTAACAGCAATATTGTATGATGATCAACTGTGAATGATTTAGCTATCCTGATCAATATAATGCTATAAAATAATTCCAAAGGACTTACAATGAGAAATACTATCTAATGCCAGAGAAAGAACAAATGGAGTCTGAATGCAAAAGGAAGAATACTTCTTTTTTTTTACTTTATTTTCCTTGAGGAACTTTTTTGGTCTGTTTTTTTTTTTTCCCACAAAATGACTAATATGGAGATATGTTTTTCATGACATGTATAATAAATTACTTGCCTTATCATTGAGGGAGGAGGGGAGAGATGGAGAGAAGTAATTTGGGAATCAAAACTTTATCAAACAAATATCAAAATTGTTTTTATATGGAATTGGAAACAAATTTTGGAAAAAAAAAGTTCAAAAGGTAAACATGAACTTTTTCCCCTCGGTGTTGTTCTCAGCTTCTGTTTTCTCAGTGCTGCTGTGGTTTTGACTAACAGAAGAACAAAAGTATCCTCCTGGGCTGTGTTTCTTCCTAGGAAAATATCCCTGACAATTTGCCCTGGAGAAAATGGTTATATAAAGGCTATAACTCAGCAGAGAGCCAGCAGATGGAAAATGCTGTGTGGAAGACACACCAGCAAAAGACAACAGAAGCTCACAGTTAAGTAGAGAAAGCAGCAGAGTAAGTAATATCAATAGAACAGCAGATGACATCGAAAGATCTGCAGATGATAGCTCTGTTAGGGAAGTACCAAGTGGCAATTATGAAGGCAGAGAACTGTTCTTGCAGGAACCCAGCCTTAAGAGCATAAGTTGTCTCCCACTGAAAGTGTGGGAAGCTGTGGGAGAGAATGTCCCTGTGTGGGAAGAGGTGTTGATTTCCTTGTCATTTATCCAGTTATTCTATTTTAATTAAGTTTCTTTTGCTTCAAATTCATGTATACTTTTTCAGTAGGCAAACAAAACAGCAGTTTTGCTTATGGACTGTGGTTTTAAGTATATTCTTATTAAAATGTGTTTTGGAATCTGGGTATAGTTTTCCTGGAACTATGTTTGATGGGGGCTACACAAAGAATCATAGAATCTTACTTTGAAGAGATTTAAGCCGTCATAATGGAATAAGAATCTCACCTTTGGCTTCTCCAACAAGGAACAATTCAGATTCTACTTGGAAACATCCTCCAGTGGTGAATGCACCACCTCCTGAAGCAGTCAATTACACTTTGGGACTGATCTGAGTGTCAGAAGCTTTTCCTCACATCAAACCAAAATCTGCTTCTGGGCAACTTTCTTTTTAGTAGGCTATTGCTCTTCTTTGCATTTGTCATATTATTTGATAGAATATTTTAAATCAAGAACTATCTTAATTCATCTTTTTATCCCTAGTTTTATCCCAGCACTTTGCACATAACAAAGAATGAACTGAGTTGAAATTATTTGTTTTATTCATTGGGAAGATATTTGATTGCTTTGTTAGTCAGGTGATTGATTGATTAGTTGGTTATTCAGTTTACTGATAGGTACAACAGTCAGTTGGTTCTTACATCAGATTGATGTGGAATTACTATTATTATAGGTTAAATGGTGGGACAATTGCTTAGTCAATGAATCTTTTAGTTGGTCAAAAATTTAGTCTGAAAGGGAAATAACTTCTAAAAAGAAATTTCATTGACAAAAGCCAATTAGGGGGAAGTCCCCTTTGGCAGAAGAGTGTACATTCAAAATAAATTCAATCAACCTTCAGTTCAAGCAACCACAACCCAAGGTTCATTCTTGATCTTGATGTAATGTAGGTTTTCTGGCATCTTTCTGCAACAGTTCATTCTCTGGATTTTAGGAGTTAGCAAGCTTCTACCTTGAAGATGTTTCTCAAATTAAAAAAAAAAAACTTTTCAAAATCTTGGAATTTTATTAAAATACAATCCTCCCTGAAGTGGATGTTAAAAAAATCCAGGTCAGCTCAGGATGCATTGTTGAGTTATGGGGGTATATGAGTCAGTTATTAAAAGAATTCAAAAACAATAAAAACAAAACAAACCAAAAAAACCAAAAATATATAAAGGGGAAAATATGGAAGAAAGTTAAATTTTGGGGAGAAAGGGAAGAAAAAAAATTCAAAATCAGAATCAAAATACCAAAATCTATGTATAAAATGTTGAGTAAACAAGAATAACTTCATAGTGGGCCCTTGTAAAGGTCCAATTTACAGTAATTTCTATCCCACAAGTCTGTAGGACAGAATGCAGTAATATTTCACTCACCCATGTGCAGCCAAGACTACAGGAAGATGTCATATTATAAGAAGGAAAGGAACTAGAATTCTTTTTGATAAGGAAGAGTCATTCCCTGGTCTGACTTTTTTCATTCTCAAGGATATAGGGAGCCAGCATGATAGTCAAATTTTTGTACTGGTATGAGTACTTCATAAAGAGTGTAGATACAAGGAAGTCCTACGACTTAACGTATGTCAAGCTTCGCAACCTTGAGTCCATATTAGTATTTCCTGTGTGCTCTTTTGGCACTATTCAGGTAAAGTCTGTGCTCCTTGTTTTTTTCCATTTTCCTGGAATCAGACACAAACATTAATCATAGTCCCATAACATTTTATCAATAAATTGCAGGTTCCCACAGTCTAAAGCTGTTTGGGTGTGTATATTGTGAGATTTAAAATGGTTGAGGTCTTAAACTGTAGTGATTAAAATAGTGGAAGATATAAATTGTGATAGATATAAGAGAGGGTGAGTAAAATTGACCTCAGAAATATGTTTCACTACAGTGTCTTGGGTTTTAAAATCAAATATAAGGTGGTCGCCAGGGAAATATTCCCAATTATTCAAATACCCAAGTCAATTGGGTTTTATAAAGATTTTAATTAACAATACAATGAGTAATCAAAGAAAGAGAGAGTAAGAAAGGAATAAGTATGAAGGGCCTCAAGCCACTATGGCCTAGACCTGAGTCTTAAAAAGAGAAATCAGTCATTTTTTTAACATTCACCATAAGATCTGTCTAAGTAAGGATTTCTAATGACACCAGGCCAGCAGCATCTCAGCTGCTTTCACCAGCTCCCTCCTCCATCTGAATGTTTCAGAATCAGTCTCCTCAGAATGAGTCTCTCCAATCTGAATGTTTCAGAATGACTTCCCAGCTCTTCCCTGAGCTCTTATTTTTAAGGGAAAAATCTCCTCTGTCACCTCCCCTAAGTCCTTACATACATCAATCACTGTAGATGTTTCTAAAGGACCACCCATTCTTAGTCCACACCTAAGAATGTGTGGATTTTTGAGTAATTCACACCAGGAAAGCTCTGAGTAAGTTTTCCAGTTCTTTGTTCCTTGTAAATTCACAAGTTTCTTGACCTTAAGCTTAAGAAAAGTATGGGTTTAAGTACTTTTCATTCTTCAGAAAAGAGTTTACAACTTTATCTTCCCCTAGGGCAGACCCAAGTAGGTAAAGTAGAATTCTCACATTCCTGCTTTAAGTAGAGTTCACTGCTCAAATGGGGAATAGTCTTAATCCAATCTTATAAAGTAGGGTCTGGGAAATTTTAAGGTTTACAATATTTAAACTTATATTACTGCAGAGAGAGAGAAAAAAATTTAATTGAATGTACCTTTTGTACAAGAAATGAAGAAAGGGGGGAAAATTCAAATATTCAAAAGAAAAGCAATAATAAAAAATAAGGGAAAGAGAAAAAAATCAGGAATTCAATGTGTTTTTTGAAAAAACAGCATCCACTTGTCAATGGATTATTATCTTCAATGCCTGTGATAGGATACAGTCAATCAGCCTCAGCAAAAAATGCTCTCTTTACATGTGAGCAATGAATCCAAGAGTCCTTTTCTCCAACCTTTATAGATGTTGGAATAGTTAACAATATTTGGAATGGTCCTTCCCACGAAGGATGAGTTACTCCACTATGCTGGAAATTTTAAATATATACCTTGTCTCCTGGGTTCAGGTCGTGAAGTGAAAAGTCTAGTGGTCCGGCTTGTACTGCAGCTCCAAATTCATGAAGTTCACGCAGTTTATGCTGTAATTCCTGTATACAGGAAGCAATAGTAGTATCTCCCCCTAATAGTGAGGTATATGCCGGGGAGAAAGGCTTAGCCTGTATAGGCGGATGTCCATAAAGCATCTCAAATGGTGAAATATGTAAGTCTCCTCTAGGCCTGCTTCTAAGATAAAATAGGGCTAGAGGGAGAATTTCAGGCCATTTTAAATGGGTCTCAGTGCATAATTTGCCAATCATAGTTTTAAGTTCTTTATTCATTCTTTCAACTTGGCCTGAGCTCTGGGGATGATATGGAACATGGAATTTGGGAGTTATCCCCAAGCAAGAATATATTTGGTTTAAGACAGAATCAGTAAAATGACTTCCTCTATCGGAATCAATATGTGCTGGCAGGCCAAAACAAGGAATAATTTCTTTTAAAAGCACCTTAGCAACAAAATCCGCCGTGGCTCGGGTCACAGGAAATGCTTCTGGTCATCTGGTCAGTTGATCTACTATGACTAGACAAAATTTATAGTGTCCGGCCTTTGGCATTGTTATGAAATCTATCTGTAGGTGCTCAAAAGGTGTGTAAGCTAGAGGACGCCCACTGAAAGCTTTGCCACGAAAGTCGTATTGGATATATGCTTGGTAGGTAGAGCAAGCTGAACATACTTTAGAGGCTATAGTAGTTATACCAGGGGCTATCCATACTCTCTTGACAGAGTCCACGATGCCCTGGGTGCCAAAATGACCATTTTTATGAATAGATTGGCAAATTTGGTTATAGAAACTTCTAGGGAGCAGGGGTTTTCCTTCAGATGACACCCACACTCCATTAATCTGTTTTGCTTTAAATTTTTGTTTCCATTTTTCCACTTCCTTTTCATTATAGGAAAGTGATAAATTTAAATCATCAGAAGTTGTTAATGTTAAAATTAATCCAGGTCCTTCTATGGCTGCTAGTTTTGCAGTGGCATCTGCTCGGTCATTTCCTCTAGAGACAGGGTCAGAGCCACCTGTATGGGCAGAGCAATGAACTACAGCTAGGCCTTCAGGCAGTTTGAAAGCAGAAAGAACTTCATTAATAATTTCTGCATTAGCTATGGATTTTCCAGCTGAGGTTAAAAATCCTCTCTGGAGCCATAGCATCCTGACTGAGTGACAAATGCCAAAAGCATAGCTAGAATCTGTATAAATTGTTGCCTTTTTTCCCTTGGCAATTATACAGGCATGTTTCAGAGCTATTCGTTCTGCTCCTTGAGAGCTAATATTAGAGGGCAGCGAAGCTGACCACTCAGTGGCAAATTCTGTGACTACAGCAGCTCCAGTGTAGCGTGTGCCATCTCTCATAAAAGAAGAACCATCAGTAAATAAGACCAGATCTGAGTTGTTTAAGGGAGTGTCCAAGAGATCATCTCGAGGCTTTTCTCCCATGGACACTAGTGTTTCACAACTATGTAATGGTTCTCCTGATGTTGATAAATCTGGAAGCAAGGTGGCAGGGTTAAGAGTTGAACAGCTCTTCAAGGTAATGTTTTCATTGTTTAACAAGGTTATTTCATACCTTGTAATTCGCTAATCATAAAATGCCTGTGTTCTATGTCTTAATAACAATGCTTCTACCTCATGTGGGCACATAATTGTCAATGGGCATCCCAATACTAGATCAACAGTTTTTGTCACTAGTAAGGCTGTAGCAGCTACTCCTCTAAGACATGGTGGTGCTCCTGATGCTACTGGGTCCAGTTGGGCAGAATAATAGGCAATTGGGTGCTGAGAAGGTCCCAAAGTCTGAGTTAAAACTACCTGAAGCTACCCCTCTTTGCTCATGTACATACAAAGTAAATGGCTTGTTGTAATCTGGGATTCCTAGAGCAGGGGCAGACAGGATAGCCTTTTTTAGATCTGATAGAGCTGACAGGTGTTCTGGTTCTAATTTGAGGGGTTCAGGGACCGAATCCCTTGTTAGTGCTATAAGGGGTTTAGTAAGGAATAGCAAGGAATCCATTGTCTACAAAACCCTGTTGCTCCCAAAATTGCTCGTAACTGTTTCTTAGTGGTAGGAGCACTTAAAATTTGAATATTCTCAATTTGTTTGGGAGAAATCAAGCGGGCACCTGCAGACAGGATGAACCCCAAATATTCTACTTTAGGGAGGCACCACTGAACCTTATCCTTCGAGATCTTATGACCTCTTTTGTGCAATTCCAAAAGAAGGTGCTTGCTATCTTCCTGACATGTTTCCACATCTGTTGAGGCCAAGAGTAGGTCATCTACATACTTGATTAATTTGCTGTTTTTAAATTTTATATTATCTGTATCTTGGCTCAAAATTTGCTCAAATAAGCTCAGGCTGTCTATGAAACCTTGTGGCAGACGACTCCAGCAGTATTGAAAGCTCTGCCAGGTGAAAGCAAAGATATGCCTGGAGTTCTCATGTATGGGTATCGAAAAGAAGGCTGAGCACAAGTCTACTACTGTAAAGTATGTAGTTGTGCTAGGAATAGAAGAAATAATAGTATTGATATTGGAAACTATGGAGTGTCTTTTTATAACGTGATTGTTCACAGCCCTCAAATCCTGTACGAATCTATAGAGGTGTTTGCCATCGGGCCCTCTTTTTGGTTTTTTAACGGGCAGGATGGGCGTGTTGTATTCAGATTTACAAGGGATTATTATTCCCTGTGCAATTAATGAGTTAATTACTGGGGTAATTCCCTCAATTGCCTCTTTTGAGAGGGGATACTGAGGAATGGAAGGAGGTGGGCTAGATTTAGTTTTTATCTGCACAGGAACAGCTGACTTAAGTAAGCCTACATCAGAAGAAGATGTGGCCCAAAGAAACTCTGGTATATCTTCAGGTATTGCAAAGGTGGGATGCTCCTTTTTCTCCTGACTCTCTGAGAGAATTACAGGGAGTAAATTTAAAGATTCCTCTGGTACTTCCAATGATAAAGAACCATCTGGGGAGCAGGTTATTGTGGCTCTGAGTTTGCATAGAAGGTCCCTCCCCAGCAAATTTAAAGGGGAGTAAGGCATCAAAAGGAAGGAATGTTGTACCTCTAGGGATCCTACAGACACCATTCTAGGAGGAAGTCTTTTAACTCTTTGGGTAATTCCTGATACTCCCATTACATTCTCTGAGCCAACAGAATAACATTGTAAATCAGGTGTTCTCTTTAATACAGACCAGGAAGCTCCAGTGTCTAATAGATAATCATAATAGGTGTTACCCACCTTTAAAGTAACATGGGGTTCATTAGTATGGGGGGGGTAGTGGATAGGGACAACGGGTAGTAGGACATCAGGGTCTGGGAAATCAAAGGTTGTATCCTCCAATTCTTGTGCCCCAGCTCCTTCTGGACACCTTCATTGTGTTTGGGAAGTTCCTTGGGCACCTCCCTGAAAAGCGCCCCCCTGAAGGGCACCCCCCTGAGGGGCATTCGCGCCTCGAGTATTTTTTGGACGAGCACCATTTTTTATATTTTGTTGTGGAGTTATTTCATTTGAGTTATCATTTTCCCAATATCCGTTCCTATAGTCATCATTCCTAAAGTTGTGGTTTTCATTGTCATAATTATATTTATTTCTATAATTATCACTTCTGTAGTTGTTATTAAACTGAGTATTCCTTCCTATAATCTTGAGAAAAGCTCTACACTGTACCGTATTGTGGCCCTTCTTCCCACAGTAGTGGCAGGTAATGGATTGATAATTAGATTTCTGGAGAGGGGCAAGTGTTGTTGCTTCATTATCATGCCCACTTTCTAATTTAGTTATCCTATATATTACACATCTCATTTTTTTCTTCATTTCCTCCATGTCATCATTATTTTCTTCCTCCTTTTCTTTGTTTCCCTTTAAAACATATATAGCTGTTTTTTGCAATTCTTCAAGGTCTATATCTGACCATCTTGGGCATTGTGTTCTAAAATAATTCTTAATTGCTTTGCAAGAGTTATTTACAAAGATCCTTCTAACTTGTCTTAAGCTACTCTCTTTAGTTAGGTCCCAATCTAAGTATCTGTCCCCAAACTCGATTATTCTATCCATGAATCTGGAGCGTGTTTCTTCCTCCTTTTGCTTAATTTTTTCAAGTTCCATCCACTTATCTGTATTGTCTGCACATTCCTTCATTGCCTCTCTACAACGTATATGTTGTATGGGATGTAGGGATGGCCTCTCTAAAACGGTATAGTTGTAGATAATCCTCAAGATTGTTATAGTCCCATTTGGGATCCTGAGATGGCCAATGTGCTGCATTACGCCACTGGGTTTTGTTAACATGAGCAATTATTTTATTTTTTTCATGTTCAGTTAAAAAAGCCTGTAGAAAGTTCTCAACGTCCTTGTAAGAAGGATTATACTGAAAAAATATGTCTCCCATCTTTTTTGTTACTAGAAAGGGATCTTGTTCATATGTGGGGATATTTTGTGTAAATTCATTTATTTCTTGGGGAGTAAATGGTATGCTATGTTTTAAAGTCACCACATCCCCATTCCTTCCTATTTCAGGTACTTCTCTTAGAGGAAACAGGCCTCTAGTTGAATTTTGTACCTGTGGGTCAGTTTGACAAGGACAGGTTTCTCTAGGAGGATGAGATCTCCTTTGCATTGGAATGTGGTTTTCTGTAGGAGAGGGAATATGAGAAACTGGGATTGCAGGGGAATGGTTTTGGGATTAAATTCAGTCAAGATTTGTACTATACGAGAGAAGCAGTCTGTTAACTGAGCTATAATAGGGAAGGTTTTTTCCATCTCTATTTCAGGGAAGGAAATTTCCTCATTCAAAGGTTCAGAAAGAGATCTGTTTCTGGTAGAGTGGGTTTTTGCCAATTGATCCTGTAAGAAACATTTAAGATCTTCTAATTGGGCTTGCATTTTATCCTCAATATTTTTTATTTTAGCATCTCTACATATAGTATTGAGGAGTACAAAAATGACAGTACATATTAATATAAAAAATTAGAGGTATCCTGCATTCCTCAATGCCCCTAATTCTTCAGCTGCCATATAAATGTCAAAGAATGTAGTACTCATTTTTATATATATATTTTGTAATTAGTTCTCTAACAGTCTTCACAAAACACATGGGGAGCAGGGCAAAGCAAAAAACTTTCCACAGGGTTTTTTTTTATTCTAGGAAGTTTTTCCTTAAGGGAAAGGATATTTAGAAACAGCTCTCCCAGCCAGGACTTTAGGGTCCTGTTGCTGAGATTTAAAACAGCTGTTTTCTATCTAACTATCAGAGTCACACAGCTGGGAAGTATCTGAGGTTAGATTTGAACCTAGGACCTTCTGTCTCTAGGCCTGGCTCTCAATCCACTGAGCCACCCAGCTTCCCCTTAAGATTAAAGGGAAGAAAAAGAAAAACTGCTGATTCCAATTTAACTTAAGGAGAAAAGAGAAGAGAGAAGTTTTTTATACTCACTTGTTCTACCAGCTGTGTCTTTAAGCCGAGTTAGCTGTTAAAAGGGACTAAGTGGTGAGAAGGTAGATTAAAAAGGCAAGAAAATTCAGAAGTTTATTGAGAGAATTCTTTAGACTCCTGTGTGGTCAGCCACAATGTGACATGGAAATCACATTAAAAGACTTATATATATTAATTTAAGGTTGCCAAGGAATTCAGCTATGTAATTCCTAAATGAAAACTCAAGTCAGCAGTCAACCTTTTATGGAGTTTTTAATTACTAACAGGAGGAAGAAAGGTATTAGAGGGAAAGAGAGAGAGAGAGAGAGAGAGAGAGAGAGAGAGAGAGAGAGAGAGAGAGAGAGAGAGAGAGAGAAAGAGAGAGAGAGAGAGAGCGAGAGAGAGAGAGAGAGAGAGAGAGAGAGAGAGAGAGAGAGAGAGAGAGAGAGAGGAAAGAGAAAGGGGAGAGAAGGGAATAGGGCTTAAATACCCCCTCTGCTTAACTGGGCCAAAGGACCAAGGCCTTGGATCGCTGAGGCAAAGAAAAGAGATCACTCCCTATCACTCACGTGACCAAAATGGAGAAACAGTCTCAGGGCCTCCACTCCAAAGCACCCAGGCTCCAACAACCTCCTTTCCTCCACCCAGGAAGTCCTCAGACTCCTCAGCTGTCCTCTACCTCACTTCCTGTGTCTCCCCTGTGCCAATGGTGGCTCTAGCTTAACTCAGGACCGCCAGAGGTCTGTCCCCTTTGCACATGTCTGTTGAAGGTCATATTCTCAAATAATTAAATCTTGAGCTTTGCTGCAGCCCTTCCTAAATCCTGTTACCCTGAGTAGGTGGAGATTTTAGTTTCCAAGACCTGATTCTGTCATTCCAAGTATCTCCAGTTGTTATTGATCAGGAAATAGCCAGATCCCATCCTCTAAAGAATGGTTTGAACAGGGTTGAGTAGTTTTGAAATTCACAAATATAATTGGGAACTTTTTAATGAAAAGAATAAAATATCAAGATATAGATAATGTTAATTTGAGGTTTTCTTAGTCATTATACAACCCATATGTATCCATTTCTATTTGAGCTTGACACCACTAGTCCATATACCTAATATTTACAAAATATATACAGGTGGCTATCTAGTTCTCCACCTGACTTTTGACTCTATATGTCTATGATATATGTGTGTGTATATATATATATATGTGTGTGTGTGTGTGTGTGTGTATGAATGTATATATATACTCACAACCCATTTCTCTAACTGTAACTGCAAAGGCTTCTCTATATTTGTCCTTTTTTCCACCCAATTCCACATACCTCTTTAAAGATTCAGATTTTTCATTCCCCTTGGCTTGGAATTTCACCTCATTCCTTTTGGAAAACTATCTGTTCTGCAAGTTCCAGTGCAAGAAGCGCATCCTCCAATCAACCTTCCCTGACCATCATCAGGCCAGTTCTCACTTCCTTTATTCCCATGGCACTAGATCACTTTCTTTTATCTTATTTTTTATTCTGTATATACAGGAGGGTTATGAGGCTTAAATCAGATAAAAAGCTTTTTGAAAACCTATAGTTATATTGCTGAAGAAATGGCTCTGATTGATATAATTTCATTTCAGGAGTTTCTTCTTAGATATAACAGAAAGGAAGAGAAATGAATGAGTATTTATATAGTACCTACTATGTGAAAAGATTGTGCTAAGCCCTTTAAAATTATTTTCTCCTTTAAACCTCATAACAATCCAGGAGGGAGTTGTTATTATTATTCCCATTTTATAGTTGAAGAAATTGAGGCAAACAGAAGTTAAGTTTCTTTCCCAGTATTACTTAGTTTCCCAGCTATTAAATATTATAAAGGCTGTCTATTAATATTCATTAGTTTAATATGAAACAAAAAGTATTTTTTTTTGGAAAGGAAATTTCAATTCAGAGATTTCATATTAGAACCGATTCCCCTATTTTTCTGTGATAAGATGCTAGAGGTGACAGAGAATCAATGGAATTTCCTGAATTAGGGGATAATATGATTAGGTAATATGTTTGCAGAAGATCAGTTGGAGAGTTGAGTGAATATGCAGACAGAATAGAGTGGTGCCCACCCAGGGACTGAGCTAGTAGTATTGGGGGGTGACGAGTGAGTGGTTTGTGTAGTGGTATGGCTGAGATTGGAGTCCTACAGCCACTATTTCCAGGATAAAGCATTAAATTCTCCTGCTTTAGTAGAGGCCAATCCTCCTTTCAGCTGCAGCAAATATTTTTCTATGCTTGAAGCATATACACCATTCTGAAAAATCTGTTGCTAAGAAACAGTATCAACCCATTCTGGGAAATCTTACAGATATCACAGCTGGTGTTGGAGGAAGCCTATAGGCCTCATTCTGTTCATGTAGTTGGCTATTGGACTTGGGGAATTGTCTTTGATGCCCCTAATGTTTATGACTGATGATACATATTCTAGGCCAGCCTGATTTTAGGTTTTGGCCAAGAACAAAACTCTCAGGTCAAAAAATCCATAGAACCTTAGAGTCACAAAATCTGAGTTAGAAAATACTATGGGATTTGGGTTAGAGTTAAGATGGTAGAAAAGTAGCACTGAAAATTTTTAAATTCAAAGATACTTTATTTTCCCAATTATATGTAATCATAATTTTCAACAAAAGCTTTTATAAAATTATAAGATCTAAACTGTCTCCCTCCCTCCTTTATCTCCCCCTTCCCAGAGATGTTAAGCAATTATTTGATTATACGTGTATTATCATACAAAGTCTATTTCCATTTTGTTCATTGTTATAAGAGCACATTCATACAAAATAAAAACCCCAAAATAAAACCATAAATAAACTGACTCAAAATTTAGGGGTTTTTTTTGATCTGCATCTCCCTTCAACAGTTCTTTCTCTGGAAGTGAATAGCATTCCCTGTCATAAGTACTTCAGAATTGTCCTAGATCTTGCTGAGAGTAGCCAACTCTTTCACAAATAATAATTGTACAATATTACTGATACTGTGTACAATGTTCTCCCAATTCTGCTTATTTCACATCAGTTCATGTAGATCTTTCCAGTTTTCTCTAAAATCATCCTGCTTATAATTTCCTATAGAACCATAGTATTCTATTACCAACATATATCACAATTTGTTCAGTCATTGTCCAATTGGTGGACATCCCCTCAATTTCCAATTTTTTTGCCACCACAAAAAGAGTTGCTATAGATGTGTGTACAAATAGGTCTTTTCCCCTTTCTTATTATCTCTTTACAATACATTAAAAATGGTATTATAGGATCTTTGGGCATATTTCTAAATTGTCCTCTAGGATGGTTCGATCAATTTACATCTCCTCTAACAATGTATTATACTCCCAATTTTGCCACATCCCCTCCAACATTTACCACTTTCTTTTACTGTCATATTGGCCAATCTGATAAGGATGAGGTGATACCTCAGCATTATTTCTATTTGCATTTCTCTAATCAAGAGTGATTTAGGACATCTGGGTAAGCATGGCGGCAGTCTAGACACAGGACACTTCCTCTCCTCAGACCCAATGATATAGACTACCTCAAAAGAACCAAAAAAAATTTTCATGAGAACAAAGGGACTCTAAAGTAGGGCACAGCATTGAAGGTGCATGGGATTTGGGCATTTCCACACTATAAGGGGGTGAAAAACCCAAACATGAGCTGATCTACGCTCCCCCACACCACCTATGGAACCAGTCAGAGCCAGCACGCACCAGAATCAGTGAGTGAGCAAGGGGCACCTCTGGAGTGAGCAAGGGGCACCTCTAGGTCTCGGGAGCTGACTAAGACCACCAAGGACCTGCCCCTGAGAGCAGCTACACCTGAAAACCCAGCGACCTGGTGAGCACAGACCATGAGCGCTACTGGGAAGGGCAGCGAACAGCTGAAGCCGCTGGGATTCAAGAGCTTGCCTCAGGTAAAATCCTTGCTCCTTAACTCCATACACAGAGAGCCTGCTGATCTCACTCAGCTTTCTGACTAAAAGGGGAAGTAAATGGGGCAGCTGGGTAGCTCAGTGGATTGAGAGCCAGGCCTAGAGACAGGAGGTCCTAGGTTCAAATCTGGTCTCAGATACTTCCCAGCTGTGTGACCTTGGGCAAGTTACTTAACCCCCATTGCCTAGCCCTTACCACTCTTCTGCCTTAGAGCTAATACACAGTATTGACTCCAAGACAGAAGGTAAGGGTTTAAAAAAAATTTTTTTTAAATAAAAGGGGAAGTAAAAACCTCCATAGTGATGGCAAATTGTGCCCAGGAGCCTCAAAATCCCCACACCAAAACAAAACAAAACAAAAAACAAAAAAAAATGGCAGTGACCCTGGAAAACTTTTACAGAGGAAAATCCCAGGCTACAGAGGGAACAGAGGAGGAAAGTCAAATAAACCAAAAATCTTCCCCCCCCAAAATGGAAATTGTCCACAAGCTCTTGAAGAATTTAAATTGGAGCTTATAAAAAAGATGGAAGCCTTCTGGCAAGAAAAATGGGAAATAGTTCAAAGAGAAAATAATAGTCTGAAGAACAAGTACCCCCAATTGGAGAAACAGCTGGAAGCCACAAAAAGAAGGATAGACCAAACCAAAAAGGAAAACCAAATGATTATGACCGAAAACCAGGCCTTAAAGACCAGAATTGGACAACTGGAAACCAATGATCTTGCAAAACAGCAAGAATTAAGAAAGCAAAATCAAAAAACTGACAAAATCGAAGAAAACAAAATGTCTCACTGACAAGCTGATAGATCAGGAAAACAGATCATGATGAGACAATTTGATAATCATTTGTCTACCTGAAAATCCAGAAATAAACAGAAATCTTGACATCATACTACAAGAAATCATCCAAGAAAACTGCCCTGATGTCCTTGAATACAGGGGCAAAATAGACATTGAAAGAGTTCATAGAACACCCTCTACACTAAATCTTCAAAAGACAACTCCCAGGAATGTAATTGCCAAATTCCAGGATGTTCAGACTGAGGAGAAAATTGTACAAAAAGCCAAAAAGAGACAATTCAGATACCAAGGAGCACTAATCAGGATCACACAAGACCTGGCAGCTTCCACACTAAAGGACCGAAAGGCTTGGAACACGATATTCAGAAAGGCAAGAGAATTGGGTCTTCAACCAAGGATCACCCATCCATCAAAATGGATTATATACTTCCAGGGGAAAGTATGGTCATTCAACAAAATAGAAGATTCTTGAGTATTTGTAAAGAAAAGACCAGAACTAAGTGGAAAGTTTGATATCCAAATACAAAGATCAAGAGAAACATGAAAAGGTAAATGAGAAAGAGAGGGAAAGGGGGGAAAATGTTTTGTTTTGTATTCAAACTCTCTTCTCAAAGGGCTACAATTAGATCAAATTATATCTATATCTATATCTATATATATATATATATATCTATATTAAAATATGTGGAAAATTTTATTTGTAACTCTCAAAAATTGTATTCATTAGAAGAATCATTCATAGGAAGAGATTGGGGCATTAAAGGCTATAAGATAATATGAAAAAAAAGAAAAAGCTGGGGGGGGGGGTTTCAAAGATGGCGCCAAGAGATACTTGAAGAAATAAAATAGATAGGATAATCTTTATCACACAAAGATACACATGGAAAGGGGAGGGGAAGAATACTCTTATAAGAAGGAGAGGAAGAGAGTGTTAATAGGTAATACTTAAACCTTACTCTCAGTGAAATCAATTCTGAGAGGGAAGAGCATCTAGATCCATTGGGATCTTGAAGTCTATCTTATCCTACAGGGTAAGTGAGAAGGGAAAACTAAGGGGGGTAGGGGGAAGGGAGTACAAAAAGGAAGGGAAGGAGAGAGGGAAGGGAACTTAACAGACTCCCCCAAAAAAAAGAAGGGGAAAAAAGGGAAGGACCAGAAAAGGAAGCATATTAAGGGAGGGGATTAGGGGAATTGACTAAAAGTAAACCACTGGTTTAAAAGGATATAGCAAAAGAAGAAAGGACAGAACTAGGAGAGGATATCAAAATGCTAGGGAACTCACAAGTGACAATCATAACTTTGAATGTGAATGGAATGAACTCACCCATAAAACATAAATGAATAGGAGAGTGGATTAGAATCCCAAATCCTACCATATGTTGTCTACAAGAAACAAACCTGAGATGGGTAGATTCCTACAAGGTCAGAATTAAAGGTTAGGGCAAGACCTATTGGGCCTCAATGGATAGAAAGAAAGCAGGCATTGCAATCGTGATATCTGACAAAGCCAAAGTAAAAATAGGCCTGATTAAAAGGGGAAGGTAAATACATTCTGATAAAAGGAAGTATAGACAATGAGGAAATATAGTGATATTTCAACATGTATGCACCAAATGGTATAGCATCCAAATTTCTAAAAGAGAAAATAGTAGAATTGAAGGAGTAAATAGATAGCAAAATTATACTAGTGGGAGACCTGAACCTACCACTATCAAATTTAGATAAATCAATGAATTCAACACTCAGATTGACACATATTCTTTTTCTTTTTCTTGTCCTTTTTAAAAATTTTTATTTATTTAGTCAATTTAGAACATTATTCCTTGGTTACAATAATCACATTATTTCCCTCCCTCCCCTCCCCCATCCTTCCCATAACTGATGCGTAATTTCACTGGGTATTACATTTGTCCTTGATCAAAACCTATTTCCGTGTTGTTGATGTTTGCACTAGGATGTTCATTTAGAGTCGATATCCTCAATCATATCCCCCTCGACCCATATCATTATACAGTTGTTTTTCTTCAGTGTTTCTACTCCCACAGTTTTTCCTCTGAATGTGGATAGTGTTCTTTCTCATAGATTCCTCCAAGTCATTCAGGATCACCTTTTTTTAATAATTGTGAAGTGCTTAGCACAATGCCTGGCACATAATAAGCATAAAAATCCCTTTCCCAATATTAATATTAATATTACCTTAACTTATTGCTTGAATATATGTATTATATATGATATATGTATCATATATTATATTGAATATATGTATTATATTAGATATGTATTATATATTATATTGAACATATGTATTTACCAGAATGATGGTTCTGAAGGCACAAGATCATCATAAATGGCAATTCTCTTTAAGATACATAAATGAAGAGATTCTAAATGAAGAGATTCAGGGCTGAATCCATACTGTATATGCCAGAATTTTTGAATAAAAGTTTTAAAATGTATAGACAAAAAATATAGAGAACTCCTTACCTCTTGATGCAACTTATTCTATTTTTGGACAACATTAACTATTAGGAAGTGTTTCTTCACACCAAGTCTAAATTGCCTCCTTGTAACTTCTATCCAATTGCTTCTGATTCTTCCCCTAATCCCCTCAAAATAAGTCTCTTCCAAATAATAGCTTTTTGGAAGCTTAAGACAGCTATCATCTTCCCTAAGTCTCTTCTTATCCAGACTAAACATTTATTTTCTTCTATCAGTCCTTAGTAGAGCTGGTTATATATTCTGTACTTAGCCACCAGACTCTCTGTGCTTTTCTGCTCTACATCTCTGAGATCTGATGATGCAGGATAAAATTCTGAGTCAAAAAAAACTTAGGCTCAATTCCTAACTCTGTCACTTACCATCTATCTGACCCTGGGCATGCCACTCCTTTCTGGGTCTTAGTTTCCCCATATTAAAAATGGGGAGGATAATCCTTTCCATTTCTCCTCCCAGTTCCTAAGCCTAGAGGGGACATTTGAGCTTCAGACTGTTGATTAACTTTGCTGAGCAGTTTTTCTCTTTTTAAACTTATTGTTATAAAGGATGGCTTGCTGAGGCAGGGAAAGAGATATTTAGAAGTGAAGGTGATATAAAAAATAAAAATTATTAATTTTTAATGGATATGGGATGCTGGGCCTGAAGTCAAGAAGATCTGAGTTCAAATTCAGCCTCAGATACTAACTGAATAACTCTGGTTAAATCACTTAACCTCTTTTTCCCTCAGTTTCCTCATCTGTAAATTGCAGATAATAAAAGCACCTAGCTCACATGGTGCTTGTGAGGATCAAATGAAACAGTACTTGTGACTTGCTTAGCACAATGTCTAACATATAGCCACTACATAAATTATGCTTATTTTCTTCCCTTACCTTTGCCTTGCCTATTGCAGCAGATTCAGTGAGACAATTGGAAAAGGTAGAGAAAGATGAAGGAAGAAAAGGAGAGATAGACAGACAGACAAGACAGAGAGAGAGAGAGAGAGAGAGGGAGGGAGGAGAGAGAGAAAGATTTGTAAGCATGTCTGTTTCCATTTTTGTATGTTTGAGGTATGTCTATGTGTCTTTATGTACATGTTTTTGTATGTATATATGTTTCTCTATGTGTGTGTCTGGATATATCAGAATGCATCTCGTTCTGTGTTTCTATGTGCACAGGCATCCCTGTATAAAGGAGAAACCTTTTAGCTAATACTCTTTAGTTTTGGAGAGGACTTGGGCAGCTGGCTGGGGGTCAGGGAGGGTCAGGCAGTGTTAGCAGCTGAGAGGGCACAGATAGGCAGTATGGCCAAAGACAAGTGATCTGGAAATGGAGGAGGTTGTGGACAATGGGTCTGACAGCCGGGATGAAGATGAGGCAGCATGAGGCTTGGGAAGTGTAAGCAAAGTAGGGCCAATCTTTTCCTATGAGTCTCCATTGGGCTCCCATATTTTAACCATATATGTACTTTACATGCATGTAGAAGTAACCTCGTGGTTCATCTTTCTTCACTGGAGCATACACAATGGAATATAAAATATCAGGACAAAACATGAATTTAATGTCACTTTAGGTGGAAAAGGTCTATTATTTGGGGCTCCCTCAATTGATAGGTAGAGAGTCTTCACAATCATAATGGGGAATTCTTGATTTTAGAGAATATTCAGCTGGAGTCAAGGGCAGAGGATTATCTGATATAAAGCCAGATAACATGATATTTAATTCCCTAAACAAATTAGATAAACAACATTGACAGGAACAAGGCTATACATAAAATCACCAACTAAGAGAAAGTCTATTTAGCCTTTTAAATAGGTAAGATATGAATTTCATCAGAATGAGCTGTACTGTATCTCTGATCAATCAATTAAGCTCTTACTATGTGCTGAATCACTTAGCCAATTATCATTTGTACCAGATCGAGAAAGGCAAAAGACAATCCCTGCTCTCAAGGAGCTCACAGTCTAATAGAAGAGAAAACAATTTTTTAAAATTACATATAAACAAAGCATATCCAGGATAAATTGGAGATAATCAACAGAAGAAAGGCACTAGAATTAAGAGGGATTGGGATTTTAGTCAGGAGTTTAAATAAGCTAGAAAGGTCAAGAGGTAAAGGTGAAGAGGGGGAATATTCTGAGTATAAAGGCAGTTGATGAAGAGCTTTGAATGTCAAACAGAAGAGTTGGGAGTCAAGGATAACACCTAGGTTGCAAGCTGAGCCACTGGAAGGATGGCAGTGCCTTTGAGAATAACAGGGACATTTGGAAGTTTGGAAGAGGGAAGGGAAAAGGAGAATGATAATGAATTTATTTTTGGCATCTTGAATTTAGGATGTCTATGTGATATCCAATTTGAGATATTTGATAGGCAGGTGGAGATAGGAGACTGGAGGTCAACAGAGAGGTGAGGGCTGGATAAGTAAATTTGAGAATTATCAGCATAGAGATGATAATTAAATCTGAGAGAGATGATGAGATCACAAAGTAAAATAATATAGAAGGCTAAATCTAGCCCACAGGCTGTTTTTATGTGGTCTGAGTTCAGAATGATTTTTACATTTTAAAATACAAGAAAACTTTTAAAATATTAAGTAAATATATATAGTCTTATATATATATATATATGTATATACATATACCATACAAAAATAAACGGTGAGCTGGACTTGGCCTGTGGCCCGTAGTTTGCTCCCCTGGCATAGAAGGAAAGAACAAGAGAGCCCAGGACAGAGTCTTGTAGGACACCCAGGGTTAGTGATATTGATCTGGATAAAGATTTATTTTGGAGGAGCAGCTCCCTATTTGGAGGGAGCAGTTCAAACTGAATGATGAGGTTGGAAGCAGGAGTTAGTTTTAAAAAGTTAGAAAAAAGGAAGTGGAGGCATTTGTCTATTGTAGATAACCTCAAGGAATTCAGAGACAAAAGGCTATCATATGAAATGATAGCTAGCAGGAACAATGGATAATCAAAGTGAAGATTTTTTTGACAATGGGGAAGACATAGGTCTCTTCATAGGCAATAAGAAAGCAGCCAATAGACAAGGAGAGATTATAAATAAGTAAGAAAGTAGACATGAGAGATGCTGGAGCTGCTAAAAAACAAAACAAAACAAAACAAACAACAACAACAACAACTGAATTTGCCTCAAACACAAGAAAAGGGGCAAGGCATCATGGGAAGGTGCCACCAGTAGCACCACATTGAGGGGCCTCTGAAAACAAGGACTAAAAGATGGTATGTGTTTCTTGTTCTTGCGCCTGGCATTGGAGGTATGATATGTGAATTGTATTACAGACATTGGTGGTTCTCTCATCAGAAATTGTCTACAAGGGAGTTACTAGGGATTGTAGCTACAATACTCCTCTGAAAGGCCCTGGTGTACGAATAAGGATCATGTGTTGCTTCCCTTCTGTGTGCAATGAGCTCATGAGAAAGCAGCTATGATGTGGTGAAAAGACTCCTGATCGTAGAGACAGGGGGCCTAGATTGAGGCCCACTTTGGTCACTTGCTATTTCTGTGACATAAATTGAGCATAAAATTTTCCCCCTTTGAGCTTTTTCTCCTCTGTCCAATGAGGGTACTGGATTAGATTATTTCTAAGGTCTTTTCTCTTTCTCTAAAGTCTTTTTCTAAATTCCTTTGATCCTCTGACCACTTTGCTTTTTGGAGCCCAGTTTTCATGCCCATCAAATGGGGACAATAATATTTTCCCCTCCCTGGTGGGATCAATAAACCATAGAATACAATAGAAATGGAATTATTATTATTATTATTGCTAATGTCATACTTCTCACAGGGATCATAAGATTATAGAATTTAGAGCAGGAAAGAATCTGATAGAATACCTAAGGTCAAACCCCTCATTTTAAAGATGGGAAACTAAAGGCCAGAGATGAGAAGTGTCTCATCCAAAGTTAGATAAGGTAAAAGTAGCAGAGTTAAAAATGGACACAGGTCTCCAACTCTAAACCGACAAATGGTCCTTCCTATAACAATCAGGGACTGGAGACCAGAGATGAGCATACATGGAGAGAAACTAACCTTTTAGCTTTTCTTCCAACCCATGTCCAATTAGAAAGATGTTCTCTTGATACTGTTTCTTCCCTTAGAACCACAGTATGTCAGAGCTAGAAGGGCCACTAAAGATTCATTAAAGCCACCAGGCATTTATTTAGTGACTACTATGTGTAAGACATTGCTATACACTAAGAATAAAGAGACAAAAAAGAAAATCTATCCCTACTTCTAAGAAATGGCCATTCTATTAGAAAGGGAGGAGATAAATACTAAGGGAACTAAAGGGCATAAACATTAGATAATTTGTGAATAAATGGATACTAACCTATGAGGATTAAGAAAAATTTCCAACACCTGAACTGAGGGTACTTTGAAGGAAATTAAGAATTCTACAAGATGAAGGAAGGAGCACATTACAAGAATGAGGGGCAGCTTATTAAAGAACTCAGAGGTGGGAAATGGCATGTTAAAGTTGGGAAACAGCTAATAGGCCAAATTGGTTAGAAAAAGCATAAGAGCCCTGGGATTCACAGCACCTTGCCACCCCAAACTACTGGTCCTGTATCTAGCCCAACTCTTGCAGCCATGGCCTGGGGAGTCAGCTCCTGAGGGGAGAGAGGAAGCAGTATGTGCCATGCAAATCACACCATCTCAACCACCATCTCCCTTCAATGCCTAATGGAGATATCCCAAGGCCCAAAACTCAATACTTTTGGGAATGGGAATGCTTTTATCCCAGTGTCTTGTGGCCATCATTCCTGGGAAATAGCTTTTGTGGAGCAAAATAGAAGGCTGGTAAGTGCTCTTTCAGGTGCTATATAGACAGTTCCTAGAGACAAGAAAGTTCTTGCCACCAAAGTCCTTGGCACCATCAAATGGTTCAACATTCTAAACTGATATAGTTTTATAAATTCAAATGATATTAAAGAAGAGGCCTTCCTATTGCTGCTGTACCCTAGGGACCATGGGCATTTCCATCTGACTTGCATCTGAAACTTTCCATGTGTGGTATCTCCTCCACTAGAATGTGAGCTTCTCAAGAGCCCTCAGGAGTTTTCTTGCTTTTCTGTTTGTATACCCAGTACTTAGCACAGTGATTTGCACATAGTAAGCCTTTAATAAATATTTTATTAATTTATTCATTCAATGTAGAGAATATAAAGAGAAATAATGTGAAATGACTGGAAAGGCAAGCTGAAGCCGGATTGTGAAGGGCTTTAAGTGCCAAGCTGATAACCATCTAGCTCAAATCCTACTCTCTTATTTTACAAATAGGAAAACTAAAATTTGGAGAGGGGAGGGGAATTTCATAAATTTACAAAGTTAATGAATGTCAGAATAGGACTAGAACCCAACTCTTCTGAATCTCAGTTTAGAGCTTAGCAATACAGTGTTGCTTTTCGTGTCTTTTTGGCCAGGTGACACCAAAGGCTCTGACTTGGCCTGAGCCCAGGACTACAGTTGTCCACTATGGCAGATGCTGAAGCTTACTACTAGATCAATAAGAGGCCATCTGTTCTGAGGGGTCAAGTTCAGGAGATTGAATCAGAAGCAGCAGAAACTAAAGAAAGTTTGGGATCTATGACATGGGAAGAAGAAAATAGGGATCCCAGCTCTATTGTTGACTAAACCTGAGTGTGGTGTGATCCCCATTCCCTTCCATCAATACTGCAAGCCTGTATGAATGAGGGCTGAAGGAGTCTTTGCTGGCAAAAAGCTAAGGGTCCATATCAGAGCAGGGATCAGAGAGATTTCTCTTATTGTGGGAGGTAATGGTATGGCTGGACAAGAATATTAAAGTCCTTTTGCTGGAAGAATGAAGATCTGTTTCAGACCACCACCCACAGAGTTTATACTTCAAATAATTTCAACAAATATTAAGTGTGGTGGTATCAACAAAGGTACAAGAAAAGCTAGGGCAAGAACAAGGGAATGAAGAGTAGCTCTGTTTAATTTTAAAGTAGAATATAAAAGGGAATTATGTAATTAAAGTAGACTGTAAATTCCATGAGGCCACAGACTATAGATCTGGCATGGCATTCACATAGTAGGGGCTTTATAACTGTTTGTTAAAAAAATAATAAATGAATGAGTAATTCATTTTGTCTTGAGTGTGAAGAATAGTATAAGATAAAGCTAGAAAAGCTGATTAATACCAGATAGAGCAATATGATTCTAGATGCCCACCACCACCACCACCACTCCCTCCCCCCAGCAAAAGGATGTCTTAAAAGACTTAGTGAATAGACAACATCAGGATTCTCTGACTAAGGAACTGCTCAAAATATCTTTGAAAATCATCCAGACAAGGTTTCCTAAAAGAGTAGGGTTTTAGGTGCTATATTGAAGGAAGAAAAGAGATGGCTTTAGTAACTACCAGTCACCTTGTTGGAAGCCACTTTCTGATCTCTTAGGTTAGTGATGGTGAACCTTTTAGAGATGGAGTGCTGCCCCCCCCAGACCATGTGCCATGCCCCCTTCCTTACCTCACACAGGAGGAGGAAATGTTCCCATTGGGCTGCTGGGTAGAGGGGTGGGTGATGTGAAATAACATCATCAGGCATGGTGGAGAGGGGGAAGGGATCAGCTCTACCTAAGTCCCTCTGCCTTTCTAGTAATGAACTCTATGGGGTGGGAAGGCAGCCAAGTTCCCACAGAGAGTGCTGTGCATGCCATCTTTGGCACCATCACTGTCCTAGATGGATCATGACTCCTCTGACTCCTTGAAGATCATTCATCTCCCTAGCTCTATTCAGAATTTCACACAGGATGGCTGTGTCCTGTGGATGGAGATTTAAAAGAGAAATGGATCACTTCTGACTGAAGAGATCTGAGAAGCCTTCATAGAGGATTTGAGTTGAACCTCAGAAAAAAATGGGTAGAATTTGAAGGGAGGAAAGAGGGTTCAACATATTTCAGCAATGAGGAACATTTTTCTTTTTTAAATATTTTATCTTTTCCCAATTACATGTAAGAGCAATTTTTTAACATTCATCTTTTAAAATTTTGATTTCCAAATTCTTTCCCTCCTTCCCATCCTGTCTTCCATCCCTCCCTGAAATGGTAAGCAATCTGACATAGAGTTTATGTATGCAATCATATAAAACATTTTTTCATGTTGGTCATTTTTGGAAGGGATTGCAAACAAACAAAAAAAGACAAAATGAAATATGGTATGTTTTGGTTTGCATTCAGATTCTATCAGTTCTTTCTCTGAAGGTAGAGAGCCTGAACATAGAGTGATGGCATTTGAAGCAAAAAAAGAAGGGAATAATTCAATAAGTATTAGGAAAGTAGAACTTTAGAACATAGCAAATGAAGAGATGAGGGAGAGAGAAGCCAAAAGATGACTCTGAGGTGTCACACTTCTGTAACCAGTAATAATCTGGGACCACTGACAGAAAGAAAATCAAATTTTATAGTTGAAGTAGTATAGAGGCAGAAAGATGAGTTCAGTTTAGGACATGTTGAATCTATAGTTCTGACAAGATATATAGTGGAAATGTGGACTGGAAATAAAAATTTGGGGAGTCAAAAGCTTAGTGGTGAAAATAAAAGCTATGTGGGTAGATGAGACATCTAAGGGAAAGAATATAGAGAAAATAAATACTTAAGATAAAACCTTGGTAAATTCTGTTTCTTCCTGAACTGTAACCTTCTTAATTAAGGTCAAGGACTGAGTTTATTTCTCCCAGATAATGAGCTCCAAAAAAGATATGGTCTAAGCCTCCTTTTCCTCCTGCTTTCCTACATTGGGACACAGTATAAGGAAGGAAACTTTTAGAAAATGCTCATTTATTGGTTTAATATTAGTTTATTGAATTTTCTATCCGTCAGGAAGGAAGGAAGGAAGGAAGGAAGGAAGGAAGGAAGGAAGGAAGGAAGGAAGGAAGGAAGGAAGAAGGGAAGAAAGAAAGAAAGAAAGAAAGAAAGAAAGAAAGAAAGAAAGAAAGAAAGAAAGAAAGAAAGAAAGAAAGAAAGAAAGAAAGAAAGAAAGAAAGAAAGAAAGAAAGAAAGAAAGAAAGAAAGAAAGAAAGAAAGAAAGAAAGAAAGAAAGAAAGAAAGAAAGAAAGAAAGAAAAAAAGAAAGAAAGAAAGAAAGGAAGGAAGGAAGGAAGGAAAAGAGGAAGGAAGGAAGGAAGGAAGGAAGGAAGGAAGGAAGGAAGGAAGGAAGGAAGGAAGAGAGAAAGACAGAAAGAAAGAAAGAAAGAAAGAAAGAAAGAAAGAAAGAAAGAAAGAAAGAAAGAAAGAAAGAAAGAAAGAAAGAAAGAAAGAAAGAAAGAAAGAAAGAAAGAAAGAAAGAAAGAAAGAAAGAAAGAAAGAAAAGAAAGAAAGAAAGAAAGAAAGAGAGAGAAAGAGAGAAAGAAAGAGAGAGAGAGAAAGAAAGAAAGAAAAAAAGAAAAAAAGAAAGAAGGAAAGAAAGAAAGAAAGAAAGAAAGAATCAGTGTGCATGTTTTTTAAAAATTCTATATCTCTCAATCAATTTCTTCATATTTATGTATCTTCCTACATTAACATCTATGAGTACCTGCCCAAGCCCGAGTCTGATTATCAGACTACATGTTTCTGTCTGTGTCATTATCTGTGTGTGTGTGTGTGTGTGTGTCTGCATATGATGACTATCTAAACTTAGGGTTTAGGGAGTTTGTATCTTTATATTTATATATGCCTATGTGCATGCCAACATGGGCCAATTTTCCCTGAGTGTGTCTCTGTTTATCCATGTTGTCCCAGTTGATGAAATGCAATTGTGCATTTTCTCATTTCTCTATGTGCCGATCGGTCTGTCTGGTTGCACTGTGTGTGGTACATGGTGTGTGTCCATCCATGTGTATGTGGTCTGAACTTGGCCTGCCAGTGGAAGGTTTCTGACAGCCTCTTGGGATGGCTTGTTTCCAGGTGGGGGTCGGGGAGGGGGGCTGCAGAATGTCTGTCTGTCAGACAGTTATGGTTATGGGGGAACTGGGGATTCAGGATCCATAAAGTCCCTAACCCTGCCCATATAAGGTCTTGGGGAGGGTTGACCCTGGCTTCAACATGTTCCCAGTGAGGTGGGGAGCTCCAGAAGGGCTAAATTCTCTAAAACAAACAGCATTGGGTTTGTTATACGATTCCCTTGAGAGGGGGAAGGGTGGATTGGACTAGGATTCTAAAGAGCTTTCATCTGGGCATCTGAAGGGCCTTGAAGACTGAGGACTGAGGCCAGGCACAAATTCTGAGGAAACATCAAAATAATAAACAATACTTATTTAAAACCATTAACAAATATTATCTGCAATAGGGATAAGTTAAATGTCTTACAAATGAGATCAGGAGTGAAGCAGGGATACCCATTATGACCACTACTATTTAATACTGGATTAGAAATGCTAGCAGTAACAATTAGAGAAGAAAAAGAAACTGAAGGGATCAAAGTAGGCAATAAGGAAACTAACCTATCACTCTTTGCAGATGATTTGATGGCATACTTAAAGAATCCAAGAAAATCAACTAAAAAGTTGGTAGAAATAATCAAGAACTTTAGCAAAATTGTAGGATACAAAATAAACCCACATAAATCATCAGCACTCCTATATGTTTTCAACAAAACTGAGCAGCAACAGTTAGAAAGAGAAACTCCATTTAAAATCACTCTAGACAATATAAAATACCTGGAAATCTACTTTCCAAGACAAATTCAGAACTCATATGACATAACTACAAAACATTCTTCACACAAATAAAACTAGATTTAAACAATTGGAAAAACATCAATTGCTCATGGATAGGATGAGCTAATGTAATAAAAATGACAATCCTACCTAAATTAATTTACTTATTCAGTACTATACCTAAACTATACCTATCAAAGTTATCAAATGGTAGAAAACACTTTTTTTTTGTAGAATTAGAAAAAATTATTACAAAGTTCATCTGGAAGAACAAAAGATCAAGAATACTAAGGGAACTAATAAAAAAAAAGTAAAGGATGGAGGCCTAGCTTTCCCAGTTCTCAAACTATACTATAAAGCAGTGATCATCAAAATAATCTGATACTGACTTAGAGATAGAAGGCTGGACCAATGGAATAGATTAAGTAAATAATAGTAGCAAGATGTTGTTCGATAAATCTGAAGATCCCAGCTTTGGGGACAAGAACTCACTATTTGACAAAAACTGCTGGAAGAATTGAAAAACAGTATGGGAGAAATTAGGTTTAGATCAGCATCTTACACCTTATACCAAGATTAACTAAGAGTGGGTAAATGACTTAAATATAAAGAGGGAAATCATAAACAAATTAGGTGACCACAGAATAGAATACTTGTCAGATCTATGGGAAAGGAAGGAATTTAAGATCAAGAAGGAGAGAATGCTACAAAATGTAAAATGATTATTTTTTATTATATTAAATTAAAAAGTTTCTGTACAAACAAAACCAATGCAATCAAAATCAGAAGAGAAGCAACTAATTGGGAAAAATCTTTTATAACAAAAACCTCTGACAAAGGTCTTATTTCTCAAATTTATAAGGAGATAAGTCAATTGTACAAAAAATCGAGCCATTCCCCAGTTGACAAGTGGTCAAGGGACATGAATAGACAGTTTTCAGATAAAGAAATCAAAACTATCAATAACCACATGAAAAAGTGTTCTAAATCTCTCATAATTAGAGAAATACAAATCAAAACAACTTCATAGACTTCCAGGTAAACATGGCTGCAATCAAGATGCTAATCACTTCCTCTCCCTAGCACCGAACAAAATAGACTACCTCAAAAGAGCATAAAAATCATCTTTGGAAGAACGGAGGGACTCTCCAGTATCCCACAGAAATGAAGGTATGTGGGGTTTGAACATTGCCACACTATAAGAAGGAGGAAAAACTTGCACAAAAACATGAACTGAGCCGCCCTTCCCCCCTCCTCCCCCAGGGAACCAGAGTAGGGGATCAGAGTGCTCACCGGGACAGCAAGTGAGTTAGGAATGTCTCTGTCTGGGGGGGGGGCACACCAGGGTCCTTGGGATCTAAAGACTGCTAGGGGACAACCTCTCAGGGAGGTTTCACAGGAGAACCCTGCTCACTGCAGAGCGCGTAGACCGCGGGGCCCCTGCAAACTGCGAACAGGGTGGAGTCTTGAGAATCTGTAAAAACTGCCTAAGGCTGAAGCATTGCCCCTCGCTGTAGTGAGGGGGGGGGCATGCCAGGCTCCCTGGAAACTGACAGGGAATACCAGAGATCCACCCCTCAGAGCGGTTTTACAGGAGATTCCTGCGCACCGGTGAGAAGAGACCACAGAGCATGAGAGCGGGTACACTAACAAACTGCAGAGGCTGGGAAGAACTAGTCTGAGGCAACCTAAATCCATAGAAAACCCGCCCATGTCACCCAGACCTCGGACCAAAAAGAAAAGGGGGAAAAAAAAAACACCAAAGGGATGGCTCACACAGCCCAAAATCAAGCCTCCAAGAAGGAAGGGGGAAAAGTGACTATTGAAAACTTTTATGGCAGGAATACCGAAGGAAAAGAAGAGAAAGAGGATGAAATTCAAACAAAATCAAAACATGCCCAACAAAATGGAAATTATCCACAAGCTCTGGAAGAACTCAAACTGGAGCTTATCCAAAAGATGGAAACCTTCTGGTAAGAAAAATGGGGAAAAAAACCAGGAAAATGTCAGCAGCCTGACAGAAAAGACCTCACAATTGGAGAAAGAGCTGGAAGCCTCTAACAGAAGGGCAGAACAAGCTGAAAAGCAAAACCCTAAAGACCAGAATTAAACAACTAGAAGACAGTGATCTTGCAAAACAGCAAGAATTAATAAAGCAAAGCCAAAAAATTAATGAATTAGAAGAAAACATAAAATATCTCACTGACAAGGTGACAGACCAGGAAAAGAAAGGAAGGAGAGACAACTTGAGAATCATTGGTCTGCCTGAAAAACCAGAGATAAACAAAAACCTCAATGCTATACTACAGGAGATTATAGAAGAAAATCGCCCACATGTTCTGGAGCAAGGGGGCAAAATAGAAATAGAAAGGGTTTATAGAATACATTCTATACTAAATCCCCAAAAGACAACCCCCAGGAATGTAATCGCCAAATTCAAGAGCTTCCAAGCTAAGGAGAAAATCTTACAAGAAGCCAAGAAGAGGAGCTTCAGATATAGAGGAGTGCCCATAAGGATCACACATGACTTAGCAGCTAACATGCTATGAGACCACAAAGCATGGAACATGCTATTTAGAAAGGCAAGGGAGCTGGATCGCCAACTAAGAATCAACTACCCATTAAAACTGACTATATACTTCCAGGGGAAAATATGGGCATTCAACAAAATAGAAGATTTCCAAGAATTTGCTAAGAAAAGACCAGAACTCTGTGGAAAGTTTGATATCCAAACACAAAGACCAAGAGAAACATGAAAAGGTAAATATGAAGGAAAGGGAAAATGAGAAAAATGTTATCTTTTTCTTTTATTCAAACTCTGTTCTATAAGGACTACATTTATATCAAATTATATATATACATATATATATATATATTAATATGTGGGGAAAATGTAATGTGTAACTCTCAAAAATTGTATGCATCATTAGAGTAGTAAGAAGAACCATGCATAGGGAAAGTTTGGGGCATCAAGATGATATGGAGAGAGGGGGGATAGAAAGAAAAAGGGATGGGGGGGAATCATTGATGGTACTAAGATATACTCCAAGAAATAGGGGGGAAAAACTAAATAGAATAATCTTTCCCACACAAAGATACACATGGGAAGGGAAGGGGAAGAACTCTCATATAAGAAGGAGAGGAAAAGAGCGTGAAGGTTTATTACTTAAACCTTTCTCTCAGTGAAATCAACTCTGAGAGGGAAGAACATCTAGATACAGTGGGATCCTGAATTCTATCTTATTCATTAGGGCAAGAAAGAAAGGAAAATTAAGGAGGGGGAGGAGGGAGGCAGTATAAAAAGGGAGGGAAGGAGAGGGGGAAGGGGAAGGGAGCATAAAAAGGGAGAGGCTAGAAAGGGAAGCATATAAAGGGAGGAGACTAGGGGGACTGACCTAAAGTAAATCAGTGGTTTAAAGGTTATAGCTAAAGAAGAAAGGTCAGAATTAGGGGAAGATATCAAAATGCCAGGGAATCCACAAGTGACAATCATAACTTTGAACGGGAATGGGATGAACTCACCCATAAAACGTAGACAAATAGAAGATTAGATTATAACCCGAAACCCTTGAAGACAACATATGTTGTCTTCAAGAAACACATATGAAGCAGGTTGATACTCACAAGGTTAGAATTAAAGGATGGAGGAAGACCTTTTTGGCCTCAATAGAAAGAAGGTAGGAGTTGCAATCATGATATCTGACAAAGCCAAAGCAAAAATACACCAGATCAAAAGGGATAGGGAAGGTAAATATATTCTGTTAAAAGGGAGTATAGACAAGGAGGAATTATCACTAATCAACATATATGCACCAAATGGTATAGCACCCAAATTTCTAATGGAAAAACTAGGAGAATTGAAGGAGGAAATAGATAGTAAAACCATATTAGTGGGAGACTTGAACCAACCACTATCAAATTTAGATAAATTAAATAAAAAAATAAATAAGAAAGAGGTAAAAGAGGTGAATGAAATCTTAGAAAAATTAGAGTTAGTAGACATATGGAGAAAAATAAATAGGGACAAAAAGGAATACACCTTCTTTTCAGCACCACATGGCACATTCACAAAGATTGACCATACACTAGGTCACAGAAACTTGGCATCAAAATGCAGAAAAGCAGAAATAATGAATGCAATCTTTCCAGATCATAAGGCAATAAAAATATAGATCAGAAAAGGGTACATGGAAAGTCAAATCAATAATTAATTGAAAATTAAATAATATGATACGCCAAAATCAGTTAATTAGAGAAGAAATCATAGAAACAATTAATAATTTCATTGAGGAAAATGAAAATGGTGAGACATCTTTTCAAACCTTATGGGATGCAGCCAAAGCAGTAATCAGAGGAAAATTCATATCCCTGAGTGCATATATTAACAAATTAGGGAGGGCAGAGATCAATGAAATGGAAATACAAATTTAAAAAAATTGAAAGCGAACAAATTAAAACCCCCCAGAAGAAAACCAAACTAGAGATCCTAAAAATTAAGGGAGAAATTAATAAAATCGAAAGTGATAGAATTACTAAACTAATAAATAAGACCAGAAGCTGGTACTTTGAAAAAACAGACAAAATACACAAAGTACTGTTCAATCTAATTAAAAAAGGAAAGAAGAAAGGCAAATTAACAGTATCAAAGATGAAAAGGGGGACATCACCTCCAATGAAGAGGAAATTAAGGCAATCATTAAAAACTACTTTGCCCAATTATATGGCAATAAATATACCAACCTAGGTGATATGGATGGATATTTACAAAAATAAAAACTGCCATGACTAACAGAAGAAGAAATAGAATTCTTAAATAATCCCATATCAGGAAAAGAAATCCAACAGACCATCAAAGAACTCCCTAAGAAAAAATCCCCAGGGCCTGATGGATTCACAAGTGAATTCTATCAAACATTTACAGAACAGCTAATCCCAATACTATACAAACTATTTGACATAATAAGCAAAGAGGGAGTTCTACCAAATTCCTTTTATGACACAAACATGGTACTGATTTGAAAGCCATGCAGGTCAAAAACAGAGAAAGAAAATTATAGACCAATCTCCCTAATGAATATAGATGCAAAAATCTTAAATAGGACACTATCAAAAAGACTCCAGCAAGTGATCAGAAGGGTCATTCACTATGATCAAGTAGGATTTATACCAGGAATGCAGGGCTGGTTCAATATTAGTAAAGCCATCCACATAATTGACCATATCAACAACCAAACCAACAGAAATCATATGATTATCTCAATAGATGCAGAAAAAGCCTTTGATAAAATACAACACCCATTCCTATTAAAAACACTAGAAAGCATAGGAATAGAAGGGTCATTCCTAAAAATAATAAACAGTATATATCTAAAACCATCAGCTAATATCATCTACAATGGGGATAAACTAGACGCATTCCCAATAAGATCAGGAATGAAACAAGGATGCCCATTATCACCTCTACTATTTGACATTGTACTAGAAACACTAGCAGTAGCAATTAGAGAAGAAAAAGAAATTGAAGGCATCAAAATAGGCAAGGAGGAGACCAAGTTATGGCTCTTTGTGGATGATATGATGGTCTACTTAAAGAATTCTAGAGAATCAACCAAAAAGCTAATCGAAATAATCAACAGCGTTAGCAAAGTTGCAGGTTACAAAATAAACCCACATAAGTCATCAGCATTTCTATATATTTCCAACACAGCTCAGTGGCAAGAATTAGAAAGAGAAATCCCATTCAAAATCACCTTAGCCAAAATAAAATACTTAGGAATCTATCTCCCGAGACAAACACAGGAACTATATGAACACAAGTACAAAACACTCTCCACACAATTAAAACTAAACTTGAGCAGTTGAAAAAATATTAACTGCTCATGGCTAGGACGAGCCAATATAATAAAAATGACCATCCTACCCAAACTCATCTATCTATTTAGTGCCATACCCATTGAACTTCCAAAAAAAAATTTTTACTGACTTAGAAAAAACCATAACAAAGTTCATTTGGAAGAACAAAGGGTCAAGGATATCCAGGAAAATAATGAAAAAAAAATACAAAGGAAGGTGGCCTTGCAGTTCCAGATCTCAAACTCTATTATAAAGCAGCAGTCATCAAAACAATTTGGTACTGCCTAAGAGACAGAAAGGAGGATCATTGGAATAGACTCGGGGTAAGTGACCCCAGTAAGACAGTATGTGACAAACCCAAAGACTCCAGCTTCTGGGACAAAAACCCACTATTTGACAAAAACTGCTGGGAAAACTGGAAGACAGTGTAGGAGAGATTAGGTTTGGATGAACACCTCACACCCTACACCAAGATCAACTCAGAATGGGTGAATGACTTGAACATAAAGAAGGAAACTATAATTAAATTAGGGCAACACAGAATAGTATACATGTCAGACCTTTGGGAAGGGAAAGACTTTAAAACCAAGCAAGACTTAGAAAGAGTCACAAAATGTAAAATAAACAATTCTGATTACATCAAATTAAAAAATTTTTATACAAACAAAACCAATGTACCCAAATTGAGAAGGGAAGCAACAAATTGGAAAACAATTTTCATAAAATATCCTCTGACAAAGGTCTAATTACTCAAATTTATAAAGAGCTAAAGCAATTGTACAAAAAATCAAGCCATTCTCCAATCAATAAATGGACAAGGGACATGAACAGGCAGTTTTCAGCCAAAAAAAATCAAAACTATTAATAAGCACATGAAAAAAGTGCTCTAAATCTCTTATAATCAGAGAGATGCAAATCAAAACAACTCTGAGGTACCCCCTCACACCTAACAAATTGGCTATTATGACAGCAAAGGAAAGTAATGAATGCTGGAGGGGATGTGGCAAAGTCAGGACATTAATTCATTGCTGATGGAGTTGTGAATTGATCCAACCATACTGGAGGGCAATTTGGAACTATGCCCAAAGGGCAATAAAAGACTGTCTGCCCTATGATCTATCCATAGCACTACTGGGCTTGTACCCATAGATAGGTGAGTTGTTATTAGGATCAAATGGAATAATATGGACAAAACCTTGTCTGCAATCTTAAATTGTTATATAAATATTAACTACTATATACTGCCCAAGGTCACAAATACGGGAAGTAGCAGCTATAGGGATTCAAACTTCTGACTCCAAATCCAGGCCTCTCTTCACTACCCATCCCTGCTTTTGAAAACTGATGTTGTGGTCAAAGTATATGCTAGAAAATTCCCACTGATTAAGCCTAATGCCATAATTACTCAGCCCAAGTCTGCACACCTGGCTTTCCCCTTACATTCTACCCTATGTTCAACTCTACACGTTAGAGTCAGATCTGAAACCTTGAACAACTAACTGCATTCAGCTCTCTGGGTCTGAGTCTTGGTAAAATAAAGGAGTAAGACTAGATAATATGCAACTTCCCTTTCCAGTTCTAAATCTTAGGAAGCTTAAAAAACTCCAGAGAAGTACACTGGAACCCATCCCTTCTTGTCTTCTACAACAGACTGCATCCTTAACCTAAATCATAAGCAGCAACTGCTGGCATAGTAGAGAGAAAAGAGCCCAGAGACAGGAAGAAAAATTAAAAATCCAGCCTCAGACACTTATGAGTTATATCTGAAACAACCCCTTAATCTTGGACTTTGCTATTAGTAGCAATGCATCAAGCCAGGACACTTCTGAAGGACTTATGGGAAAGAATGCTATCCACATTGAGAAAAAGAACTATGAAAGTAGAAATACAAGAGAAAAACATATGACATCACTTATCACATGTATATATGGGGATGTGATTTGGGGTTTAGGATCTAAAAAATTGCTCTATATCAAAAATGAATAATATATAGGTATAATAGGTATAGTGATAGCATTGTACAATCCAGTGGAATTTCTTGTCAGCTCTGGGAGGGGGGAGGAAAAAGGGAAGGGAAAGAAAATGAATCATTTAAACATGGAAAAATAAAACATTAAAAAAAAACCAAATTCTGAGGAAATCTTGCCTGTTCCACCTTTGGTCTGTAGCCAAGCTTCTGCCAAGGATAAGTACTTATGATATCTTGTTCCTCACTGCCCAGATTTTATCTCCATTCAATATGGCAAGTCCTTATTAAGCACCTATCACATTCAGGACACTGTAATTGGTAATAATTACACAGTCTTGGACATTAAAGAATTTATAATCAGTAATAATCATAGTCTTGTTATTAGGGAATTTATGAACTAATCAGGAGTATGGGGGAATGGCAGATAGGAAAATAAATGTTACAGAGAAAAGTGAAATAAGGTAAAAAAAGAGATGCAGGCAAAATTCTCTAGAAAAATTTAATAATGAAATGACAAAAGATGTGAATAATTAATGTGAGGTGGTTATAGAAGTATTGGCATAGTAATGCATTGTTGGTACAAAGAAGCAAATGTTAAAACAAAACATTCACATAAACCAACATGTTCATCATACCACATTTTTTGGTGGCAAAGAATTGTAATCAATGTATTGATTGGAATCAATCTATTGGCTGAGGAATGGTTAAACAGATTGTATGGAAATTGGGGAAATATTACTGTGCTATAAGAAATTGTGAATAAGATTGTTCAACATGACAGCAAAGGAAAGTAATGAATGCTGGAGGGGGTGTGGCAAAATAGGGACATTAATGCATTGCTGGTGGAGTTGCGAATTGATCCAACCATTCTGGAGGGCAATTTGGAACTATGCCCAAAGGGTGCTAAAAGACTGTCTGCCCTTCGATCCAGCCATACCACTGCTGGGCTTGTACCCCAAAGAGATAATAAGGAAAAAGACTTGTACAAGAATATTCATAGCTGCACTCTTTGTGGTGGCCAAAAATTGGAAAATAAGGGGATGCCCTTCAATTGGAGAATGGCTGGACAAATTGTGGTATATGTTGGTGATGGAATACTATTGTGCTAAAAGGAATAATAAAGTGGAAGAATTCCCTGGTGACTGGAATGACCTTCAGGAAGTGATGCAAAGTGAGAGGAGCAGAACTAGGAGAACATTGTATACAGAGACTGACACATTGTGGTACAAGAGAATGTAATGGGCTTCTCCAGTAATGGCTTTACAATGTCCCTGAACAACCTGCAGCGATCTACGAGGAAAAAAAAACAAAAAAAACCAAAACCTATCCTCAAGCAGAGGACAAACTGAGGGAGTAAAAACACCTAGGAGAAGCAACTGCCTGACTACAGAGGCTGAGGGGACATGATAGAGGAGAGACGCTAAATGAGCACCCTAACGCAAATACCAACAACAAGGAAATGGGTTCAGAGCAAGGACACATGTGATAGCCAGACAAATCGCGGGTCGGCTAGGGTGGCAGGGGGTTGGGGGGGAAGAAAAGAAAGTGCTCTGTTTCCAATGAACAATGTATGAAAATGACCAAATAAAATAATGTTTTAAAAACTAAAAAAAAAAAAGAAATTGTGAATAGAATGTACATAAAGAAACATGGGAATGCAAAGTGAAATATAAATAGAACTAAAAGAATAAGAAACAGTGACTACAAAAATGTAATATGTCAGTTAATTTTGTTAAACTATATTTTTCTCTTTTTATCTTATTATAAGGAACGGCTCTCTGAGGAAGAGAAGAGGAATATATTGGGAATGTCGGTGATATAAAAACAAAATAGATCTATAAGCATTTGACAGAAACAGAAAACACTTAAGTTTAAAATCACAGACTTAATACAACCTCATACAGCCTAATAATTGCTATCACAAGCCTATTACTACAATATCACAATACAGATCTAGGTTACAATTTCAATAATTCGTTTTCTATAGATACCCTATCAGGTCCTCTACTAATTTTATCCTGCTGACTACTCCCATTAATAATTATAGCAAGCCAAAATCACTTAAACAAAGTCTCTAACACGAAAAAAAATATATTACTATACTAATTATCCTACAACTATCACTAATCATAGCTTTCACCTCATCAGAACTAATTATATTTTATATTCTATTTGAAACTACCCTAATTCCAACCCTTATTATTATTACCCGATGAGGTAATCAAAATGAACACTAAACGCAGGACTTTACTTCTTATTTTATACACTAATAGGATCACTTCCACTTTTAGTAGCCCTATTAAACATAAATAACAACTTAGGATCCATACACATAATAAATTTAATTCTAACAGACCCACTAATCTACTCAACCTCCAACACAATAATATGATACGCATATCTAATGGCTTTTAGAGTTAAAATACCATTGTATGGTCTCCACTTATGACTTCCCAAAGCACATGTAGAAGCCCCTATTGCACGGTCAATAGTCCTAGCTGCCATTCTACTAACACTAGGTGGATACGGCATTATATGAATTACAACGTTTACTGAACCTGTTTTACCCATTCATTATTTTATCTCTAAGAGGAATAATTATAACAAGTTCAATTTGCATACACCAAACAGACCTAAAATCCCTAATCGCTTCCTCATCAGTAAACCACATAGGACTAGTCATTGTGGCAGCCCTAATACAATCGACACTCAGTTTTATAGGAGCCACTATATTAATAATTGCTCACGGCCTCACATCTTCAGTACTATTTTTGTTTAGCCAATACTAACCACCAACGAATTCACAGTCGCACAATAATTCTTGCACGAGGGTTACAGACAATCCTACCACTACCTGATGACTACTAGCTAGCCTAGTTAACCTAGCCTTACCACCATCAATCAACCTCCTAGGAGAGCTCATAGTAATTATATCCTTGTTCTCATGATCAAACTGATCTATCTTATTATTAGGACTAAACACAGTAATCATAGCCCTATACACTCTCTATATACTAATCACCTCCCAACGAGGTAAATTCACACATCATCTAACCCCTATTTACCCTACAATAACATGCGAACACATATTAATAACTCTCCACATCTTACCATTAATACTTCTATCATTAAACCTAAAACATATTCTAGGTGTTACATTCTGCAAATATAGTTTAACAAAAACATTAAATTGTGAATCTAAACATAGAAGTTTAGTCGGGGGGTGGGGAGGGGGGCGCGCCCCACCGAGGAGGGGAACAGGGTCCCGTGTTGGAGTGCCTTAGTGTTATGAGGAAAGCCCGGCATATCTGCAGAGCAAGGTGTTGGGCTAGCGCCGCTGGCCGTGAAGGAGCAGGTGCAGCAGTCTGCAGTGCGGAGATCCCTGGATATTCCAGCCATCCAACCCCAACTAGTAGCTGTGAGCAAGACCAAACATGCTGATATGGTGACTGAGGCATATGCTCATGGGCAGCGCAGTTTTGGAGAGAACTGTGTTCAGGAGCTATTAGAAAAAGCATCAAATACTAAACTTCTATCTTCATGGCATTTCATTGGCCACCTGCAGAAACAAAATGTCAGCAAATTGATGGCTGTCCCCAACCTGTACATGCTGGAAACTGTGGACTCTGTGAAGTTGGCAGACAAAGTAAACAATTCTTGGCAGAAGAGAGGCTCTTCAGAGAGATGAAAAGTCATGGTGTAAGCATGGGCTTCCACCTTCAGAGACAGTGGCCACGTGCAGCACATCAACGCCAAGTGTCCCAACCTGGAGTTCGTGGATGTGATGACCATACGGAGTTTGGGATGTGACCCCAGTCAAAGGCCCAACCCAGATTTCCAGACTCTGCTGTGCCTGCGGAAGTAGCTGTGCAGGAAGCTCAGCCTCCCCATTGACCAGGTGGAACTGAGTATGGGCATGTCCATGGATTTCCAGCATGCGATTGAAATGGGATCCACAAATGTTCGAGTAGGAAGTACTATTTTTGGAGAATGGGATTATTCAAAGAAACCAGCTATGGACAAGGCCATGACAGGCATAAAGGCCTGATGGAGGCAACCCAAGAACATTGAACTGAGACCTAAGGAGAGGAACCAAGCAGCAAGCTTCTGCCTCTAGAGGGCCCTGGGGTGGGAACTTTCACTATGCACTAACCCAAATCTTACTTTCCACATGCCAGGTTGTAGTACAGCGCGCTTTTGTTAAGACCCAGGCCCTAGAGCTCTAATGATTATTGTATTGGTGGGAATCATCTTCACTTAGCATCTTTGACACCTTCAGCCATTTAGACCATTGACTTAGGATTGCCCCAGAACTGGAGAATTCAGGCCTTTCAGCAGGAAAGAGACCAAATCAGAATGAACCCTCATTCCTAGCCAGAAGATCTAATTAATCATGAATGTCTTTTGCAAGTAGAAATGTGTTCACCGAAGCCTATATTTATTGCTGTCAAAGGTATTTTCAGTTGCCCTTCCCCTGATCACTGGGGGCTTCATCTCCTTTTGATAGAGATGGAGACCCTCTAGAGCATGCACCGTGTCTGCCCTGAGACACGTTTGGTGTCTCCATCTTCTCTCCCCATTCATGATAACACCCAAAGATGATGGTCAGTTTCTTTACTGAAGAATACTTGACACAAGCAATTTCATGGTTCATAATGTACTTTTCACCCAGAAAGCTGCTATTGAAAGCAGAAACTGTGATTGACCTTTCTATTGTTTTGGCCTTGGAAATGGGATTTGTGACTAGCTGCAGCTCACCTCCTGTCATTCTTGGAAGCCAACCCTCCCCCCAGTCAGGTGGCAATATAAATTACTTAGGATGTAGTTTGCTGATGAGGTTTAATAGTGAATTTTGGTGGTTTTCAAGAAATGGAGAGAGCCTTTCAAATCTAGGCCAAGGCAGTAGCATCAAACAGAACTGACTTTGAGGACTCCCCCTTACAGAGTAGTCCATCATCCAGGTTTATATGCACCCTGCCATATTTATAAGTAACAATTTTGTAAATTTTCTCATTTGCTAGTAAAGTAGCAAGGCTTTTGTGAGCATGAAAATGGACAAAGTGCAGTATTTGCAAATTCATGAAAAAGACTTTTTGTCTTGAGAACCTCACACACACATGCACAAACACACAAATTAGCTTTTCTCTTAATTTATTCAATCCCTGGACTTAATTTTATGGATTTATCTTGAGAATACAATGCTAAATGTAATTTTTAAAAATTCTTAAGCCAATATGATTTCTGTGCTTTTAAAGCTACACAGTGTGGTGGTTCATAGTCTCTTAAATACAAATGTGCGTTTGAATTATGCCATCTGTGCCAATTACAAGGAATTAAAAGATTATTTAAAAAATAAACATAGAAGTTTAAATCTTCTTATCTGCCTAGAAAGATTCAAGAACTGCTAATTCTAGTACTCCATATGTATGGCTTTCTTACTTTTAAAGGATAGAAGTTATCCATTGGTCTTAGGAACCAAAAATTTTGGGGCAACTCCAAATAAAAGTAATTACTTATGCTTTAAACTCAATAACCTTATTATCAATTATTATATTAACTTTACCACTGTGAGATTTAAAATGGTTGAGGTCTTAAACTGTAGTGATTAAAATAGTGGAAGATATAAATTGTGATAGATATAAGAGAGGGTGAGTAAATTTGACCCCAGAAATATGTTTCACTACAGTGTCTTGGGTTTTAAAATCAAATATAAGGTGGTCGCCAGGGAAATATTCCCAATTATTCAAATACCCAAGTCAATTGGGTTTTATAGAGGTTTTTAGTTAATAATACAATGAGTAATCAAAGAAAGGGAGAGAGAGTAAGAAAGGAATAAGTATGAAGGGCCTCAAGCCAATATGGCCTAGACCTGAGTCTTAAAAGAGAAATCAGTCAGTTTTTTAACACTCACCACAAAGTCTGACTAAACAAGGATTCGAGTAACACCAGGCCAGTGTCCTTCCTCAAAGAGTCTTCCAGCCAGAGATTGTTTCAAAGGGCCTCTCTCAAGAGCCTCCAGAGCTCCTACCCCAGAGGGACAGAGCTCCTCAGAGGATCTCCTCAAGGAGCTCTCCTCCAGAATGAGAATCAGAAATCGAGATCCCCTTGCTCTTCTCTGAGCTCTTATTTTTAAGGGAAAAATCTCCTCTGTCACCTCCCCTAAGTCCTTACATCTACCAATCACTGTAGATGTTTCTAAAGGATCGCCCATTTTGAATTCACAGCTGAGTAGTTTTAATCTCTTTAGTAAGTCAGGAAAAAATGCTGCTGTGTCGACAAATTTCATTAAGGAAAAAACCTCTGAATAAGTTATCACCCTTTTAGGGTTAAGTAGTTTACAAGTTGCCCCACCTTTATAGGTACTTAGTATCCCATTGTATCAATTCTAAAACAGTCATGACTCAAAGAACTTCCTGTCCCTTCCATAAGCATGGATCAAAGTACTTTAGCTAGGAGCCCTCACACTCAAGTAGAGTTCTCACCATCTGCTAGGGAATTTTTTTAAGTAGAAGATTCCCCAATGAGGGAAACCCCTAACATTCATAAGTCTGAGAAATTTTGAGGTTTATAATCCTCCCTGATGATCATGGGAGACTAGTCTCCCCATTGAACAATTAACATAATCAATTTTGTAATTCAAAATGCACTTCTAACTATAGATATACACGATATTCAATTTTCTAAGAGAAATTAGAATAGTGAGAGAGGAAATGAAAAGAAAAGAAAAGAAAAGAAAAGAAAAGAAAAGAAAAGAAAAGAAAAGAAAAGAAAAGAAAAGAAAAGAAAAGAAAAGAAAAGAAAAGAAAAGAAAAGAAAAGAAAAGAAAAGAAAGCAAAACCAATGTTTTCCTAGGCGCATTGACAGAAAGCCAAATTAGGGGCAGTCCCTTTTGGCATGAATGTGTACATTTACAATAAATGTTCAATCAAAGTTCAGTTCAATCAATTATATACAAAGTTCATTCTTGATCTTCTTGATGAAGTGTAAGTTTTCAGGATCTTTCTGCAATGGTTCATTCTCTGGATATAAAAGTTTCAAGCTTCTTTCTTGAAGATCATTTCTCGAACAAAATCAAATCTTGAATTTTTTATAAAAGTACAATCTTAAACAAAAAATCAAAATTCTTGGATTTTTATAAAAATACAATCTCAAACAAAAAATTCAAAATTCAAAAATTCTTAGATTTTAAATTAAAATGAAATCCCCCCTAAAGTAAGTATTAAAAAACATTCAGTTTAAATAAAAGACCAGACCTGAACAGAAAATTTGAAGTCCAACCACAGAACTCAAGAGAATCATCAAAAGGTAATTAAAAAAGAGGGGAAAAACTACAACAACAAAAAAGGTTTTTTTTAAGAGACTCAATAAGTTAAAATGATATGTATCCCTATAAGAAAAGAGGTCATTGGCAACTTTTAAAAACTGTTGCTATCACCTAAGCAGCTAGAAGACCTACACTCAGAGGGAACAGTGACAAACTGTATAGAATGAAAGGACAAGACATAAATAGGTATATAGATATATGCATGCATAAATACATATACATGTGTATGTATGTATATATATATACATGACTAAAGCTAAAAAACAAAAGAGGTTATGACTAAAAGAAATAGGAAAAGAAACAAATGGGGGTAAATTTATATGTCACAAAGAAGCTCATGGCGGGAGGGGGGGGGATTCACTGGAAGGGTAAAGAGGTTGGAGATAGGAAATACTCAACTCTTATGTACTTTGAAACTGACCCAAAGAGGGAAGAACAATCCAATCCATTGGGGAAGAGAATAGATTTGCGCCCTATAGGGGAATAGAAGGGTAAAAAACAGACTGGTGGGGAGGGAAGCAGTACAAGGGAGGGAGGGCGGGGGATTTTTAAAAAGACTACAGGGGAAAATAAGGGAGGGAATAAAAAGGGAGGGGGTAGAAAGGGAAATACAAAGGGGACTGATTTAAAGTAAATCACTGGACTAAAAGGTAGAGCTGAAGAAGAAAGGTTAGAATTAGGGAAGGATATCAAAATGCCAGGGAGTCCACAAATGACAGTCATAACAGTGAACGTGAATGGGATGAACTCACCCATAAAACGTAGACGAATAAAAGAATGGATTAGAATGCAAAACCCTACCATATGTTGTCTCCAGGAAACACACCTGAGGCGGGTAGACACCCACAAGGTCAGAATTAAAGGATGGAGTAAGACCTTCTGGGCCTCAACTGACAGAAAGAAGGCAGGAGTGGCAATCATGATATCTGATAAAGCCAAAGCAAAAATAGACCTGATCAAAAGGGATAGGGAAGGTAATTATATTTTGTTGAAAGGGACTTTAGATAATGAGGAAATATCACTAATCAACATATATGCACCAAATAATATAGCACCCAAATTTGTAATGGAGAAACTAGGAGAATTGAAGGAAGAAATAGACAGTAAAACCATACTAGTGGGAGACTTGAACCAACCATTATCAAATTTAAATAAATCAAATCAAAAAATAAATAAGAAAGAGGTAAAAAAAGTAAATGAAATCTTAGAAAAATTAGAATTAATAGACATATGGAGAAAAATAAATAGGGATAAAAAGGAATACACCTTCTTCTCAGCACCACAACGCACATTCACAAAAATTGACCATACATTAGGTCACAGAAACATGGCACACAAATGTAGAAAAGCAGAAATAATAAATGCAGCCTTTTCAGACCACAAGGAAATAAAAATAATGATCAGTAATTGTACATGGAAAACCAAATAAAAAACTAATTGGAAACTAAACAATATGATACTCCAAAATCTTTTAGTTAGAGAAGAAATCATAGAAACAATTAATAATTTCATCGAGGAAAATGACAATGGCGAGACATCCTTTCAAACCTTTTAGGATGCAGCCAAAGCAGTAATTAGAGGTAAATTCATAACCCTGAGTGCATATATTAACAAACTAGGGAGAGCAGAGATCAATCAATTGGAAATGCAAATAAAAAAACTCGAAAGTGAGCAAATTAAAAACCCCCAGCAGAAAACCAAACTAGAAATCCTAAAAATTAAGGGAGAAATTAATAAAATCGAAAGTGATAGAACTATTGATTTAATAAATAAGACAAGAAGCTGGTACTTTGAAAAAACAAACAAAATAGACAAAGTACTGTTCAATCTAATTTAAAAAAGGAAGGAAGAAAAGCAAATTAACAGCATCAAAGATGAAAAGGGGGACATCACCTCTGATGAAGAGGAAATTAAGACAATCATTAAAAATTACTTTGCCCAATTATATGGCAATAAATATACCAATTTAAGTGATATGGATGAATATATACAAACATACAAACTGCCTAGACTAACAGAAGAGGAAATAGAATTCTTAAATAATTCCATATCAGAGAATGAAATCCAACAGGCCATCAAAGAACTTCCTAAGAAAAAATCCCCAGGGCCTGATGGATTCACAATTGAATTCTATCAAACATTCAGAGAACAGTTAATCCCAATACTATACAAACTATTTGACATAATAAGCAAAGAGGGAGTTCTACCAAACTCCTTTTATGACACAAACATGGTACTGATTCCAAAACCAGGCAGGTCAAAAACAGAGAAAGAAAACTATAGACCAATCTCCCTAATGAATATAGATGCAAAAATCTTAAATAGGATACTAGCAAAAAGACTCCAGCAAGTGATCAGAAGGGTCATCCACCATGATCAAGTAGGATTTATACCAGGAATGCAGGGCTGGTTCAATATTAGTAAAGCCATCCACATAATTGACCATATCAACAACTAAACCAACAGAAATCATATGATTATCTCAATAGATGCAGAAAAAGCCTTTGATAAAATACAATACTCATTCCTATTAAAAACACTAGAAAGCATAGGAATAGAAGAGTCATTCCTAAAAATAATAAACAGTGTATATCTAAAACCATGAGCTAATATCATTTGCAATGGGGATAAACTAGATGCATTCCCAGTAAGATCAGGAGTGAAACAAGGATTTGACATTGTAGTAGAAACACTAGCAGTAGCAATTAGAGAAGAAAAAGAAATTGAAGGCATCAAAATAGGCAAGGAGGAGACCAAGTTATCACTCTTTGCAGATGACATGATGGTCTACTTAAAGAATCCTAGAGATTCAACCAAAAAGCTAATTGAAATAATCAACAACTTTAGCAAAGTTGCAGGATACAAAATAAACCCACATAAGCCATCAGCATTTCTATATAATTCCAACACAGCTCAGCAGCAAAAACTAGAAAGAGAAATCCCATTCAAAATCACCTTAGACAAAATAAAATACCTAGGAATCTACCTCCCGAGACAAACACAGGAACTATATGAACATAACTACAAAACACTCGCCACACAATTAAAACTAGACTTGAGCAATTGGAAAAACATTAACTGCTCATGGGTAGGACGAGCCAATATAAGAAAAGTGACCATCCTACCCAAACTTATTTATCTATTTAGTGCCATACCCATGGAACTCCCAAAAAATTTCTTTACTGATTTGGAAAAAACCATAACAAAGTTCATTTGGAATAACAAAAGATCAAGGAAAAAAAACACAAATGAGGGGGGCCTAGCAGTCCCAGACCTCAAACTATATTACAAAGCAGCAGTCATCAAAACAATTTGGTACTGGCTAAGAGACAGAAAGGAGGATCAGGGAATAGCCTGGGGGCAAGTGACCTCAGCAAGACTGTATACGATAAACCCAAAGATCCCAGGTCTTGGGACAAAAATCCACTATTCAATAAAAAATGCTGGGAAAATTGGAAGACAGTGTGGGAAATACTAGGAATAGATCAACACCTCACACCCTACACCAAGATAAATTCAAAATGGCTGAAAGACTTAAACATAAAGAAGGAAACCATAAGTAAATTGGGTAAACACAGAATAGTATACATGTCAGACCTTTGGGAGGGGAAAGACTTTAAAACCAAGCAAGACATAGAAAGAATCACAAAATGTAAAATAAATAATTTCGACTACATCAAATTAAAAGGCTTTTGTACAAACAAAACCAATGTAACTAAAATCAGAAGGAAAACAACAAATTGGGAAAAAATCTTCATAAAAACCTCTGTCAAAGGTTTAATTATTCAAATTTATAAAGAGCTAAATCAATTGTAGAAAAAATCAAGCCATTCCCCAATTGATAAATGGGCAAGGGACATGGATAGGCAGTTTTCAGATAAAGAAATCAAAACTATTAATAAGCACATGAAGAAGAGTTCTAAATCTCTTATAATCAGAGAGATGCAAATCAAAACAACTCTGAGGTATCACCTCACACCTAGCAGATTGGCTAACATGACAGTTATGGAAAGTAATGAATGCTGGAGGGGATGTGGCAAAGTAGGGACTTTAATTCATTGCTGGTGGAGTTATGAACTGATCCAACCATTCTGGAGGGCAATTTGGAACTATGCCTAAAGGGTGATAAAAGAATGTCTCCCCTTTGATCCAGCCATAGCACTGCTGGGTCTGTACCCCAAAGAGATAATGGCCAAAAAGACTTGTACAAAAATATTAATAGCTGCGCTCTTTGTGGTGGCCAAAAATTGGAAAATGAGGGGATGCCCATCAATTGGGGAATGGCTGAACAAATTGTGGTATATGTTGGTGATGGAATATTATTGTGCAAAAAGGAATAATAAAGTGGAGGAATTCCATGGAGATTGGAACGACCTCCAGGAAGTGATGCAGAGCGAGAGGAGCAGAACCAGGAGAACATTGTACACAGAGACAAACACACTGTGATATAATCGAACATAATGGACTTCTCCATTAGTGGCAGTGTAATGTCCCTGAATAATCTGCAGGGATCTAGGAGAAAAAACACTATCCATAAGCAGAGGACAAACTGAGGGAGTAGAAACACCGAGGAAAAGCAACTGCCTGACTAGAGTGGTTGAGGGGACATGACAGAGGAGAGACTCTAAACGAACACTCTAATGCAAATATTAACAACATGGCAACGGGTTCGAATCAAGAACACATGTGATACCCAGTGGAATCACGCGTCGGCTATGGGGAGTGGGAGGGAGGAAAAGAAAATGATCTTTGTCTTTAATGAATAATGCATGGAAATGATCAAATAAAATACTATAAAATTAAAAAAAAACATTCAGTTCAACTCAGAATGCAATGTTGAGTTATGGGGATGTATGAGTCAATTATCAAAAGAAGAGAAAAATAATCAAAAGCATAAGGAAAAATTCAAAATAGGACCTTGTATAGGTCCAATATAAAGTAATTTCTATCCCACAAGTCTGTAGGAAAAAATGCAGTAATATGTCATTTAGCCTTTTGCAGCCAAGACTACAGGAAGTTGCCATAATATAAGAAGAAAAGAATTAGAATTCTATTTTGATAGGGAAGCATCATTCCCTCATCTGATTTTTTTTTGTCATTCTCAGGAATATAGGGAGCCAGCATGATAGTCAAGCTTTGTACTTGTATGAGTACTTCGTAAAGAGTGTAGATACAAGGAAGTCCTAAGACTTAACATATGTCAAGCGTCACAACCTCGAGTCTCACATTAGTATTTCATGTGTGCTCTTTTTGGCACTATTCAGGTTAAATCTGTGCTCCTTATTTTCATCCCAATTTCTGGAATCAGATACAAACATTAATCACAGTCCTATAATATTTTATCAATAAATGGCAGGTTCCCATAGTTTACAGCTTTTAGGTATATATTGATATTATAGCAAGAATATATATTAACTTCTATTACTGCAGGAAAAAAATTAATATTAATTATGTGTACCTTCAGTACAAAAATGAGAAAAATCAAATATTCTAATAAAAATAAAGAAAAGAAATAATAAAAATAAGGAAAAAATCAGTAATTCAACGTGTTCTTGAAAAATAGCATCCATTTGTCTATGGATTATTATCTCCAATTCATATGATAGCATACAGTCAATCAGTCTCAGCAGACGATGCTTTCTTCACATGTGAGCAATGAATCCAAGAGTCCTTTTCTCCAATCTTTATGGATGTTGGAGTAGTTAACAATATTTGGAATAATCCTTCCCACAAGGCTGAGTTGCTCCAGTACGCTTGAAATTCTTAATGTAAACTTTATCTCCTGTATTCAGGTCATGCAGAGAAAAGTCTAGTGGTCCAGCTTGTACTGCAGCTCCAGATGCATGAAGTTCACGTAGTTTGTGCTGTAATTCCTGTATACAGGAAGCAATAGTAATATCTCCCCCTAATAGTGAGATATATGCAGGAGAAAAAGGTTTAGCCTGTATAGGCGGATGTCCAAAAAGCATCTCAAATGGTGAAATATGTAAGTCTCCTCTAGGCCTGCTTCTAAGGTAAAATAGGGCCAGAGGGAGAATTTCAGGCCATTTTAAATGGGTCTCAGTGCATAATTTGCCAATCATAGTTTTAAGTTCTTTGTTCATCCTCTCTACTTGGCCTGAGCTCTGGGGATGATATGGAACATGAAATTTGGGAGTTATTCCCAAACAAGAATATATCTGATTTAGAACAGAATCAGTAAAATGACTCCCCCTATCAGAATCAATACGTGCTGGCAGGCCAAAACGAGGAATAATTTCCTTTAAAAGTATCTTTGCAACAAAATCCACCATGGCTCAGGTCGCAGGAAATGCTTCCGGCCATCTGGTTAGTTGATCTACAATTACTAGACAAAATTTATAACGTCCAGCCTTTGGCATCTTTATGAAATCTATCTGTAGATGTTCAAAAGGTGTGTAAGCCAGAGGACATCCACCAAAGGCTTTTCAATGAAATGTATGTTGGTTATATGCCTGGCAGGTAGAGCAGGCTGAACATACTTTAGAGGCTATAGTAGTTATACCAGGGGCTATCCATACTCTCTTGACAGAGTCCACGATGCCCTGGGTGCCAAAATGACCATTTTTATGAATAGATTGGCAAATTTGGTTATAGAAACTTCTAGGGAGCAGGGGTTTTCCTTCAGATGACACCCACACTCCATTAATCTGTTTTGCTTTAAATTTTTGTTTCCATTTTTTCACTTCCTTTTCATTATAGGAAAGTGATAAATTTAAATCATCAGAAGTTGTTAATGTTAAAATTAATCCAGGTCCTTCTATGGCTGCTAGTTTTGCAGTGGCATCTGCTCGGTCATTTCCTCTAGAGACAGGGTCAGAGCCACCTGTATGGGCAGAGCAATGAACTACAGCTAGGCCTTCAGGCAGTTTGAAAGCAGAAAGAACTTCATTAATAATTTCTGCATTAGCTATGGATTTTCCAGCTGAGGTTAAAAATCCTCTCTGGAGCCATAGCATCCTGACTGAGTGACAAATGCCAAAAGCATATCTAGAATCTGTATAAATTGTTGCCTTTTTATCCTTGGCAATTATACAAGCTTGCTTCAGAGCTATGAGTTCTGATCCTTGAGAGCTAATGTTAGAAGGTAGTGAAGCTGACAAATTCTGAGACTACGGCAGCTCCAGTGTAACGTATGCCATCCCTCATAAAAGAGGAACCATCAGTAAATAAAATCAGATCTGCATTGTCTAAGGGAGTGTCCAAGAGATTATCTCAAGGCTTTTCTGCCATGGACACTAATGTTTCACAATTGTGTAATGGTTCTCCTGAAGTAGGTAAGTCTGGAAGTAAGGTGGCAGGGTTAAGAGTAGTACAATGTTTTAAGGTAATGTTTTCACTATTTAATAAGGTTATTTCATATCTTGTAATTCTCTGATCTGAGAATGCCTGTGTTCTATGTTTTATCAATAATGCTTCTACCTCAAGTGGGCACATTATTGTTAATGGACATCCCAATACTAAATCAACAGTTTTTCTTACTAGTAAGGCTGTAGCAGCTACTCCTCTAAGACATGGTGGTGCTCCTGCTGCTATTGGGTCCAATTTAGCAGAATAATAAGCAATTGGGTGCTGAGAAGGTCCCAAAGTCTGAGTTAACATGCCAGAAGCTACTCCTCTTCACTCATGCACATACAAAGTGGATGGCTTGTTGTAATCTGGGATGCCTAGAGCAGGGGCAGACATGATAGCCTTTTTTTAGATCTGATAGAGCTGACAAGTGTTCAGGCTCTAATTTGAGGGGTTCAGGAACCGAATCCTTTGTTAATGCTATAAGGAGTTTAGTAATTTCCCCATAGCAAGGAATCCATTGTCTGCAAAACCCTGTTGCTCCTAAAATTACTCTCAACTATTTCTTAGTAGTAGGAGTGCTTAAATTTTGAATATTCTCAATTTGTTTTGGAGAAATATAATGAGCACCTGCAGTCAGGATGAATCCCAAATATTCTACTTTTTGGAGACACCACTGAACTTTATCCTTCGAGATTTTATGTCCTCTTTTGTACAATTCCAAAAGAAGGTGTTTGCTATCTTCTTGACATGTTTTTGCGTCTGTTGAAGCCAAGAGTAGATCATCTACATATTTGATTAATTTACTATTTTTAAATGTTATATTGTCTGTGTCTTGGCTCAAAATTTGCTCAAATAAACTCGGACTTTCCACATAACCCTGTGACAGCCAACTCCATGAATATTGTGAGACCTTCCAGGTAAAAGCAAAAATATACCTGAAGTTCTCATGTATAGGTATGGAAAAGAAGGCTGAACACAAGTCTACTATTGTAAAGTATGTAGCTGTGCTAGGAATAGAGGAAATAATAGTATGTATGTTAGAAACTATGGAGTGTCTCTTTATAATGTGATTATTCACTGCCCTCAGATCCTGTACGAATCTATAGAGGTGCTTGCCATCAGGCCCTCTTTTTGGTTTTTTAACTGGCAGGATGGGCGTGTTGTATTCAGATTTGCAAGGGATTATTATTCCCTGTTCTATTAATGAGTTAATAACTGGTGTAATACCCTCAATTGCCTCCTTTGAGAGGGGATACTGAGGGATGGAAGGAGGTGGGCTAGATTTAGTTTTTATCTGCACAGGAATAGCAGATTTAAGTAAGCCTACATCGGAAGAAGATGTGGCCCAAAGAGACTCTGGTATATCCTTAGGTATTTCAAAAGTGGAAGGCTCTTTTGCCTCCTGATTTTCCAAGAGAAGTACAGGGAGTAAATTTAAAGATTCCTCTGGTACTTCCAATGATAAAGAAACATCTGGTGAACAAGTTATTGTGGCTCTGAGTTTGCATAGAAGGTCTCTCTCCAGCAAATTTAAAGGGGAGTCAGGCATTAAAAGAAAGGAATGTTGTACCTTTAGGGGTCCTACAGACACCATTCTAGGGGCAAGTTTTTCAACTCTTTGGGGTATTCCTGATACTCCCATTACACTTTGTGAATCAACGGAATAACAATTTAAATCTGGGACATTCTTCAGTACAGATCTGGTAGCTCCAGTGTCTAATAGACAATCATAATAAGTGTTACCCACCTTTAAGGTAACATGGGGTTCATTAATATGGGGAGGGCAGTGGATAGGGACAATGGGTAGTAGGACATCAGGGTCCGGAAAATCAAAGGTTGTATCCTCTGATTCCTGTGCCCCAGCCCCCCCCCAGACGCCATCATTGTGTTTGGGATATTCCTTGGGCACCCCCCTGAAGGGCACCTCGACTATTTTTTGGACAAGCTCCATTTCTTATATATTGTTGTTGAGTATTATCATTTTCTTCATTTGAAGCATTGTCATTATTTTCCCATTTCCTATTTCTATAATTCCGGTTTCTAAAGTTCTTATTTCTATGTTCATTATAGTTATTTCCATAATCATCATTATAATTTCTAGAATTTCTAAAATTCTGGTTTCTATGACCATTATCATCATTTCTATAGTTATTTCTAAAGCTATTATTAAACTGCATATTCCTTCCAATCATCTTAAGAAAGGTTCTACATTCCATCATTTTGTGACCCTTCTTCTCACAGAAGTGGCAAGTTATTGATTTATTTGTGAATTCCCTCAATGGGGCTATAGTTTCTCCCTTATTTTTCAATTGTCTCTTTAACATTTCAATTTCTTTCTTTAAATCTTCCACTGATGTATCATCTTCCTCAGGTCTTTTTACACGACCTTTATAAACATAGGTTGCTACTCTCCTTAATTCATCGAGGTCCATAGAGTCCCAATTAGGACAGCTAGTGTAAACCTCAAAATTCCTTAGACTTATAAATGTTGGAAATTTCACCATTGGGATATTTCATACTTGGAAAATTTCTTACTGATAGTCTATTGGAATGGGAACCCGATTGGCATGGGAGGTTCCTTCTCTTCCCTTCTTAAGATTACTTTAGGACAGAAACCTTTTGCTGAACAATGGAAAGGACTTTGACCTATGCTTAAGCATAGAACAGGAATTTCTTTGAGTCATGATTTGATTTTAGAATTGATACAATGGAGATACTTGGAATAAATCTCCACCCTATTCAGTCCTAACAGGATTGAGTAAGGGCTGCAGCCTAGATCAAAATTTAATTATTCCAATCTCTACCCTACTCAGGTTAACAGGATTTAGAAAGGGCTGTAGCAAAGGAGCAAAGATTTAATCATTTGAAAATATGACCTTCAACAGACATGTGCAAAAGCCAGAAACCTCTGGGCGGTCCTGGGTTAAGCTAGAGCCTCCATTGGCACAGGGAAATTGATGAACAGTGATTGGTAGATGGGAGAACTGAGGGGAGGAACTTGGATGGGTTCCTGAAAGATAAGAGGGTCTGAAGACTGGAGGATGGGGTTGAGTAGTTGGTCGGTGTGGTTCGTGTGGGCTCTGAGAAGCTTGCGCTGAAGGAAGCTGGAGGTGGGGGCCCCTGAGACTGTTTCTCCATTTTGGTCACGTAATAGGGACTGATCTCCTTTCTTTGCCCCAGCTATCTAAGGGCTTGGGCCTTTTGGCCCAGCCTAAACAGAAGGGGTATTTAAGCCCTATTTCCTTCTCTCCCTTTTCTCTCTCTCTCTCTCTAATTACTTCCTCCTATTGTAATTAAACTCCATAAAAGATTGACGGCTGACTTAAGTTTTCATTTAGGAATTACATTGCTGATTCCTTGGCGACCTTAAATCAATATATATCAGTCTTTTAAAGTGATTCCCTTGTAACACTAGTTCTAAAGTAGTCTTTTACCACTGAACAACAATTCTTAACAAATTGCCTACGTATTTGTCTAATGTCTCTTTCTCTGGATAAATCAAGGTCCATATATGTATTCCCTACGTCAATAAGTCTGTCCATAAACTGGGAGGGTGTTTCATCAATATGTTGTCGGGTTTTTTCAAATTTTGACCATTTTTCAGGTCTATCAGAGCAAGCTCTCATGGCTGTCAATAATGCTTCTCTGGCCTGGTTTAGTTTTGTGTAATCTAATTCAACATTGGGGTTCCAATGTGGATCTTCAGTTGGCCAATAATGTCCTCTTCTACCTCCTTTTTGATTAGCCAGAGAGATGATATTATTTTTCTCTCTCTTTGTTAATAATTCTTCTAATATATTCTCAACATCCAACCAAGTGGGGTCAAAAGTTCTGAATATGTTCTCTAATTTTTTTATGATTAATATTGGTTTGTCCTCAAATGATGGCATATCTTCCTTCAATTTTTTTAAATCCTCAGGGGTAAAAGGTGTATGATGTCTTACAGATATCAAGTTTCCATTATTATTAAAAGTGGGTACTTCCCTTAAAGGAAATAAACTATCTGAATTATTTGGTACTCCTGTTTCTAGGTTTCTTGCTCCATTTTCACTTGGGTAAGTCTGAAACATAGAAGAGTTGGGCACATTAAAAGGAAGGGTTTGTTGTTGTCCCATCGTGCCAGAAAATTCAGAGGTACGGTGTGTACTTAGAGTTGATTGTGTTGGGTCGGAAGCATGCGTTGGGTGTGTACTCAGAGTTGATTGATTAGAGTTAGAGTTTTCTGAGGCCAAGGGGGCAGGGGGAGGGGTGGGTTCGTTAAGAGGGTTATTTTCCATAGCAGGGTGGGACAGAGATTCTGATATTGTTCTTAACTCTCTGTTAATGCTTCTTATAAAAGTTACAATCTCTCCCTGACCTTCCTCTATAAGGTCCTGTCTAGTATTTAGTTTTTCCATTTGTTGAATATGAGAGGGAGCAATTGGTTGGTTTGACTGAGAATTGAGTTCTTCAAGGAAATACAATATTAAAATTACAACAATCAAAAACTCAAGGGAAAGTAGTATGTTGATTAGATTTTGCCATAAGTTCCATGTGATGAGCCCTTTCAGAGAGACAAGGAATTCTGTATTTATAAGATTGGTCATGGGGCTGATAAGCCAGCTGCTAAGTAAGCTGCAGATCAATGCTTGTACTAAGAAAAGAACAAAGTATTTACTGAAACTCCAGTTGTTAACTAAGTTCTGAACTGTGTGTCTGAACTGTCTGTGACTCCATATTTCTAAAGTAAAAACGTGGGAAGCAGGGCAAGGCCAAAAAGTTTTCCCAGGTTTTTCTAATCCTAATTTAGGCAATTGCTAGCCAGGACCATAGGGCCCTGTTGCTAAGATCTAAAACGGCTTAATTTTAAGGAGAATCAAAAAGGTTTTTTACTCACCCGTTCTTGCAGCTGTAAATTGAAGTCAAGATAAAACAGAAAACAAAACTGACTGATAGATAAGTAATAATGCAAAGAGATAAAGGAAAGAGATTTCACAGAAATCTTTTGAGGGTTTCTCACCAACTTCGTAAGGTCGCCATAAACTGTGAGATTTAAAATGGTTGAGGTCTTAAACTGTAGTGATTAAAATAGTGGAAGATATAAATTGTGATAGATATAAGAGAGGGTGAGTAAAATTGACTGCAGAAATATGTTTCACTACAGTGTCTTGGGTTTTAAAATCAAATATAAGGTGGTCACCAGGGAAATATTCCCAATTATTCAAATACCCAAGTCAATTGGGTTTTATCGAGATTTTTAATTAACAATACAATGAGTAATCAAAGAAAGAGAGAGAGAGTAAGAAAGGAATAAGTATGAAGGGCCTCAAGCCACTATGGCCTAGACCTGAGTCTTAAAAGAGAAATCAGTCAGTTTTTTAACACTCACCACAAGGTCTGACTAAACAAGGATTCGAGTAACACCAGGCCAGTGTCCTTCCTCAAAGAGTCTTCTAGCCAGAGATTGTTTCAAAGGGCCTCTCTCAAGAGCCTCCAGAGCTCCTACCCCAGAGGGACAGAGCCCCTCAGAGGAGCTCCTCAAGGAGCTCTTCTCCAAAATGAGAATCAGAAATCGAGATCCCCTTGCTCTTATATCTATCACAACTGGAAAATCAGCTCAATTTGGCCTTTGTCCATTACTTCCTTTATCAATAGAGGGTCCAATTCCTGTATCAGCCCTACTACACTCAAGCACTATAGTTGTAGCTAGCATTTTCTTACTAATCCGATTTCACCCAATAATGGGAAACAATCGAACAATCCTAACAATTACCCTATGTCTAGGAACAATAACAACACTATTTACAGCAATTTGTGCAATTACACAAAATGATATTTAAAAAATCATAGCATTCTCAACCTCCAGTTAATTAGGTTTAATGATGGTAACTGTAGGATTAAATCAACCTCATCTAGCCTTCCTACATATTTGCACACATACCATTTTCAAAACTATACTATTTCTATGCTCAGGATCAATCATTCATAGCCTAAATGATGAACAAGACATCTGAAAAATAGGTGACTTATTTAATACTATACCTATTACATCATTTGCATTAATAATAGGCAGCCTAGCCCTAATAAGGTACTCCATTCCTAGCAGGCTTCTACTCAAAAGACTCAATCATTGAAGCTATAAATACATCATACACAAATTCATGAGCCCTAATAATAACACTCATTGCCACCTCTCTTACCACCATCTATAGCCTACGAATCATTTATTATGTTCTACTAGACAATCCACAATTCACATTTATTCCACCCATTAATGAAATCAACCCAAACCTAATTAATCCCATCATACGATTAGCCATAGGAAGCATTTTTGCAGGATTTCTAACAGCCTATATTCCACCAACATCATCAATTACCATAACCATACCAACCACAATCAAATTATCAGCCCTAATAATTACCATTTTAGGCCTTATAATCGGAATAGAACTTAATTCTTTCACTAATAAACTCATAAACTCAACAAACCATACTACTAACTTCTCAAATATATTAGGGTATTTTATTTATATTATCCATCGAACTTACACTGTAATAAATCTATTTGCAGGTCAATATATTGCTACCATACTAATCTATTTAAACTGATATGAAAAAAGGACCTAAAGGCCAAACTAATATCCATTCTTCAACATCATCATTACGATACAAAAAGGCCTTATTAAAACATAGTTTATATCCTTTTTATTTCAATTATATTTATTCTAATATTTATTTCATCTATATCCATGAACAATTTCTAACACAACATAAATAGTAATAAATAGAATTCATCCTAGCAAGGCTAAAGCTCATCCACCACATCAATATAACAATGATACACTGCTAAAATCCTGTCCAGTACAACTCACTACAGCAAAATCAATCAGTTCAATATTAGTACCAATTTAAACATCTCCAGACATAAAATATCATATTAATTCTATAAATAAAACAAATAATAATATACTAAAAGCCACAATATTACCAATTCAAGTTTCAGGGTACTCCTCCATAGCTGTGGCAGCAGTATAGCCCCAAACTACTAATATTCCCCCTAAATAAATTTTAAAAAACTACTAATCCTAAAAATACATCTTCCAAACTTACTACCATTGCACAACCCAAACCATCACTTACAAGTGGCTCCGGCCCTTGTCTAGTCACTTCCCTCATTCTGTCTTCAGGAAGACCAGAGTGCTTTCTTGAACTTTAACTTATATTCAAAAACTAGTTAGGATTTTGATAAGTTACAAAAGGGTTTCAGCTTAAGGCATTGAGGTAAATTCCTATCTTAACACTGTGTGACACAGCAGTGCTCTTGCAGTGATGCTTGGGCATAGACTCTGTGTGGGAACCCAATTTTTTCTCAAGCACAGTCTTTTGTCTATGAATTGCCATTTCTCTTTTGCCCTTCTTTTCCTGGTTTTTGTGTTATATGTGATCGGTAGCAAAATGCATCACTCTGGTTGGGTCATTGTAAATATGGTGCTCTCTGCATTTTATTTTAATATGGTAAATGAAACAAAATAGTAAGATAAAGAAATGTAAAAGCTTTATACCAATGTCATAATACAGTTGGATATTTCCTTGAATATGGCAGATTATAATTGTGAGAGGAATAAAAAGAGACTGTGTGATGAATGAAGATGAAGGTGATTTTCACCAAATGTATATATTTAGCAAAACATATATTTGAATGTCTAATTCTTTAATATCTTGTGTATCAACCGAAAGGTTAGCAAATCAGTTTAGGGTTGACTGGTCCAGTTCAAGGATTGGTTGAAATTAAGATGAACATTTTGTTGATTACCTGGCCTGCAGATGGTATAATTTTCTTTGACCATAGTTATAAAGTAGATATTATTTTAATGCTTCTTCATTATAGCTTTTTAATGGCTGGAAATAATTTTCTTCCAGGTAAGGTACTTTCTGCTTTGAGGTGATTCCAACTGCTTAGTAAAGACAGAGATGCCACAGATTTTCCATTTTATACCATTCCATAGTCATTCAAAATATCTAGCATTATTTCAGGAGAATTCACTATAAAGTGGCTGGGTTCCTCTTGGGACTTAAGTATATATTATCACATCATGGTGGGCAAAATGATCTCATGTGTATCTACCAGATTGTAGAAGTGGTGTAGTCCATTAGGAGTTTTTGTCATTGCTTTTGTGGAAAGAACCTATGAATGTTCATTCATGTGTAACCATAATTCACCATAATATTATTAGTCAGATGAAGAGAAGGAGAAGGAATAAAGGGATAGAATGCCAAAGTTCTCCTGAACCTTCCCTCATATATATTAAAGCTAGTTTTACTATTTGGAACAGATCTCATGCTCCTAAAGGCCATGCATATCTTCATTTAGCTGATTTTTTAGAATGTTCCTAGAATATCCTTTAGAGAACTAACATTTCTCTACTGCTCCTGATGATTGAGGATGATAAGAGCAGAGAAAATGCTATTGAATTTGTAGAATCTTACAAACCTCTTGTGAAATGGATCCCTTGATCATTATGGATGTAATCTCAAATTTTAGTACAATCTCTCGATAATCTTTTTGGAAGAGTCACAGAGAAAACTTTAACAGTAGAATATTGAGAAAATATACACACAATAACAAGAACATATTTTTAATTAAGCCATTTAGTTTTCTGAATAAAATCAATTTGAATGGTAATAAAGAATCCCCAGGTAGAGGGCTATGCTGCTCTCCTTGTTTGGGCTAGCTTTTCAACATTACACGCCATGCACCTATGATAGATATGAAAATACTGTTGCATTGTTGAAAGAAAATTTGAAATATACCAATTGACCTCAGCAGTAACAATTTCTTTTTTTCAATCACTTGTTTTTTCCTAGAGAGCATGTGAACAAGGCAAGGGAAAATTACCGTTAAGTGTAACCACAGGTGATCTCCACCAGCTTCCAGGTCTTTTTCTTTTTTCAGTTCTGGGACCTGATGTTGCCCTTGCAAAATCTTTTAGGCCACATAGTGGATACTGGCAAGTGGTAAAGAAAGATAACAACTAGGTAGCCTGAGGATTATGCCAGGGCATTTTCAGGAGTAACCTCTTCATTCATTTCACTTTAGTGAGCAGCACAATCAGCTTTTTAAAAAAAATTCATTTATTATTTATTTAATTTAGAATATTTTTCCATGGTTACATGATTCATATTCCTTCCCCCTCTCTTACCTTCCCCACCCCATAGCTAATGAGCAACTCAACTGAGTTTCAGAGGCATCATCAATCAAGACCTATTTCCATATTATTAATATTTGCAGTAGAGTGATCATTTAGAATCTATATTCCCAAGCATATTCTCATTGAACCATGAGATCAAGGAATTGGTTTTTTTTCCTGTATTTCTACTCCCACAGTTCTTTCTCTGGATGTGGACAGCAATCTTTCTCATAAGTCCCTCAGAATTACCCTGGATCATTGCATTGCTGCTAGTAGAGAAGTCCATTATGTTCAATTGTGCCATAGTGTTTCAGGCTCTATGTACAACATTCTCCTGGTTATGCTCCTTTCACTCTGCATCAATTCCTGGAGATCATTCTAGTTCACATGGAATTTCTCCAGTTCATTATTCCTTTCAACACATTAGTATTCCATGACCAACAGATACCACAATTTGCTCAGCCATTCCCCAAACAATGGACACCCCCTCATTTTCCAATATTTTGCCACCACAAAGAGAGAGGCTATAAATATTCTGTACATGTATTTTTCCTTATTATCTCTTTGGGGTACAAACCTAGCAGTGGTATGGCTGGATCAAAAAGCAGGCAGTCATTTAAAACCCTTTAGGCATAGTTTCAAATTACCTTCCAGAATGGTTGGATCAGTTCACAACTCTACCAGCAAAGCATTAGTGTCCCCATTTTGCCACATCCTCTCCAATCTGCTAGGTGTGGTGTGGTATCTCAGGGTTGTTTGGATTTGCATTTCTCTAATTATAAGAGATTTAGAACACTTTTTCATGTGCTTATTGATAGTTTTAATTTCTTTATCTGAAAACTGCCTATTTTGTGCCCCTTGCCCATTTCACAATTGGAGAATGGCTTGATTTTTTGTACAATTGATTCAGTTCCTTATGTATTTGAGAAATTAGATCTTTGTCAGAGGTTTTTATTATAAAGATTTTTTTTCCCAATCAGTTGCTTCCCTTCTAATTTTGGTTGCACTGGTTTTGTTTTGTTATGTTGATAACAGTGGAAGGGGGGACTTAAAGGGAATAAAGGGATAGTATGTGTGTATGTGTGTGTGTGTGAGAGAGAGAGAGAAAGAGAGAGAGAGAGAAAGAGAGAGAGAGAGAGAGATGGTGAGTGATGTGTTAGAATCTATTTAGCTCTCCCCTCCCCCCACTAAAGGATTCAAGAGGGCTATCCCTGTGATCATATTTAATCAGGGATAGACAGAGACCGATGCCCAGACAAGACGCTTCTGTGGGATGAGGAATAGACTTTTTTCAGGGCTTTGCAAAGGCCTGGAACCCAAGAAAACCACCTCTGGGCACAGTCCTGCTGGGAAAGACTAAATGATGATCAGTTCTGGATTTTGACTTTGACCAAAGTTTATTAGAAAACCTTTCCCAGTTCAGTTCATTCCTTCTCCCCTTTTACTCTTTTTCTTTTCTCTTAAAGATAGCCTTAATCTGACTGTGTTTTCTCAGAAAGGGTGGTTTATTAATCAAGAACAGGGAGGCTAGGAAGGAGGGATTAGGTGACCCTAAGAGACACCCTGGCAGTTTGTGTCTTTTCTGCTCATCCCAGTGAAACAGCTATGGCTTCTGTGTTCTTCCTTTCCTCTAAACTATCTACCAGACTAAACTAAAGTCAGGTCATTAGTGTCTTTCTTGGGAAGGCACAGGTTGGGATAGGTCTTCGGGGTGACCCCTGTGAGGTTTTGGGGTTGAACAACCCTCACCAGCAGATAGTCACTCTGCTCCTTTGATTGATTTTCAGGTGAATTCAGGAATACTTTCTTGTCCCCCAGTACAAGGGGAAGCTAAGGTAATCCCCTTCAACTCTAATGTCTCTCAAAGTCCAGAGAGCAAAGACCCCCTCATTTGCTTTATTTCCCACAAGCCTCTTTGTTCCTTCCAACTGTCACACTCCTGTCCTTGCTTGCAACATTCCAAATGGTCTCTTCCTGTGCCAAGCTTTTATTCCTACAGTTTGTACAAAACCTTTTTAATTTAATGTAATCAAAATTATTCATTTTACATTTTGTGATATTCTCTATTTCTTGCTTGGTCTTCAATTCTTTTCTTTACCATAGATCTGACAAGTATACTATTCTATATTCACCTAATTTACTTATAGTTTCCTTCTTTAAAATATTTAGGTCATTTACCCATTCTGCATTTATCTTGATATAGGGTGTGAGATGTTGATCTAGACCTAATCTCTCCCATACCATTTTCCAATTTTCCCAGCAGTCTTTGTCAAACAGTGGGTTCTTGTCCCAAAAGCTGAGATCTTTGGTTTTATCACATGCTATCTTGCTGAGGGCATTTACCTCAAGTCTATTCCACTGATCCTCTCTTCTGTCTCTTAGCCAGTACCATATTTTTTTTTAATTTTGCTTAATTAATTAATTTAGAATATTTTTCTATGGTTACAAGATTCATGTCTTTCCCTGCCCTCCCCCAACCTCCCTCCTGTAGCTGATGCACTATTCCTCTGGGATTTTACATGTGTCATTGATCAAGACCCATTTCCATACCATTGATATTTGCACTAGGATAATAATTTAGAGTCTATATCCCCAATCATATCCCCATTGACCCATGTGACCAAGTAGTTGTCTTCCTTCTCTGTTTCTACTCCCACAGTTCTACCTCTGAATGTGGATAGTATTCTTTCTCATAAGTCCCTCAGAATTGCTGCTAGTAGAGAAGTTCATTATATTCAATTGTGCCACAGTGAAACTGTACACAGTCTCTGTGTACAGTGTTTTCCTGGTTCTGCTCATATCATCTGAAAAGAGTGATAGTTTAGTCTCCTCGTTGCCTATTTTAATAATTTCCATTTATTTTTCTTCTCTAATTGCTACTGCCAGTGTTTCTAGTACAATGTTAAATAATAGAGGTGATAATGGGCATCCTTGCTTCATTCCTGATCTTATTGGGAAGACTTCTAACTTGTCCCTATTGCAGATGATACTTGCTGATGGTTTTAGATATATACTGTTTATTATTTTGAGGAAGGGTCCATCTATTCCTTTACTTTCTAATGTTTTCAATGGGAATGAGTGTTGTATTTTGTCAAAGGCTTTTTCTGCATCTATTGAGATAATCATGTGATTTCTGTTGGTTTGGTTGTTGATATGGTTGATTATGTGGAAGGTTTTCCTAATATTAAACCCAACTTGCATTCCTGGTATAAACCTCGCCTGATCATAGTAAATAATCCTTGTGATAACTTGCTGGAGTCTTTTTGCTAGTATTCTATTTAAGATTTTGCATCTGCGTTCATTAAGGAGATTGGTCTATAGTTTTCTTTCTCTGTTTTTGTTCTTCCTGGATTTGCAATCAGTAACATATTTGTGTCATTAAAGGAATTTAGTAAAACTCCTTCTTTGCTTATTTTGTCAAATAGTTTGTATAGTATTGGGATTAGCTGTTCTTTGAATGTTTGATAGAATTCACTTGTGAATCCATCAGGCCCTGGGGATTTTTTCTTAGGGAGTTCTTTGATGGCTTGTTCAATTTTTTTTCTGCTATGGTATTATTTAAGTATTTTATTTCCTCTTCTGTTAATCTAGATAATTTATATTTTTGTAAATATTCATCCATAGCCCCCAGATTTCCATATTTATTGCCATACAATTGGGCAAAATAGTTCTTAATAATTACCTTAATTTCCTCTTGACTGGAGATGAGGTCACTTTTTTCATCTTTGATACTATTAATTTGATTTTCTTCTTTCCTTTTTTAAATGAGATTAACCAGTACTTGTCTATTTTATTTGTTTTTTCAAAGTACCAGCTCCTAGCCTTATTTATTAGTTCTATAGTTCTTTTGCTTTCAATTTCATTAGTTTCCCTTTGATTTTTTAGAATTTCTAATTTAGAAAAAAAAATCTGGTGATTTTTAATTTGTTCTCTTTCTAATTTTTTTTTAATTTGCATGCCCAATTCATTGACCCTCTCTGATTTGTTGATATATGCACTCAGGGATATAAATTTTCCCCTGAGTACTGCTTTGACTGCATCCCATAGATTTTGATATGATGTTTCCTCATTGTCATTCTCTTCAATGAAATTATTAATTGTTTCTATGATTTATTCTTTAACCAACCAATTTTGGAGAAGCATATTATTTAATTTCCAATTAATTTTTGATTTGCCTCTCTGTGTACCCTTACTAATTATAATTTTTATTGCATTATGATCTGGAAAGGTTGCATTTATTTTTTCTGCACTTTTGCATTTGTTTGCAATGTTTTTATGCCCTAGTACATGGTCAATCTTTGTAAGTATATCATGTACTTCTGAAAAGAAGGTATATTCCTTTTTGTCCCTATTTATTCTTCTCCATATATCTATTAACCCTAATTTTTCTAAGATTTCATTTACATCTCTTACCTCTTTCTTATTTATTTTTTGGTTTGATTTATCTAAATCAGATAGAAGAAGGTTCAGATCCTCCACTAGTATAGTTTTACTATCTATTTATTCCTTAAGCTTCAATAGTTTCTTCTTTAAAAATCTGGATGCTATACCATTTGGTGTATACATAATGAGTACTGATATGTCTTCATTGTCTATACTGCCTTTTATCAGGATGTAATTACCTTCCATATCTCTTTTAATCAGATCTATTTTTACTTTGGCTTTGTTAGATATCATGATTGTAAATCTGTCTTCTTTTCCTCAGTTGATACCCAATAAATTTTGTACTAGCCTCTTACCTTTACCTTATATGTGCCAACCTGCCTCATGTGTGTTTCTTGTAGACAGCATATGGTAGGATTTTGGTCTCTAATCCACTCTTCTATCTGCTTCCATTTTATGGGTGAGTTCATCCCATTCACATTCAGAGTTATGATTTCCACCTGTGTTTCTCCCAACATTTTGATTTTCTCCCCTAGTATTTCCCTTTCTTCTTTCACTATTTCCTTCTACACAAGTGTTATGCTTTTAATCAGTCTCCCTATTCCCCACCTTCATTTTATTTTACTTCCTACCCCCTCCCTTCTTATTGCCATCTAATTTTTTAAGGTCTTTTAAATTCCCAACTCCCTCCCTTTTACTAATCCCCCTCCCTCTTTGGTTTCCCCTCTCAACTTCCCTGTAGGGTAAGATAGAATTCTATACCCCAGTGGATCTAGATATTCTTCCCTCTCATAATTGATTACATTGTGAGTAAAATTTAAGTATTACCACTCTCTTCTTCTCCTTCTTATAATAGTATTCTTCCCCCCTCCCCCTTGCACCTCTTTATGTGGTATAAATTATCCTATTTTTATTCTTCCTTCCAGTTTCTCTTGGTTTCATCTTCTATTCCCACCCACCCCTTTTAAGAATATTTAAGAATATCATCTTAAACCACTTAATACCCCAGCCTCTACCTTTGAATAATTCTTCTATCTATTATTATAGTGAAAACAGTGAAAACATTTTTGAGAATTACAAATATCATTTTTCCATATAGGAATGTAAACAATTTCATCTTACTGAAGCCCTTAAAAAAGACTTTTTCTCCCTCTTTCTTGTTTACCTTTTCATGTTTCTCTTGAATTTTGGATTTGGACATCAAAATTTCCATTTAGTTCTGATCTTTTCTTTAGGAATACTTGGAAATTCTCTATTTTGTTAAATGCCCGTACTTTCTCCTGGAAGTATATAGTCAATTTTTATGGGTAGGTGATCCTTGGTTGTAGACCCAATTCTCTTGCCCTTCTGAATATCATATTGCAAGCCTTGTGGTCCTTTAGTGTGGAGGCTGCTAGATCCAGTGCAATCCTGATTGGTGCTCTTGATATATGAATTATCTCTTTCTAGCTTCTTGCAATATTTTCTGCTTAGCTTAGAAATTCTTGAATTTGACAATTACATTCCTAGGGGTTGTCTTTTGAGGATTTAATGTAGAGAGTTATCTATGGACTCTTTCAGTGTCTATTTTGTCCTCTTGTTCAAGAATGTCAGGGCAGTTCTCTTGGATAATTTCTTTTGTATGATGTCAAGGCCTCTATTTTTTTCCCAGGTTTTCTGGTAGACTAATGATTCTCAAATTGACTCTCTTAGATCTGTTCTCCAGATTCATCATCATTGAGAAGACTTTGCTTTATTAATTCTTGCTGTCTTGTGTAATATTTATGAGGGAAATGAGTGGTATTGAATAACAGGGGATATGGAAGGATTTGTGCAGGGAATGGAGGAGTTGAAGGGAGAGAGGGAATATGGCTGCTGGTGAGGCAAAAGGAGAGAGATGTCCCCTGACAAGAGGCTATTTTGAAAAAATGGGGTTCCCAAGAAATGGGCCACTTATGATAGCCTGAGGGGATGTCTTCTCTATGGGTTGATGCTGAAGATGCCCCAGAGCAGGTAAGCATGGACCCTCCTGAGGGACAAGCTTCCCCCCAGACTTAGTAATCTTACAGGAGTCCAATAAGGACTGTTTCTAGTTGACTGGTTGTCCTGAGGTTCAGCTCCCTCTATGTCCCCTGAAATATTAGTCCTCTTATCTGATTACGATATTCAAATAAAGATAAATTTTCACAACAAGTTTGGATTGTGGAGGTATCAGGGAAGAGGAATGTCCCTAGATGAGGTTTGAGTCTCTCTCAGCTTTAGAACTGAGGCCAGGCCTCACAGACTGATGGAGGGTTTCTGTTATTCCTGTCTATGCAAATCTGTGCTAGCTTTCTTAATTTCAAAAGTCTTAGCAGCAGACAGCGAGAGGAAGAAAAGTTCTGACCTTCAGAACTAAGTTGTCCTGTCTCTTCAGACTGACACCCCTAAAGACTGGCCTTACAGTTCAAACTGCTTCCCTTAAGTCCTTTTGTCGATGACACGATCACAGGAATGCAGGGAGAAGACACAGTTGGGAAATTCAGGAAAATAGAGGCACTTCTATCCAGAGACAGGGAAAGAGCTCCTCCAAGTTTCAGGACCAGGAAAGAAGTGCTAGTCACAAGACCAACTGCCACTCCCAGTTGCCCCTTCCCCTACCAATTGTCAGTCTTGTCATTATCTTCTCTTTAACATTCCACCTGCTCTTGGTTCCAACTCAGTGGCAGAAAGTTCAGAACTTGACAAAGTTTTCCTTTCCACACTTGTGAGATCATTAGCTTCTACTTGCCCAATTCTAGTCATTAAAGACTGGTTTTCAGCTATGATCTTTTTATTTTCCTTTTTGGCTTGTTCTATCCTGCTTTTCATGGCTTCCAGCAGGTCAATTCTGGTCTCCAATTTGTTTATCACTTTATGTAATTTCTGGACTTCTTTTTCCAAATGGGAGAGTCTGTCTTTTTAACAGTTATTTTCATTTTGAATTACCTGCATTTCTATTTCACACTTTTCTTGTCAAGTTTCTTCTATCTTTCTTACTTGGTTCATGAATTCCTTTTTGAGTTCATCGAGAGTTTGTGATCAATTACCTTTTTTTTTTTTAAGTTTGGGTGTATTTTCTTATTTGTTGTTCTTTACTGTCATTTCTGTACTCTGCTGTTTTTCTCCATAGGAGTTATCCAATGTCAGGGGCTCTTTCTTTCTTTCTTTCTTTCTTTCTTTCTTTCTTTCTTTCTTTCTTTCTTTCTTTCTTTCTTTCTTTCTTTCTTTCTTTCTTTCTTTCTTTCTTTCTTTCTTTCTTTCTTTCTTTCTTTCTTTCTTTCTTTCTTTCCTTCCTTCCTTCCTTCCTTCCTTCCTTCCTTCCTTCCTTCCTTCCTTCCTTCCTTCCTTCCTTCCTTCCTTCCTTCTTTCTTTCTTTCTTTCTTTCTTTCTTTCTTTCTTTCTTTCTTTCTTTCTTTCTTTCTTTCTTTCTTTCTTTCTTTCTTTCTTTCTTTCTTTCTTTCTTTCTTTCTTTCTTTCTTTCTTTCTTTCTTTCTTTCTTTCTTTCTTTCTCTCTCTTTCTTTCTTTCTTTCTCTCTCTTTCTTTCTCTCTTTCTTTCTTTCTCTCTCTCTCTCTTTTTCTTTCTTTCTTTCTTTCTTTCTCTCTTTCTCTCTTTCTCCCCTTTCTCTCTTTCTCTCTTTCTCTCTTTCTCTCCCTTTCTCTCTTTCTTTCTTTCTTTCTTTCTTTCTTTCTTTCTTTCTTTCTTTCTTTCTTTCTTTCTTTCTTTCTTTCTTTCTTTCTTTCTTTCTTTCTTTCTTTCTTTCTTTCTTTCTTTCTTTCTTTCTTTTCTTTCTTTCTTTCTTTCTTTCTTTCTTTCTTTCTTCTTTTGTTGTTGTTGTTGTTGTAGATTGTAGTTCTTGGGTGTTGGTGGACATTGCTATATTAGTTTCTTCCCTACCCAGCCAGAAGTCTGAGTGAGGAGGTCAGGCAGATCTCTATGTATTGAGCTACAGAGTGGTTTTTCCCCTGAGGCTATTTTTCCAGTCTCCACCACATCTTCTGTGGGCAGTCCCTCTCTGCCCTATCTCTGCACCCAAGCTTCATGTTCCTCAGCCTCGGGTCCCAAGTATTGCTCCCCTCAGGGTAAGTCTGTGGTGCCCTCAGCCTGCCCCCCCCAAGAACCTAGAAATTTCTCTAGCACTCATTTTGACTCTGGCACAGTAGATGGTATGGGAGAGGGGTGATTAGCTTGTGTTTTGGGAGGTATAATTTTACCCCCTTATAGCATGAATACGCCCAAACTCTACCTACCTTCAAGGCTGCACCCTATGGTAGAGACCCTTCACTCATCTGATTTTGATTTTTGTCCTTTTTGAGGTGCTTTACATCAGTCAGTTGTGAGGATAAGTCCCTTGCTTCTATTCTGTAACCATCTTAGCCCAGAATTCCTCCAAAATAACTTTACTTGGGGAAAATGAGATTAAAATGGATAGGACCCCTACTCAAAGGAGATGACATGAGGATAATAAACAACAAATAAAAAGTATTGCTGGTCAGCTTACTTTATGTTTTTCTTCTTCCATCAAGGATCTTTAGACTAAAGAAGACATAACAAAAATAGGTATTAGGAAACTGATACCCCAAATAAGTAAGGAGATAATAAAAGTCCATTTAGCTTCTGTTGATTAGTTCAGGCACTTGCCCCCAATGAAATATATCTTTGGTTCCTGAAAGAATTGGTAGCTGTAGTTGCTAAGTCATTGTCATTTATTTTTAAACAATTATGGAGGATGGGAGGAACATTACACTCAACAGTCATTTATTAAGTACCAAAAACTGTGCTAAGTTCTTAGTCCTTGACTGTTTGGAGAAGAGAAAAATGTACCAATTTTATTTTAAAAAGGTAAGAGTGGAATTAGCAAGCTATCAGTCAGTGAAGGGGATTTTGCTTATTGGCAAAATTCTAGAATGCAAACAGATCAAACATATAGAAAAGGAAGTAGTAATTGCAAAGAATAAGCATGGCTTCATCAAGAACAGGTCTCATAGGATTAGTGTGACTTTCTTTTTCATTGGGATAGATTAAGGGAAGGCGATGGTTTTAATTTGCTTTTATAAACTATGTAGAGTATATGCATAGTCTCAGTCTATTCTTATGAAAAAAGATGTAGAGATATGGGTTTGACAATAATACAGTTAGGTAGATTTGGAAGTGGTTGCATGACCTCACCCAAAGAGCAGTATGGAGACAAAGGGGGAGTAATCATTTGTATAACACTTTCTATGTGCCAAGTATCATGCTAAGCACTTGTTTAAAAAAAAGACAACACAATATTATTTCATTTGATCCTCACCACAAGCCTGAAAGGAAGGTCCTATTATTATCCACATAAGAGTAGGAGGTCATATTTTAATTCAGGTCTTCCTGCCTCTGGAAGTGGTTTAAATGGAAGTCTCTAATGGAGAACCCTAGATGTCTGCCCTTAGCTTTGTGCTTTTTAGCAATGACTTGGATAAGTCAGAAATAGCAATGTTTATCAAATTTGTAAGTAAGGAGGCAATCTAGGTGGCTCAGTAGATTTAGAGCCAGGCCTAAAGAAGGGAGGTTTGGGGTACAAATCTGGCCTCAGACACTTCCTAGCTGTGAGGCCCTGGGCAAGTCATTTAACCCCCATTGCCTATCCCTTACTGCTCTTCTACCTTGGAACGGATACACAGTATTGATTCTAAAAGGGAAGATATGGATTTTTTAAAAGTGTACAGGTAATTGGAAAGAATATTCAACAAAGTATATGATAGAGCTCAGATCCAAAAAGATCTTGACAGATTAGCTTATGGTACTATATCTAAGAAAATGAAAATTATTGGGTATAAAAATTTTATACTTCAAGTCTCTAAAATTCAGCCTCAGAAGTATACAACGAAGGAAGTATGGCTGTCAGTAATTCATTTTTAAAATGGCCTACATCTTTTAGTAGACTGCAAGTGCACTGTCAACTGTGTAACATATCAGCCAAGAAAGTTTTTGTAATATTGGGTTTCTTTAAGAGAAATAGCATCTAGTAACCAGAAGATGATGGATCCAATGTATTGTGCCATGATCAGATAATATCTGTACTATTACCTTAATTCCGTGGACCTCATTTTAGAAAGGACATTGACAAGTTGGAGAGTGCTTAGAAGAAGGCACCAAAGATGATTGATCGATGATGGAGCATCTCAAATTCATATAGATTGGTTGAAGGAACTGCAAATGGTTAGCCTGGAGAAGAGATGGCTTACAAGTGTATGATACAGTATTTAAAGGGTTATCATGTGAAAGAGTAATTAAATTTCTTTTCATACGTCTAGAGGAAGGCAGTCCAGCAAGCAGAGCTGAGCAGAGCAGAGCTGAGCTGGTGGCCTCCCAAGAAACCCCCAAGCCACTTCTGCCGAAGGCCAGAGACACCCCAGAGGAATCTTCCTCCAATCCATCTCTTGGGCCACGTGGGGGGGGGGGGGGGAGAGTCTCAGGTGAGAGCGACTGAGACAGACAATCGGAAAGACAGAGAGCGCGCAGCCCCTTCGCACCCAACACTGTCTCCTAAGAAGGAGAAGACTCAGCGTCTTCATCTAGCTGTAAGGCTGGCCCTTTCTCACTCACTCCCACCTTGGAAAGATGGAACCCCAGGAGAGCGCCGTCCAGTACAGCCGATGGAACAACAGCCAGGATGAGGTCAGCATGAATGTGTTGACCCCAGAGAGCTCGGGCTGTGAACCAGTCTACAACAAACTATGCACTGGGAAGCTGGGCATCACTATGAAGGTGGTAGGCAGAATTGTTCTGTTCTGGGTCATCTTCATCATCGGCTACGTCACTGGGTAATACATCCACAAGTGCAAATACACTTGTCTGAGCCTGCTGGACACCTTTTCCGAGGGGCCCTCCACCCACTCTTACTACCTGGCCAAGACCATCAGGCTAGGTTCGCCCTTGGGGCACCTATACACCTATAGAGATGGACACAAACACACACACACACACACACACACACATATACACACAAAGGGACAAATATAGACACATAGACCCTTTTCAGAGAAAGAGAGGATACGCTGAAACAAATACAGAGGCAGACACTGGATGAGAGAGAGAGCAACACAGATACACTAAGCCAAAACATTGGCCTGAGAGAGACTAGAAAGATGAGACGGATACTCTGATACAGATACACAAAGATGCTAAGAGACATACAATTAGGAACACTCAGAAACAACGACATTTTTAGATGGGACAGAGATTTGCAGGACAACACAGAGGCATACAGGCTAATTTACTGAAAGACTGACACAGAGAAAAACAGACACATACTAACAACAGAAACAAATCTCTTCTCTCCTGCCCCAGAATAGAATTCCAGTCCAAGTCATCCATAACCCAGCCCTCCCCTGCCACATTCCAGCCCCAGCACACTCAGTTATTGAAGCCCAGGATGGCAACTCTCATTCCCTCCCTCCTTGGTCACTCCTGTTTCTCCTCACCAACCAGATAACCTCTCCTTTGGATCTATGGCTGCCCTCAGATAGTCAGAAGTCCAAGAAAGATGAGAAGCCAGGAGACAGTTTTATCCTTCAGAAACCTCCCCATGGATGGCTTATGTTCATGGCTACAGTCAGACTCAGAGTCCCCATGCAGTGTCTACCCACCCATACCCCATCCTTGGTGAAAGCAGGACCTAGAAGGGAGAGAACCATTTGGTTGGTGAATGCCACAGTGGGAACTCATTACCAAACTAGAACTCAGAATGGGAATTAAGGCCACTTCTAGGGTTCAATTTCTGCCCATCCCTGCTCTAATCACAGAGTGGGGAAGTTAAATCTGTCTCTTGCTGTGAGAGTATTCCTCCTCCTCCCCTCCCTCATCCCTCCATTAGTTCTACTACTTGAGAAATTTGACACATTTTGAGCCCAATTTCTATAGAAATTTGTTGAGGAAGAGGAAGGTAATGCCCACTCATCTCCAGCAAGACTTTTTAAAAGGAAGTCAGCATTGTGTGTAGCAAAGAGGGACTTTCGCCATCTATAAAATGGGATAGACTAGATTACTTTGAAGGATCTTACCATCTATGGGAGTGATTCAACATGGAATTCTAGCAAAGTCAAAAATTTCCCATGGTTCCCAAAAGTCAACAGGGAAATTCCTAGCCTTACCTCTTAACTCCTTGTTCAAGCTCCATGGTCCTCCCCGACGATAAGAGGCACTCCCAGCTGTGTCACTGGTCTCTGTGTGTATGTGTGTGTAGGGGGAAGGTCTCAGCCTTTCAGCCCCTGGGACCATTGTAAGTTATCCCCTCTGGTTATTCCTCTGCCCTTACCTGGATTTGCCCTCAATTGCTGCACATAAATCCCAGAGAATTCTATTCCTCTGGCCTGCCCTGAAGGTAGAGAACCCCAGTAAATCTGAATTGGAGGGCTCTGCTATTTCTGATGGACCCTGGTCACCAGTTCCACAAAGACTTGGAGCCAGGAGAAAGCTGTTTCTATCCTGAGGAGCCTTCCCTCCTGATCCCTGACCTAACCTGAGAGGCAGGGGCTGAGCCATGGAAGACTGGGGTGTCCTGGGTGTTGAGCCCCAGCTTCCACATTCCCCAACCCCCTTCCACATGCCTGCTATTCTTTTCAGAGAAGCAGAATAATAGAATAAGAAAGAAGAAATAAACACTAGATGGGAAAGATTTTAATAAACAGACACTAACTTGCTGTGTGACCTTGGGGAAAAAAAAATAAGTCTAGAGGAAATAACCAGGATCAATACCTAGAAAGTACAGAAAGGTAAATTTAGAATTTATCTCAGAAAAAAAGCTTCCCAAGAGCTAGCGCTAATCCAAAATGGTATGGACAGCTTAAAGAGTTAATAGGGTCCCCTGATCGGAGGCTTTCAAGTGAAATCTGGATATTTACTCATAATGTTGTAGAAAATGGCCTCTGAGGCTCCATAATTCTAAAATGCTATTATTGTCTGATTAGATGCTGTAGATTAATGCTGCTGTGATACAATGGAAAGAACACTGCTTTGGGAGCTGGAATTTGAATTCCCATTTCAACTATGCTACTAATTATCTGAGTAACATTAGACAAACTCCATCCTTTTAGTGTACCTTCTAGTTCCTCTCTGTAAAATGGAAGAATGGGATCAGAGTATTTATAATGGCAAGGTTAAGGAATGTGATGATCTACCCAGTTCATTCCAGCTCTGAAATTATATGATCTCTAAGGTCCTCTTCACTGTGACAGTCTAGTCTATTTTATCCCAAACTTAGTTCTCAAAAGAATCTCCACATCTTCTCTGGGACCAGTAGCAGTACCAGAGATGGAGAGGGCACAGCAATCGCTGGTTCTAGGTTCAATGGCTATAGTCTGTGAGGGCCCTATTTCAGTGTTTTCTTTCTAACAATTATATCTTTGGTGCTAGTTAAGGAAATTGGGATACTGGATGAGGGGATTGGAAGCTAGAAGTCCTTGCCTCTGCCACTCTCTCCTATTTAATCAGGTCTGAAGCTGATATGACCATCAAAAACTGAGTTGGTGGTGACTAGTGGACATGTATTTTGAGGGTAGGGGACAAGAGTTTCAGATAACAGAAAGCTACAAATAATTCCTAAATAATATTTTAATTGACACTTTAAATATTCACTCAACTGTAATCTTTCCTTAGAATCACTGGCTTAAAAAGTCATTAATCTAGTATTCAAGGCCTGCCACAATCTGATGCCTAACTCCCACTACTTTCTTCTACCCTATACTTATGCCAAGTTGTTTAATCCATCCCTCCTCCTTATTTACACTGTATAGACTGATATAGTGAAAAGAACATTGAATTAGGAGTCAGAAGGCCTTGGCTTGAATCCTGGATTTTATTTGTTAGATTTTCATTTACTACTTAAGTGACTCAAGTCAAGTCACAAACTTCCTAAGCCTCAGTTCCTCATTTGTAAAATGAAGGGGCTGGAATAATAACTTTTAAGATTCCTTCCTTCTATAAATCTGTGATCCTATGATCTCCATTCACTCACTTCTGTTTATAAAAATCCACCCCATCCATCCATCAAGGCCTCTTGAGTCCTCCTGGATCATATTAAAACAACTACTGTGATTTTTGGAGGTTGCATTCTATAAGGATTATCTGAGTCATAAAAAGAGGCATCTGACCCAATACAACTAAATTCAACAAATATTTGTTGTTACTACTATGGAATGCCAGCTTGCAGATGAAAGGAAAAATATAATGACTATAAATAAGCTGCTGCAGTATGTGATAACTAACACATGCAAGCAGTAGTATAAAAGGCACAATTGAGAATGTTTACAAACAGAAAGGGAGGTGGTGGATATTCAGGCAGAAAGGGAAGGTAACATGAATGCTATATGGGCCAACTGGATTAAACTAACTAAAGCCAGACCACAAGCACCCTGGGGATAGACCTTCTTTGGGGCATTTATAGGAAAATGTGGACCACAGTCATATAGGATGAAGGGAGTATATAATCTTTAAGAGAGGAGAAAACCCATACCTAGGAGATAGCAAATTTATCTAAATTTTTTGTTTGCTTGGTTTTATTTTTTTCCCTATGGTTACATAATTCATGTTGTCTCCCTCCCCTCTTCCCTCCCCCATCCAGGAGTTGACAAGCAATTCCACTGGGTTATTATACAATACTAATATTATACAATAATAGTGTATCATTATTGAAAAACCTATTTCTATATTATTCATTTTTGTAATAGAGTAATTTTTTAAGCCAAAACCCCAGGGGGCAGGTAAGTGGCTCAGTGGATTGAGAGCCAGGCCTAGAGACAGGAGGTCCTGGGTTCAAATCTGAATTCAGTCATTTCCTAGTTGTGTGACCCTGGGTAAGTCACTTAATCCCCATTGCCTAGCCCTTACCACTCTTTTGCCTTGGAGCCAATACACAGTATTGACTGCAAGACGGAAGGCAAGGGTTTAAAAAAAAAAAAAGAAAATCCTTTAACCACTCAGGGCGGTTGAACTAGAAGGTAAGTCTAGTGGAGTAACACAGAAGAGAAACTACATATAAAAAAGGGGATGAGACAAATGATCTCTTAAGTCCCTTGACCCTTCCAGGTTTAGCATTCTATGATTATAGTTTTAATTCTTAGGCCATCAATTGCAGATCTCTTCTACAGTGCCTTCCCCCCACCCTCTTACCTAGTTCTGACTTACACAGTATCACAGTATCGATTCAAAGATGGAAGGAAAGGGTTGAAAAAAAATTCACATACCCATATAAACAAATGATAAATCATGTTTCCTTCTGCATTTCTACTCCAACAATTCTTTCTCTAGCTGTGAGTGTCTTCCTCATAAGTCTCTCAGAATTGTTCTGGATCATTGCATTAAATTTATCAAAGTTTATACAAAGCTCTGGACTGGATGCTGGGGTAGATACAAAGAAAGATATATATGATAGACGTCCTTACAAGATAATGGTCTTGGGAGGACTGGTTTCTTTTCTTTCAGGAAATGATCATTTGCCTTTCACACCTGGGCCCTAATCAAGAAAGCTAATTTAAAAGAATAATTGTAACACAGTACTGCTGACCACACAGAGCCCAGACTAGAAACCTGTAGCAGTCCACCCCTAGCTATGGGCAAGGGAAACAGTTAGTATGTACAAATTGTCTTAGAAGAGAGCATGCTCAGTCTTGAGCATGCTCAGTCTTGAGCATGCTCAGTCTTGTGCATGGCTAGGAAAGCCTCTGACCCTTGACCCCAGCTTCCCCCAGGTTAGGCGGGAAAACAGGTTTCTTTGTGCTCACCTGGCTAAGAGAAACCACACCTATACCTTGTCATTGACCAATGATAATCATCCCTATGTATTGTGTATATTTGCATATCAAAGAGATTAAATACTGAGCCACAGCAAGCTCCGCCCCTCTCTTTCACTTGGATCTCAGCTCTCACTGATGCCCGTCTTTGCTGGAGCTTGCATCTTTGATTCCTTTCCTTATCTACCTCTCCCACCTGGGGGACCTGGCCTTCGGCCAGGCACTCTCCTTTCTCTATCATGTCTCTGACCTGTGTGGTATTAAATTTGGATCACTGGACGGGTATAAGCCTTCTGAATAATCCACTGATCGGAGTTTTTGCTGTGGCTCCTTGATAATTAATAAGGCCTGGATTTCTGACCCATTCCTGCCACCTCATATCTCTAGTTTGACTCCGCCATCCCCCTCACGGAATACAGAACTTCTATCCTTCCTCTATCTTCCTATCTTGAGGCTTCTCGCGGGTTCGAGGAAGCTTCAAAACCAATGTTCTGGCTCCTAGAAAAGGCTTTTTCCTAGTGCAACACATTGTTTTCATACTGGTCAGCTACTCTGAGCAAAGATATGATTGAACAAAACTGCTCTTGGTGTCTATGATCTTTCTTCTGTCAGATTTTATGGCTACAGAACATGAAAAAAACTCCTTAAAAATCTGCCATCAACACTGGCTCTATCATTTAGGGATGTTAAGAGTATGGGTATTTGGAATGTGGGACCCTAAATTCTGTGGTACAGGGAAAACTATCCCTGTACTACCAAGTAGAAGACTTAAGTTCTAGCCTGCTTTGACTGACTGAATGAATCTACCTCTATTTGGTTCTTAATTTCTCGAGTTATAAAAGGAGGCAATTGGAAACTTAGCACTCCAGCAGAAAAGGGCATGATAACACTTTAGACAAAAAGAACAGTTCATACTTATCCAAGTCAGAAGCTGGAGGTGGTAGAGACTTTAAACTGCTTTTCAGAGTGAGGCCAGGAAGTCAAGCAGATTGGACCTATCTTACAGAGAAACAGCACCCTGGGAAGAACCCAGGGGCTGAGCGGTCTGCTTGGACCAGCTTATGCAGGACAAGTCCATCAGTAGAGAGACTTTCCTGACTCAGGCCAGTAGCAACATCACAGGGGCAAAGATACCTCTTTGACCTAGTTTGCCAGGAGCCTAGTCCAGTAAAAGACCTAGATAAATAGCTGAGCTCGATGTATATACCACCCCAATAACAGATCATTATCACTCCATTCAAGGGTCCAGTGACTTCTTCACTGATGCCAATTTCTCACCTCACATGAACTTAATAAGGACTCTTCGAAGAAAGAAACAACATTGACATTCTGCTGTTCCAAAGTTGTGAGTGGCCTTGGCCATGTGTATTCCTTGCATGTGTGCCTTGCTACCTTTTGAGTGGTTTCTCTTCCCCTACCAACCCCTACTCCCAGACCATCGTTGTGGAAAAATGACCCAAAGTTTCTGAGAGAAATGCTTTGTAATTCTTGTTATTGCTATGTCATTTGAGTAAATGCCTTTTCCAAAAGCTAAATTAGTTCACCAGCTAAATGAAAGCGCATTGGTAGGGACTTGAGGTTAGTTACCCATAATGTTACCCCTCTATCCTGAGGTAGCAGTTAAATGACTGCTCTCATACCCAATCTTCCAGTGCAAATGCAAGTCTAGGGGAGTAACACAGAAGGGAAACTACATATAACAAAGGGGATGAGACAGATGATCTCTTAAGTCCCTTGACCCTTCCAGGTTTAGCATTCTAGTTTCAATTCTTAGGCCATCAGTTGCAGATCTCTTCTACAGTGCCTTCCCCCCACCCTCTTACCTAGTTCTGACTAGAATAACCTGGGGGTCATGAACTCAGTAGGTTTGGGATTACAGGGTATGTATGGATCACAGTCATAGGATCCCACAACACAGATTTAGAGCAGGAAGCAGGAAGGGACCTACAAGGTCATCTACCCCAACTCCCTCATTTTATAGATAAGGAAACTGAGACCCAGAGAGTTTAAGCAAGTCAACCAAGATCATACAGGTAAAAAAAAAAGGTATCTGAGGCAGGATTTGGATCTAGGTCCTATAATGGAGAGAGCATTGCTCTTTTCTAAGGATAATGGAGCAAGCAGAAAAGAATACATGGATATATGGCCAGTGTCATTGTCCAGAGGCAGTCAGAGCCTAATGGAAAAGGCATTGATTCATCTCCATTTGCTGTAAGGGAGCAGGTGGACTGAGCAGGGGGGAAGTTGTAACCAGAGACTCAAACAGGCTCAGGCCAGGCCCAGGCTATATTTAGATCTAGTCCAGACAACTGGTACTCTTTAGTGCCTTCCATGAGCCCCATACAGTGATTCAGGAGCTCTTTAGTCAGGCGTCTCATAAAGTGATCCACACCTATGTACCCTTTGCTCAGCCCATCCATTCATTCTCATTAAACCCCTCTGAGTGCCCAGATCTATGGTCATTTACCTGATGACCTGAGGTCATTCACCTGAGGAAATAAGAATAATATGAGGTCCAGGTTCTACCTTCAAGTTGTCTAGGAGAGACAGAGAAAAACAAAATCAGGCCCTGTGCAATCAGGAAGGTCACAGTCACAGGGAGACAAGAAAGGAAGATCTGAGGTACCAACTTAGTGCAACTCCAGAGAACTTTCACTTTTAGTCACAAGTTTGGTCACAAGCCTACTTTCAGGACTTTCTAAATTTCCCAAATCCTTGACCCCCAATCCAAGGCCACAAGCACCTTGACCTTCTAGGTGCTTGAGCCTACTTGGCTTCCTAGGTTTAGGGATCTTCTATATATACACAATTTCTAACTATGTTTATCTCCATCCTACCACATGTTCCAGGTTTTCAGAATCCATTTTCTAGGGTTTAATTACAAGGGACAGAGAATATACAGATTTAGAAGGAATATAGTAAGACAAAATTATAAATTTGAATGAAAGTAAACTACCTATTTCTAGACTGAATGGAATGATGTTTTGAATTTTCTAGCTAGTTGTTCCATCCTTTAATTCTTGACACTCTTTGTACCATGGACTCCCATGACAGTCTGATAAAGCCTAAGAACTAGAAGGGTTCATTGTATGCATTTGTAACCAAAAGAAATGCTAAATTTTGGTTGAAAGTTAGTAAAAATAAACATTTATTTTTTTCCTATTCCAGTTCCCTGAAATCTATCCCTGGACCCCAAGTTAAGAATCTCTGCTCTAATCTTTCTCCCCTTCCAATTCATCATTTGAATAGCTGCTAAATTGGTCTTCCTAATTCACAAGACTGACCAAGTTACTTCCCTACTCAAAAACCTTCATTAACTCTCTATTGTCCATGGATCAAAGATAAACCAATCTAGCTTTATAGCTGAATTTTATAATGCAACTCTTCATTCACTCTACATTTGACCCAAAGTGTACTACTAGCTCTTTCCCATTCTCCTTCAGATATTTCCTACTTAAACAAAAGTATACGTCCTCTTCATAGCCAGGTAACACCAAAAAAGGAGGTACAAGCTCCTCCACGAAGTCTACTTTGATGATCTCTACTGAAAGTGTACTCTCCTTTCTCATATATTTTATTGCCTTGTCTAGTTCTTGCTTATGCTCCTACTGGCTCCTCTACTTTTACTGGAGTCCCCTCTACTATATACCTCCAGTAATGGGAAACAGCATCTTTAGAAGCAGCAGTTCATTCTAATACCCTCCTGTTAGAATATTTTTCTTTATAACAGATTGAAAATTGCCTTTTGTAGCTTCTACCTAGTTCTTCTCTAAAGCTACACAGAACAGTTCTAAATTCTCCATCCCAAGTGTAATCTTAATCTTGTTGGTCATGAGTTCCTTTCGGAAATCTGATAGAACTTATAGATCCCCTTCTTGCCAAAATGTTTTTGAGTGGGTTAAGTAAAATACATTTGAATTATAAAGTAAACTAATTATATTGAAATAAAGATAATTAATTTTTCCTATCCAATTTCATGAACCTTCTAAAACTTATCTATATACCCCTTGGGTTTAAAGACTTCACGTTAAGAACCTCTGTTTTATCCCATTATGGTCTCCATTTCATCTGGGCTTCACAACAGATAATTTTTTCAATATGACAAAATATCCAGAAACCACAGCAGGAGAGGGACTGAGAATGAATGTTGTGATAGAAACAGAATATACTAAGATACTATAGGATGGGTTAGTTTCTTCTAAAACACCACCAATGGAGGCTGGGCCAAATTTTACATATAAGTCAGAAAAACTATGCCTAAAACCTGGCTGGTGAGGGTTGGAATACAATATGTGAGATATTGATACAGCTTCCTGATGAGCAGAGGTGTTAAAACACCCTGCAGCAACTTCATTGTAGCTCCAATACTCCTGGGTAGTACAAAACCAGATTAAAATATAATTGATAAATATATAACAAAAAATAGGACATAGATAATGTTAATAAGTTAATATGCAGCTGTTGGGATCTTTGTATGTGGTTTAGTGGTACTCACTTTTATTTGAGTTTTATACTACTGGGACCAGAGCATAAAAAATCCAACTCATAAGGAGTCAGTGCTTTTTAGCCCTGACAAATAATCCACTAGAATTTCTTATATGCCTACTATGTACAAGATTTCATACCCTGTGATGTTATCATTGTTTGTCCTTTGTTTCCAAAGAGGACCAATTAATTACCTCACTAATGGGTGAGATGTCTTCACTTACTATGAATTGGATTTTAGTGAGACAAAGTTGCATAAAGCCATTAACCTCAGTTTCTCTAACAGAGTCATTTAAATCCAGTGGCAAGAAGAAGTCAGGACAACTGGCAATGATCTAGATGCAGTGGATGACCTTGAAAGTTTTGATTTTTGACCAAGCTCTAAGCACTATATAGTGCCTGCTTCAGTCTCCTTCATGGTTGTTGGAACAAATTGTTCTCATCTGTACATTCCCCTGGGGGAAGTCTTCACAGGTTTGGAGTAGGTACCCCCTAATTCCCTGACATGTTTTTGCCCATCGGTTGCTCTCAACCTGTTTCAGCCTGTCTGCTGGGATGGTTTGCTAGAGTATGATTGCTACACGTGCTTCAGCTTCCTGGAGCTGTAGTAAAGTGCCAGGTGGACAGCAAAGGTAGAGGAACATCTCTGCAAAGGGCTCAGCAAGCCGTCATATCAGAGGTGCCAGGACTCCTTGAATACTCACATACCCCTATGTACCCTGCGATAAAGGGAGTATAAATGCCACTAACCTATTGCTTTTTTAAAAACAGATAATAAAATGGAAACTCAGAATTTAAGTGACTTTCTCAAGATCACATAGTTTGTAAGTATTGGAACTCTGGATTGAACTCAGATCTTATCTCTGGTCAGAGAGGGTTTTACATATGAAGAATATAGAAGGAAAAGAAAAAGGAAAATTCCAGGCACAGGGAATGCCACAAAAAGAGGCATGAAAATAGGAGAATATAGGTTATGTTAAGAGGAAAAATACATACTCACTTGTCTTAATTGTGGTCAAATATTGGGGGGGGGGTACTAAGTGCAGTCTAGAAACTGATGGAACAGATAAAAGATACATGTATGTAACAGGGAATGGAGATTGAGATGCCCTAAGGTCCCAGAAACCAGAAAAGTTGTACAGGGATGAGTGGTCAATAATCTGATAACCAAGGTATAATAGGAAGGGTCTGAAGTACAAGACTGGTAGGAAGTCATCTACTTGACCTTCATTAAGAGTATGAAATGACATAACCACAAAGGTCCCATTCAACTTTAAGTTCTTGATCCATCTGTTACCTACAGCAAATCTTTTCATTTCTCTCGACTTCATTGTCGTCTTCTAGAAAATGAGTGGGTTATACTAGATTATCTTTAAAATTCCCTCTAGTTATCCTGTGATAATCTTTAAGACAGTGAGATAGGGAGGAAGGAATGTATACATGATGGCCAGGGATGGGAACCTGGTATTAAGTGGGTGGGGAAAAATAGGGGTCAGGAACAGGGCTTCAAGCTGAGCTCAAACATTAGCCAGACACTGGGTCAGGTTCCATACTCATAAGCAACCTCCCAGCCTAATAAGGGAACCTGTGGCTGATTGTTTAAAGACATATAGTTTATATTTTGCCCCAGAGGGTGTGGTTTCCTTTTTTTCTACCTTTGTAGAAGCAAGCCTTTCCCACCCAGTTGGCTCTGAAACAAGTTCAGAAAGGAGCAGCCAGCCTCCATCTCTAGCTTCAATGAGGCAAAGTAAGGGATAGGAGCTAGAGTCAATAATAACAGAATTTATTTATAAACATGGGTTGAAAAAGCATTTAAATAGATTATCTCATTTTATTCTGACAAATAATAACCTCACAAAGAAAATTCTATTATAATTTCTTTTTTACAGATAAAGAAATTAAGGTGAGGTTTAATAATTTGTTCAGTGCCACACTGCTGATAAGTGCCTAATACAGGACATGAACTCAAATGCAATCCTCTATCCACTATGCCATCTAGCAGAAAGTCCATCACTGGACATCTGAGTTGCCCACTCCACAGGTAATAAGTACCTAGCTGACTTGGATGATATAGGTTTAGATAATGAACAGGAAAAGTGTGTAGGGATAAAGAGTCCCAGTGAGAGAGCAAAGGGAAAACTTGCCTGATGTAGAGCCTTCTTCCTTCTTCTTCTCATCTATAGAGCATCTAAACACTCTCATTTACTGAAGGGAAAACAGTGGCCAAGAGAGAGAAGGGACTTAATTGTCTATATTAAAACATTTTTGCTCAAAGCTGCAGCGAAGTTAAGGATAAAGCAATTTATACTGAAGAGTAAACAAGGTGTCATTGATCTCCTAGACAAAACTCTATATGGTATCAAGGGGAAAACACTTTCCCAAAGGAAGGGATGTACTAATAAATAGAATTTCAGGGTTAGTCCTGAGGTAGTGAGGGGGCCATTAATAAAACTGAGATACATAAAGGTCTAGGAGGCTATCCTTAAATGATATGCCTGGAGATTCATACTATTCCATCAGGGGGGCATATTTTTGTGATTATTTTTGCTCTAGACTTACAGTTTCATTGATATAGGGAACTCCTGATGATAAAATGCCCTCTACCAAGGCAGGTAGATAAATAACACTTCTACAATTTATAACCTTAGAGAATTGCCTGTGGGCATTTAGAGGCTAAGTAATTTGCTTAGATATATGAGGTGTTCAGGGAGGACTAGTACCTCCAGTGTGAGGGCTTGTTGAGCTCTTTTCAGAGCTTATCCACCTTTGGTGTCCACCTGTCACCCAGCTCTCACAGGTAGCTTGAAAATTCTGTAGCATGTGCAAGGGCCCTACCCCAGTAAACACAGACTTGGCAGATAGGCTTAGCTAGTTTGAGGGTCATCAGGAGGATATCCCAAGCAGGTAAAGACTTCTCCCAGTGAAATAGGCAGATGAGGACAACTTGTTCTCGTGGCCATGAAGATGGCTGAAGCAGGTGCTGTAGAGTACTAGGAATTTGACCAGATATCAAAGACACCAAAGTCATCTACTATATCCTAGGCCATCTCCAGTAAACCTAACTGTTGTTTTACTATTTTATTTAAATGACTAGAAGAGAAGTGAAGCTGATGACTTTGTGCAACTCTGCCTCACTTAAATCTAATTCAAGATATTACCTATCCATGATTTCACTGGTCTTTTTCACAAATTAAGGACAAATAACAGTTTACCTAGTGTTACACAGACAGAGGTTGGGTCAGAGGTTAGATTTGAACCCAAGGGTGGAAGAAGTAATATCAACAAAGGTCTAAGACTCCAGCCATTAACTCAGCTTCCAGGCCACTCAAAGTATAAAAAGTCTATATAATAGGAGTCGTACCCCCTGAAAGGAAGTGGGAAGTGACCAATAATTTATTTAGCATTATCTAAATGCCAAGCACTGAGCTATGTACTTTACAAATATCTCATTTAATCTTTAAAATATCCCTGCAAGGAAGGTGCTATTATTATTAATTTTACATTTGAAGAAACTGAGACAAACAGAATTTAAATAATCTATCTGAAATAGCATAGCCACTAACTATTTGAGGCTATATTTGAATTAAGGTATTCCTGATTCCAAGCACAGAGCATTATCTACTGTATAAACAAGCTGTTTCAGACTTGATGGGTATTCTACAGCATACTCTACAGCATCCTTTTGACAACAGGTCTAGATGAAGAAGTCTATATCTGCCCAAGCTAGTGCTATATCTTTGATCCTTTCTAAATTTGTTTGTTTGTTTGTTTGGTTCAACTTAGGTAGTCTCCAAAAACTTCATATCTATCCATTCCCTAGACATATCCACTAAACCAGCCTAGAGTTCATGGACAGAACCAGATTGCAATGACCTCACAACTGTGCTTGAGAGGAAAGGTAGAACATTTAGAAGTTAAATAAATGGATATGGCAGGTTGTCATCCTGTGGCTACCTAGCTTCCTTTCAAAGAAGTAGATTCTATTTGCCTGCACCATGGAATTAGCTTGTATAAGTACTTGAGGAAGTGGACATACAAGATAAGGATAACTCAAGGGTGAATAGTCCCTGTCTATTGTTAAGTAGTCTAGAAAAATTAGAAAATCAAAATAAATATTTCATAACTAACAAACTTTTAGAGGATAATTAGTATCCATATACCACAAATTATTCTCAAAAACTGTGAAAGCATCCTATCAATGGCTGAACAAGTTGTGGTATATGATTATAATGGAATACTATTATGTAATAAGAAATGAGAAAAATTATTTCAGAAAAACCTAAAAAGACCTACATGAATTGATATAGAAACAAGTGAGCAAAACCAGGAAAACATTGTAACATTGTAATTTTATGAGGAACAAGTGAATGATCTAGATATTCTTAGCAATACAGTAACCTAAGACAATTTCCAAGGACTCATGATGTAAAATGCCATATGCCTCCAAAAAAAGAACTGATGGAGTCTGAATGCAGATCAAAACATACTATATTTCACTTTCTTTCTTTTTTAGCTCAAGTTCTCTTCTACAAAAATGACTAATATGGAAAAATGTTTTATATGACTACACATGGAAAATCTATATCAGATTACTTGCCATCTCAGGGAGGTGGCAGGGAAAGAGGAAAGGGGAAAATTTGGCTCAAATTAAAAAAATTAAGTTAAAAATTGTTTTTACATATAATTGAAGGAAAAAATGTTATTTAAAAAACCATTCACCCCATCAGAATTCTTTTATGAGACAAATACACACCAGGAAAGACAAAGTACAGGAGGAAAATTATGGCTTAGAATCAATAGGATCAATAAGGAATATTGACTCAAAAACTTTAAATAAAATCTTGTCAAACAGACTACAGTGATTTATTCAAGAAATTTTTCATCATGGCTAAGTTATTTCAGGGATGCAATATAATTTACAACTAACATAATAATATGAAAATCAAGATATTCCAAACCATATGATTATCTCAATAAATGGAGAAAAAGCCTTTGACAAAACATGTTTCATGATTATGCTACACACTCCAAAGTATAGGCAAAGAGGGACCTTTTTTAACATTATGAAAAGCTTTTATCTAAAACCAAAGCAAGCATTATATGGAATGGTAATTTTTCCCTTTTCCAATAAATATGGGAGTTAAAGCAAAAGCATCCACTATATTATTATTTGGCATAATTTTTGGAAATGTTAGCAACAGTTATAAGATTAGAGAAAGGAATTAAAGACATAAAGATAAAAAAGAGATGAAACTACTCCTTTTTGTTGACTATATGATTATATACTTGGAAAATCTTAGCAAAGATATTAATTGAGATAGTTAATAGCTTCAGCAAAGTTGTAGGGTACATAAAAACTCCTCAAAGACCAACTATATTTCTACATTATCACAAAATCCAAGAAAGCAGTAATAGAAAGGGAAATCCCATTTCAAATATAAGTAAAATATTTGGGGATTGCCTATCAAAGCATACAAAAAACTTGTATAGATTCATTTACAAAATGTTCCTTAAGAAATAAAGAATGTTCCTAAAGAAATAAAGAATTGGCCAACATAATAAAATGATACCACCTACCAAATTTAATTTGTATTTTAATGCTATGCCAACTAAATTATTAATTACCAGTTATACCTTATAGAACATGATAAAATAATAATAAATTCATTTGGAAAAAAACAAATATCTAGAAGACCAAGGGAAATGATGAAAACAGGTAATGACAAAGGAAAAATAGCATTTCCACTCCTCAAACTACAGAATAAAGCAGCAGTCATTCTAAGTAACTAATATCCAAACAAATGCTACTTGTTTATAAAAAATAGAAAGATCAGTTCAATAGACTTGGCAAGGGAGAATTAGAAACAAGCAAACTCAATAACCCAGTATTTTATAAAAATGGGAAAAAATAAATTAAGGGAAAAGAACTTTAAAAAACTTCTGAGCACACAGCAAAATAATTTGGAAAAAATTAGGTTTAGATCAACATCTTATACCATATTTCAAAATATATTCTAAATGAACTTTCATCTTTAATATTAAATAATATACTATTAAAATTAGAAGAGAAGCAGATCAGATAGCTTTCACAGATACAAGTAGAAGATATATTCTTAAACAAATGATGGAGACAAATAGATAACTTTGATTACATGAAATTGATGCTACATTTAACATAACAAAATCCAAGAAGCAGTAATAGAAAGGGAAATCTCTTCTAAATATACAAAAAATATTTGGGAATTGTTAAATGTTAAATAAATACATGTTAAATACATGTAAAATAGAAAACAGTTGAATGAGGAAAATATTTTTGCGCCAAATTTCTCTGATAATTTTGGTATCTAAGACATATAAACAATTAACAAACAACACATATAAGATCAATAATCATTTCCCAACATATAAGTGATTAAAGGATATGAATATACAGTTATTACAAGAATTATAAAAGTATTCAAATCCACATGAAAAGATGCTCTAAGTGAAATAAAGAAGAAAAATGTAAATCAAAATAACTCTGATCTTTTTTACCTCATACCCTGCAAATTGGCTAAAATAATTTTTAAAAAGTCATTAGTCAATGTTGGAGGAGGTTGTGGAATGATAGGCACAATAATGTATTGTTGGTGGAGCTGTGAAATGGTACAAACATTTTGGAAAGCAACTTGGATTATACAATTAAAGGAACTAAAATATCTATACCCAAAGAAGAGATGGTTTTGGTAGATTCCATCTATGTTGCCCTTCCATAGTCCCATATATATAGTAGTATATATATATATATAGTAGTATATATATATATATATACTACTTTTTGAGCAGTGCCTTCCCCGAGTATATTGCAGTGTATTAACTATAGACCTACTCTACCACACAATCATACAATGGCATATGGAGCAGCTAGTGAGTGATGTTTGACTCAAGTAAGTGAACTTGGGATGACAGAAGGAGATGCAGTGTCTGTTACCTCCCATGGATACCTTGTCCCATAAGGAATTTTGGTTGTAGTTCCTGAAAAATAGAGTTGCAGGAGATGATCAATATCCTGACTATGGAGATGCTAGAAAAACTGTACTGTGACATTAAACCTTAAATCAGTTGGGACTTTCAATCCCTGAGGCTTTTCTTAAGGTCTTTCAATCCCACTCAGGAATAAGGACCTTCTTATTATTCTAAAGAATCCCCAAAAGGTCCATTGAAATATTTCAGTTTCCATGGAGAATTTCAGGAAGCTGATCACCAATGATTTCCTGGGAGTTGGTACTTATAAAGGCACTTAAAGGAATCTGATTTATTTTGAGTAGGATCAACTTATCAACAAACATTTATCGAGTGCTAGTATATGACAGACACTGTGCCAAGTGCTAGGGATACAAAGAAAAAAAACCAGACGGTCCCTGCTCTCAAGGAACTCCCATTCTAATAGAGGAGACAAATACAAATAATTATGTGCAAACGAGATAAATACAGGAGAAATTATAGGAAAGACACTAGCACCAGCATTAAGGATAATCAGGAAAGGTGTCCTTTAGAAGGCAGGATTTTAGTGGGAAATGAAAGAAGTCAAGAAAGCCAGGAGGCAGAGGTGAGAAGGAAGAGCTTTCAAAGCATGGGGGACAGTCAGTGAAAATGCACAAAGGCAAGAGATAGTGCATCATGTTCAAAGGATAGCAAGGAGGTCAGCGTTCCTGTATTATGGACTTTAGGTATGGAATTAAGGTGTAAGAAGACTGGAAAGATAGGAGGGTGGCAGGTTGTAAGGGATTTAGAATGCCAAATAAAGGATTTTATATTTGATCCTGGAAGTATTAAAGAATCATTGGATTTCATTGAATTAGGGGAAGTGGGGTGGGGAGTGACATGGTCAGATCTACAATTTAGGAAGAACAACTTGGTAGTGGCAGTGAAACTAATTAGCAGTCTATTGCAAAGTCTAAAGGACTTCTACCACAGTGCTGGCAGTGCTAGAGGAGAGGAGAGCTCATGAATGGAAGATGTAACAAAGTTAAGTCTACAGAATTTGGCAAGAGATTGGATAATGGGAAGGGAGAGACAGAGGAGTGAAAGATGACACCTAAATTACAAGCCTGACATAGACAAACAAGAAGGATTGGAGGAGAAAGCTAATCAGTTCAGTTTCAGACATGTTGCATTTAAGACGTTGACTAGATAGTTGGAAATGAGAGTCTGGAGGTTAAGAAAGAGGTTAGAACTAGATAAAGAGATTTAAGAATCATAGACATAGAGATGATAATTGAATACTTTCTTGGAGCCAATTTATTTCACAGTGGCTTTTTTAAACAACAAAGGGCTAGAAAAAGTCCCTTATGTGGCACAGGATAATTGATATACTGTCTTTTTGTGGCTTCAAAGGAGCTATTTCACAGACTGGCAGTTGTATAATCTTTCAACAACTTAAGGTAGCTTTCTACTAATCCACCATCTTGTGTTTGCCCCATATAATAAATTTCTTAGCAAATCCCTTGTCTGGAGTTCTTGAAAATTAACTAAAAAATCATACCATCCCTTGTTCCTCTCAAATCTCTATTATGGAGTCAGTTAAATGATAGGCATGAGCCTATCAATTGATATCTCAGCTAAGAGCTATATTTATTGTAACTTATAATTTTAAGTTCATCTTTTAAGAACTGTTTTTTCTTATTTTTTTGACCACTTATCCATTCCAGAATGACTTAAGATCATATATTGTGTTAACTCTCTATGGATATCAGATAGAGATGTATAATGTAAAGATTTTTTAAACCAATTGGAAGTGCCTTTCTTGCCTTACCTGCATTGATTTTCTTCTGACTAATTTAATTCTCCTTAGTCTTTTTTTCTGAATCATTCCTTATAGTCTCAACTTTGGGTATATAGTCATGGCTATGTCTTGGGCCTGTTTCCTTTCTCTTCTCTCCTTATACTTTCTTCAGTGACCATAACTCTCTAAACAGATGACTCTAAAATATATTCCAATCATCCTCCAGAGCTCTACACCCATATCATCAACTGCCAATTGGATATTTTGAAATTAGTGTCCCTTTGGTATTTCAAATTCAACATGTCCCCAAATCCAGTACTTTTTCTGAACTTTCTTATTTCTTTAAAGGACAACTATCTAGCTTTATTTCCTAGTTAATCAAGGTTTGCAAATTCAGGGTTTTCATCTCCTCACTCTCCCTTATCCTGTATAATGAATTGATCACCAAATTTTATTGTTTTGACTTCTATAACTTCTCTCCCATCTTCCCTTTTTTTTCTGCTCACATGGTCACCACTGTTGTTTAGACTACCATCACCTCTAGCCCAAAAACTATTACAATAGTCTCCTTATTGTTCTCTTTGCTTCCAGTCTATCCTCTATAGTATCCAAATACTTTTCCTAAAGTAAAGGTTTGAACATGGTATTCTTCTACACAAAATTTTCCCTATTCTCTGTTGCCTCAAGGTTCCTGTTGCACATTTATAAACTTTTTTAACCTGGCTTCTACCTACCTTTTCAGTCTTGTAAATTATTTTCCTTCATCCATTTTGTAGTCCAGTCAAATTGTCCTTACTATTATTGCTCATATAAAACATTCTATCTCCCGTATCTGTCTTTATGCTGAAAAATACTCCAGCTATTCCAAGCCTGGATTGTATTCCCTTCTCACTTTTGCCCATTATAATCCATAATTTCCTTCAAAGCTCAACTCAAGTGCCACTACATTAAGCCTTTCTGATTTCCCCAAGATCTTCAAGCCTTCCTAACCAATTAACTTGTATTTGTTTTGTATGCAACTTATATATACTTATATATATATATATATATAGTATTCATACTCATTATTTTCCAAAATTGAGCAAAAACTGCTTAATTTTATTATCTATGTAATCATTTTTTGGTTAAGAATTCTAGTCCCATGTGCACAAAGAAATTTAAAAGAATGCCCACCCTTTGATACAGTCATACCACTGCTGGGTTTGTACCCCAAAGAGATAATAAGGAAAAATTCTTGTACAAAAGTATTCATAGGCATGCCCTCTATGGTGGCAAAAAAATTGGAAGATATGGGGGTGTCCCTTGATTGAGGAATGGCTGAACAAATTGTGGCATATGTTGGTGATGGAATACTATTGTGCTGTAAGGATTGATGATCTGGAAGCTTTCCATATGAACTGGGAGAACCTCAATGAACTGATGCAGAGTGAAATGACCAGAACCAGAAGAATATTGTACACAGGAAGTAAAACATTGTTGAACAATCCAATGTAATGGACTTTGCTAAGTGTAGCAATGCAACAAGCCAAGACACTCCTGAAGAACTTATGTAAAAGAATGCTATCCACATTGAGAGAAAGAACTATGGAAAAAGAAATGCAAAAACAAAACATATGACATCACTTCTCACATGTATATATGGGTATGTAATTTGGGGTTTAGGCCTTAAAAATCACCCTATAGCAAAAATGAATAATATGGAAATAAATATTAAGTGACAACATTTGTACAACCCAGTGGAATTGCTTGTTGGCTCTGGGAGTAGGGAGGGAAGAAGGGAGGGAAAGGAAATGAATCATGTAAACATGAAAAAATATCTTTTGAAAATTAAATAAAAAATTATTTATTTTTTAACAATTCTATTCTAATATTATTGTGCTATAAGGAATGATGAACAGGCTAATTTCAGAAAGAGCTAGAAAAACCTACATGAACTGATGCAGAATGAAATAAGAAGAACCAGGAAAATATTGTACACAGTAACAGCAATATTGTAGAATGATCAACTGTGATAGACTTACCTACTCTCAGCAATACAATGATCCAGGACAAATCTGAGGGACTTATGACAATAAATGCTATCCACCTCCAGAGAAAGAACTATTGGAGTTAGAATGCAGACCAAAGCATATGATTTTTCACTTTAATTTATTTGAGGTTTTATTTGGAGGTTTTGGTTTTAAAAGATGAGTCACTTACAAAAATGAACAATATGGAAATGTTTTTCATGATAAAAATGTATAACCCAGATAGAATTACTTGTCAGCTTTAGTGGGAGGGAAGGGAGAAAGGGAGACCATTTAAATATATAATTTCAGAAAACTTATGTGGAAATTTATTACATGTAATTGGTAAAATAGAAAATAAATCTTTATTTTAAAAAAGTCTATTCCCAGACATTGTTGTCAAAATATCTCTTTTCCTTCAAGAGATTCAAGTGTTTTCTACTCCTATCCCAGCTCCCACATCTTTATTGTATAATCTTCTACTTGTATATCCCTGTTATAAGATAACTTCCCCCAATCTCCCTCTCCCCTTTCCCAACACCCAATGTATTCCTCTGTCCACTTTTTTTGTTCTTCTTCTAAGATCATCAAAATTTAACAGAATAATTCCCAGATCTTCCTTCTGTGACCCTTGTGGGGAAGCTGGGTGATGCAGTAAATAGAACTCCAGGCCTAAAGTCAGGAAGAACTGAATTCAAATCTTGTCTCAGATACCTCCTGGTTGTATGATCCTAGGCAAGTCAGTTAATCCTGTTTACCTCAGTTTCTTCATCTGTAAAATGATCTGGAGATGGAAATGGCAAACCACTCTAGTTTCTTTGCAAAGGAAATCCCAAATGGTCACAAAGAGTGGGGCATGACTGAAATGATTGAACTGATGATAATTGTTCTGAGGGGATATGTGTATCATATTCCCATATAAGAATACAAACAGTTTATCCTTGTTAATCCCTTATGATTGCTTATCATATGCTTACCTTTTATGCTTCCTTGACTCCTATGTTTGTATGTCACATTTTCTACTAAACTCAGTTCTTTTCATTAAGAATTCTTGGATATTCATAGTTGTGTTCTTTGTGGTGGCAAAAAATTGGAAAATGAGGGGTGTCTCTCAATTGGGGAATGGCTGAACAAATTGTGGTATGTGGTGGTGATGGAATACTATTGTGCTGTAATGAATAATAAACTGCTTGATTTCTATACAAATTGGAAAGACCTTTTATGACTTATGCGAATCGAAATGATCAAAACCAGAAGAACATGGTACACAGAAACTAAAACATTGTGGAACAATCAAATGTAATCAACTTTGCTACTAATAGCAATGCAATGATCTAGGACATCCCCAAGGGACTTCTGAGAATGAATGTTATCTACATCAAAAGAAAGAACTGTGGGAGTAGAAATGCAGAAGAAAAACATATGATTTATCACTTGCTTATATTAGTATATGATTTGGGATTTTGGTTTTAAAAGATTACGCTATTATGAAAATGAATAATATGAAAGTAGGTACCAAGTGATAACACATGTATAACCCAGTGCAATGGCTTGTCAGCTCCAGGAGGAGGGAGGGAAGAAGGGAAGGAGAAAAAATGAATCATGTAACCATGGAAAAATATTGAAAAAATTTTAAAAACTTAAAAAAATAATTCTTGGAAATTCTCTATTTCATAAAAGATGCATTTTCCTCCTGTTGGATTGTACTCAATTTTTTCTGGGTAAATTATTCTTTTTTGGAAGCATAGCTCTTTTGCCCTCTGGAATATTCTATTACAAGAGCTCTACCTCTTTATACCAGTGGCTGCTAAATCTTGTGTGATCCTGACTAGTTATTCAGCACTTGAATTCTTTATTTCTGGTTGCTGACAAGATTTTTTTTCCTTTGGCCTGGGAGTTCCGGATTTTGGCTTTATCATTACTGGGACTTTAAATTTGGGGATCAGGAAGTACCTAGTAAGTTCTTTTTACTTCCACTTTACCTCCTGTTTAAGAGATCTGTGCATTTTTCTGATTTCTTGAAATATAATTTCAAAGTACTTTTTTGGGTCATGAATTTCAGGTGGTCCAATGATTCTTGTTAAAAATTTATTCATTTATTTTAAACATTCTTTTAAAATTTTGAGCTTCAAATTCTTGTCCTCCCTCACATCTCTCTCTCACCCATTGAGAAGGCAAGCAATGTGATATCAATAATGCATGTGAAATCATGCAAAACCTTTTCATATGTAAAGATTAAAATTTAGGGAATATGGGGAGACTGAGACAGGTAGAAATTAGTTTCTGCAAGGAGTATTATATTTTTAGAGGTTTATTAAAGGTTAGAGATTAAAGAATATACAAGTAAGAAACATGTGCCTAGGCCAGAGGCCTAGACAAAATAACCTCACATCACGGAAGAGACGCCTCTGCTCCAAAACGGAAGTCCAAAAGCAGCCAAAAGCTTTTGCAATCAGGTTAAATACCTTCTCAATCTCGGCCCAGGTGAGATTACAAAGCATTCTGAGGAAGTGGAGCAAGGAATTGTGGGGATTGAAGTCCAGAGTTCAAGTCCAATTTTACACATATTAGCTATTTTTGTCAAAATGACAAGGAAAATAAACTGAGAAAATAATACTTAAATTTATACTCAGAATTAATCTCTTCTCTCTAGAGATGGATAACAGTTTTTTGCTGTTTTTTTAAAAATCATGAATCCTTTGAAATTGTCTTGAATTATTGTACCAATCAGAAGAGCCAAGTCTTTCATAGTTGATCATCAATCTCTTGCTCATTTCACTTTGCATCCTCTTATATAGATTCAATAGTATTCTGTCATAACATATGTCATAACATAACTTGTTCAACCATTCTCCAGCTAATGAGCATCCTCCCAATTCTACTTCTTTACCACCACAAAAGGAATGGTGATACATATTTTTCTTCATATAAGTACTTTCCCTTTGATCTCTTTGGGATACAGACCTAGTAGCAATATTTCTGGCCAAAGGGTAGCACAGTTTTGTAATCCTTTTGGCATAGTTCCAAATTATTGGAACAGTAGGACCATCAGTCCACCAACAGTTCATATAGTGTACCTAAGAAGGAAAAAGTTCATCTCCTTCCGAATTTTTCATTTCTCGTAGATGTGAGGTGGTACCTCAGAACTATTTTAATTTCAATTTCTCTACTCGGTGATTTAGAACATTTTTTCCACATGGCTACAAAACTAGCTTTGATTTTTTTTCTTCTGAAAACTGCCTTTTTGTATCCTTTGACCATTTACCAATCAGGGATTGGATCTTATAAATATGACTCAGTTCTGTATTCAGTATATATTTTAGAAATGAGGACTTTATTAGAGAAAATTGCTATAGATTTTTTATATTACTTCATTGTGTGTAGTACCTTTTAGCATAATATAGTTTCCTTGATTATCTCTTTTAATTAAGTCTAGTTTTGTTTTTACTTTGTCTGAGATCATGATTGCTACTCCTTTTTCACTTAAACTTGGACATAATAGAGTCACTCTAGCCCTTTAACTCTATGTGTGCCTTTCTGTTTCAAGAGAGTCTCTTATAGACAACATATTGTTGGATTCTGGTTTCTAATCCATTGCACTATCTACTTTCATTTTATGGCTGAACTCATCCCATTTATATTCACATTTACAATTACTATGATCAGAATAAGTAAGTCTTTCTCAGTTGATTATCATTACAGCATTACTGTTACTGTGTACAACATTTTCTTAGATCTGCCCATCAGTTTACATATACCTTTCTAAGATGCAGGGTTTTTTTTTTAACCATCCTCCTCATCATTTCTAATAGCACTATAGTATTCCATCAAAATCATATAACACAACTCTTGTTTAACCAATCCACCATACTTGTTTTGTTTTTATAATAATTTTTAGCATTAACTCTTCTAATAATTCGGATTGGGTTTGTGTCTAAGCCACATTTTTTTCTTTGCTTCTAGATATTTTTGATCCATTTTCCTCTTTTGGATTTGAGTCATGACCATTTCTTTCACCATAATAGTTTTTTTTTTATTATGGGATTCTTTCTTTGCTCATTTTTTCTGGTCTACTTCTTGACTTTGGACTTGATGTTAGGGCTGGACTACATACACTTCTCAGAGGAATATTTGGCCTGAGGTTCTGTCTCTTCCACCCTTCTGTTGCTTTCACAGCTCAAGCTGGAGCTAAGCAAGTTTTCAGTGTTTCCAAAATAAAGTAATCTAGGATAAGGTCTGTTTGTTGATCTACAGCTTTGAGCTTTCAAAATTCCTAGCCTAGTTCGAGTCTGTTGGCTTATCTTTTGTTGGGAGTTGGAGTAAATAGCTGTTGATGGACTCAATCACTATTAGGTTTAGGAGGTTTTACAGGTAAAGCATGACTATACTACAGATTCCCTTTTGGTCAGGGACTCCTGATTATTCTACTGCAGGCTTCCACTATGAGCTGTGTATTTGCTCTGCTCCTAGATTCAGAGCTACTATTTTCTTCCAAATTTCTTCCTTACACAGTATATAGATAGGGTTAAGGTTGGGCTAGCACTAATAACCAGTCACTCTTCTCCACCTTTTGGTCCCACCCTGTTTAGATAATGGGTAACACAATTGGTAGAGGGTACTGGTCCCTATACTCTGTACTAAAGAATGGATCCCCCTGAGAACTTTTCCTGCTCCCTTTCAGTTATGTGTGAGCTATGTACTCTCTACAGGTAACATACTCCTAACCAGAACCTGTACTCAAGGTCAACAATGTTTCTGTTTCTTTTTATTTATTTATTCAATTGATTAATTTAGAATATTTTCCATGGTTACATAATTTGTGTTCTTTCTCTCCTTTTTCCTCTTTCCCCTCCCATAGCCAAAAAGCAATTCCATTGAGTTTTACATGTATCATTGATCAAGGCCTATTTCCATATTATTAATATTAGCAATAGAGTGATCATTTAGATTTTATATCCCCAATCATATTCTCATTGAACCATGTGATCAAGCAAATGTTTTCTTTGATGTTTCTACTTCCACAGTCCTTTCTTTGGATATGGATAGTGTTCTTTCTCATACATCATAAGAATTGTCCTGGGTTGTTGCATTGCTGCTAGTAGAGAAGTTCATTACATTCCATTGTGATACAGTGTATCAGTATCTGTGTACAATGTTCTCCTGGTTCTGCTACTCTCACTCTGCATCACTTCCTGGAGGTCCTTCCAGTTCACATGAAATTCCTCCAGGTCATTATTCCTTTTAGCACAATAGTATTGCATCACCAACAGATACCACAATTTGTTCAGTCATTCCCCAATCAAGGGGCATCCTCTCATTCTCCAATTTTTAGCCACCAATAAGAGTGCAGCTATAAATATTTTTGTGCATGTGTTTTTCCTTTTTATTTCTTTGGGGGTAAAAATTCAGCAGTGATATGGCTGGATCAAAGGGCAGGTAGTCTTTTAAAGTGTTATGAGCATACAAATTGACTTCCAGAATGGTTGGATCAATTCACAACTCCACCAGAAGTGCATCAATATCATAATTTTACCACATCCCCTCCAACATTTATTACTTTCCTTTGCTGTCATGTTAGCCAATCTGGTAGGTGTGAGGTGGTACCTCAGAGTTGTGTTGATTTACATTTCCTTAATTATAAGAAATTTATTGATAGTTTTGATTTCTTTATCTGAAAATTGCCTATTCATATCCTTTGTCCATTTATCAATTGGGGGATGGCTTGACTTTTTTGTACAATTGATTTATCTCATTTGAGTAATTAGACCTTCATTAGAGGTTTTTGTTATGAAGGTTTTTTCTTAATTTGTTGCTCCCCTTCTAATTTTGGTTGCATTTGTTTTGTTTGTACAAAACCTTTTTAATTTGATGTAATCAAAAGTATTCATTTTACATTTTGTGATATTCTCTAACTCTTGATTGGTCTTAAAATCTTTCCTTTCCCATGGACCTGACAGGTATACTATTCCATGTTAACCTAATTTACTTATATTTTTCATCTTTATAGTCAAGCCATTCACCCATTCTGAATTTATCTTGGTGTAGGGTATGAGATATTGATCTAAACCTAATCTCTCCCATAATGTTTTCCAATTTTCCTAGCAGTTTTTGTCAAATAGTGGGGTTTTGTCCCCAAAGCTGAGATCTTGGGATATATCATACATTATCTTGCTAAGAATATTTACCCCAAGTCTATTCCGTTGATCCTCCCTTCTGTCTCTTAGCTAGTACTATGTGGTTTTTTAAAATAATGTTTTATTTGATCATTTCCAAGCATTATTCATTAAAGACAGAGATATTTTTCTTTTCCTCTCCCCCACACCCCATAGCTGACGCGTGATTCCACTGGGTGTCACATGTGTTCTTGATTCAAACCCATTTCTATGTTGTCAATATTTGCATTAGAGTTTTGTTTAGAGTCTCTCCTCTGTCATGTCCCCTCAACCACTCTAGTCAGGCAGTTGCTTTTCCTCGGTGTTTCCACTCCCACAGTTTGTCCTCTGCATATGGATAGTGTTTTTTCTCCTAGATCCCTGCAGATTGTTCCGGGACATTACACCACCACCAATGGAGAAGTCCATTACATTCGATTATACCACAGTGTATTAGTCTCTGTGTACAATGTTCTCCTGGTTCTGCTCCTCTTGCTCTGCATCACTTCCTGGAGGACGTTCCAGTCTCCATGGAATTCCTCCAGTTTATTATTCCTTTTTGCACAATAATATTCCATCACCAACATATACCACAATTTGCTCAGCCATTCCCAAATTGATGGGCATACCCTTGCTTTCCAGTTTTTGGCCACCACAAAGAGCACAACTATGAATATTTTTGTACAAGTCTTTTTGTCCATTATCTCTTTGGGGTACAGACCCAGCAGTGCTATGGCTGGATCAAAGGGGAGACATTCTTTTATCGCCCTTTGGGCATAGTTCCAAATTTCCCTCCAGAATGGTTGGATCAGTTCACAACTCCACCAGCAACGAATTAATGTCCCTACTTTTCCACATCCCCTCCAGCATTCATTACTTTCCTTTGCTATCATGCTAGCCAGTCTGCTTGGTGTGAGGTGATACCTCAGAGTTGTTTTGATTTGAATCTCTCTGATTATAAGAGATTTAGAACACTTCTTTATGTGCTTATTAATAGTTTTGATTTCTTTATCTGAGAACTGCCTATCCATGTCCCTTGCCCATTTATCAATTGGAGAATGGCTTGATTTTTTGTACAATTGATTTAGCTCTTTATAAATTTGAGTAATTAAACCTTTGTCAGAGGTTTCTATGAAGATTTTTTTCCCGATTTGTTGTTTCCCTTCTGATTTTAGTTACATTGGTTTTGTTTGTACAAAAGCTTTTTAATTTGATGTAGTCAATTATTATTTATTTTACATTTTGTGATTCTTTCTATGTCTTGCTTGGTTTTAAAGCCTTTCCACTCCCAAAGGTCTGACATGTATACTATTCTGTGTTTACTCAGTTTACTTATGGTTTCCTTCTTTATGTTTAAGTCATTCACTCATTTTGAATTTATCTTGGTGTAGGGTGTGAGGTGTTGATCTATTCCTAATCTCTCCCATACTGTCTTCCAATTTTCCCGGCAGTTTTTATTGAATAGTGGATTTTTGTCCCAAAAGCTGGGATCTTTAGGTTTATTGTATACTGTCTTGCTAAGGTCTCTTTCCCCCAGTCTATTCCACTGATCTTCCTTTCTGTTTCTTAGCCAGTACCAAATTGTTTTGATGACTGCTGCTTTGTAATATAGTTTAAGGTCTGGGACTGCAAGGCCCCCATCATATGTGTGTGTTTTTTTTTTATTTCCCTGGATATCCTTGATCTTTTGTTATTACAAATAAATTTTGTTATGGTTTTTTCTAAATCAGTAAAGAACTATTTTGGGAGTTCAATGGGTATGGCACTAAATAGATAAATAAGTTTGGGTAGGATGGTCATTTTTATTATATTGGCTCGTCCTACCCATGAGCAGTTAATGTTTTTCCAATTGTTCAAGTCTAGTTTTAGTTGTGTGGAGAGTGTTTTGTAGTTGTGTTCATATAGTTCCTGTGTTTGTCTCGGGAGATAGATTCCTAGGTATTTTATTTTGTCTAAGGTGATTTTGAATGGGATTTCTCTTTCTAGTTTTTGCTGCTGAGCTGTGTTGGAGATATATAGAAAAGCTGATGACTTATGCGGGGTTATTTTGTATCCTGCAACTTTGCTAAAGTTGTTATTTCAATTAGCTTTTTGGTTAAATCTCTAGGATACTTTAAGTAGACCATAATATCATCTGCAAAGAGTGATAGCTTGGTCTCCTCCTTGCCTATTTTGATGCCTTCAATTTCTTTTTCTTCTCTGATTGCTACTGCTAGTGTTTCTAGTACAATGTCAAATAGTAGAGGTGATAATGGGCATCCTTGTTTCACTCCTGATCTTATTGGGAATGCATCTAGTTTATCCCCATTGCAGATGATATTAACTGATGGTTTTAGATATATTCTGTTTATTATTTTTAGGAATGACCCTTCTATTCCTATGCTTTCTAGTGTTTTTAATAGGAATGGGTGTTATATTTTATCAAAGGCTTTTTCTGCCTATATTGAGATAATCATGTGATTCTTGTTGGTTTGTTTGTTGATGTGGTCAATTATGTGTATGGTTTTCCTAATATTCAACCAGCCCTGCATCCCTGGTATAAATCCCACTTGATCATGGTGGATGACCCTTCTGATCACTTGCTGGAGTCTTTTTGCTAGTATCCTATTTAAGATTTTTGCATCTATATTCATTAGGGAGATTGGTCTATAGTTTTCTTTCTCTGTTTTTGACCTGCCTGGTTTTGGAATCAGTACCATGCTTGTGTCATAAAAGGAGTTTGGTAGAACTCCCTCTTTGCTTATTATGTCAAATAGTTTGTATAGTATTGGTATTAACTGTTCTCTGAATGTTTGATAGAATTCACTGGTGAATCCATCAGGCCCTGGGGATTTTGTCTTAGGAAGTTCTTTGATGGCCTGTTGGATTTCATTTTCTGATATGGGATTATTTAAGAATTCTATTTCTTCTTCTGTTCGTCTAGGCAGTTTGTATTTTTGTATATATTCATCCATATCACCTAAATTGGGGTATTTATTGCCATATAATTGGGCAAAGTAATTTTTAATGATTGCCTTAATTTCCTCTTCATCGGAGGTGCTGTCCCCCTTTTCATCTTTGATGCTGTTAATTTGCTTTTCTTCCTTCCATTTTTTAATTAGATTGACCAGTACTTTGTCTATTTTGTTTGTTTTTTCAAAGTACCAGCTTCTTGTCTTATTTATTAAATCAATAGTTCTATCACTTTCAATTTTATTAATTTCTCCCTTAATTTTTAGGATTTCTAGTTTGGTTTTCTGCTGAGGGTTTTTAATTTGATCGCTTTCGAGTTTTTTGATTTGCATTTCCAATTGATTGATCTCTGCTCTCCCTAGTTTGTTAATATATTCACCCTGGGATATCAATTTACCTCTGATTACCGCTTTGGCTGCATCCCAAAAGGTTTGAAAGGATGTCTCGCCATTGTCATTTTCCTCGATGAAATTATTAATTATTTCTATGATTTCTTCTCTAACTAAATGATTTTGGAGTATCATATTGTTTAATTTCCAATTAGTTTTTTATTTGGTTTTCCATCTGAGAAGGCTGCATTCATTATTTCTGCTTTTCTGCATTTGTGTGCTATGTTTCTGTGACCTAATGTATGGTCAATTTTTGTGAATGTGCGTTGTGGTGCTGAGAAGAAGGTGTATTCCTTTTTATCCCTATTTATTTTTCTCCATATGTCTATTAATTCAATTTTTCTAAGATTTCATTCACTTCTTTCACATCTTTCTTATTTATTTTTTGGTTTGATTTATCTAAATTTGATAATGGTTGGTTTAAGTCTCCCACTAATATGGTTTTACTGTCTATTTCTTCCTTCAATTCTACTAGTGTCCCCATTAGAAATTTGGGTGCTATATTATTTGGTGCATACATGTTGATTAGTGATAGTTCCTCATTATCTAAAGTCCCTTTTAACAAAATATAATTACCTTCCCTATCCCTTTTGATCAGGTCTATTTTTGCTTTGGCTTTATCAGATATCATGATTACCACTCCTGCCTTCTTTCTGTCAGTTGAGGCCCAGAAGGTCTTACTCCATCCTTTAATTCTGACCTTTTGGGTGTCAACCCACCTCATGTGTGTTTCTTGAAGACAAAATATGGTAGGGTTTTGGATTCTAATCCATTCTGCTATTCGTCTACGTTTTATGGGTGAGTTCATCCCATTCACATTCAAAGTTATGATTGTCATTTGTGGACTCCCTGGCATTTTGATATCCTTCCCTGGTTCTAACCTTTTCTTCTTTGACTCTACCTTTTAGTCCAGTGATTTACTTTAAATTGGTCCCCCTTGTCCCCTCCCTTGATATGTTTCCCTTTTTAGTCCCTTCCTTTTTGTTCCCTCCCCTTCCCCCCCTCTCTTTCCCTCCCCTTTTGTTTTCCCTCCCCCCCTCCCCCCATTGGTTTTCCCTTCTCCCTACCTTTGTTGGGTAAGATAGAATTCAAGATCCCAATGGATCTGGATGTTTTTCCCTCTCAGAGTTGATTCCCCTGAGAATAAAGTTTAAGTAAAAACTCTCTTCCTCTCCTTCTTATAGGAGTTTTCTTCCCCTCCCCTTCCCATATGAATCTTTGTGTGAGAACGATTATTCTATTTGGTCTTTCTTTTCCCCCTATTTACACATTACATTTCCCCCACATGTTAGTATACATAGATTGATATAAATGTAGTCCTGATAGAAGAGAGTTTGAGTAAAAGAAGATAACATTTTTCTCCTTTTCCCTTTCCTTCATATTTACCTTTTCAGGTATTCCTTGCTCTTTGATTTTCGATATCAAACTTTCCACTGTAAAAAATAGACTCGATTACAGGACTACAATCCCCATGAGCCTTTGCTCCACTTCCCCAGAATGCCTTGTAATCTCACCTGGGCCGAGATCGAGAAGGTATTTAAGCTGATTCAAAGGCTTTTGAGGGGGCTTGGCTCTTTTTGGACTTCTGTTTTGGAGCAGGTGGTCTCTTGCATGATGTGAGGTTATTTTGTCTAGGCCTCTGGCCTAGGCACATGTTTCTTACTTGTATATTCTTTAATCTTTAACCTTTAATAAACCTCTAAAAAATATAATACTTCTTGCAGAGAGAAACTAATTTCTACCTGCCTCAGTCTCCCCATCTCCCCTAAATTTTAACGGTTACAGATGGCAACCACGAAGGGATGAGAACTTCTCAAAATTTTTTTAGCCTAGAGAATTTTTTTTAAAGCCAAGGTTCTCTGAGATGCTCTTTAGAAAACCATCTTGATCAGCTCCTGCCTGCAGCCCTCTCCAGCTCCTGCTTCTGCTCCTGGCCTCTCACCTGGTGCCCAAGCTGTGCTCCAGCTCCCAGCCCGACCCACCCTGGTGGTCGGTCTCTCACCCATCTGGCCTCCAACCCAGCCGGCTCATCACCCAGATCCTTGGAGCAGATTGCTGAGGACTCATTGCGACCAGCTGGTAACTGTATTGGCCACGTGGGCGGAGGGGAGAGACTAGAGGGAAAGGAGACCGGGTAATTTTCCCTTAGGCTAAGCCTCCACGTGGATGGGGGTATTTACCACAGGGGGATCAGAGAGGGGAAAGAGAGAAAAGACTAGAGAGAAGAAACAGATCTTTTCAAACACAAACCTAAAAAGCAATGGGCTGTTTAAAAGGATTTTTGACTCTTCTGGCAATTTCATTGATTTTACCTGCCTGTCAGGGAGCAGACTCAGGCCAAAGATTCAACTTTAACTTTGGGGAGGAAAATGGGTGGCCCAACGAACTGGAAGCCAGGCCCAGAGACGGGAGGTCTCTAGTTAAAATCTGGCCTCCAATGCTTCCCAGCTATGGGGCCCTGGACGGATCCCTTGAACCTCATAGCCTAGCCTTTACTACTCTACCTTCGGACAATAGACATTTATATGGATAATTAAAAACAAACAAACAAACAAACAAACAAAACCTAAGGAACTTTGAAGAGACTAAAGGCTATATTCTAAGGCATTTCAGACTCCAATGGTTTATAAAAAAAAAATCTCTGTATTCTATTGCATTGTTTTGTTTAAGATATAACTTTGTGATTTTAAGTTCATATATTACTGGATTGATTATTTTTCTATGAACTGAAGGTTGATTGAATTTATTTTGAATGTACTGAGTTTTAAAATTCTGTTGTTTTTCCCCTATAACTGTGTTGAACAAATATTATTGTGAATAAGCCCATATATGAAAAAACAGCTTTTTTCTATTTTGCTGAGGATAGATGGACTTCAGAACTGGTTATAATTGTATTAACAACCTTTGGGATTTTAATGTGCTAAATACCTCAAATGATTTGATTTTAAGGGTTTTTTAAATATGATTTTTGGAATTTTTTTTAACAATCTGGTTATTTTTGCCTGCCCCTACCATGAGGTAAGGCCCATTAGCTGAAGTGAAATACATTTTATAAACCCCAACCTTCCCACATGTGAATGGAAGTTGGGCAGTTAATTTCAGGGCATTTGTACCCTTAAAAAGCCTCCAAAAGGAGCACCCCCTTTATTTATACTCTTCAGCTCACTACTTTACTTGCACCAGAATGATATATAGATTTCTTGATTATGTTCTTAACCCTAGATGAGTTTTACTTTGTTTAAAAAAATATATATGTTTATTACCAAGGTTGAAAGATTGCTGTGTTTGTAAAAATTGTGACAAATATCCATCAATTCATAGGTTTTAAAAATGTCATACAGCAACTTATGTGAAATATGAAAGTGTGTTTGTTTGCTATTGTAATTAATTGGGCTATTGAGAATTTGGGGGATATTGATATCTACATATTTGTACTACTATATTTTTAAAAATGAAAACATTGTTAACCTTGTTCAATTCATTTGCCTTCTACTCACAGTGATCATGGCCAGATACAAAGAGGAAATGGATCTCATTTTTTGGTGAGAAAGCCTTGTATTTTATATTTTCTTAACTGACACAGAGTGTCATTGGTTATAAGCTAAATTTTTGAATTTTTAAAGCTCTTTTATTATTATATTTTTCTTACATGTGCAATATACTTTTTCAGTTTTTTTAATTATTTTTTCTCTCCTTTTTATATTTGAAGCACATGTCACCAGTATTAAGATTTTCTTTAACCTTTTGATTTTTAAGTTTAAGATACATTTGCTAATACATGCCCTAAAAGGCTTGTGACTATAAAAATGATGCCACGAATTATTTAAATAAATTATGGGACTTTGCTTAATGATTCTGTCTGATTCCAGGACAAGATATACACAAAAGAGCCATTGCACAGAGCCAAAGAAAACCCAATCTAGGATGGATTGATGCACTTCTAGGCCAATACAAAGGTCTTGAACCTAGTGTGAAGACTCGAGGTTACTATGTTTAACATGTGTTAAGACATAGGCTTTCCTTGTATCCACACTCACCCTGAAGATACTCACAGACGAGTATCCCCAAAACCTTGGCTCCTATAATCTGGTCCCCTTTTCTGCCTCTCATAGTGTGGTACCTTTCTGTAGTCCTGGCACTGACTGGGTAAATGCATCATTACTTAGATCATTTTGATTGGGCCCTGATTGAAGGACTTGTTATAGATTTATTTTTCTTCTACTTGGAATTTTTACACATGAGACTTTGATAGTCTATATTTTCATCCAGAAATTTTTCTTTTCTTTTGGATTTTCTGATGTCTTTTTAATATCTCTTGCCAATTGATTCATATACCTCATACCTCAGCCATGCATCCCTAACTGATTCTGAATCTTTCAATCACCCACAACATGGGGGAATGTAAAAAAAAATCATTATTTAAATTGCAAAGTTTAAATTCCTTTTGAGAAGAATTTTAGGTAAAGAAGATGCTACCTCTCTGAATCCAGAACTGAACTGTTGGAGAAGCCACCATGAAGAAGCCTCCAGAACACAAGTTGCACAAAATTGAACTTTGGGTGTGGTTGATTGAACATTTATTTGTATGTATACTTTTATGCCAAAGGGGACTGCCCCCTAACAGCTTTTTGTCAATGTGTCCAGCAATTATTGGTTTTATTCTTTTTTCTCTTATCCTCACACTATTACAATCTTTTAAGTTTATTATGTTTTTATGATCCTTTTGGGGAAAAATTAATTTTTCCAAAAATGATCACACGGGGATATGTAAAAAATAGACTCGATTACAGGACTACAATCCCCATGAGCCTTTGCTCCACTTCCCCAGAATGCCTTGTAATCTCACCTGGGCCGAGATCGAGAAGGTATTTAAGCTGATTCAAAGGCTTTTGAGGGGGCTTGGCTCTTTTCGGACTTCTGTTTTGGAGCAGGTGGTCTCTTGCATGATGTGAGGTTATTTTGTCTAGGCCTCTGGCCTAGGCACATGTTTCTTACTTGTATATTCTTTAATCTTTAACCTTTAATAAACCTCTAAAAAATATAATACTTCTTGCAGAGAGAAACTAATTTCTACCTGCCTCAGTCTCCCTATCTCCCCTAAATTTTAACGGTTACACCACAGAGCTCTGGTCTTTTCATTGCAAAAAGTTGGAAATCTTCTATTTTGTTGAATGCCCATACTTTCCCTTGGAAGTATATAGTCAGTTTTTCTGGGTAGCTGATTCTTGGTTGAAGACCCAGCTTTCTTGCCTTTCTGAAGATCATGTTCCATGCCTTACGATCATTCAGAGTGGAACTTGCAAGGTCTTGTGTGACTCTGATTGGCATTCCTTTATATCTAAATTGTCTTTTTCTGGCTTCTTGTAGGATTTTTTCTTTTGTTTGAGAGTTTTGGAATTTGGCAATTACATTCCTGGGAGTTGTCTTTTGGGGGTTTAGTGTAGAGGGTGTTCTGTGAGCTCTGTCAGTGGCTGTATTGCCCCCTTGTTCTAGAATCTCTGGGCAATTTTCTTTGATTATCTCTTGTATTATGATGTCAAGTTTGCTGTTTATTTCTGGCTTTTCTGGAAGTCCAATTATTCTTAAATTATCTCTTCTCCCTCTATTTTCCAAATCTGTCACTTTGTCAGTGAGATATTTTATGTTCTCTTCTAATTTCTTGGTGTTTTGGCTTTGCTTTATTAGTTCTTGCTTTAAAGCCTGGTTTTCTTTTACAGTTTGGTCAAACTGATTTTGTAGATGCGTGAATTTCTTTTGCATTATTTCCCACCTTTCCTCCCAGAAGGCTTCCATCTTTTTGATCATTTCAGATTCAAATTCTTCATGGGTTTGTGGAGTGTTGCCATTTCCTTTGGAAGGTTTCGGGCCATTTCCTTGTGTTTCCTCTTCTATCTCCTCTGTGTTTTGTATTTTTGCTCCATAAACTGTGTCCAAAGTCGCCCCCTTCTTCTTGTTTGTTTTTTTTTTTTTTAATTTTGGGACTTTTGTGCTTCTGTGGAGTTTGCCATCTCTCTCTGAGTGGGGGGGGGGTGGGGATTAGCTTTTCTTATCTCTGTCTGGTGCTAAGAGGTTTTAGCCCTAGGCAGATTGTCCATTCTATGCAGTTGTTGTTCTGTGTTCCTGGGCAGCCAGGAGTTGCTGGTGTGTCCCTGTTACTGCCCTCCTCTCCTCGGCACCCTCCTGATGCTTCTCCGTTGCCTTACTTCCAAGCTCTAAGCCTAGCTTGGCCCTTGTTCCTGTGCCTTAGCCAGCCAGCACCTACACTCGGGGGGGGGGGGAGGGGCTGCAGCTTCTGGGAGCTCTGAGGGCTCCTAATGAGATTAGCTTTCCCTGGGTTGAATTTAGTATGCCTTGAGGCAGAGACTTTTTTTCGTGAGATTCCAATGGAAGGATCCAGCCAGGGGGTTACAAGCTCCCCCCCTCTCTCTGTTTCCCTGCTGTCTGGGTGCCCCCTCGCCCTGGGGTCCTTTTGCCAGCCCTGGGGGTTACTGTTGTTTCCAAAGATCTTGCTCTCTGAGGGGGAGAGGCCACAGCTTCCCTGAGCTCAGGGCGAGGGCTCCTAATAAGAAGATTAGCTTTTCCTGGGTTGAACTGAGATTCGGATGTAAGGTTCCAACCAGGGGTTTACAAGCTCCCCTGTCTCTCTCTGTTTCCCTGCTGTCTGCGTGCCCCTGCGACTGGGTCAGGTTGTTTTCAGGGTGCGGCCTTCAGAATAGCCGGCCCTGGGGTCCTTTTGCCAGCCCTGGGGGTTACTGTTGTTTCCAAAGGCCCTGCTCTCTGAGGGGGAGGGGCCGCGGCTTCCTGGCGCTCTGGGTGAGTGCTCCTGGTAAGAAGATTAGCTTTCCCTGGGTTGAATTGAGTGTGCCCTGAGGCAGGGACTTGAGACTTGGATGGAGGGATCCAGCCAGGGGGTTACAAGCTCCCCCTGTCTCTCGGTTTCCCTGCTGTCTGGGTGCCCCCTCGACTGGGTCAGGTTGTTTTCAGGATGTGGCCTTCAAAATAGCCGGTTCCCGAGGCCCTTTTGCGAGACCTGAGGGTTGGTGTTGTTTCAGAAGACCCTGCTCTCTGAGGGGGAGAGGCTGTGGCTTCCCGGAGCTCCAAGGGTTCCTCCCAGGGGGTTACGAGCTCCCCCGTCTCTCTCTGTTTCCCTGCTGTCTGGTAGAGAGAAATTGTGCAGTGATGTGTCATATTTTAATTTGTGTTGTAACTTTTTGTATGACAGATAACAGTCTGTGTCTCAATCTAGGATAACCTCTTTTCTGGAGAAAAAGATGAAGGAACATCAAAAACTTCTTTCCATATTCCCAATTGTTAGAGAAAATGGACTATTCCTAAAGGAAAGAGAAGTCAGGCTTCAATGGGAAAAAATAGGATCTCAAGTGGAATAGTAGAGAAGTGATCCTTCTCAGAATATTAGGGAATAGAAAATGTTATACAAAATATATAGGAAAGGAAAAAGGATAGTTATGTGATAAGAATTTTTAAAACATATTTTAGGCTCTCTGAAGGAGGGACCAAATGCCCTGAGGAGGAAGAAACTCCTTTTCCCCTAGAGAATAGCACAGTAAAGCCACAGAAATTATAATAAGAAATCTTTAAGGATCAGAGGAAGAAGAGAATATTCCCCCCTCAGGGATACTAAAAAAAGCTAATTGTCAGCCTAATAGCTACAATCAGGGAATGTGTTGTCTCCCTGGAGCATGCATCCACATCCTACTAAAGAATACCAGTACCTATATTGGTTAAAGTTGGGCACTTCTTGGAGTTTAATGTGGACATAAATAGCTGCATTGGACAGAATCTAATACGTATGGCCAATGATTATGAAGCCTCAAGAAAGTAAACTAGAAGACTACAGGTTGGATTTTCTTAATGATTGTGCATTGAAAATATAGGCAAAAAAGAATAATTAATTTAGTAAGGGAATTGCTGATTAAGAAAATAGCATTCTTAGAATAAGATTTGCATATCTGGTTCCTGGCTTAAAGTTTAGGCACACAGATTCTTATCCAGAGTTGAATACACTTAACAAAGTTTGGAAAGTAAGTATTTGCTGGATGATTTGGAAATCTAAAGCAAAAGAATTTTTTAAAAAACTAAAAAGGATCCCCAGCTTTTGGGACAAGAACTCACTATTTAAAAAATACTGCTGGGAAAATTACAAAACACTATGGGGAAAAATTAGGTTTAGATCAACATCTCACATGCTATACCAAGATAAATCAAAACTGGGTAATTGACTTAAATATAAAGAGTGAAATCATAAAAAATTAGGTGAACATAGAATAGTATACCAATCATATCTGTGGGAAAGTAAGGAATTTAAGACCAAGCAAGAGATAGAGAACATTGCAAAATGTAAAATGAATTATTTTGATTATATCAAATTAAAAAGGTTTCGTACAAATAAAACCAATGTAACCAAAATTATAAGGAAAGCAACAAACTGGGAGAACATTTTTATAACAAAACTCTCTAAGTCAAATTTACAAAAAATCAAGCTATTTCCCAATTGACAAATGGTCAAGGGGCATGAATAGATAGTTTTCACAGTATGAAATCAAAACTATCAATAAGCACATGAAAAAGTATTCTAGATCCCTCCTGATTAGAGAAATGCAAATTAAAACAACTCTGAGGTACTACATGCAGCAAAGGAAAGTGATAAATGATGGAGGGGGAGTGGCAAAACTGGGACACTAATATACTGCTGGTAGTTGTAAATTAGTCCAACCATTCTGAATGGCAATTTAGAACAATGCACAAAGGGCTTTAAAAGACTGCCTATCATTTGACCCAGTCATACCACTGTTGGTATCCCAATGAGATAATAAAGAAAAAGTCTTGTACAAAAATATTTAAAGCTGTGCTCTTTATGGGGCAAAAAAAAATGGAAAATGAAAGGGTGCCCATCGGTTGGGAAATGGCTGAATAATTTGTGGTATCTGAGAGTGATGGAATGTTTTTGTGCCAAAAAGAATAATGAACTAGAAGAATTTCATGTGAACTGGAGAGAGCTCCAGGAATTGATGCACAGCAAAAGGAGCAGAACCAGTAGAATACTATACACAGATACTGATACATTATGGCACAATTGAATGTAATAACCCAGAACAATTCAGAGGAACTTATAGAAATACTAACTACATCCAGAGAAAGAACTTTGGGAACAGAAATACTGAAGAAAAACATATGATTGATCATGTAGCTCAACATGGATATGATTAGGGTTTTTATATTAAAATATCATTCTACTGCAAATATGAATAACATGGAAATAGGCTTTGAATAATGATACACATATAACCCAATGCTTGTCAGCTCCAGAAGGGGAAAAGGAAGTGTGGTGGGGAAGAAGGGGAATCATGAATCATGTAACCATGGAAAAATATTCTAAAGGGGGAAAAAATTTAAAAGGATGAGAGAGAGAGGAGACTATCTATATTCTCTAAATTAAACATCATAGGGAAAAAAAGATGAACACTATTTGAAAGAACAGATCAAAGGAAACAATCCAAGAAAAAAAGCCAGTAGTAAAACCCTCTTCCCAATTTCCTATTCACAAATAGCCTGTTTGGAGTGGTGGGTGGGGATTAGGGAAACAGAGATTTATACAAAAGGCAAATTTGATCTCATAGCTATCCCTGAAAATTTTGTGAGATAAACTATGACTGATGATATGAACTATGACACTAGATGAGTATACATATTTTTAAGTGATGAAAGGGAAGAAGTAGCATTGTATATTAAGAATCTATACCTATGTAAAGAAATCCAAAAATCAAAATGGTAAAGCATAGTGGAAAGTATACAGGTAAAGGTTAATGGAATGGGAAGTAGAATTGATTTTGTATTTGGAGGATATTATAGACCACCAGGGTAAGAAAGAGGAAATACCTAAGAAAGTTAAGAAAGAGATCAGAAACCTAGTACAGAGGCTTTAAGACCCTCAATTAGTCAGATATCTGCTAGAGCTTGCTCTCTGATGAAAGCAGAGCATCTAACAACACCTTGATTCACTTTAGTGATAATTTCATCCCTCAAAAGGTAGAGGAACCAATAATGAGAAATTCTAATATATTTCTGATTCTCATTAATAAGGAGGAACTAGTCACTGGGGTAGAAATTTTAGGAGCCCTAGTAAAGAATGATCAACTTTTTCTAGATTTTGTGATAAAGAAGAAAAAATAAGTGGCATGAGTCTCACATTTTAAGAAAGCAGACAAAAATAGAAAAGATAAGTGGAATCTCATGGAATAAAATGCTCCAAGGAAAGTTAACTAAAGAGGGATAGGAAACACTTAAGAAATAAATTCTAAGACAGAATGAGGAGAGGAATGGAATTCATCTAAAGAGACTAATGTAGATTATAGGACCATATGTGGTCCTATAATGGTGGTCCACCAATAGTGACAAAGTTCAGGATAAACAAGAAGTTGGTAAGGGAAGCTAAGGACAACAAAAAGGGTTTGTTTGGTTTTTTAATATTTTAACTATTTTGGAGAAAAAGGAGGATCAAAGAACAAATAGTACCTTTACTTGAATTGGATGGGACAATAATAACTAACAACAGAAGAAACTGCTCAATTTTTATGTAAGGGTGTGGTTGAAACCACTCCACCCCATTTTAACCTTGATACCTTAACTAGATGAGAACATGTCTCAGCTAACCAATCAATCATAGGTCTTAAGACTAAGTGCAGAAAGACTTTGAAAGCCATTTGATGAAGTGAAATGACACCAGACAAGAGATCTGTTGCAATTTGCTAAGGGATTTCATTATGCCCCCTGGGTCTTACATAAAAGCTGTATTTGCTAGAAAAAAAATTCCAGAAATTAAAGGGAGTGTGGAGTTCTATTTAATCTCTCCTGAGAAGGAACCACCTGGAGGGGATGGAGGAAGAGAGGAAGGCCTTAGTTTTGAACTTACCTAGATTTCCTTCCCTCTCTCTCTACCCTAACTTTGACCAGATAAAGACCATGCCAACTCTGAAAGGTTCAGAGGATGTTGGGATATCTGATTTTGCCATAACTGGAACTCCTGGATAAGCTGGTTATGATGTCTATATCACTGAGATCCAAGAACAGCCTGGACTCATTTCTCTACAAGGGGCCCAGCAAAAAGACTTATTGTACCACCACTATCTCTTACCTCTTGATGGGGAGAATATACACAACTCATTTCTTGGGATCTGATTCATCAAGAAGAGTAGGAATTGGGACAAGAATACCCCAGAGCATATATGAACTATTCTAAAGTTAACAAAAGTAATTAATAGGAAGTTGATATTCAAGTTATAAAAGGCAATAGATAGTAAGAAAGCATCTAACTGCCTTTGATGAATTCAGTTTACTGGGCTCAGATGAACTATATCCTTAGGCATAGAAAGAGCAGGCAAATGTGATTTGCTGAGGCACTTTCAATAATAATTGAAAGATCAAGGGAAATTGGAATAGTACCACATGATTTTTAAAAATGGAAAGAAAACAGCCCCTAAAAATGTAGGATACCATTGGGCTTGACTTCAAATCCTTGGAAAATTTTTGAATGTGTCATTAAAGAGATCATTATGGTTCCATCAATAACCAGGCTAAACTCATTTGCTTTTTTATAGAATCACTATATTAGTATATAATGGGAATGCTGTAGACATAATTTACTTAGATTTGAGCAAAGCTTTTGATGAAATATTTCATACTCTCCTGGTGGATAAAACTGGAAGAATCAAAACTGGTTGAATGACTGAAATCAATGAGCAGTTTTTAATGGTTCATTGTCAACATGGCAAGAGGTCTTTAGTGAAGGATCCCAGGGATTTTTGCTTATTCTTTAACATTTTTGTCAGTGTCTTGGATAAAGACATAAATGGTTATGAAATTTGCAAAAAAAAACATAAAAAACAACGAATCACTCATTAAGTTAAGATGGTAACATGAAAGGACCTAGAGAAAAACATCTTTTTAAAAATCTCTTATAAAGTCCTAAAATGCAACAGAAATAACAATGAAAAAAAAAGACCTATAAATTTCTTTAGCTACTTGAGTACTACACAAGAAGACTATCAAAATTCTGTGGAGCCTCTAGGTGGATATGAGACAGGGGATATAGAAGCTCAGAAAGGATCCTCCTGAGCCACAGAGAACACAAAGTCAATACATCTATTGAGGCAGCACAACTACCTGGCAGAATTCACAGGAGCATTAGTAGGAGAATAGGTTAGCAAAACACCTCTGGATTTGAAGAACATATAACTCTAGCATAATTGACAATTTCTGATTGGGTTCTGTCAGAAAACTGATTCAACTCCTGGTCAGGGACTAGCCAAGGAAAACAAGACAAAAAAGAAGCTAATACCAAAAAATAACTCAAGACTCTGAGACAGAAGCTAACAATTATTTTGGGGGAAGGAGAGGTATTAACTACTACATTCAGAATGAAAAAGCAATCAGTAGAAGAAGCAGTAGTATCTAGGCTATAGAAGAACTACAAGAGTACTTGAAAGAAATGAGGCTGGATATAAAAAAAGGAATGAACTCTGAGCAACAAAATTGAAGGAAAACAAAAGATAGGAAACCACATAAAGGTAGCAGATGCCTGAAAAATAGAATGAACTAGTCAAAACTCAATAACTACATGAAAAAAGAAGAAATATTATAACAAAGTGAAAAGATCAAAAGGATAGAAGAAAAGATAAAGTATCTACAATAAAAAATAATTAACCTTGAAAACAGATCAAAGGAAGATAATTGAAGAATCAGCAAATTTAAGAGATTAAGGAGCAGAGCAGTGACTAACCCTATAACATGTAGCCCTACACACAATCCTGCAAAGGAATGACCAGGGCAATAAACCAACACCAAAGAAGGACTCAGCAGTTCAGTTGTTCTAAATCTGCAAAACCTCCCAGAAGGCTAACAATGACATAGAAATTCAAGTCACAAGCCCAGAAGAAGACAATGAGTTGAGAATATCTACAAGTAAAGACACAAAGAAGAATTCAGATTAGACATAAGTCCAATGAGAATTCCTAGGATAGTTAACTAAGAGATATTTTTAAAGTTATTTTAAAAAATTTAAAGATCTGTAGAAAATAAATTGGGAAAAGAACTTGGAGTAATGCAAAAAAAATTAAGAAGAGAATGAACAACTTGGCAAAAGAGGTTTAAAAACTGAAGAGAATAACTCTTTAAAAAGTATAATTGATGAAATAGAAGCTAATGACTTAACTAGATATCAAGAAACAATAAAGCAAAGTCAAAACTGACAAATGACAGATATTGAAGAGGATGTGGAAAATGGGAACACTGATACACTACTATTGGAACATTGAACTGATCCAACCTTTTTGGAGAGCAATTTGGAATTAGGCCCAGAAAGTTCTAAAAATATGTATACTCTTAGAATGAGCACTACTTTTGCTGGTTTGTTTCCCAAGGAGATCAAAGGAAAAGGAAAAGAACCTATATGTTCCAAAATATTTATAGTAGCTCTTTTTGGGTGGGAGAGAACTGGAAATAAAAGGGATATCCATCAATTGTGGAATGACTAAACAAATATGTTGATGTTTGTGATGGAATACTATTGTGCCATAAAAAATGATGAATAGGTTTGTTTCTTAAAAGATTTGGAAAGAGCTGTATGAGATCATGAAGAGTGAAGTGAGTAGCAATAGATTTAATATTTGAAAAATAACTTGTGAATGTTTACCTCCAGAGAATTAACTTTAAAAAATGGGAAAATGAAAGATATACTCTCTATATACATTTATGTTTGATGGATGATGCCTTCGATGGTGTTGGGAGGGGAAGAAGGGACTATTCCTGGAAATAAATTCTATTAATAAAAACTTGAAAAGAAAAAGAAAAACAACTGACCTGGAAAATTCATCAAAGAGAGATCATTTAACACTCATTGGACTACCAAAAAAATCTATGAAGGAAACAAAAAAAAAGCCTAGATATCATATTTCAGATATTATAAGGGAAAACTGCCCAGATGTCTTAGAACCAGAGGGCATATTAGAACTCAAGAGAAGCATATAAAGGTAAACATGTCAGAAATTATAAGGGTCTAAACAAGGTTGGAATATTTATATTTGTATAAGGGAAGATAATATATGCAACCCTTCAGTACTTTATTATTACTAGAACTGTTAAAGAGAATCTACATAGGGCTTAGGTAAGATTCTGTTTTGTTGGGATGATCTCTAAAGAAGACTAGAAGGACGAGAAAGACAGATGCATCGAAAGAGGGAAGAAGAGAGAAGAAGAGGGGAAATTATTTCATTCATATGTGACATGCTAGGAAGAGTTTATACTCTCACTTTCATCTAAACTGATTCAAAGATGAAAGGATATATACATACATACATACATATATACATATATAAATATGTATACCTGGGTGCAGAAATTCATCTTACCCTACAGGAAAGTATGAGGGAAATGGGGTAAGAGAAAGGGGGTGGAAATTAAAATGATAGTAGATTTAGAAAAATAATGAGCAGAAGCAAAACAGATTCTTAAGGAGGGGACAGAAGAAAAAAAGAGAAAGAGAAAGATAAATGCAAATGGTATGAACTTACCCACAAAATGAAAAGGGATAGCAGAATAAATTCAAAACCAGAATCCAACAATATATTGTTTAGAAGAAACACCTTTGAAATAGAAATATATAAGCTGAATTAAAATAAGAGAATAGAATGGAATGGATTATGTTTCAGCTGAAGTAAAAAGATGGGGGGGGGGGGTAGGAACTGCAATCTCAGACAAAGAAAAAACAAAAAAATGACCTAATTTAAAAAAGATAATCAGAGAAAATACAACTTGCTAAAAGTTAACACAAACAATGAAGTAAAATCAATACTGAACATATAAGCACCAAGTGGCATAACATCCACAATCTTGAAGGAAAAGTTAAATGAGTTATAGGAGAAAATAGAGAATCTGGTTATAATAGTGGGAGACTTCAAATAACTCATCTCAGAACTAGATAAATATAATTTATATATATATATGATGATATATATATAATATAATTATTAAATAAACAATAAAGAGATAAAGAGGTAAATAGAATTTTAGAAAATTTAGTTATGATTAACATCTAGAGAATACTAAATAAGAATGGGAAGGAATATAACTATTTCTCAGCTATGCAAAGAGCCAAACAGAAATTAATCATGAGGTAGGGAATAAAAACCTCATGAACAAATGTCAAACACATCTTTTTCTGTCTGCTACACAATGAAATTGCATTCATTTGCCTTTGAAGCATAGATGAAAAATAAATTAGAAAATAAATACCTAGCTGATATGATGGTCTACTTAAAGAATCCTAGAGAATCAACCAAAAAGCTAGTTAAAATAATCAAAAACTTTAGCAAAGTTGCCAGATATAAAATAAACCCACATAAGTCATCAGCATTTCTATATATCTCCAACACATCTCAGCAGCAAGAATTAGAAAGAGAAATTCCATTTAAAGTCACCCAAGACAATATAAAATACTTGGGAATCTATCTGCTGAGACAAACACAGGAACTATATAAACACAACTACAAAACACTCTCCACACAATTAAAACTAGATCTAAACAATTGGAAAAACATTGAATGCTCATGGGTAGGATGAGCTAACATAATACAAATGACCATCCTACCCAAATTAATTTACTTATTTAGTGCCATACCCATTGAACTACCAAAACACTTTTTTACTGAAATAGAAAAAAACATAACAAAGTTCATTTGGAAGAACAAAAGATCAAGGATATCCAGGGAAATCATGAAAAAAAAAATGCGAAGGAAGGAGGTCTAGCAGTTCCAGATCTCAAACTATACTATAAAGCAGTGGTCATCAAAACAATTTAGTACTGGCTAAGAGACAGAAAGGAGGATCAGTGGAACAGACTTGGGGTAAGTGACCTCAGCAAGACAGTCTATGATAAGCCCAAATATCCCAGCTTTTGGGACCAAAACACACTATTTCATAAAAACTACTGGGAAAAATTGGAAGACAGTATGGGAGAGATTAGGTTTAGATCAACATCTCACACCATACACCAAAATAAACTCAGAGTGGGTGAATGACTGGAATATAAAGAAGGAAACTATAAGCAAATTAGGTGAACACAGAATAGTATACATGCCAGATCTCTGGGAAAGGAAAGACTTTAAAACCAAGCAAGAGCTAGAAAAAAATCACAAAATTTAAAATCAATAATTTTGATTACATCAAATTAAAAAGATTTTGTACAAACAAAACTAATGCATCCAAAATTAGAAGGGAAGCAATAAATTGGGAAACAATCTTCATACCAAAAACCTCTTACAAAGGTCTAATTACCCAAATTTATAAAGAACTAAACCAATTGTACAAAAAATCAAGCCATTCTCCAATTGATAAATGGGCAAGGGACATGAATAGGCAATTTTCAGTTAAAGAAATCAAAACAATTAATAAGCACATGAAAAAGTGTTCTAAATCTCTTATAATCAGAGAGATGCAAATCAAAACAACTCTGAGGTATCACCTCACACCTAGCAGATCAGCTAACATGACAGCAAAGGAAAGTTATGAATGCTGGAGGGAGTGTGGCAAAGTAGGGACATTAATGCACTGCTGGTGGAGTTGTGAACTGATCCAACCATTCTGGATGGCAATTTGGAACTATGCCCAAAGGGCTCTAAAAGACTTTCTGCCCTTTGATCCAGCCATACCACTGCTGGGTTTGTACCCCAAAGAGATAATAAGGAAAAAGACATGGACAAAAATATTCATAACTCTGCTCTGTGTGGTGGCAGAACATTGGAAATTGATGGGATGCCCTTCAATTGGTGAATGGCTGAACAAATTGTGGTATATGTTGGTGATGGAATACTATTGTGCTCAAAGGAATAATAAAATGGAGGAATTCCATTGGAACTGGAATGACTTCCAGGAATTGATGCAGAGTGAGAGGAGCAGAACCAGGAGAACATTGTACACAGAGACCAATACACTGTGGTACAATCTAATGTAATGGACTTCTCCATTAGTGGCAATGCAGTGATCCTGAACAACTTGGAAGAATCTACGAAAAAAAAAACACTATCCACATTCAGAGGAAAAACTGTGGGAGTATAAACAGAAGAAAAACAACAGCTTGAATACATGGGTAGAGGGATATGGCTGGGGATGTAGACTCTAAATAAGCATCCTAATGCAAACACCAACAATGTGGAAATAGGATCTGATCAAGGATACATGTAATACCCAATGAAATTGCATGCTGGCTATGGGAAGGGTGAGTGGAGGGGGGGGGGGGAAGGGAATGTGATTCTTGTACCAAAGGAATAATGTTCTAAATTGACTAAATAAATTATTTTTTAAAAAAAGAAAAAAAAACCTAATCCTAAGGAAGAGCAGATCAAAGGCTAAAGCATAGGAACAATCAATAATTTCATTAAAGATAACTGTGACACCAACATTTGTGGAATGTAGCCAAAGTAATACTTAGTGAAAGTTTTATATCTCTAAATGTTTACATTAATATAAGAGAGTTGGGAATGCAATTTTTAAAACTATATAAATTTAGACACCTCCCAGCTGTGTGACCCTGGACCTTGACCCCCCATTGCCTACCCCTTACCACTCTGCTGCCTTGGAACCAATACACAGTATTGATTCCAAGATGGAAAGTAAGGGTTTAAAAAAAAAACACTATATAAATTGAAAATCTCCAACTAAACAACAAAATAGAAATCCGAAACTCAACAGAGAGATTAATAAAAATTGAAAGGAAAAAAATAATCCCCAAACCATTAAACTAAAACAGAAAAAAAAATTAGCTAATTTCATTTTTCAAAAAGAAGAAAATAAAATGACCAATATCAAAAATGAGAAAGGTGAATTCATAACTAATGAAATTAAAATAAAAGCAATTATTAGTTGCTATTTTGTCAACTATATGCCAATAAAACTGGCAATCTAAATGAAATGGATGAATATCTATTAAAATATAAATTACCCAGATTAACAGAAGAGGAAATATAATACTTAATCCTATCTTAGAAAAAGAAATTGAACAAGGCATAAGTGTTGTCCCTAAGGAAAAAAACAAGGACCAGATGAATTTAAAAGCAAGTTCTACTAAGCATTTAAAGAACATCTTACTCTAATAATTTAAAATCTGTTTAAAAAATAGGTAGAATCCTACCAAATTCCTTCAATGACACAAATATGGTCTTACTATCTAACCGAAGAAGAATCAGAAGGGGGGGAGGAGAGGGGAGAGGACTGGGGGAAAGCTAATGATTACTCATGCAAAATATTTTAATAAAAATTTTATTACTTTCAATTTACTTATGACTATCAATAAGATTACAATATCTTACAAATATGTCATTAAAACCAGGTTGAATTCATGCCAGGAATGCAGGGTTGGTTCAAAATTAGGAAAACTATAAGCACAACTAACCTTATCAGTATAAAAAACAAGAGAAATGTGACAAGGAAATCACTTTAAAAGACTGATATATATTAATTTAAGGTCGCCAAGGAATTCAGCTATGTAATTCCTTAATGAATACTCAAGTCAGCAGTCAACCTTTTATGGAGTTTAATTACAAACAGGAGGAAGAAAGGTATGAGAGAGAGAGAGAGAGAGAGAGAGAGAGAGAGAGAGAGAGAGAGAGAGAGAGAAGGGAATAGGGCTTAAATACCCCCTCTGTTTAGGCTGGGCCAAAAGGCCCAAGCCCTTAGATAGCTGAGGCAAAGAAAAAAGATCAGTCCCTATCACTCATGTGACCAAAATGGAGAAACAGTCTCAGGGGCCTCCACCTCCAGCTTCCTTCAGAGCCAGCTTCTCAGAGCACAACCTGTCAGAGCAAAAACTCTCCAAACCTCCCTAGTTCTCAGACCCCATTATCTTTAAGGAAACCATCCAAGTTCCCTCCCCTCAGTTCTGACATCTACCAATCACTGTACATGTCTTCCCTGTGCCAATGGTGGCTCTAGCTTAACCCAGGACTGCCCAGAGGTCTGTGGCTTTGCACAGGTCTGTTGAAGGTCATATTCTCAAATAATTAAATCTTGATCCTTTGCTGCAGCCCTTCCTAAATCCTGTTACCCTGAGCAGGGTGGAGATTGGAAGTTCCAAGACCTGGTTCTGTCATTCCAAGTATCTCTATTGTATCAATTCTAAAATCAATCATGACTCAAAGAACTTCCTGTTCTATGCTTAAGCATAGGTCAAAGCCCTTTCCATTGTTCAGCAAAAGGTTTCTGTCCTAAAGTAATCTTAAGTAGGGAGGAGAAGGACCTTCCCATGCCAAGGAGGGGGGGGGGGGGTTCACATTCCAATAGACTATCAGTAGGAAATTTTTCAAGTATGAAATTTCCCAATGGTGAAATTTCCAACATTTATAAGTCTAAGAAATTTTAAGGTTTACAGAAACCACATGATTATTTTAAAAATACAAAAAAGGCTTTTGATAAAATACAAAAACCATTCCTGTTTAAAAAACGAACACTAGAAAGCATAGTAATCAGCAGAATTTTGTTTAAAGAAATAAGTAGTATCTGTCTAAAACCAAGAGCATGCATTCTCTGTAATGGAATAAGCAAGAGGCTTTTGCAATAATATTGGGGTGAGCACAGATCTCATTGTCAATATTATTATTCATATTTTACTAGAAACACAGCTATAGCAATAAGAGAAAAAAAAGAAGCTAGACTAAGCATAAACAACAAAGAAACATAATGATCACTTTTTATAGATGACATAATGGTTTTCTTAAAGAACCCTAGAGAATTGACTAAAAAAACCTAAAATGCAATAAGCAATTTCAGCAGAGTTGCAGAATATAAAATAAAGCCACACGAATCATCAGCTTTTTTGTATATCTCCAACAAAAGCCAGAAAGAAGATACAGAAATGGAAATTCCAGACAGTATAAAGTATTTGGGAGTCAACCTGCTAAGACACACGCACACACACACACACACACACACAGGAATTATATTTGCAGAATTACATACACTTCACACACAAAAAAAGAAAAATCTAAATAAGTGGAGAAATATCAATTGTTCATAAGTCGGTATAATAAATATAATATAACATATGTTGTATAATAAAAATCACAATGCTACCTATTTAAAGTAATTTACTTGTTGTGGGTCATACTAACCAAGCCATTGAAGAATTACTTTACAGAGCTAGAAAAAATAATAACTAATTCATTCAAAAGAATAAAATGTCTAGCATATCAAAGAATTTTTTTTAAATGGAAAGGAAGGCATCTTAACATTACCAGATTTCAAACTATACTACAAAGTTGTAATCATCAAGACAGTTTGATATGGGGTAAGAAATAGAGAAGTTGATCAGTGGAACAGATTTGATATACAATATATCCAAATGAGCAGAGTAATTTAGTGTTTTATAAATCCAATGATTCCAGCTATTGGGGCAAGAACACACTATGAAAGCAGTCTAGTAGAAACTAGAAACTGGCAGAAACATCTCATATCATATACCAAGGTAAACTCAGAATGGGTACATGGATTAGACATAAAGGGTAAATATCATAAGCAAATTAGTAAAGCAAAAAAAGAAATTGCCTTTTAGATTTCTAGGTAGAGGAAAAGTTCATGACCAAATTTAAAAATATAGAAATTTACAGGAAGTAAAAAAAATTTTTTTTGATTACATAAAATGTTTTTGCGCAAACAAAACCAATGCAGCTAAAATTAGAAGAAAAATAGGGTTAAAAAAGCTTTGCAGCAAGTCTCTATGATAACGATCTCATTTCTCAAATATATAAGGAAGTGAGACAAATTTGTCAGATTATGAGCCATTGCCTAATTGGCTCAGGGATATGAACAGGCAGTTTTCATTAGAAGAAATCAAAGCTACCAATAGTCATATGAAAAAAATGTTTCATATCAATAGTAATTAGAAGAATGCAAATTAAAATAATTCTGAGGCATTGCCTCACACCTATCAATCTGATTGGCTAAAATGACAGAAAAGGAAAATAACAAATGCTATAGGGAATATGTGAACATAGGTATACTGGTTGGTTGTGTACTGAAAACAGAACCAAAATGGCATCTCTCTGTTGGGGTTAATGCATTTCTAATTGTGGCTAACAGACCAATGCAAATTCAGAAGGCTCTACCACAGATCTGGCATCAATAGCCTATATGAATATTTGGGATGGAACCATCTCTAAATTTTCACATCTTACATTTCTTTTGAGCTGTGGCAATTCTGCTTTGCTTATGGAGGATGGCACCTCCATTGATTTGGGCATGGCATTCTGGGTGGTCCTGTGCCAGTTTCTCCCGTATTTTACAGTTGATACCAGAGTTGTTCAGAGAAACATTTAGAGTGTCTTTGTATCACTCCTTCTGACCCCTCCCCCCACCCAGGTAAGTGCTTGCCTTGCATGAGTTCTTCATAAAATGGTAAGCCTGTATTTGGCATTCAGGCAAAGTGGACTATTCTTTTTTTTTCCTTTTGCCAAGAAAACCCTAAATGGGGTCATAAAGCATTAGACATGAGTAAAACAACTGAACAAAAACAACAAAAAAGTATCTACTGAGAACAAAAGAAATAGAGAAACACATCCAAACTAACAGAAGACTTAAAAAAAAAATTAAACAATCCACTCTCAGAAAAAAGAAATGTGAGAGGTGGAGTCAAGATGGTGGCCTAGAAGGAGCAGAAGTTCAGACCTTTGAATAATCTTCCTAACTGATCACAAACTGAATGATCCTAGGGGACTGAAAAACAAACTTAACAACAAGACAGAGCCAAGGAACCCTCCTGCTGGACTTAATTCAAAAGGTACGCCCACCCAAAAAGCCGGAATCTGATAACACTTGAGTTTAAGGGGAAGACAGAAGGAAGGTCCTAGGACCCATCTCCCCTCCCACCCAGAGTGCTGAGACTGCAGCGGCAGCAGGAACTTCTGGGCAGGAAAAGGTGCTGGTCTGAAGGGCCAAGTTCAGAGTGTCCAACACAGATGGCGGGGAAGGAACTAGAGAGGGAGCATAGATCTGGCAGCCTGGCCAGAGATGAGGAGATCCTCCATATTTGTTCCAGCCTTCCAGGAAGTTTTGGAATCAGAGCAAACGTAGCCCAACTAAGCTGAACTTAATCCCATCAAAAGTCTCAAGAACATTGTACACAGAGACTGATACACTGCGGTTCAATCGAACATAATAGAATTCTCCATTAGTGTCAATGCAATGTTCCTGAACAATCTGCAGGGATCTAGGAGAAATAACACTATCCACAAGCAGAGGACAAACTGTGGGAGTAAAATCACCGAGGAAAAGCAACTGCTTGATTACAGGGGTTGAGGGACATGTCTGAAGAGAGACTCTAAATGAACACTCTAATGCAAATACCAGCAACATGGAAATGGGTTCAAATCAAGAACACATGTGATACCCAGTGGAATCGTGTGTCGGCTATGGGAGAGGTGGTGGGAGGAAAAGAAAAATGATCTTGGTCTCCAATGAATAATGTTTGGAAATGACCAAATAAAATAATTAAAAAAACAAAACAAAATAAACTGTTGCTATCACCTGGGCAGCTAGAAGAATTACACTTAGAAAGAACAGTGACAAAGTGTATAGGATGAAAGGACAAGACATAAATAGGTATATAGACATATGCATGCATAAATACATATATGTGTGTGTGTATATATGTGTGTGTATATATATATATATATATTGGTGTAGAAGGAAATAGTGAAAGAAGAAAAGGCAGGACCAGGAGTAGAAATCAAAATGCTGGGAAATACACAGCTAGTAATCATAACTCTGAATGTGAATGGAATGAACTCACCCATAAAACCCAAGCAAATAGCAGAGTGGAATAGAATCCAAAACCCTACCATATGCTGTCTGCAAGAAACACACATGAGGAAGGTAGATATGCATAGTGTGAAAGTAAGAGGATGGAGCCAAAACTATTGGGCATCAACTGATAAAAAGAAGGCAGGAGTCGCAATAGTGATATTTGACAAAGCCAAAGTAAAAATAGATCTGATTAAAAGGGATAGGGATGGGAATTACATCCTAATAAAAGGCAGTATAGACAATGAAGAAATATCTGTACCCAATATGTATGCACCAAATGGCATAGCATCCAAATTTCTAAAGGAGAAACTAGAGGAGCTCAAGGATGAAATAGATAGAAAAACTATACTAGTGGGAGATCTGAACCTTCCTGTATCTGAACTAGACAAATCAAACCAAAAAATAAATTAAAAAGAGGTGAGAGAAGCGATTGAAATCTTAGAAAAATTAGAGTTAGTAGACATGTGGAGAAAAATAAATAGGGACAAAAAGGAATACACCTTCTTTTAAGCAGCACGTGGTACATTCAGAAAAATTGACCATATATTAGGGCACAAAATCATTGCAAACAAGTGCAAAATGGAAGAAATAAGAAATGCAGCCTTCTCAGACCACAATGCAATGAAAATAATAATTAGTAAGGGTACATGGAGAGATAAATCAAAAATTAATTGGAAATTAAACAATATGATTCTCCAAAACTGGCTAGTTAAAGAACAAATTGTAGAAACAATTAATAACTTCATTGAAGAAAATAACAATCATGAGACATTCTTTCAAAACCTATGGGATGCAGCCAAAGCAGTACTCAGGGGGAAATTTATATTCTTGAGTTCATATATAAACAAATTAAGAAGTACAGAGGTCAATGAATTAAGCATGAAAATTAAAAAACTAGAAAGTGAATAAATTAAACATCCTCAGATGAAGACTAAATTAGAGATCCTAAAAATCAAAGGAGAAATCAATAAAATTGAAAGTCAAAGAACTATTGATTTAATAAATAAGACTAGAAGCTGGTACTTTGAGAAAACAAATAAAATAGACAAAGTACTAGTGAGTCTAATTTAAAAAAGGAAAGAAAAAAAACAAATTGACAGTATCCAAGATGAAAAGGGAGACCTCACCGCTAATGAAGAGGAAATTAAGGCAATCATTAAAAACTACTATGCCCAATTATATGGCAACAAATATGGCAATCTAGGTGATATGGATGAATACTTACAAAAATATAAATTGCCTAGACTAAAAGAAGAAGAAATAAATTACCTAAACAACCCCATATCAGAAAAAGAAATTGAACAAGCTATCAAAGAACTCCCTAAGAAAAAATCCCCAGGTCCAGATGGATTCACAAATGAATTCTATCAAAAATTCAAAGAACAACTAATCCCAATATTATACAAACTATCTGACAGAATAAGCCAAGAAGGGATTCTACAAAATTGTTTTTACAACACAAACATGGTACTGATCCCAAAGCCAGGCAGGTTAAAAACAAAGAAAGAAAACTATAAGCCAATCTCCCTAATGAATATAGATGCAAAAATCTTAAATAGGATGCTAGCAAAAAGACTCCAGCCAGTCATCACTAGGGTTATCCACTATGATCAGGTAGGATTCATACCAGGAATGCAAAGATGGTTCAATATTAGGAAAACCATCCACATAATTGATCATATTAACAAGCAAATGGACAAAAATCACATGATTATCTCAATAGATGCAGAAAAAGCCTTTGATAAAATACAACACCCATTCCTATTGAAAACACTAGCAAGTATAGGAATAGAAGGGCCTTTCCTAAGAATAATAAACAGTCGCTATCTAAAACCATCAGCAAACATCATCTGCAATGAGGATAAACTCGAAGCCTTCCCAATAAGATCAGGAGTCAAACAAGGATGCCCATTATCACCTCTATTATTTGACATTGTACTAGAAATACTAGCAGTAGCAATTAGAGAAGAAAAAGAAATTCAAGGTATTAAAATTGTCAATGAAGAGACCAAGCTATCACTCTTTGTGGATGATAAGATGGTCTGCTTAAAGAATCCTAGAGAATCAACCAAAAAGCTAGTGGAAATAATCAAAAACTTTAGCAAAGTTGCCAGATACAAAATAAACCCATATAAGTCATCAGCATTTCTATATATCTCCAACCCAGTTCAGCAGCAAGAATTAGAAAGAGAAATTCCATTTAAAGTCACCCGAGACAATATAAAATACTTAAGAATCTATCTGCCAAGACAAACACAGGAACTATATGAACACAACTACAAAACACTCTCCACACAATTAAAACTAGATCTAAACAATTGGAAAAACATTGATTGCTCATGGGTGGGACGAACTAACATAATAAAAATGACCATCTCACCCAAACGTATCTACTTAGTGCCATAACCATTGGACTTCCAAAAAAATTATTTACTGATTTAGAAAAAAACATAACAAAGTTCATTTGGAAGAACAAAGGATCAAGGATATCCAGGGAAATCATGAAAAATAATGCAAAGGAAGGAGGACTTGCAGTCCCAGATCTCAAACTATACTATAAAGTAGTGATCATCAAAACAATTTGGTACTGGCTGAGACAGAAAGGAGGATCAGTGGAATAGACTTGGGGTAAATGACCTCAGCAAGACAGTCTATGACAAACCCAAAGACCCCAGCTTTTGGGACAATAATCCACTATTTGATAAAAAAAAAAAAAAACTACTGGGAAAATTGGGAGACAGTGTGGGAGAGAATAGGTTTGGAATAACACCTCACACCCCACACCAAGATCAACTCAGAACAGGTGAATGACTTGAATATAAAGAAGGAAACTATAAGTAAATTAGGTGAACACAGAATAGTATACATGTCAGACCTTTGGGAAGGGAAAGATTTTAAAACCAAGCAAGACTTAGAAAGAGTCACAAAATGTAAAATAAATAATTTTGACTACATCAAATTAAAAAGGTTTTGTACAAACAAAACCAATGTAACTAAAATTAGAAGGGGAGTAACAAATTCAGAAACAATCTTCAGAACAAAAACCTCTGACAAAGGTCTAATTACTCATATTTATAAAGAGCTAAACCAGTTGTACAAAAAATCCGATAAATGGGCAAGGGACATGAATAGCCAGTTTTCAGTTAAAGAAATCAAAACTATTAATAAGCACATGAAAAAGTGTTCTAAATCTCTGATAATCAGAGAGATGCAAATCAAAACAACTCTGAGGTATCACCTCATACCTAGCAGATTGGCTAACATAATAGGAATGAAAAGTAATGAATGCTGGAGGGGTTGTGGCAAAGTGGGGACACTAATTCATTGCTGGTGGAGTTGTGAATTGATCCAACCATTCTGGAGGGCAATTTGGAATTATGCCCAAAGGGAGATAAAAGACTGTCTGCCCTTTGATCCAGCCATAGCACTGCTGGGTTTGTACCCCAAAGAGATAATAAGGAAAAAGACTTGTACAAGAATATTCATAGCTGCGCTCTTTGTGGTGGCCAAAAATTGGAAAACGAGGGGATGCCCTTCAATTGGGGAATGGCTGAACAAATTATGGTATATGTTGGTGATGGAATAGTATTGTGCTCATAAAGTGGAGGAATTCCATGGAGACTGGAACAACCTCCAGGAAGTGATGAAGAGTGAAAGGAGCAGAACCAGGAGAACATTGTACACAGAGACTGAGACACTGTGGTACAACTGAACGTAATGGACTTCTCCATTAATGGCAATGCAGTGATACTGAACAATCTGCAGGGATCTATGAGAAAAAACACTATTCTTAAGCAGAGGACAAATTGTGGGAGTAAAAACACCGAGGAAAGGCAACTGCTTGACTACAGGGGTTGAGGGGACATGGTTGAAGAGAGCACCCTAATGCAAATACCAACAACAAGGAAATGGGTTTGGAGCAAGGACACATGTGATACCCAGTGGAATCCCACATTGGCTAGGGGAGGGGTGTTGGGAGGGGGGAAGACAATGATCTCTGTTTCCAATGAATAATGTATGAAAATGACCAAATAAAATAATCTTTAAAAAATAAAAAATAAAAAAATAAAATGGTTCTAAAAAAAGAAAAGAAAAAAGAAATATGGCTGTAATTCAATTATTAAAGCAAAAACTCATGATCCTGATGAACTCACAGGTAATGTATTTCCATTGCACATGATGCTTGTTTTATTTTTCTTTTAGCTAGCTACTTTTTATGATTTTAAAAAATAGCTCTTCTCTGCCATATTTAGTAAGGTTAAAAAAACAGAGGTTTTCTACCAGCTAGCACCACACCATTGATTCATGAAACCATTGATTATAGAATATGAAGAAATTTTTAATGCCATGATTAAGTTCATGGCAATATACTTTTCAGGGACAGTCACATAGATGATGAGTTTGACAAACACATTTCCAGAGCTAGCTAAATGTTTGAGAGTCTCCAAAAGAAAGTATGGAAAAGAAGAGGTATTAGGCTACATACCAAATTGAAGAGCTGTTGTGCTGGCTTCACTGTTGTATGCCTGTGAAACCGGGCAGTCTATAAGCACCATGCCAGAAAGTTGAACTACTTCTATTTGAATTATCTTAGGAAGATTTTGAAGATCTGGCAAGATAAGCTATTGGACACTCAGGTCATTTCTGGAGCTGAATGGCCATGCATTCAAAATCTACTACAGAGGGTCCAACTCTGATGGACTGATCACATAGCTTAAATGTCAAATGCATATTTACCTAAAAGAATATTTTACAGAGAACAATTTGCACAAGGAAAACACTCACATGGAGATCAGAAGTGCCACAAGGACCCTCTAAAGGTCTCTCTAAAAACTACAGTACAGCTTTGAGACATTGGGAGATGTTGGCATTAGACTACCCAGTGTGTTGTGCCTGCATAAAAAAAGGCATTGTGCTCCACAGGCAATGTGAGCAAAGTAGAATCATAGAAATATAAAGGAAAAGTGAAATGTATAAATCTAGAGATGTCTCTGTTCCAAATGTTCTAATGGACTATTTGTGGCTAATCTGTAGTAGATGAACTCTTCCAAGCTTATATTGAATTGATCAACCACAGTCAAATTCCATGATACAAATATGGTTGATATCTAAACAAGGAGAAACAAAGCAGAAAAAGAAAGCTGTAGACCAATATCCCTAAAGAACATTAAGGCTAAAATGTTCAATAAAAGATAAGCATGAAGGCTACAACAACATGATTAAAGGATTATACACTATGACCAGTTTGGATTTCTACCAGCAATGCAGGTGTAATTCAATATAAGAAAAATTATATACCATGGGATGTCCCATATCTCATCCAAGGAGAAATTCCCCAAAGTCTTTAGTATAATAAGTTTGGGATAGGCATTTGCTATGTAAAGGATAAATTTAGCCTGGTGACCTAAACTATATTAACTATTTGATTGCCATGGATATCCCAAATTAAAAAAAAATACCCAACTCAGCTGGAAATTTATGGTGATTTAATTAATATAGTTGAAAGAAATTAAAAAGAAGAAAGAAGGAAGGGGTGTAGGATTTCTCCCACCTGGCTTGTGCCAGGAGGAAGACCAGAGGCTCTAGGAAGGTAAGGTTTTGGAGAGTAAAGGAGTAAGGAATCAGCCTGAACTCCAAGAGGGCTCAGCCAAGATGCATGAATTTGAATAAGCTCAAGGGCAAACTCACTGCCAAAACCCAGACAAATAGCTGCCACCATGCCAAGATCTTGGAATGCTTAGCACGCTGCCAGCCAGAGAAAGGGAAAAAGGGTGAAGAGAAGTGATGTTCCCTATATAGATGGTTTTACGTCACTTTCCTGCGCCTCATCTATACCAATGATAGCTTAGCTTGACTTAGGACAGCCCAGGGGTCTGTCAGCTGTTTCTGCACATGTCTGTTGTAAGTATCTTCTTATATACTTAATCCTTGAGTATGGGTGCAGACATTCCTGACCTTGTTAAACTAAGTAGGGTGGAGCAATGTAGAGTTCCCAAGTCCTGATTCTGTTAGACCAAGTATCTCCATTATTACAAATCAGGAAATAGGTAAATCAAATCTTCTAAAGTACAGTTTGAGTAGGGTAGAGTAGTTTTAAAATTCACAGCTAGAGGCTCCCACCTCTTTTCATGTCAGATTCTTCCCAGAGTATTTTTTTTTTGTTTCAGCAATCTAGAGAGGTTGGCATAATGCATCATCATTATCTCTCTCTGTGTGTCTCTTGTCTTTGTCTTTGTTTTTATCTGTCTCTCAGAAGCTCTCCCTCCTGAAGAGACCAGATTTCTTCTCTCTCCCACTCTGGACAACTCTGTCCACCCCCCACCTAGGCACTGAGGAATCAATCTTTACTGATAAGGAAGAAGTCCCATGTAATTGGATCTTTGAATCTGGGTTCACAACTATAAATCTAGTAGACTATATTAATAATTGTAACATTCCTTTAGGGTTCATCTATCCAGTTCTGTCAGTGGTGCTGGCAGGTTGAATCCCCAGAAGGACTAATTATTTTTAAAAATTATGGGACTTTACTTAATAATTCTGTCTGATTCCAGGACAAGATATAAACAAAAGAGCCATTGCACAGGGCCAAAGAAAACCCAATCCAAAATGGATTGATGCACTTCTAGGCCAATGCAAAGGTTTTGAACCTGGTGTGAAGACTTGAGGTTACTGTGTTTAACATTGTTAGACATAGGCTTTCCTTGTGTCCATGCTCACTCTGAAAATACTCACAGATGAGTCTCCCCAAACCTTGGCTCCTATAATCTGGTCCCTTTTCTGTCTTTCATATTGTGGTAACTTTCTGTAGTCCTGGCTACTGACTGGGTAAATGCATCATTGCTTCGATCATTTTAATTGGGCCCTGATTCAAGGACCTGTTATAGATTTATTTTTCTTTTACTTGGAGTTTTTACATATAAGACTTTGATAGTCTATATTTTCATCCAGTATTTTCTTTTATATTTGGATTTTTCTGATGTGTTTTTAATTTCTTTTACCAATTGGTTCACATACCTCATACCTCAGCCATGCACCCTAAGTGGTCCTGTATTTTTCTATCACCCACAACATGGGGAAATGTAAAAAATATCACTATTTAAATTGCAAAGTTTAAATTCCTTTTAAGAAGAATTTTAGGTAAAGAAAGATGCAACTTCCCTGAATCCAGAAACTGAACTGTTGGAGAAGACACCATGAAGATGCCTCCAGATCACAAGCTGCACAAAAAAATCCAAATTGAACTTTGGGTATAGTTGATTGAACATTTATTTTGTATGTATACTTTCATGCCAAAGGGGACTGCTCCCTAACTGGCTTTTTGTCAATGCGTCCAGCAATTATTGGTTTTGTTTTTTTGTTCTCTTGCTTATCCTCAAATTATTGTAATCTTTAAGTTGATTATGTTTTCATGATCCTTTGGGGGAAAAAATTATTTTTTTTCCAAATGATCACACGGTGAAATGTAAAAATGGAGACCTGAATCCAGGACTCCAGTCCCCAGAAGTTCCCCTTGCTCACTTCCCAGAATGCTTTGTAATCGCACTGAATTCTCACCTGGGTGAGATCACAAATTATTATTTAAAGAAGTTCTCCACCTACTGAGGTCTCGAGCAGACGGTCCCATCATGTAGGCGAGGTCAAATGGTCCTCTCGGCCCATGTGCTTTCCTTACTTTTATTTTCTTTATATTTTAATCTTCAATAAACCTCTAAAAACATAATACTCCTTGCAGAGAGAAACTAATTTCTACCTGCCTCAGTTTCCCTAAATTTTAACTCTTACAGTTATTGCTACTATCTTCATTATTCCAGGGATAACTCCATAATGGGTATCTTTTCAAACATTAGCAAATGAGACTCCAGTGATCTGCTTTCCCTTAACAATCAACCTCAGTCTTAGTTCTTTAGCAAAGACATCTACTCAAATAGGATAGAAAAAACAGTAATTCTAAAAGATTTTCCTCAAAACTAGGGAGATACTCTCCCACAAATATCCCCAGAGTGATGGCGAGAAGAAGAATAGATACAAAGCGCAGAGGTGAGACACATGTGTAGAGGATACACATGGCCAAAGCAACTCAGCTCCAGAGCAATTGCTTGTTCTTCAGTCATGAACTACATGGACCATCACTCACCAATACTGTCAAGGATTTTTTTTTGGCAAAGATAGGGGAGTGGCAGTGGAATTATGTGTGGGCTGGGAGTAAAGGGGAGGGAAAGGAAAGAAGATGAATCATGGAACAATGGAAAAATATTCTAAATTAATTAAACACAATTTTTCAATTAAAAAAAGAAAAAAATTATTACTTGGCTGTTCCAAACTGTATTAGATTGAAATCTGTCAGCTTAGATGTAAATTTATTTCCAAAAAGGAATGGAATCTAGTGAGGTATTTGTTTAAAATTAAAATTATTTGGGGTTTAAAACCATTTGGGGAAAGCTTATTTGGTATACTTTTTAAAATTAATAACTTCTTATTTGTGACTTTATACATGTATAGTTTGAAAGGGTGGAGCAAGTTCTTTGTGTATTTGGGGAGAGGCTAACCCTATGTAGTTAGGACAGTAAAATATGCTGCTGAAATTACAAAAATTGTGAACTCCTTTGACACAAACCAACATTCCCTCTGGTGTATCAGGCATCACATATTCATATCAGCTTCCTAATATAAGAAGGAAAGATGTTTTTGTCATTAATAAAATAATAGCAGTTTCCCTAAAAAAAAGAGAGATAGGGGAGTGGTCTGCCATTTCTATCTCCAGTGAATTGAGTCAAACAGGGGTTAAGTGATTTGCCCAGGGTCACACATATAGTGTTTTAGGTCCTATTTGAATTCAGGCCTTTCTGACTCTAAGTCAATTGTTCTATCTGCTGAGCCACCTAGTTGCCACTTCCATGGTAGCAGAGTAGCATTCTTTCTTTTCCCAGGTAATCTCAAAATATTCACTATAGGGCAAAGAGTCCATGACAGAGGAGTCATACTACTCTTCAGCTGAGCTAGCTTGCTGAATCATGGTGTCTGCCTGGGATGGAGGCTCAGCTGGGCTTGTTCCTGTGAGAGGACAGTGCAAGGGCCCATCTTCCATGGGATGGAGTAGGCTGCAGTCCCTGGACCAGGCAAAATGCTTGGCTGCTGAGCACTTCTCAGGGCATTATCTGAAGGCTGTTTTCTTTACTTTTCAGTGTCTCCTTAACTGACCTAGACCTTCAGCTTTTTCTGAAATTTCAATGGAACACTTCCCTCTTACATAATAAAAGTAATTAAAATTGTATAATTATTTCAATAAATGCTGAAAAAAGCCTTTGACAAAATGTAATACCAATTTATGTTTAAAACACTAAAAAAAATAAGATTTCCCTTAATATGAGTAAAATAGGAATGGGTAGAATAAGCATTTATTTAAGGGCATCTATTATGTGCTGGACACCTTGCTAAGCACTATCCAAATATTATCTCATTTAGTAATATTGTAAGTAACATGGTAAGCAGTAGCTCTCCAAATCCCAAAGTCAATATTATCTGTAATAGGAAAAGACTGAAGGCCTTTAAAAAATAAAGGATAAAGCAGGGATGTCCATTATCACCACCTTATTTAATATAGTGGGGTGTATGGGGTGCTCAGGGAGGAGTAATATCTTGGGTATGGAGGGCTTGTTGTGCCCTCCTAGGGCAGCTCTCCAGCCTCTGACCCTCACCTGACACCCAGCTCTCACTTGTGGCTCCTAGTAGGTGCTAGCATGCAGCAGCGGCCACACCCCGGGCAACGGCTTTGACAAGCTGGCTAAACCTTGTGAGGGTTGCCATCGGGTCTTCGACCCCTGGTGAACCAGGGCTTTGCTCACCCAGCATGTGAAGACTGTTTCTGTGGAACAGGCGGAAGAAACCAATAAGAAGTTTCAACGGCTGAGATGGCGATGCAGCAAGGCACTGTGGAGTGCTTAGGGCGTGTTGGAGCACAAAGGACAACACGGCCATCCAATGCAGCTGAGGAAGTCTCCGGGTGTAACGACTTTTCGTGCCACTGGACCCAGGCTTCCAACGCCGAGAGAGTGGGACTATTTCTGTGCATAGACTTTACCACTTAAATCTTCATGCACAAGTGTCTTTGTGCACAAAAAACGCACAAAGACAATCGTCATGCTCGGTTACCGAGAGACTACTACTACTATTATTTAATATAGTTCTAGAAATTCTAGGTAAAAAAGAAACTAAGGAATTAAGCATAATAAAATATGGGGAAATTAACACTTTGTATAAATAATATAATGGTATATCTAAAAGAATCCTCTGAAAATAAACTAAAAATTAGTTGAAACAATAATTTCATCAAAATTGAAGGATGTAAAATAACTCCACATAAATTATTAGTATTTCTACATATTATCAATATACATATTCTATTGAAAACAACTCTAGAATAATTAAAATATTTGGGAATCTCCTGGGACATATACAAGAACTATATAAATATAACTATCCAACTATCAAAATAAAAGCAGGCTTAAATGACTAGAGAAACATTAATTAATTAACTCACAGGTAGGCCAAACCAATATAATATAAATGGCAATAATAACTAAATTAATTTTCCTTTTCAGCATCATGCCAATTAAACTCCAAAAGTGTTACTTTATGCAGCTAAAAAAATAATAACTAAGTTACTCTTTAGAATTTCAAGAGAAATTATGAAAAAAATGTGGGAAGTACAAGATCTTAAAGCATTAATCATAAAAATAATTTGCAACTCTGAATAGGGGAAGAGTTCATAATCAAACAAGGGCTAGAGAGAATTACAGGAGATAAAACAGATTTAATTTATTATGTAAAACTAAAACAATTTTTCATAAACAAAAAATTGTGTATTTCAAATTAGAAGAGAAATAGTTAAATGGATGAGGGGGAAATCTTTGCTGAATGCTTCTCTCATATCCAATATATATAAAAAATGGATTAAAATTTGACCCTAGTTTTCAGCCATGATTGGGATATCTTATATGCATCTCTCCTAATTATTAGAATGTTGATACAGCTGTAGGTATGCCTATGTGAGGAATGAAGTTAGGATGAGATTGTGAGAGGAGTGAAATTCTGAGGGAGAGTCAGAGGGACAAAAGCAGAGACAGACAGAGATAGAGACAGAGCTTCCAGAGATGCTTCCTATAAGTAGCTCCTAAATGATTCAAATAAATATAAATAGCTTAAGTGGGGGAAATATCTTACATTTAAAAGAAGATCAAATACTAAATAGTTTAAAGGTCAAAATATGTGAATAGACAGGACAACCATATGAAAAACTCTTAATTTCTACTCATAATACAAATGCAAATAAAACAATTCTGAGATTTTACCTCACATGTATCAAGTTAGCAAAGATGAGAAAAAATGAAAATAATAATTGTTGGAGTATCTGTAGGAAGATAGAAACATTGATGCACTACTGGTGGACCTGTAAAGCAATTAGAACTATCCCTTCAAAATCACTAAAATGTATAAATATCCTTTAACTCCACAATGCCAATACTCAGCTTATACTCCAAACAGATGAAAGAAGAAATCAGCCCAGTTTCTTTGTAATACTGAAGAACTGAAAACTAAAGGGGTGCCTATCAATGACTGAACAAATTATGGTAGAATGTAATAGATATTATTGCACAAAAAAAAATAATAAAAAAGGATGGTTTCAAAGAAACCCAAGAAGATTTATGTGAACTAACAGAGTGAACTGAGCAGAACCAGAAAATGCCTTATGACAATAACAATATTGTAAAGACAAACACTTGACAATCACATTATAAAGACAGCTTTAAGAGACCTAAGAACTCCAATCTATGCAATGACTAGCCATCACTTCAGAAGACCAGTGAGGAAGCATGCAACTTACCTCCTGACAAGAGAGATGATAGACTAAATGTTCAGAATGGGAAATATTTTGAGGTACAATGTGGAAATTTCTTCATTATATCTATTTGTTACAAAAGTTTTGTTTTTCTTCTGTCTGTTTTGGGGAGGGAGAGGGAGGGATGTAATGAGGAAGTAGTATGACAAGGTTGGGATTTAAGTCAAGAATGCAGGCCTAATTTTATATCAGGAAAAATATAAATACAATGGGCCATATAAGATAATGAAAACTATATGATGATATCGATGATACAGGAAGTACTTTTGACCAAAAATAATATTTTTATGGTTTAAAAAATGGAAAGCCTAGAAACAAATGGGCCTTTCATTAAAATAGCCAATAATATTTATCTAAAACCAAGTATCATCTGTAGAAGAGAAATGCTAATGGTCTGTAACAAAAATTTGAGGTAAAGCAGGGATATCCTTATTTTATGTAGTTCCTCAAATGTTAGCTATAGCAACAAGACAAAAAATAGACATTGAAGGAATAAGCTTAGCCAAAGGAAAAAAACAAAACAAAACAAAATTTTTTTACAGATGATGTGAAAGACTTCTATACTAAGTGACTCCATTTTCCTCTCTTTTCATTCATATTTAAATCTTCTTCCAACCTCATCATTCAACTGAAATTTTTCTCACCAAAGTTATCAATAATTTCTTAGTTGAAAAATGCCAATCATTTCTCCAATCTTCATTCTCCATGACTTCTCTGTAACCTTTGATATTGTGGATCGCTCTATCCTTCCAGATGTTCTCTCCTTTTTAATCTATCTATCTTTCCCCTCTTTCTCAATCTTTTTTGCTGAATCTTTATCCACTTCATATCTACTAATTGTATCATCCAAGTGTCTATTCTGAACCTTTTCCTGTTATTCTGCTATATAATCTTGCTTGGTGATCTCATTAGTTCCTATGGTCATCTCAATCCAGATGGATTCTGAGATCTATATATCCAACCCTAACTATTCTCCTGAGGTCTATTTCAAATCACCAGCTACTTCTTAGATATCTGGAAATAGATGTCTAGCAAACTCAACATGTCCCAAACTGAATTCATTGTCCTTCCCAACAAACCTTCTCCTCTTCCAAACTTCTTTATTATTGTTGAGGACACCACTATCCTCCCAGCTACCCAGGTTTACAACCTCAGTGCCATATTCAACTACTCATGCACATTTATTCCATGTGGCCAATCAGTTGCAAAGACTTGTAGTATTCTATCTTCATAATATCTCACATATGTGCCCTTCTCTCCATTCATATAGCCACTACCTGATGTAGGCCATTATCACTTCACAACTAGATTATTGCAGTTGCCTTCTGTTTGGTCTCCCTGCCTTAAATCTCTCCTCACTCGAATTCATGCTTCATTTGGTTGCCATTCCTCTTCCTAAATTGCAGATCAGACTATTTCATTAACACTACTCAGTAAACTCCAGTGACTCCCTATTACCTTCAGGAACAAATAGAAAATGCTCCATTTGGCATTTAAAGCCTTTCCTACATTTTCAGTCTTCTTAACCCCCACCCCTTCATTCTTTACAATACCATTGCATTTGCTTCTTTGACATTCCTCATATGACACTCTCTACCTATCAATTCCCTTTTCCATGTTTGTTGCCTCTACCTGAAATGCTTTCCCTTTTCATAGTCACTTCTTGGATTCCCTGATTTCTTTCAAGATTTAGCCAAAATCCCACTTTCTGCATGAGGTAGACTTCTTCCTTCCTTGCCCCTCTCTCTATTAGCACCTTCTCTCAGAGATTATATTCCCATTTATACTGTATGTGTTTTGTTTGTATATGGTTGTCTGTGTGCTATCATTTCCAGTAGAATTTGAGTACTTTGAAAGCATTTTTGCCTTTTAAAAAAATTTCCCATTTCTTACCAGTCACTTAATGATTGTTTGTTGAATGACTTGACCAAATCCTTGAAAGGCTATTCATACGTATAATTAAACCCCAAATAGTATGGGAGGGTTCAGAAGAGATTGCCAAATCTTTTGGTCATTAGTTTCCTGTTCTTATCAATCATGTACCCATGAGTGAAACTGTTGAGATTCTTAGCAATGATAGCAAAGTTTTTTGCAAAATTGTTATAGCAGCCAAGTCTTAAAAACATTTTTTGTAAAGCTTAAAGCATTAATTTTAATACTTGGGGGGGGGGCAGCTGGGTAGCTCAGTGAATTGAGAGCCAGGCCTAGAGACAGGAGGTCCTAGGTTCAAATCTGGCCTCAGACACTTCCCAGCTGTGTGACCCTGAGCAAGTCACTTGACCCCCATTGCCTAGCCTTTACCACACTTCAGCCTTGGAGACAATACACAGTACTGGAAGATAAGGGTTTAAAAAAAAATTTTTTAATACTTGCTTTCAGCAAGCAGCAAGAAAGGCACTTTCAAATCAACTTATAACTCAGGATATGAAAATAACATGTAACAAGAATGTTCTGCTGGCCTGAACAATCCACTATGGAGCTGGGTAAGTATACTTAAGAATAGATGTACTCTATTTTAGTGATGAAATATCTGAGCTTTGGGGCAATATAGCAGCCTCAAAGAGATTAGTGCTTTGGAATGGCGTTTGATCCCAGCCAGCATGCATTGGAATGGATCCATGCTTTGACTCCTTGCTAAAAGGCTTTCATGAACAGAGGTCCTTGTGATCCTTTACTCCTTATGAATGAGGCTAAGGTTGTATCAGAAGATTTTGTTGTAATGCAATGTAGTCATTTCAATCTTGTCTGACTCTTTATGACCCCTTTTGGGATTGCCTTGGCAAAAACAATGGAGTGGTTTGCCATTTCCCTCTTCAGCTCATTTTACAGATGAGGAAACTGAGGCAAACAGATTTAAATGATTTGTCTAGAATCACATAGCTAAGTGTCTGAGACCTCATTTGAATTCAGTTCTTCCTGACTTTAGGTATCCACTGTGCTATCTAACTGCCCAAATATTAGTGAGTAAGGAAGAACTGACTATTTATTCGTCTTTAAAAGGAGAGTTGAAAAATTCTTCTCTTTATTTCCTCTCCCTTTTGGGAATACTGGAACTCTGCCAGCTTTCCCTTGAATTTCTAGTGATTGAAGGGAAGAGATCTTTCTCTCTCTTCCCCCTTCCTTAAAAGCAGCTCTAGTGACTGAATAAGAGAATGCATGTGTTTGGCAGAGACTGAATCTCAAATTTCTAGCTGACTCTTCTGTTTTATGCTTCCTTCTCTGTGCACAGGTGACTGAATAGAAATTCTGAGAGATAGTTGCTTCCAGCTTTGGTAACTACTTTATGACCTGGTATGGTCTAGAGTCACTAAGAGGTCCCAAAGCTAGTTTCTCAGTGGGAGGTGCTTGCTTGCAACTACACCTGTCTCTGAGGAAATTACCAACACCAGTAGGATAATGAGCTATGTAAGCCTGGCTAAGTCAGAAAATACAGCTGTTGAATATTTGGCTGCTCAGATAGTGCAGGATAACATGAAAATGAAATCAGTTGGGTAAACACATAAATTTCTTGGGAATTTTCTTTGGGCCACCCATAAGGGTTATTATTTCATGTTTTCAATATCTGTCAATGTGTGCTTGTATATTTTTTTCTCTGTTTTAATCATTCCCTCTGTAACAGAGAGGAAAAGATGACTGTCCTCTGATACCTACTATTTGTACATTAAGAAACTTTTTAATGTTAAGCCCTTTGGGGAAGACCCTAGATATGAGCCCAAACCAAGTTTTTAAATGAAGTTTTCATGAAATGCTTCTAGGTGGGGACATTATGAGCCTATATAAAAGAAAGAAAAAAAAAAGATTCCTTCTCTCTGAGTGAGTCTCTCATAAGACTGAGCTCAGTCCATGTAAGTCGAGAACAGGAACCTGTTGGGTCTCAAATACTACAAATACAAATAAGGCAAACTCTTCTTAATGGGAGAGGAAGTTAGTAACTATCATGGCTTACACATCCATGTTACACAGAATAGCCATCATATGGTAGTTTCTTATTTTAACTAATTATATTTGCTAATGGTTAAGCTCAGTTATTTTTGCTGGTGGAGTACATGTGTATTTTTTGTATGTAATTTTGATGCCCTCTGATCCATCCTGGATTCTACACTATCTTTTAGCTAGCAAAAATTACTCAGACATAGAAAATTGATGTTGTTTATATCTTTGGAGGATCCATAATCACTTACTGCTGAAGAACTCAGTGTCCTGCATACTTGATTTGTGAAACTGGTACCTTCAGACTGTGATTTGTAGATTCTCTCCATCTTGCTTGGTCTAGCACCCAGGAATGTTCGGGCATGTGCTAGCAAATGACAAATCAGAAACAGCAGGCAAACCCCTGGGCTGTCCTAAGTCAAGCTAAGCTATCATTGGGACAGATGAGATGCAGGAAAGTGGCGTAAAACCGTCTATATAAGGCACGTCACTTCCTCTCTCTGCCTCTTTCCCCGGAGAGGCAACTGGCTGGCAGCGTGCTAAGCGTTCTGACATCTTGGTGTGGTGGCAGCTATTTGTCTGGGTTTGGCAGTGAGTTTGCCCTTGAGCTGATACAGGCTCAGACATCTTGGCTGAGTCCTTTTGGAGTTCAGGCTGGTTCCTTCCTCCTTACTTTATAGAGCCTCTGGTCTTCTTTCTGGCACTAGCCAGGCAGGAGAGATCCTACTCCCTTTCCTTCTTCCTTCTTCTTAATCTCTTTCCACTATATCAATTAAATCACCATAAATTTCCAGCTGACTTGGGTATTTTATTACTTGGGATTTTCTCTGGTGACCAATTAAATTTTGATTTTAAGTCACAATGCTAAATTATCTTTACAAGATCAGGTTATGGGAGACCAGTCAATATTAACTTTATACCAATACCTTAAAGTAATCCTCTAGTCTAGCCTTTGTTAGATACCCTTTAATTGAAATAGAGAAATGATCACTTTTTAGTTTCACCCATTTAACCCTTGGATAGTTTTAATTATTAGGAAAGTTTTCCTTATGTCAAAGCTAAATCTGCCTTGTTAAGATTTCTTGATCAGGGAAGTGACATAGTCAGGCCTACACTTTCAGAGAATTATTTAGAAATGTTCTTGGAGGCTGGATAGAAGAAGGATGAGTACAATTAGAAGGCTATTGTGATAGTTCAGGTGAAAGGTGATTCTGGTTTGTACCAGGGTGGTGGCTGTGTGAGTGAAAGATGGGATATGTGCAGATAGACTCTATAATACTTGATGACTCAATATGAAGTGAGAAGGGAAGATCAAGGATGCTTCTATGGTTTTAGATCTCTATTATTAGAAAGATGCTGGAACTCACAACAGAATTATAGATGTTTGATGAAGGTGCAAGTTTAGGGAGGAAGATAATGAGTTCTCTTTTGGAAATGTCAGTTTTGAGATGCTTGCATAATATCCATGTGGATATTCTGTGGATATGGAGAATAACCAACAAACAGCTGGAGATATGTGACTAGAGCTCAGGAGGGAGATTAGGGTTTGATAGTTATTCTAACATCTTCATTGTAGAGATGAGGAAATTGAGGTCCAGAGAGAGGCAAGTGCCTCCAGGGCAATGTAGGAGTTCATGGAAAATCTAGGATTCAAATCTGTTTCTTAAGCTTGCATTCAGGGCTCTTTCTATCACAGTAATGTTGACGCAGTGCTAGGTGTTTAAAAGGAATTGTAACTAATTACTAAGGAACAGGAATCTAAAAGTTGGTCCTTCATTCCACAGGAAAAGAATTAGCATTTTACTCCAAGTCCCAAGGTTTGAAAGACTTAAAACATTTTTGATATGTTGATCTCTTCTTTTCCCATATCTATCAAGTCCCAAGTCCTCTTGGTGAAGTGACAGCATAGCATAATATAGGCCGTTGGGTTTGAAGTCATGGTACGAACTCTTGCAATGTATCAATGAATCCTGTTTCAGGATAAGGCCTGAATGAGGGTTGGAGAAGATGTTTTCATCCATTCTTTCTATCACCAAAGCCCAGACCCTAGTTCAGGACTTCATCACCTCTCATACTCTCATACTTTAGCAAGCACCCTGTCACTGGTATATCTCCCTTCAAATTTTGCACCCAGATGCAAAAGTTGTCTTCCTAATGTGCAAATTTTCTCAAAAATCTTTACTGTTGGGATGCTAAAACTTGAAGTGTGTGTTATTTATTTTTTAAATGTTTTCATAACTATAATTCAGTATAATTAGTTTTATTTGTAATTCTTTGTATTTTATTTCATGCACACATTTAAAAACTTTATTCTGAGAGAGTATAGACTTCCAAAAGGATCCATACCACAAAAAAAGGTTAAGAAATCTTGTCTTGTTCCATATTCAATTCAATTTTTAAAACCATGTTTATTAAGCATCTAATGCATTCAGAGCCTGTGCTGGACACTGAAAGGGAAGGTAAAGGTTGATACAATGGGACCCCTAACTTGTGAAACTCACATTTTGTTAGGTGGATCTGATACAAACGCAAATACCTAAAGTACAGATAAGTCCAGCAAAGTTGTTCCAAAAGGTGCTAAGCAGAATTTATTTATAAGATAAAATCTACATTTCTTATTCCTTCATCGAAGGAATTCCACAAAATGGCTCCTCCTGACTTTTCTATTCTAAAACCAGACAAGTTTCTTAACTTTCTTTAGAATTTAACTTGTGGTTTTCAGCCACACATTTATATCTCTCATTACTTGAAATCCCTTCTCTCTCCTCTTTGCTTCATCTATTCCTGCCTATTCTTCAATTCTAGTGTAAACGATTTGAATTGATAAGGGAACAACTTTAGAAATTGGAGTTTAAGGTGAACCCTTTGAAAAACAATTGCCTGGGAACAAGGGTGGATAAGAGAGGTCTCAAGCTTGCCAGCTTTGAAGCCTATAGAGAATGCTGGGCCTCAAGGTCCTAGTACTATACATTTTAGACAGCAGTGGTTCCATCTTCCCATCAATGTCCTAAACAGCATCTCTAGAGCAGCTGGTAATAGCATCACTGGGAGCCTAGAACATATTGACATATTGGATTCAAGGCTCTACAAGGAGACCATCTCAGAAGAGAGACAGTATCTAAGATGAAAGACCTTCTTGAATACCCCAAGAATGGGAGAAAAAGATTTTCTTTGATGTTTGATGTGCTCTATGAGCCTGAACCTACTTTCTTCAGGACTTTGTATGTACTGGAGGGAAAGTGTGGAAGACTTTGGAGGAATATTTCCTAACAATTGTTCCTATACCAGCTTAGTAAATACCCCCCTCTTAAACAAACACAAATATATACACATAAGGCTAGCTAACTGATTCTCTGCTGGAAGTCAATGATTTGAGAGAAATATATCTGACCCCCTCTGACCCTGAAGGGGAAATGTAGCCAGCCTAGTTCTGGGAATCTGACATATCAGTGGGAGTGGCACTATATCCTCACAGCTTATATAGTCTGGTACTGGTTTAAACATTGACTAGCTGTAGGTCCCTTTACCTTTCTGAGTATCAGTTTTTTCCTCTGTCACAGAAATATTACTTTTACGATCTACCTCAAAGTATAACTTCGCCATTAAGCCTCAAACTCTGATAAGACAGAACAAGTTTTATCTTGGGGACAAGATAGACCAAGCTGGCCAAGCTGAATCCTGGAGTTCTTTAATAATAATTTTGGTGGTTATCCCCTCAATGAGGGCAGTCCCTTGGTAACATTAGAATCTAGCTTTCATCTCTCAAAGGATCTTTAGTTCCCCTTCCAACTAACAAAGACATTATCCATCTTCTGTTTGGCACTCAAAACCTTCATTACCTTGCATTACCACTTCCCTTTCCAGGATTTTTTTTTAAAACCCTTACCTTCTGTCTTAGAATGGGGGTTAAGTGATTTGCCAGGGTCACACAGCTAGGAAATATCTGATGCCTAGGACCTCCCAATTCTAGGCCTGACTCTCAAAACACTGAACCACCCAGCTGCCCACAATCTATCCAGTCTTCTTACACTTTATAACTCTCATTCCCTTTGCTCCAATAACACTGGCCTCTTTGAGGATCCCCAGACTAGATACTCCATTCCCTCAGCTGCAGGCATTTTCTTTCTTTTTAAATATTTACCTTCCTTCTTAGAACCAGTACTATGCATTCGTTCTAAGGCAGAAGAGCAGTAAGGGCTAGGCAATGGGGGTTAAGTGACTTGTCCAGAATCACACAGCTAGGAAGTGTCTGAGGACAGATTTGAACCTAAGACCTTCTAATTCTAGGTCTAGTTTTCAAACCACTGAGCTACCTAGCTGCCCCCTCCCCCACCCCCCCACTCCAGCTATAAGCATTTTCAGTGATTGTGACCCCATGCTTGGAATGCTTTCCCTGTTCATCTAGGTCTTCTGACTTCCCTTGGTCTCCTTCAAGTCCCCCTATATTCTACAAGAAGCCTTTCCCAGTTCCTCTTAATTTTAGTGCTTCCTTATGTTGATTACTTCCTATTTATCCTGTACATAGCTTGTTTATATATATTTGCTTATGTTTTCTCCGTCATTAGATTGTGAGTGCCTCAAGGGCAGATATTATTTTTTGCCCTTCATATCCCCAACACTTAGCATAGTGCCTGACACATAATAGGTGCTTAATAAATGCCTATTGACTGATCAACAAAGAACATGTTTATTTAAGACTTCAAGGAACACAGAAAAGACTCATATTTGAGAACAAGGCAAAGCATTTCAGAAAATCTGCCCTTAAACACTGTTTCAATTCATAGCTCAAACTAGATGAAGTATCAATTAAAGTCTTGGTAAAAGTAGAATGATTGGTCCTGAAGGTAGTTGAATAAGTCTTTTTTTTTTTAAACCCTTACTTTTCGTCTTGGAGTCAATACTGTGTATTGGCTCCAAGGCAGAAGAGTGGTAAGGGCTAGGCAATGGGGGTCAAGTGACTTGCCCAGGGTCACACAGCTGGGAAGTGTCTGAGACCAGATTTGAACCTAGGACCTCCTGTCTCTTTAGGCCTAACTCTCAATCCACTGAGCCACCCAGCTGCCCCCTGAATAAGTCTTAATGTATGCTTCTTCTCTGCCTTGGGTGAATTTATGTGGATAGCATCAATTTCTTCCCTGGTGTCTTAGACTAGCAGCAAAATACAGGTATACCTTCTTTGCTCTCTTCTGTTCCTGGACTTAATCCCATACTTCTTTGGCATAGCTCTGGCAGTCAGTGCCTGGTACATGTCTTTTTTTTTTTTTTTGTTAGTGTTCAGCCCCTTGTCTCTTTCCTGTATGAATTGCACAATGTAGGATGTGGTTGAGATGTGGGACCAGGGCTATGATCCATGGATGATCAGAACCCATGAGGCTGTGTATAGCATATGATCTAAGCCATACCAAGAAAAGACAGAAGAATCAAAATTGAGAGGTAGAAGAGAACTTAGAGATCATCTAGAATAGGTAATTCATAATAAATTGAGGATGATCATTTGGAAGTCTAATAAGTAGCAACAGAGGCATAAGTGTCTATAACAAGAGAAATATAAATCCTGCTATCTTTTGTTCTAGTCAGACCATATCTGGCACTCAAATATAGCACTCAAAACATGGGTCAGGTGCCATCTCCTATATGAGGTCACTCCTTTTATTTTTCTTTCAAAGATTTTATTTTATTCTATTTCTTTAATTTGGAAGATTTTATTTAATTAATTTAGAATATTTTTCCATGGTTACAAAATTCATGTTCTTTCCCTCCCCCCCCCCCCAATCCCTCCCGTAGCCAACATGAAATCCCACTGGGTTTTTACATGTGTTATTGATCAAGATCTATTTCCATAGTATTGATATTTGTACTAGGGTGATTGTTTAGAGTCTACATCCCCAATCATATCCCCATCAACCCATAGGATCAAACAGTTGTTTTTCTTCTGTGTTTCTACTCCCACCGTTCTTCCTCTGAATGTGAATAGTGTTCTTTCTCTTGAGTCCCCATGAGGTCACTACTGATCCCGAATCCTGTACCAGGATTTGACTCCTATACCTTCTTTAACTTTGCATATGTTTCATATTTACTTATGTACATACATATTATTTCCTTCCAGTGGAATGGAAGCTCCTTGAGGGTAGGAATACTTTCCTTTGTATCTCAAGTACCTGAGGCAAAGTAAGTGCTTATTGACAAATTAATTAAAGATATTTAGGCTGTTCCTGATCTGTAAAGTCAAGGAGGACAACTATAATTTCCACCAAACTGCTGTTGGGGGTCCATCAAAGCCAAGATCTTGGATTGGGATGGATGTGGGGAGTGAGGTATGGAAATATAGGCCGAACCAACTAAAAAAAATATCCATGTGGAGAATCCTGGTGGGGAAGCATTCCTTACTCAAAGAAAGAGGACAACAGAGCTGAAAAAATGGCTTTCTTTATTTGGATAATCTTACTAACTTCCCAAGATTAGCTACTCCCCTTTCCCCATCTCACACTATCAATTGGATATTTCTAATGTTGAAGAAATATAAAATTAAATGTAAAAAATCTATATTAAGTACATGAACCATCATGATATAGTAGATAGAGAGCTAGCCTCAAAGTTGGGAAAACCCTCAAGGCTGTGTGGCCCCTGGACAAGTAAGTTACTTAATCTTTTATGACTCTAAGCAACTCTCTATGACTACTGGTAAAAGGAATTTACCCAATGGAACCACAGGTCTAGTCTCTATCCTATCTAATGAATATAGAGCCCTGTGCCAGGCTCTAGGCAAAACTTAGTTGAGGCTGTAAAAATCATTGAGTACATAGTCTAGTGGAATTGGGGTGGGTATAATTCATGATAAATGAATACAAATGTAGTTTGGAGACAAACAGTGGTGCTGATGATGGTGGATTTAAATGATGAGGATGATCTTGAAATGATGATTATAGTGATGATGATGCTGTTGGTGGTGATGATGATAGTGATGATGATGATGATAGTGGTGGGGTAGTAGTGATTGGAAAGATAATTAAAGTGGTGGTGAGAGAATGTTTAGCCTAGAAGATCTTTAAATCTGTGTTCATGCTGAGAATATTAAACTCTTATGTAGGATTTCTAGAACAAAAATGCTATTTACATACGTGTAGAAACATTCTTCTTTTTTTTTTAAACCCTTACCTTCCGTCTTGGACGTCAATACTGTGTATTGACTCCAAGGCAGAAGAGTGGTAAGGGCTAGGCAATGGGGGTCAAGTGACTTGCCCAGGGTCACAAGGCTGTGTAGAAACATTCTTAGAATCCATTAACTAGTGCGTTAAGGTGGCAAAGTACTTTAAAAACATCTTATATCCTTATGATAATTAGATACTATTATTATAGTCATTTTATAGAGGAGGAAACTGAGGTAAGCCAAAAGTTTAAAAACTTGCCCAGGGCCATACAACTACCAAGTGTCTGAGGTTGGGTTTGAAATCAGGTCTTCCGGGCCATTGTTTACTACACTATCTTTTTTTTCCCCTAAGAATGTAGGAGAAGGTGGATTCGCCATAAAGTTCTATTCTGTTCTTAGGCCAGAGCTTCTCTTACCCCAACCATCCTTCCCCAAACCCCTTCAACCTCATCTAGTATTCGACCAAGATTCCAACAACCCACAGCTTGAAGACAGCTCGAGCTGGGCTGGTCTTGTCTCAGCCTGGGAAGAAAGATCCGAGTAGCTCTTGGAACCTCTGCCACCTCATCCCAGTCTACAGATAGGCTGTCTCTCGCTTTGCAGCTCTTTTAAGAGAAGACTGGAGCCCCCCAGCCCAGTCCGGCCCCTTGCTCACTCCCGCCCGCCCGCCCACCTGCTGCCCAAGCGTAAGGCCCCACCCTCTCATGAATATGCAGGTGTCAAGCCGCAGCGTGGAATGGGTGAACCAGCTGTCAGTCTGGGCTCCCGAACTTGTAGGGTGTCAGTGAAGGGGGAGTAAGGGCGCACTGGGAGAGGCTGGAAGCTATATGCTGCAGCCAAGCAGCCAGTGTGCACCGGGAGCTAGAGCTTGAGCAAGGAACAGAACAGCGACGGCGGCTAATGCTCCCTTCTGCACTCTGGGAGGCGTCGGGCAGCGACCCGCACAGATCAGCACAGCGGGATATAACGCCTAGAGCCCAGCCCATCGCCGGCTCGCTGCTGGGGAGCAGGAGCTGCTGTACAGAAGCAGAGGTTACATGGCCCTGAACTCCGCGCTTGCTCCGGACTGAAAGTGCGGCTCGGGCTCGGCGGGCGGCTCCAGTTCTGCTGCGGCGACTGCGGCTGCAGTGGCAGCAGCAATAGCAACAGCCTCAGCAACAGCAGAGAAGGCGGGCGCCCAGAGCGGCGAGGAAGGAGGAGGCTAAGGTGGCGGCTGCAATGCTGGAGCCAAGCCGGCGGATGGCGGCAACTCGCCTGGGGCTGCTTTTCCTTACCATTTGGGTTCAGGTGAGGGGCCCAGCGGACTTCTTGGCTTCACCCCCCCCCCCTCCCCGCATTGCACGGGGAGAGGAGGGGGCAGGGGCTACTGCCAACCCTAAGGAACTGAGGCGTCTTCTCCCTTGCAGCCTTAAGCGTTTCCTGGCCTTTTACTGGGAGGGGCCGGGAGGGGGGGCGCGAAGTTGGGGGTCCCCGTGGAGGGGGTGCCTTTTTGCACTTCACCTTTCTTCAGCCCCTGGGCAGGGGTGTGGGTGGCCAAGACTGACCAGGTTTTCCCCGTTTTCCCCCCAGTGACTTTAAAAACAAAAACAGAACCCACCCTTGCTGTTTGTTTGCAAAGCCCAGGAGCGTGCGGGGCAGCCCGCCAGACGCAGCTTTAGGGCACTGGGGATGGCGGCCGCCGCACAGCCCAGGCTTTGGGCTAATCCACAGTTTTGTATTGCGGACTTGAAGTATTTGTGCCCCTGACTGGGGCTTGTTTGCTCCGGGGCTGGTTACACGCGCGCGTGTACCCTCCCCAAATCAGGGCGCTGGTTTGCAGACTTGGGAGAACCAAGCCCGAGCTGCGCATTACCTCCTCCCGCTTCGGTGGCTTCCTCGAGCGGCTGCAATCCCTCCCCAGTCGCGAGCCTGCTTTCCTCACTCTTGGCTTATTTCACTATACTCCCCCGCCCTAATGCTCCTCTCCTCCGAGGCCACCTGCAAAGGCCCAGCGCTTTGCAAGCCTCCCAGATGCCGCAGAGGCTAGGGCTGGGGCTGGGTGCTGCCCCTAGCGAACGTCGGACGCCCTCTGGCCCCAGCCCCCACCGTTTGGTCTCCCCCTCTCCTCCCCTCTTTGTGTCTTATTTTTAGGCGGCGCAGCCCATGGGATATTTCGAGCTGCAGCTGAGCTCGGTGAAGAACGTGAACGGGGAGCTCCAGAATGGGGACTGCTGCGACAGCAGCCGGACAACACGGCCCACGGGGTCGGGCTGGGAGTGCGGCCGAGATGAGTGTGACACATACGTTCGTGTCTGCCTGAAGGAATACCAGGCCAAAGTAACCCCGACGGGGCCCTGCAGCTACGGCCACGGAGCCACGCCCGTGCTCGGTGGGAATACTTTTTCCTTGGGCGTTGGTAGCAACAACGGCAGGAGCGGTCACCAGGACAGGGGCAGCAGAGAGAAGGGCCGGGTCATTATCCCCTTCCAGTATGCGTGGCCGGTAAGTGCTCTCTGTCCTTTTGGGGGCAGAGAGCTCAGGCTCAATCTCAATCTTCCAGCCCTCTGGGACTGCTGGAGAGCCAGCACCTATGGGAAGGGAGAACATTTGCATCTGGGTGGGGGCGCAGTGCTCTGCTGGGGAAATTGCCACTAAGGCAGCCCCTTCCCTCGAACAGTTAAGGATGGAGCGTCTTCTAGGTGGGGCTCCACTCAAGCCTGTGTGCTTGCCCGAAGTGTGGGGGATGGGGGTGTGGGGTGAGTGCTTGCTTGCATGTATGTGCATGTTCGAGTGTGTACGTATTGGGAGGGGAGAGGGTGTAGGTATACCCCGGCCCCTGGGCTCCTTTAGAGTTAGTACAGAGGGGTAGTGGTGGTCTCACTTGGCTCCCAGGGCTGATTTGGGAATGTATTCCAGGCGAGGTGTGCCAGTTGCCTTATAATGGTTGGTGTTGGTTGTATGGCATGATGGTAGAAACTGCTTTCCAGCCCCTGGCCAGTGCCCTGCATTTCTTGGATGGTCTTTTACCTGTAATTCTTGAAGCCAAGGGCTTACCACTGAGCCCTATGATAGCCGCTTAATAAATATTCAACAAACTTGACAACTGCCATGTTTAATGAAGTGACTCTGGAAGAAAGGGGTAGTACCTTTGGGGAGAACCTCAAGAGGGGAGCAGAGATTGTGGTTCTGTTGTTTCTAGTTCCTTCTAGAGAAGAAACTAGAGAAATTCTATGGTGCTAATATAGACTAGAAAAATTCTGTTCCTACAGGTTACCTATGGTCTACTGTGTACTTAGATCAGATTTAGGTTTTTGTGGGTTGTTTTTTTTTAATAGGGGAAGGATAAGTGGGCCCACCTGGTCTGAGATTGAAGGAGCTTTTAATTTCCCTAAAGCTTCTCTCTCCTTACACTCCTAATGCCCCAGAGATCATAGTTAAGGCTAATTAGCTGCGTCCTTGGCCTTTGAGAGCAGGAAGGCATGGGGGCTGCTTTCATCCCAAGGGACAACTACAGTGTAGTGGAAAGAACACCAGATTAAGAGTCAGAGGAACTGGCCAAGTTCAAATCTAGACTTGTCTACTTAAACTGTAATTCTAGAAAGTTCCATTTACTCTTTGGTCCATTTTCCTATCTGTAAAATGAAAGGGATTGGACTAGATTCTCCGAAAGAAGCTTGCATATGTCTTACTTAGCCTAGGAGGATATACCCACATTGGGCAGAACTCTGTGTGGTGGGAAATATTTTTCTATTCCTATGAGTATATTAGGTCTGAAAGTCCTCTATAGCAAAGTAGATAGGTAATGTGGAGTGTTCAGGGAAGACTAGCACCTCTTGTGTGAGGGTTTGCCAAGCTCTTCTCAGGGGTGCTAGAGGGTCCTTCTATCTCAAATTCTGTGGCCCTGTGGATGCTCTTGGGTTGGACACTTGTAATCATGAAAGTCTAGGGATGGGTCCTATATGCTCCAAAAACCAACAGAAACTTGGATGGAGGGGATGGATGCTAGTTGGTCTAAGAAGGAACACATCACACCTAGACGGTATGATAATAGGCTTTTTTAGAATCTGGGACATGTTTTCAATGTAGATGTTTAAGGACTTCTCTCTGCTCTGGATTTTAATATAGTTCTGCCTAAAGATGGAGGGATGGACTAGATAGGCTCAGTAAATCCAAAGTTATTTTTGTGAAATTCCTTTAACATTTTACAAATATTTGTTCAGAGCACTGGGGGGATACAAAAAGAATGAGGCATATAGCCCCTGCTTTTGAAGCACCAAAGGACTTAGTTATGGGAGTCTGGACTTGCAGAACTAAAACAGAATAAATGACATGTCTTAAAGGCAAATGGAACATTCTAGAAAGGTACAGGAGCTGTTCAGAGAAGGGAGAGCTCACTGGAAGCTGAAGGTGGGAAAGGAAACTTTCTTGGACCTTGGGGGAAAAAATGAACAGGACTTTGGGTGTATGCCATGTAGAAGAAGAGTGATTAATAATAAGGGAATATATAGAGGCTGAAATGAAGAAAGAATTATTTATGAGGATAGCCAGGAGCCCTACCTGGCAGAAATTGTATTATGTATAGGCAAAGAGGCTGTTCAAGAGGGGAGCTACTCTGTGGAGAGCCTTGAATACCTAAACAATTTTTGCTTTTTAGCTTGGAGGCAATAAAGAGACTCTTGAGAAGAAGAATGGGGTAGTTTGGATTGTGTATTGATTGGCAGTTTCTGTAGGACAAGTTTGGGGAATTCTTGTTCAGGTATGGGTTGGACTGGCCTGTATCTGAGGTCTCTCAACATTGTGACTTTTTTGAGGAAGACTTTTGAGATTAAATGCCTTTCATGAACCCACTAGCTTAATAGCTTGTTTCTTCTGCGAAGAATAGATGATGAGCCAGGGTTCTGAAAGATTCTTCCCTGACTTCTGGAGTTTTGAAAAGATTGAAGAACATGTATGGTGGAAGAAGAGGAGACAGAAAGTTTTTCCTTTCATTTCTTTAGAGGACACAGACAGAAGGGGCTTCAGGAATAGCTTAGTTAAATGATACCTGTTTGCCTCTGGACTCCCTAATTTAAATTTAACCATTGAAGCTCAAAATATTGTCCCTAGAAGAAAAGCCAGCTTTGATCTGCCTGCTTGTGACTTCTTCTTGGACTTCCCCTTATCTCATAGGAAGGATATGGTTCCCTTTTAGATACTTAAAGACATTTGACATAGAAAAGACTTATTCTGGATTTGGCCCTAGATGTTAGAACCAGGAATAATGTAGGAATATTCCAAAGAGGTAGATTATCAGCTCAGTTCCAAAATGAAATGGACTGTCTTGGAAAGTGATGATGATGAAAACCCTAATTTCCCATTCTCATAGTGCACTCTGAGGTTTATGAAGTAATTTTCCTGATAGCAATTTTGTGGTGGGTTTAGTGCAAAGATTATCAGCTCCATTTTACAGGTTAGGAAAATGAAGCTCTGAGACATTAATGCCTTGCCCAGAGTCTCATGGTGAGTAGAACTCAGGCTTCTGATGATGCCAGTTTATTTTTGTGAGATGGGATGTAATTGGAGACAGACCTTAGAGATGATATACACAAATCCATTATTGGACCAACAGTGGACCTAAACTACAGAGAACTGAAGTTACATGCTTAAAATAGAGTCAAGTTTGAACCCAGATCCTCTGATTGTAAATTCAGTACTTGTTTCAGTACCCTTCTCCTCCACCTTTCACCCCACCAAAAAGACAGGGCAAAGGGAGTCTTAGTGAATCATAGTTTTCTTTTATATGCCTGTTCTGATTCTTTTTTTTTAACTAGGATGAGAGAGAGAGAGACAGAGACAGAGACTTTAGTTAAAGTTTAGCTCAGGTCTCAGCCAAACCAGGTGCAAACAGCAACCCTTGTCCTCCCAGGTGTTCTTCAGTCCCCAGCCTTCCTAGCACCTGTCTGCCTGTGTTCCAGGGACACAGATGTATCCTACTAGGATAGTACTAGGAAACAGAACCTAGGAAACAGAAGAGAATCCCTTTTATTCAGAAATGCAGTGACTTGGAGCTGCAAAATAAAGGCTGAGATGTGAGCAATTCTTGGCTCTCCACCGTAGGGATTTTTGAGTTGTGGCATGAGAAGAACTAGAAGTTCTTCCTGTAAGCAGGGACTGTCCAGGGGTGGGCCATGCCATGCTACTCCTAAGTGAATGAGGAACAAGGTGTAGATTCAGAGCAGATCCTCCATAGTTTGTGTTTGGACAGCAGAGGCAGGTTTGGGCACATGTCCCCATTTCAACAGGATGCCTCTTTGCAGTGAGAGCCAAAGCTATCTGAGCCCTGTTCATGGGACTGGAATCCAGGATTCTCTAAAGACTTGTGATTTTTGTGAACCTATACCTGGAAGGGAAAACATTCTAGAGAAATTATGAAATCATGATATCATAACATTTAGAGATGGAAGGGATTATGGAGCTGCCCAAAGCTCTTTAATTTGCATATGAAGAAACTCCACTTTAGAGAAATTCCTCATTCTATGGACATTCCCTAGTGTGGGAAGGACAGTCTGTATTCAAATCTAGGCCCTTTGATCTCAAATGACTTTCTACTTCTTTTTACTTCACTAAGTGCCCCCCCCCCCCCAGCTTGGCTAAGGGGTTAGGAACCTCCTTCTTACTCCCTATGGGGGGGAAAAAGTAAAGATTTAGCCATTGGGATGGGCTCTAGACTGATAACTTGAACTTCTCCCATTCTTTCCGAAGTAGTTTGGGGCAAAGCAGAATGCTGCCTTAGGGGAAATTGCATCCCAGGAGCCAAATAGCTAGAGTCACCTATGAAATGAATGTTAGTAAGTCAGACACCTCCCCCACTTTAAAGGCAGTTACTGTAAACAGGGCAGTAAAAAAAAAAAACCAACAAAAGTCCTTGCACTGAATATCCCTACAGGCCCGTTTAGACTTGCATTGTGAGCCTGTATTCTGTTCTTGCATGATGCATTTGGGTTGAAGCCAAAAATGTTTTAAAATCACTACCTTAGGATGTGTTTTTTGCCCATAGTTGGCAGAGGTAGAGGGAAGGGAGCAGCCAGAGGAATGTGGCTGGCGGACTTTTTTTTCTTCTGTTTTCCCCCACCCCCTTGTGAGGACCTCACTTCATGGTTCTTCAGTGACCCCAAACCAGGGGATTTACCTGGCAAGGAGCTAGCAGGTAGGAAGTGAATCAGGGTGTCCTGACTCCATATGGCCTCTACCAGGTGAGGTGGGTGAGCAGTACAGAGTTGGGCTGTGGATAGAGCCCCTAACATCTTTGTATCTTCTGGAAATTGAACATGGAGGAGTTGGTGTCATAATTTTCAGAGTTGGATAACATAAGACAACATTGGATGGGGGAAAGAAACTAGATTCAGAATCAGAACATCTGAGTTTGGATACTTGAAAGCTATGCAACCTTGATGGATTCACTCCCTCTTTCTAGGCCTCACTGTAAAGTTAGGTAATTGACCAGATAGTTCCTCTCACATGGCCTGCATTCACCCATTTGTAAAATACAGGGGGGGAGGGGGAGAGTGGAATAAGTAATAATGTGACTTTACTTTTAGTTTTTAGCCCGTGCAAGTCTTGGGTGTAACCCTCTTTCCATAACTTTCTGTGTTGGATACTTTTTGGTCTGTTTGGCATGTGTGTGTGGGGGCCCCAGGTATACCCTGTCACCCCTCTTCCCTCCTCTCCTTTCAGCAGTTCTATATCTCCTTAGTCTCTGTCTCTCCTGACTTGTTAGCCAGGAGCATGATGATATTTGCCTTCCTTTGCCCTGACTTGCTTCCCAACCCTTAGCATCTCAGAATTTGGGGATGAAACCTAGAGCTCCAGCTCCTCAGCTCCTCCCTGCTTTTATTTTAGCTCTGAAAGAACTGAATCAGAGGCTAGATCAAGGATTTTTGTTTCATTTTATAGCACTTTTTGCCTCTTTTTTTGGCTACAACACAAGAATGATTGAAATTTGTATGTGCATCTGATTTTCCCTATCCTGGTAGATTAGGAATTGCCTAAGGCAAGGGACCATATCTAATTCAGTATGCTCTGGGGGAGACAGAAGGAGGAAACTGATCCCATTCCTACCCTTTTAGAGCTTAAAGAATGGGGTGGGGAATAGGGAGCAAAACAAGAATCTTGCCCTGGTCTCTGTGCTCTCGCATCATTGGAGACAAAAGAAAAGCAATTTTTTTTTCATTACCTCTGCCCATATATTTAAAAAATTTTTGTTTTTGTCAAGCAAAACATACTTCCATATTGCTCAGTGTTCTAAGAACACAATATATAACCCAAATCCTAAAATAAAACCATAAATACACTGATGTGAAAGATGATTCCAACAGTTCTTTCTCTGGGGGTGGATAACATTCATAAGTCTTTCAGGATTGTCCCATATCATTGCATTGCTGAGAGTAGCCAAGTTTTCACAGATAATCATCATATAATATTGTTGTTGTTGTGTACAATGTTCTCTCAGTTTTGCTTATTTGCTCTGCATCAGTTCCTGTAGATATTTCCAGCTTTTTTGAAATCATCTTGCATTTTATTTCTTATAGCACAACAGTAAAGAAAGCAATCTTAAGGCATTCATAGTCTGGAAAGACCTGATTTCCTTCAAATGATCGGTGGATGCCCTAGTTTGAGATTGAGGAGTGAATTAAGTGTAAGACATTTATAAGCATGATGAATGTATATACATTCTAAAAGTCCTGGGGTTATAGAAAAAAGGAGGTCAGTATTGGCTGGATTGTAGAGGAAATGGAATTTATGAGCCACATAAAATGCTCTAGAATGCCAGTCATATTTTATGGAAAATGTTCTTTGCCTTCTGGCCCTAGACGCCCCACCATTTAACTCTTAGCTTTCCAGGTCCTAATTGGACCCCTCTCGTAGTATCAGACACCCCTTTCTTCCTTTGCTCTGGGATTCTTTTTACTACCCTTAGCCCTACCTTCCCTCTTTTTTGTGTGCTTAGCTCTATTTGTCTTGTCCCTGTGGCCTTTGAAAACATGAGATGGGAAGATGGAGTTCAGGTTTTTGGTGGCGATTCCTATTACTCCCTTCTGTGTTAAAATTGTTATTTATAGTCCTTATATGTATCTGTTTAAGTATATAAAGGGGCTGGCTTTCTCCTAATAGCATATAGCTCTCGACTGGCTAGGGTTAGTATTTGTCTTCACAGAATTTTGCTGCTTCATTTTCCTCTCCCCCAAAGATTTGTTCTTAGACTGCTTCTCAGTTTTGTTTTTTTTCTACACTTCCCTTTGGCAGTCTCATTTACTTCCATGAACTTGACTACAGTTCTACACAGATGACTCCTAAACCTCCAGCTCTAACTCTGACTTCTCTTTCAACTTTCTTAGTACACCAATATCTTCCTCTAAGTGAACTTCAAATTTAACGTGGATCCAAAATTTATTTTTACCCTTAACCGTGTTCTTCCATTTAGCCACTGTTTCCTACAGTATTACTGCCATTTACCTGCTCTTCTGTGTTCCATGCAGAATAGCAAACTGGGCTACTTATTCTCTTTATCCTGTGCTCTTCTGTGTTTATACTTGTGCTCACATGTTTGAATTTCTGCCCATCTTTTAAAGCCTAATTCAAATGCCACCTCCTTCAGGAAAGAGATTAAACATTCCCATTTCTTTCAACAAAACCTCAGACAGCCTCATTTGCAGGCCTCCGTAGAGGTGGAAATGATGACCCTCCCCCTCCCTACCCCTGATCTCATAAAACACTTTGCTTGAATTTCTGTAATGCATTTAGCTCATATTGCCTGTTAGGTCCATGTCTTCTCCACTTATTAGACCATGAATTCCTTAAGTGAAAGAACTGTGTCTTATCTAAACTTTGATTCTCCAGCTCTGGACACAATCCTCTGCATATTCTTAACACAGTCCTTATACATATGCCCATTAAGGGGGAGGTGTTAGAAGTGAGAACAGCCCTTTGTATTTCATTCTTTAAACCCTGGGCTAGGCCTGGGCATTCTGTTGAGGGAGTGTGTGTGTATGTGTATGTGTGCAGGAGCATACATACTTTTGTATTAGCCTAGGAAAATAGGAGGGGGAGAGGGAGGAAGACTGAGCACCTGTCTAGGAAGACTTCCTGGAGGAGGGGGAGTTAGGCTTTGAAGAATGGGGAAATTTTGGCTTAGAGTAGGTATCCCATTTAGAACAGTGAGCAAAGTTATGGAGTTAAGAGCAACCAAGAACAGTTTGCCCCACAAGACTGTGTCCTGGCATGTAGTGGCAAGCCCTGAAGGTTGAGATCTGTTTGGAAATCTACATATGTCCTCAACAAAAGGCTACTTATGACCTTGTGGCAAGGTGCTGTGGCCTTGGACCATGGTCAGAGAGGCTGAAACAAGTGTGGTGGAGTGAAAAGAGCAATTGATTTAAAGTATAGATGACTTGAGGTTTTGAATACTAGCTTGTGCCACTACATATATGACTTTGGACAAATACTTTCTCTGGGCTTCATTTTCTTCTTTAAAAGGAATGAGTTGCTCTATATGGTCCCAGCAGAAATATTCTGTGAGTGTAGAAGATCAGGTAATGTGAGAAAATGCTTAATGTCTTGGAGGAAGTAAAGGGTTGAGGAGTGGGGCACAGTTGAAGAAAGCATTCATTTTAAAATACTTTTGTTGTCAAAGAATTATTTTATTTTCTCTGCCTGGACCCAGAAAGGAAACCAGGAATAATTAGGAAGGGGTGGTAGGATAGGTTTTTTTACAGAGAGGCAGATTTCAGTTCTAATCGATGGGAGAACTCTCTAATCTGAAGAGCTGTCCAATCACAGAGTGAGAATGCATTTCTCCTTACCCAAAAATGTTCAGGCATTTGATTGAGATTTCTTCCAGTTTTGAGAATCTATATAATATATCATCCTGTTTGGAGAAAAATAAATTCTGGATTGCTGGATTCTGTGCATCATTTCTTACATCATTTTTCTCATCATTGATATAATTCACAACCTACCACAAAATACAAAGGACTGAAAAAATGTATACCACTCCAACAACAACACATATAAGTTATTAAATAATGATTTGACTTAAAAGAATATAAATGAAATGAAGCCTTTAAGTAGGTCACTTTCACTTATGGTTCACAAATGCTTCTCTAGGTTTTATGCACTTTCAGTGGCATCCTGTTAGACAGGGGAATGGACTTTTTCCTACAGAGATTTGGACCCAAACCCCAGGAATGTAGTCCTGGCTGCAGTGTTTCTGTCATTAGCTGCCATTGATGAGTTTGGAGTAGAGTAGTCCTGAAGGCAGGATGGAGGGTCAAGTATGGATTTGACTTGGGTTCCTTGTCAGCATAAGTCTATACTAGATCCTAAGGATCTAGTTCTAGATCTTGTTCTACCAGTGCTGAGGTAAAGATTGTCTTTGAGACCATTCCCAGCTTCAGAATGGGGGAGAGGAAACTTCATCTTGACCTTTTGTTTCCTTCCTTGGCACCTCTTCTTCCTCATCTCTCCGCTGTGTTTAATTATTAAAGTCGAACCAAATGAGTTATAAAAATTGATGGACTTACTGGGAATTTTGAGAATTGTGCAGATTAAGAAATTAATATGTAGATAGAGGGAGGAATGTGTGTAGAGCCACACAGGAAGGAAGTGGAATGGAATGCAAACCTAAGTCTTGTTAATTGGTTGTGACTATAAGGTAGGGTGAAAGATTGATGATGGATCCTTCCAGGTAACATTTCAAGGGCTTAGCTTTGGTTGGAATCCCTATGTGTGACGCTGGAATATGAGTTTAACCTGTAAGTCTTATAGGAGCTGAATATATGATGATGCAAATGGAGGGAAAGTTAGGCAGGGAAAGTAGTGTGTGTTGTGGTTGAGAGGAAGGTTCTTATTGCACTTTGGGTTGAGGGATGCTGTACTGTGTTTGCAGCCTTAGGCTGGGACTCAGACCTGGGTTCGACTTCATGCTCTGCCACTGACTTCCTTTGTAACCTTGGGCAAGTCACTCGTCCTCTTTGGGCTTCAGGTTTCCTATCTGAAAAAATGAAGTGGTTGGATTTAATGGGCCCTTCTAACTCTGACTGATTCTAGATTGTTGGAAGAATTTAAGCAATTCAGGTCACTGTACATTTTGAGCCTGCCAGGTGACCAGCTCTGACACTTCATTCTTGGCTTGCAGCCGTGGGCAGATTTCCCTTTGGAATTAATACAGACTTTCAGAGTAATCTCAACAAACGCTGAGAGACAGCGTGCTGGGTGATGGTAAGTGACTTGGAATCAAGAGACCTGGATTTGACTCCGAGATTTTACTAGCTGTAATAATCCTGGTAAAATCACTCTGGCTCATAATCAGTCAATAAAGATTTATTAAATGCCTACTATGTGCCAAGTATTCTGCTAAGCACTAAAGATACAAAAAGAGCAAAAGACAATCCCTGCCCCTAAGAACCTCACTCTCTAATGGGGGAGACAAGCAAACAAAAATATAAAAATAAGCTATTTTTAGGATAAATATGAAATAACTAAGAGATGGAAAGCAGGACAATTAAGAGGGGTAGAATATGGGATTTTACTTGGAACTTAAAAGGAAGAAAGGGGACAGAAATGAGGAGGCAGAACAATCTAGACATGGGGGAACAGCAAGAGAAAATGCCCAGAGCTAAGATATGTATCTAGTTCATGGAACAGCCCAGAGGCCAGTGTCACTGGATCAAAGAGTATGTGTTCGGGAGTAAGTTGTAAGAAGACTAGAAAGGTAGCAGGGGACTAGGTTATGAAGGATTTTAAGTACCTAACAGAGCATTTTGTGTTTGATCCTGGAGGCAATAGGAAGCTTTTAGAGCTTATTGAGTAGAAGGATGATATGTTCAAACTTGTGCTTTAGGAAAATCACTTTCGTGGGTAAATGGAGGATGGATTGGAATGGGAAGAGACTTGAAGTAAAGCAGACCCACAAGCAGGCTGTTGTAATAATCCATACTTGAGGTGATGAGGACCTGCCCCAGCATCAGGGTGAGAAGGGGGAAATGGGGTGTATATGAGAGAGAGTGCAGAGGTGAAATTGACAAGCTTTTACAACAAACTGGATATGGTGGGTGAGAGAGAAAGAGAGGAGCCATCTAAAATGGATCATGTAATTCAGAGCTAGAAATGACATTAGATATAATACAGTCTAAGTTCCTTATTTTACAATGTAAAACTGCCCTACCCAAAACATGGTACCTAGAACTGAATATAATATTCTCAATGCCACTATGGTCTTTGACACTTAGCTTAAAATAGTATGGAATTATATTTACTTTTAGACTGTTTTGTCACAGTATTGAAATTTATTAAGACTGAAGTCCTTTTAAAGTCTTTATTTTTTTTAATTTAAACTACCTTTTAGAATCATCATCTGATAATTATACCATAAATTATTAAAGTAGAACTTGAAATTTTAGATAAATATTACCATATAAGACTAGCTTCATCATTCTAGCCTGAAGAAATCTTCTGGGACCACAATTTGGTTATCTAACATGTTAGCTACTACCTCTTTCAACTCTATCTTCATAAATTTGATAATTATGCCTTCTGTGCATTTTTCTTAGTCATTGAGAAAAATATTAAACAGTGGAGCAGCAGAGGGCCAAAGACAGAACTCTCCCCTCTACCCCACTGCAAAATCGTCTGTTTCTTTAGGTATTTTCTTCCAGATTGATATCAATCTGGTAATTCTGACTATTCAACCAGATCTCAATCAGAGGAAATAAAATTATTTAAGAGTAGGTCACATTGTAGATTCTTATTTGAATATAGGTCGGTCTAAATAGTTGCTGAGGTCCCTTCCAACTATGAAATTCTATAATTCCAGTAGTACAATTGTTATGGTGTATGTGTTTTTACTCCTTTACAGCAATCTACTATTTTCTGTTTTCCTAGGAAAACCTGGTCTATGTGCAAATCTCTCTTGTAGTTTCGCACCAAAAATAATTTTAAGAACTTAGCCAAATGCTTTCCTGAAATCCAGCTAGATATTGTCTACAACATGTTCTTCATCTTATCAGTCTAGTCATGTTGTCATTAAAGGAAATGAGGTTAGACTGACACAACTTGTTCTTCATGAAACCACAGACTCTTTGTGATCACCACTTTCCTTTTTCAGTGCTCATAAACCCTCCCTTTAATAATATGGTCTAGATTTTGACGGAAACTAAGTGTTCCTGGCCTAAGGTAAAAAGAATCACTTTCTCCTTCTGAGAGTCAAGACATTTTCTCATCTCTATTTTAGAGCCGCTTTCCTGTTCTCTATTTAAAAAAAAAAAAATCTCTGCTGACCAGCAATCACATATATTAGGGCTTTCAGTTCCCTGGCATGCAGTTTGTCTAGGCTAATACCTCACTTATTGTGGGCTTCACATCCTGTCAGTACAATTTGTCTTGACCTTTCCAGAACCCTAGGTCACTTCCACGCCCTGGTGAGATATTGAAGTAATAATAACAATAACAACAACAACAATATAGTGTTGTAAGATTTCCATACACCCATTCAAGTTTTTCAATATGAAGAAACTGAACCTCAGACTAGTTAAGTGACTTCTTTAAGTGATTAAGGGGATATTTGAATCCATAGCTTCATAAATTCAGATCCAACACTTTATTCCCTGTACCCCACAGCCATTAAGTAGGGATTTTTATATACTTTTTAAAAATTATATTAGGTTTTATATACAGATACTTTAAAATAGTGACCATGTCCTTCCCATTGCCTTATGCTTCCTCCAACCTTCCCTTTAAGTCTCACCTTTCCTAATGATCTTAATATGGAATAGATTCAGTGTCTTTCTTTTCTTTTTCATTAATTTTGAATTTTATTAAAAAATGTTTTTCCATGGTTACATGATTCATGTTGTCGCCCTCCCCTCTTCCTGATCCTTCTTCCCCCTTTTTGAAAATTGGTCCTTTTTGAAAATTGGTCCTTTTGTCTATTTGTAGTCCTGGGGCCCTTTCTCATTCTCCATTTTTTTTCATTGATCCAACAGTTATATCAATAAATTCTTTTAGTACCATGGAGTATAGATTACTAGGAACTAGTTCAAAAACCAATAAGTGGGCATACTGAAGGAGTTGAATTATATTGTTTTTTACTTTCTTGCTACAAACAAAACCAGAAGGAGGAGGTTATAGCTAAATGAAAGGATGATACACAGATATTCCCTGGAGAGATAAAGAAAGGACTTGATAGAGTTGGTTTTTATTCCCAAAAGCAACAACAACAACAAAAATAACAAACATTATTTCATAGTATATTTATTCACTGTATATTACTTTAATGATAAGTATTTATAAAAAGATCACTTTGAAAATAATATAGTGTATGTGCCAACATCAGTCAACTGAGAGAACATAATTACTGATATGTCTGCTCTCCCATTTATAAAAAATTCATGAATCATCTTTCTATACATGAATTCAAATAATTTTTGAGGAGAAGGAAAGTAGGTTTTCACAAGTAATAACCAACAAGACCATGTCTTTACTAGTCTAAAATTGACTGAAAGATGTAAAGAATATAAACTCCTACTTGTACTTATTATTTGCTGATTCTAAAAAAATCTTTTTATTTGGTGGAGCAAAATGCCACCTTGCTTACTTTTTTTTTTAACATGGTATCTCCCATTCATACATTGAAATAAATATCTTATGAGATACGACAGAAATAATCTTTCTTAATGACTTCAGGGGTGTATCATCACATTGGTTCAGATTAAAACAAATATAAATTAAACATCAGTACTTTTTAACAATATACTTAAACAAATCCTTGATTCATAGAGAAGGTAATGGCACACAGACCATTCTCTAAGCACAATTCTGTCAGTGTTTCTTTGAAAAGAATCATCAGGAGAGGGATAAAACAGGAGAGAGATGCTCAATAAAGGTGTTTCCTACCTCTGATAAAGGATAGCCAGAATAGAATCTGAGTTAAAGAGGGAGTCACTGAGGGTGATCCAGTTTTCAAATGACATTATCCTGAGCTCTGTAACATGGAAGAGCTCCTCATGGAAGAAACATAAGAGTTTGGCCTGATCATCCACATAAGAAAGGCCAATTGGATGAAATCTATCTTTTGCCCACATTACAATATTCATTTGAATAGAGTTTGCTAGTCAGTACACATATTTGGGATAGTCAGTAATGTAAGTTGGGGCTGGAGTGGAACAACAGCCTGAGAAGAATGGACTGAATTGACTTGGGAAAATTGCCAAACTCTTTTATGACTCCACCCATCTTTTCACACATAGTGTTGCTGGATGTCAGTGAAAGGTAGAGGGAAAAATCTCTGAAGAATTAAAAATGAAAGTCGCATAGAAGGCAACGGAAAGATGCCTGGCAGCTGTAAGTTGCTATATAACAAATAACAAATGAGAAATTCGAAGAATAGGAGTAAAAGATGTCATCAGGAAAATATACGATAGGAATAAAAGATGGGCCAAGAATTGACAGGTAGACAGTCAGAGTAACTCTACCAGTTCCCTCTCACTGTCAGCAGAAAGTGAGGAAGGTCTCCAGAATGTTGGATGGAATTCCTGTAAGTATATGTAGTTTTGAGAGAACAGAAATGCATGGAGTGAGCAGGCATGGGTGGGTTGCAGTATTTGTTGTTGAAGGAAACTACCAAATCTACTAAACCATTGAAATTTAAAGATCCATTTGAGTGCTGTAGTTACCTTCTCTACATGGCTTTTAAATTCTTCTTTAGGCAGTTCCCCAACCCCATCCCACCCCCTTTTTTTCGGCTTATTACAATTATTTCTGTTTCTGTCTTCAGAATTTCCTTTATAATAGCTTCCTTCTTGAATTGACTAACATCTTCTATAGAATTTTAGGCCATGGGATCAGTCTGTCAGGAATATATTACATGCCTACCATATGCTAGGCACTACTGCTGGGAATACAGAGGTAAAAGCTAAACAGTCATTGCTTTCAAAGAGTGCATTCTAATGAGAGGGAAAATATACAAATCAAATACAATGTAACCTGGTAGGGGAAGGTCCAAGCATCTGGGGAGTACTTACTTTTCAAAGAAGGTAGCACTTAAGCTGAATCTTGAAGGAAACTGAGGATTCCCAGAGGCAAAAGTATGGAGTGAGATCATATTAAGCATGGCAGACAACCAATGCAGAGACATGTAGATAAGAGATGGAACATCGTGAGGGACAGCAAAGAGGCCAGCATGTCTAGAACGTAGATAGAATGTGTCATGAGAAGTAACTTGTACAGAGACTGAAAAGGTAGGAAGGGGTCAGGCTATGATGAGATTTAAATGACAAAAAAAAAGGAGCTTATATCTGATCCTAGAGGCAGAATAGTAGCTACTGTGCTAAATAGGGGGCTTTACAGCATTAGACTTGAGTTATAGGAAAATCTCTTTGGCAGCTGTGGCACTGGATGTCAGTGAAGGGTAGAGGGAAAGTCTCTGAAGAAATAAAAATGAAAGTCAGCTGTAAGTTGCTATAACAAATGAGAAATTTGAAGAATAGGAGTAAAAGATATGGAGAGGAAGAAGAAATATAAGGCAGAGAAATTAATTAGGCTATTGTAATAGTAAAGGCAAGAGGTGATAATCTTAAACTAAAGTGGTTTTGGTAATATAGGGGGGGTGTATGGGAGAGATATTGTAGAAATAGAAATAATAAGACTTGGCTACTAATTTGCTAAGGTGAATAATTAACAATGATAGGGGAGGTTGGTGGCACAGCCTTATAAAGCTCTAGCTCTGGGATCGGGAATATTCTTCTTGATTTGAAATCCAGTCTTCAGCTTACTGTATGACTCCAGGCAAGTCACTTATTAATCCCGTTTGCCTCGTTTTCTTCATCTGGAAAATGAGCTGGAAAAGGAAATGGCAAACCAAGAAAGCCCCAAAAAGGGACATAAAAAATTGGACTCAACTGGAAAATGAAATAACAGGTGAGAATGACACAGAAGGTACATATTAAGTGATTGGGAAAGATGGTGGTACATGTGACAGAACTAGGTAAATTTAGAAGGGATGAATGAGGGGGAAAAAGAGAATGAATTTTGTTTTGGATATGTTGAATTTGAGCTCTCCAAATATGAATTATTCAATGAAGAATTCTATTAGGGAGTTGGTGATGTGGAATGGAGCTGAGGAGAATGACCAAGGCTGAAAATAGTGATTTGGAGTTGTTTGCATAGAAATGGCAGGTAAACCATTGACTGGTGAAGTCAGTAAGAGAGAGTATGATATAGATGATGATTCATGTGCTACAGAAAGAACAAGAAGGATAAGGACTGAGAAAAGCCATTAGATTATACGATTAAGAAATGGTTGGTGACTTTGGAGAAAACAGGTTCGGTTGAGTGATGAGATTGGAAGCTAGATTGCAGAGGCTTTAGATTGGAGTGAGAGGAAAAGAAGCAGAGGCAGTGAGTGTTGGATAGATTTCTCAAAGAGTTTAACTGAGAAGGGAAGGAGTAATATATAGGACAATAGCCAGCAGACAGGCTTAGATTGATTGTAGTTTGTTTTTTAGAGGCTGAGGGAGATTTGGATCTGTAAGAAGTAAGGAATCAGTAGATGGGGAGAGATGAAAGGTGAGAATGAGAAATGGGGAGGATAGTAGAGGCAGTCTTCCAAAGAAGATGGGAAGGGATGAGATCAAGGGTACAGGGAGAGGGGAAGGGTTGCTCTTGGTGGTAAAGGCCACTTTGTTAGAAAATGGATTAAAAAATAAAAGTGGGAGGTAAAGCCAAGAAGCTGTGAAATTAGGAAAAAGAAAAAAGGAGCGTCAGGCCTCCATTTTCTCAGTTGGGTTAGATGAGGTCTTCTGCTGAGAGAGTGGAGGTAGGAGTGTTTGTGCAAGTTTTGAGAAGAGAAGAAAAGCTTAGAATAACTTTATGGGGAGTAGGATAGAGAGTCAGTTAGGGAGGAACATAAGGATTGTCCTGTTTCAGTGAGAGCTTATTTGAAATTGAATAACAACATAACTCATTTCATATATCAAATTAATTTCCAAATCTTGTCATTTCTACCTCTACAACATCTCTCTACTCTTAAAAGCACCGAAATTCAAGATCATCACCTCTTAAATTGGCTGTTTGCCCTAAATATTCCCCCCTCTCCAATGTATATTCCATATAGTTGCCAAAGAGATTTTCTAAAAACTCAAGTCTGATCATTTCATACCTTACTTAGTAAATTCCTGTGGCTCCTTACCAGTTAACACTGTTGTATAACTTTATCAACTTTTGTTGAGCAGCATGTTCGTAGGAATTAGTGAGGAGAGGATAGTGGGAATAATTCAGGATGAGAACTAGACAAGGCATGAGTATTACTGGGCAATGACAGGGAGTGAAAGATTTGAAAGTAGAGTTGAACTGATTCACCAGTGGGTTGAGATTTGGAAGGAAAAAGAGAGGAGCCTGAACAAGACTCAGTAATGGCACAAGAAAGAATAGAAGGGTCAGGGGTTTGAATGACTTGGTGAGCATGAGGGCCAATTTTAGGAGGAATAAGACATCAGTTGAGATAAAATAATAGATTATGATTAGTTAAAAGAATTGAATTCTTGTGGGTGATGGCATTATCAAAGGTATGGCTATACCTGTGTGTAGTGGCAAGTCCCCAGAATTAAGGAGATAGAAGTGGGAGATCAGTGTGTTTGAGGGAGCATGGGTGTGTATGTTGTGAAGTCTTCTAAGTAGAGAGCAGCAGTTGTGATGGTTAGGAAGACTATGAGCCCAGAACTGGACTCCTAGACTGTATTGGGTTCAGTATATAACAACCACCAGGTTCAGGATAATTTGGATAATGTGATCTTAAGAGAAGAGATTGCTACTCTTAGAGGGAACAGTGACAAACTGTATAGGATGAAATGACAAAAAATAAATATGTATATAGATATATGTACACATAAATACATATGTATGTATTTATATGTATATGTATATATCTATATACAACTGGAGCTATAAAAAGAGGTCATGACTAAAAGAAATGGGAAAAGAAAATGAAGGGGGTAAATTTATATGTCACAAAGAAGCACATGACAGGAGGGGGGAGAACTTCAACACACTGGAAGGGTAAAGAGGTTGGAGATAGGAAATACTCAACTCTTACATGCACTGAAATTGACCCAAAGAGGGAAGAACAATCCAATCCATTAGGGCAGAGAATTGATTTGTGCCCTATAGGGAAGTAGAAGGGTAACAAATGGACTGGTGGGGAGGGAAGCAGTACAAGGGAGGGAGAGGGTGTGGGGGTAGTTTAAAAGGATTGTAAAGAAAAGAAAGGGAGGGAATAAGAAAGGAGGGGGGTAGAAAGGAAAGCAAAATAAGGGTGGGAAACTGATTAAAAAACAAAACATTGATGTGGAAGGAAATAGTGAAAGAAGAAAAAGCAGGACTAGGAGTAGAAATCAAAATGCTGGGAAATACACAGCTGATAATCATAACTCTGAATGTGGATGGAATGAACTCCCCCATAAAACGCAAGCGAATAGCAGAGTGGATTAGAATCCAAAATCCTACCATATGCTGTCTGCAAGAAACACACATGAGGAAGGTAGATATGCATAGGGTGAAAGTAAGAGGATGGAGCCAAATCTATTGGGCATCAACTGATAAAAAGAAGGCAGGAGTCGCAATCGTGATATTTGACAAAGCCAAAGTAAAAATAGATCTAATTAAAAGGAATGGGGATGGTAATTACATCCTAATAAAAGGCAGTATAGACAATGAGGAAATATCATTACTCAACATGTATGCACCAAATGGCATAGCATTCAAATTTCTAAAGGAGAAATTAGTGGAGCTCAAGGACGAAATAGATAGAGGAAGGTTTAGGTCTCCCACTAGTATAGTTTTTCTATCAGAACTAGATAAATCAAACCAAAAAGTAAATAAGAAAGAGGTAAGAGAAGTGAATGAAATCTTAGAAAAATTAGAGTTAGTGGATATGTGGAGAAAAATAAATAGGGACAAAAAGGAATACACTTTCTTTTCAGCAGCACATGGTACATTCACAAAAATTGACCATGTATTGACATAAAAATATTGCAAACAAGTGGAGCAGAAATAATAAATTCAGCCTTCTCAGATCATAATGCAATGAAAATAATAATTAGTAAGGGTACATAGAGAGGCAAATAAAAAATTAACTGGAAATTAATATGATTTTCCAAAATTGATTAAAGAACAAATCATAGAAACAATTAATATTTTCATTGAAGAAAATGACAATGATGAGACATCCTTTCAAAACCTATGGGATGCAGCCAAAGCAGTACTCGGGGAAATTTATATCCTTGAGTTCATATATTATCAAACTAGAGAGGGCAGAGGTCAATGAATTAGGCATGCAAATTAAAAAACTAGAAAGTCAAAGAAGAAATCAATAAAATTGAAAGTCAAAGAACTATTGATTTAATAAATAAGACTAGAAGCTGGTACTTAAAAAAATAGACAAAGTACTGGTCAATCTAATTAAAAGGAAAGAAGAAAACCCTTTTCATTTTGGATACTGTCAATTTGGTTATCTCACCTCTTGTAGCAGTCCAGCCCATAGGTATTTTGGAGAGACAAGGATTGTGAGTGAGCACATGGCCATTCTGCGCATGGCAATGAACTCTATTCCCAGTGTGGCTTAGGGCACAAAACCTTGCTTCCCTTTGTCTCACTCACCCGAGGATAATAACCCCACCTTCACCTTGTCATAATTTGCAATTATCCAATGGCAATACACTATGTAACTCATCTATATGTATCGAGGCATCATGTAACTTATCAATATGTATTGAGCTCATTTGTATATCAAAGAGAATAAAAGAAAGGGATGCAGCTAGCTCCTCCCACTTCAAGGACATCGACAGGTTTGCCAAGGAGCAACTTCTCCCCTTTCTCTCTCCTCTCTATCTTTTTCCCTGAGGTCTGGCCCTTCAGTCAGGCCTTCCTGTCTCTCTCTCTCTCTCTCTTTTCCAATGCTAATACCTAGCATTATCTAACTCCTTTAGTTTCTAATCTCCTTTCCTACTGAGGTAGTATTATCCTCTGACCAGTGCAGTGTTAAATTGGGATCATTGGATGGGAATAGCCTAAATAGTAACGTCCAGTGGTCGGAGCAGGGCTGTGGCTCCCGAATATTAATAATTGATTACTGACTCATTCACATCTCTAAGGTCGGCTCTTTCACGCCCTTAGCGGGATTCAAAACTTCTATCCTGTTTCTATTTTCCTACCTTAAAACTTTTTGCGGGCCAGGAAGTTTTACCTCTAATGAAGAGGAAATTAAGGCAATCATTAAAAACTATTATGCCCAGTTATATGGCAAAAAATATGGCAATGTAGGTGATATGGATGAATATTTACAAAAATATAAATTGCCTAGACTAACAGAGGAAGAAATAGATTACCTAAACAACCCCATATCAGAAAAAGAAATTGAACAAGCCATCAAAGAACTCCCTAAGAAAAAATCCCCAGGGTCTGATGGATTCACAAATGAATTCTCTCAAACATTCAAAGAACAACTAATCCCAATATTATACAAAGTATTTGACAGAATAAGCAAAGAAGGAGTTCTACCAAATTCCTTTTATGACACAAATATGGTTCTGATTCCAAAGCCAGGCAGGTCAAAAACAGAGGACGAAAACAATAGACCAATCTCCTTAATGAATATAGATGCAAAAATCTTAATAGGCTACTAGCAAAAAGACTCCAGCAAGTCATCACGAGAATTTTTCACTATGACCTGGTAGAATTCATACCAGGAATGGAAGGATGATTCAATATTAGGAAAGCCATCTACATAATTGACCATATTAACAAGCAAACCAACAAAAATTACATGATCATCTCAATAGATGCAGAAAAGCCTTTGACCAAATACAATACCCATTCCTATTGAAAACACTGGAAAGAATAGGAATAGAAGGGCCTTTCCTAAAAATAATAAACAGTATATATCTAAAACCATCAGCAACCATCATCTGCAATGGGGATAAACTAGAAGCCTTCCTGATAAGATCAGGAGTGAAACAAGGATGCCCATTATCACCTCTATTATTTAACATTGTACTAGAAACACTAGCTATAGCGATTAGAGAAGAAAAAGAAATTGAAGGTATTAAAATGGGCAATGAGGAGACCAAGCTATCACTCTTTGCAAATGATATGATGGTCTACTTAGAGAGGCCTAGAGAATCAACCAAAAAGCTAGTTGAAATAATCATCTTTAGCAAAGTTGCAGTATACAAAATAAACCCACATAAGTCATTGGCATTCCTATATATCTCCAACACATCTTAGCAGCAAGAATTAGAGAAATTCCATTTAAAATCACCCTAGACAATATAAAATACTTGGTAATCTATCTGCTGAGACAAACACAGGAACTATATGAACTATATGAATACAAAAAAAAAAAGAACTATATGAATACAAAACACTCTCCACACAATGAAAACTAGATCTAAACAATTGGAAAAACATTGACTGCTCATGGGTAGGACTAGCTAACATAATAAAAAATGACCATTCTACCCAAATTAATTTACTTATTTAGTGCCATGCCCATTGAACTACCAAAACACTTTATTAGTGAATTAGAGAAAACCATAACAAAGTTCATTTGGAAGAACCAAGGATATCCAGGGAAATCATGAAAAAAAAATGCAAAGGAAGGAGGCCTTACAGTCCTAGATCTCAAACTATACTAATCAAAACAATTTGGTACTGGCTAAGAGACAGAAAGGAGGATCAGTGGGATAGACTTGGGCAAGACAGTCTATGATAAGCCCAAAGATCCCAGCTTTGGGGACCAAAACCCACTATTTGATAAAAACTGCTGAGAAAATTGGAAGACAGTATGGGAGAGATTAGGTTTAGATCAACATCTCACACCCTACATCAAGATAAGCACAGAATGGGTGAATGACCTGAATATAAAGAAGGAAACTATAAGCAAATTAGGTGAACACAGAATAGTATACATGCCAGATCTTTGGGAAAGACTTTAAAACCAAGCAAGAGCTAGAAAAAATTATAAAATGTAAAATTAATAATTTTGATTACATCAAATTAAAAAGGTTTTGACCAAACAAAACAAATGCATCCAAAATTAGAACGGAAGCAACAAATTGGGAAACAATCTTCATAACAAAAACCTCTGACAAAGGTTTAATTACCCAAATTTACAAAGAACTAAACCAATTGTACAAAAAATCGAGTCATTCTCCAATTGATAGATGGGCAAGGTACATGAATAGGCAATTTTCAGTTAAAGAAATCAAAACTATTAATAAGCACATGAAAAAGTGCTCTAAATCTCTGATAATCAGAGAGATGCAAATCAAAACAACTCTGAGGTATCACCTCACACCTAGCAGATTGGCTAACATGACAGCAATGGAAAGTAATGAATGCTGGAGGGGATGTGGCAAAGTTCGGACATTAATGCATTGCTGGTGGAGTTGTGAATTGATCCAACCATTCTGGAGGGTCATTTGGAATTATGCCAAAAGGGCGATAAAAGAGTGTCTGCCCTTTGACCCAGCCATAGCACTGCTGGGTTTGTACCCCAAAGAGATAATAAGGAAAAAGACATGTATAAAACTATTCATAGCTGTGCTCTTTGTGGTGGCAAAACATTGGAAAATGAGGGGATGCCCTTCAATTGGGGAATGGCTGAACAAATTGTGATATATGTTGGTGATGGAATACTATTGTGCTCAAAGGAATAATAAAGAGGAATTCCATGGAGACTGGAATAACCTCCAGGAATTGATGCAGAGTAAGAGGAGCAGAACCAGGAGAACATTGTACACAGAGACTGAAACACTGTGGTACAATAGAATAGACTTCTTCATTAGTGACAATGCAGTGATCTTGAACAACTTGGAGAAATCCATGAGAAAAACCACTATTCACATTCAGAGGAAAAACTATGGGAGTATAAACACAGAAGAAAAACAACTGCTTGAATACATGGGTCGAGGGGATATGTTTGGTGATGTAGACTCTAAATGAACATCCTAAAGCAAACACCAACAACATGGAAATAGGTTCTGATCAAAGACACAAGTAATAGCCAGTGAAGTTTGTGTTGGCTGGGGGAAGGGTGGTGGAGGGGAGGGAGGGAAATAATGTGATTCTTGTACCCAAGGAATAATGTTCTAAATTGACTAAATAAATTAATTTTTAAAAAAGGAGAGAGAAGAGATTGCTGCCAGAAGTAGAGGGAGAGTCTTAAAGTGATAAGAAAGAAAGAATAAGGAATATTTTGACTCCTCTTGCAGGGTCACTGAGTTCAGAGTATGGAAAAGAAAAGATCCTTGTAACCTCTTATAGAGAGGGTCAGGGGAAGCCAGGTCTGGATGAGTGCCTACTATTCTTTTGATTAACCTCATGAAATCTTTTTCTTAAAATCTAGGGTACCTGTCAAACTCTGCCTAGTTTTCTTTTCTTCTTTATCATTCCAAAGGGAACACGTACTTGTCCTTCCACATACATTTACACACAAGGTTCCCTTTTTTTTAAGTTTTAAAAATTTCAAACTATTTTATACCAAAAAAAGAGCATTTTCATACACATAGCAGAACATAAAAAGAGGATTCTATGCAAAACCACGAATTATCATCCCACTTGATTTTTTAAAGTATATTATAAATTATGTATGTGACTTTTAAAACCTTTTTCTCAGTGCTTCGTTCCCATCTCCCTTCTGCTCTCCCCTGTGCATGTAAGAAATGTTAAAATAACCCTCTTTTAAAAAATTACCCTCTCCAATAACCATGGAGAGAAAGAAGAAAAAAATTTTTTAAAACCTTGTAGCAAATGAACAAGTCAGTAAAAATTAAACTACACAGCAGCCATGTCCAAAAATGTATGTCCTTTTCTGTACCTTGTAGGCATTACTCAGGAGTTGCTTCATCAAAAATCCTCTGGTAACATGGTAAGCTATGGCATTGATAAGAATTCTTAAGCATTTCAAAGTTTTTCTTTACAGTGTTGCCATCCCTATATAAATTATTCCCCTGACTTCTACTCACTTCTCTCTGGGTCAGTTCATACTGTCTAGAGTGCTCAGAAATTGTCCTTTTTGAGAGAGCTAGATGGTGCAGTTGAAAGAGTACAGAGCCTGAAGTCAGGAAGACCCAAATTCAAACATGACCTCAGATAGTTACTAGTTTCATGACCCTGGGCAAATCACTTTGCTTCTGCGAGACTGTTTCCTTAGTTGTAAAATGATAATAATGCCACATACTTTCGAGGGCAGTTGTGAGGATCAAATGAGATTATATTTGTAAAGAGCTTGGTTTAGTGTCTAAATAAAGGAATTTTTTTTGCATTTATTAAGAGTTCAACCATTCCTTGTATTTCCTTCCATTTCTTTGTGATTATCCCTCCCCCCCCCCCCCCATAATCCCATCTTTAGCATCCAGAAGTTTATTTCCTTTAAGGATGTACCTTCCTGGATGTTATCTTCCCACTTTAAACACTCCCACCTTTCTGTCAATAGGGGCTTCTGGCTGACCTGTTGGGCAGTTTCTAGGGTGGAAGAATTCTCTTACTCTAGTTTCTCATTGGATCTATTGATTATCATTTGGTCAAGTGAGAATTTCAGGGTTTTATAAGAGTAAGTATATGGACACTGAGTGGTTAGTCAGACTGCTATCTTGGACGGTGCCCTTCATTTCTTCTTGAGCATCCAGGGTGAGAATTGGTGGCAGAAGTTTCCCCTGTGATTTTCCCTCATCTTGAAGGATTAAGTTGCTATTAAGGTGAGCCAAGAAAGCATTAGCAGTTCTGTTTTTGGTAGAGTATACCAGCAGATATTTGAATAACTGAAACTTCTCATTATTACTGTGTTAGACCCCAGTGCTTGTCTTGTGTAGTTTCCTGAACTCTTTCTTTCTTCAGTATCTCCAAGATGTCAAAATACTCCCACAACAATAAAGCTCATGTTTATATTTTCATTGATCTTCATTCAAATGTTCTTCACCGCATTTCTCTCTTATGATTCCTGGATTTTTTCACAAATATTTGACATTTCTGCCACTATTTTCCTAGATTGCAGCTACCCTCTGGTATTTGTGTGTACATTTGTGTGTATCATCTGGAATCTGAAGGCCTTTAATATTCCATTATTCATAATCTTCTAAGTAAATAAATTTGAAGGCAAGGGATGTTTCTTATTATTTGTTCTCTCAGTGACTGGCAATAAATAGTAGGTGTTTAATATTGATGGTTGATTGATTAGATTAGCAAGACTCTAGACAGATAGGTGTTTATACATTTTGTATGTATGTATACATGAAGCTAGATGGCTCCAGGGACAGGGCATTGGACCTGGAGTCAAGGAAGACTTGAGTCCAAATCCAGCTTCAGACACTTCTTAGCAGTGTGATCCTGGGCAAGTCGTTTAACCTCTGTTTGCCCTAGAGGCAACAAGGTGGCTCAATGAATAGAGCCCTTGGCCTGGAGTCAGAAGACCTGAGTTCAAATCCAGTTAGGTTGTGTAACCTAACTTTGGTTGCCTTAATCCCCTGGAGAAGGAAATGACAAACTAATCTAGTATCTTTGTCTGGAAAACCCCATGGCCTGTATTGTCACAGGTCACAAAGAGTTGGACATGACTGAAAAACAACATATTTGTGTGTGTGTGTGTGTGTGTATATATGTACATATATATACATACACACATTAAAAAATTTAATATAGAAATTTAAAATATACCTTGGTAGGCATATCAATCTAGCCAAGAGCTTAGCGTTGCTGTATTCTCTATTGTGATACAGAAATCCAAATTCCTATTCTCAGATATTCTCTTCTTAATATCTTCTTACAACATCAGTCATACTGTCTTTCTCTAATCATCTCTCTTACTTGTCTTGTCTTGCTCTCATAATTCCTGGCATGTGTCTCCACATGAATCATTAGAAATGGATAATAGTCATCAGTTTGAAAAGTCTTGGGAGAGTCCTTGTACCATGTTAGGGAGAGGGAAGACATCTCTTATGAAGTTGGCAGATAGCTGCCTTGAAAATAGGAAAGCCTAAAAAGTATGTAGCCCTTGGAGGTTTGCGAAGCACAAGCCTCATGTTCTGATTTGATACTTATAGCAGCACCGTGCTATTATTATCTATTTTACAGTTTAAAATGAAGATGAGGGAAGTTAAGTGATTTTCCAAGTCACACAATTAGTAAGCATTTGAGTCAGGTGGGATTCAAACACTGCAAGGCCAGTGCTTTTCATGCACCATACCAAGTATCTCCTGCAGCACCTCATTTAGGGCTCCCTCTCAGCAGGGAGTCACCAACCATCACTACTCCTTTCTTCTTCATCTGACCCTGATAGAATGTTCTCTCTCCTGGTGGCACCTGTGGAGCACCAGTTGCTGCTTCCTCCTCAGAGGCTCCAGATCACTTCTCTGTGGAAAGACCATCAGCCCATTTTCTAGCTCCAAACACTCTGGTCCTTACTGCCTTTCTCCTGTCAGTGTTCTTTTACCTTCCAGTTTCTTTTAAGTAGATTAAGATTCCCCTTTCAGCTCCTTTTGTTCAAGAAACATTTTTGTCTCCTGATAATTATAATATTTATACTATATTATTGAGAGCCAGTCTTGAAGAATACCTGCTTTCAAAGTCCCATCTCACTGCCTGTTGTCAACCTAACTATTTCAATACTGCCCTGTTCTCTACTCCTTTTTTTTTTTTAAACCCTTCCCTTCCATCTTGGAATCACTTCTGTGTATTAGTTCCAAGGCAGAAGAGTGGTAAGAGCTAGGCAATGGGGGTTAAGTGATTTGTCCAGGGTCACACAGCTAGGAAGTGTCTGAGGTCAAATTTGAACCCAGGACATCTCTGAGCCTGACTCTCAATCCACTGAGCTACCCAGCCTGTTCTCTACTCTTGAATCCCTTGCCCCTTTGTACTCCTGCTGCTTATCCCTTCTTAAACTTCAGTCTTGGGCTACTCCCTTAATGCTTTATTAAAGCTTGGGCAGCCACACAACTGCATTTACCTGGTATGTTATAAATTCTCTTAATCCAACTTCAATTGCAGCAAGCCAGTCCTTTTGTTCCTTTCTAATTGATTCCCATTTCCTTACAAAACCTTTTTTTTCAGAACCTCTCTCAAGTCTTTTATTTTACCCATCCCTCTTTCTCAGCTGAGCACTTTACCTCTTCTTTTACCATAAGAATGGATGGATGCCAGTCTCCCCCTCAAGCTCCCTCTTTCTTTTTCTTCGTCTCAAAATCCCTTGGTGTGATCACCCATTCTCTTCTCCTTTACCCCAGTCTCTTGAGAGTTTGAGGGTCCTTCTCTTTGCCAAGCCCAATTTCTTCCTGTGCCCTTGATCCCATCCCTGTCTTCTACTGCAGATTTCAATGAGTTGTCCTGTCTTTCTCAAATCTTTTGTCTCACTTGTCTTTCTATTGGTTTCTTCCCTGTTCTCTTCAAACATGCCAAAGTTGTCTCTATCCTTAGATAACCTTTTCTAGAACCTACCATACCCGTAAGCTATTATTCTATTTCTTTCCTTCCTTTCTCAGACATCCTAATAGAAACAGCTGTCTATTATACTTCCTCTCCTTTCAGTCACCTTTCAACACCTTGCAGTTGGCTTTTGGCCTCATCTCATGGCTGAAAATGCTTTCTCCAAAGCTACTAATGATTTCTTAAACTACCATATTGCCAAATCTGATTTTTTTAGTCAGTCCTCACTCATTCTTTTCCATATTTCGGTTGCATTGACCACTCATTGACTATCATACTCTCCTCTCTAGGTTTTGATTCTCTTGCTACCTTTCTAACCACTCAGTCTCTTTTGCTGGTTTGTCAACCATATCACAACATAGAATGACTTCTATACAGATACAGACCCAAAGTTTTGTCCTAGGCTCCCTTCTCGTTTTTTTTTTAATATTCTCTCTCAGTGACCTCATCAGCTCCCATGGGTTCTGTGCAGATAACTCATAGAACTATATATTTGGCCCCAGTCTCTCTTATAAGGCTTAGTCCCACATTGTCCTTTATTTCAAATTGAGCATCTCAAACTCAATATATCTAAAAATAAATTCCTTATCTTTACTTCCCTCAAACCTCATCCAAACTTCCCTATTGCTAGGGAAGGCATTACCCTTTTTCAGTCTTCCAGTTTTGCCATTGACCTTTCACTTTCCCTTATCGTATTTATTCATTCAGTTGTCAAATCTTACTACTAGGCTACTTTTTCTAGTTTGACAAAAAAAGGAAAAAGAAAGATGAAATTATGACTGGATGGAGTCAAGAGTGGAAAGAAGACTTTCTACTTCCACAACAAGGCTTACATCTGATCCCTTCTCTCTAGTCACATAACTACCACTTTTATTCAGGACCTGATCACCTCATATATACATTATTGCAGCTGCTTCCCAACTATACTCCCCACTGCAAATCTCCCTGCTTTAGTCCATCCCCCATTCTGCTGTTAAAATGATTTTCCTTACTCAGATCTGACCATTTCACTCCTCTACCAATAAATTTTAGTGTCTTTCTCTATTGCCTCTAAGCAAAATATCAACTTCTGTTTAGCTTTTAAAACCCTTTACAAGGAGACTGTTGGGTGGTTCAGTGGCTTAAGAGCCAGGTCTAGAGACAGGAGTTTCAAATATGTCCTCAGATGCTTTCTAGCTGTGTGACCCTGGGCAAGTCACTTAAACCCCCATTGCCTAGCTGTTACTGATTTTCTGCCTTATAATACACATTATTTGACACATGTAAAACCCAGTGGAATTGCATGTCGGCTACAGGAGGGGGGTGGGTGGAGGGGAGGGCAAGAACATGATTCTTGTTAACCATGGAAAAATTAATTCTAAATTAATTAAATAAAAACTTCCAAATTAAAAAATATATATATACATTATTGATTCTAAGATGGAAGGTAAGGGTTTAAAAAAACAAACAACCCTTCACAGCCTGGCCCTCAATTTACCTCTCTGCACTCTGCAGTTTTACCAAACTGGTCTTCTCTCTGTTGCTCACACAACACTTAATCTCTCATCTTTGGACTTTTGCATTGGTTGTTCCCTATGCCTTCGATCTTTTACTTCAAGATAACTCAAGCACTACTTTGTATATAAAGCCTTTCCTGAACCTTTCAACCGAATGCTCTCCTTTCAACTATCTTGTAGTTACAAAACTTTATACTTACTTTTTTCTTTCTGGATTTATTTGGTATGTACATATACATACAGTTGTCTCCATCTTGTGATATAAGCATTTTGCATTCTTTCATTCTTTGTATTTTTATCTCCAGTGCTTGGAACAGTATACTTGGATACTGTTCTGAGCATGATAGTCTGTAGAATAGAGAAATATTCCTTGAGACCCTGTGCCTCTCTTTGCATCAGGGAGACCTTGTACTTTGATGAAAGGTACTTGGCTGTCATAGACAAACATCACACATTTTGGGCAGGTTTCTGCAAGATCCTTCTTGTTCTCCATACGTGTTGAGCCTGGGGATAGTAATACCTGTGCGGTATACTTCATAGAGTTGTGGTGAGGAAGGTCTTTTAAGGCTTAAAAAGCATGCTATAAAATGAAAGTGTCATTATTAATTTTGTTTAAAAGATAATAATAGGGTGGTTAAAGTAGGGAATTGAGTTATTTCTTTATATAAATCAGAAAGAACAAACACTTCTGAATTATCCAGGCTACTTGAGGCAGGAGTTTGTATTCTACAGTTTGTAAGCTCATTGTGATGTAGAAAAAGTGTTAGAACTTAAATCAGGCAATCTGGGTTCAAAGTCTAGCTCTGCCACTTCTGATGCCCGAGAATGTCCTTAGTTTTCCTGGGGTGTTTAAAAAGTCTTCTTTCTACTCTTTGACTCCATCCAGTTATTCCATCATTTTTTTCCTTTTTTTGCCAAACTAGAAAAAGCTGGCCAAACCTGCTGCCTTCACTTCCTTATTAACAGATTTTTCCCTTAGCTACTTATAATTAGGCATCTGTCCCTACAACTCCACCAAGGGGGAAGGGGGGGAGAAAGACCCCAGATTTTCCTGGGTTTTTGGCCACCTCTAGCAACTATGACATGCTGCCTCTCATTTTCTAGGTTATCATCATTATGGCTGAAATGAGTTATTCTAAGACTCTAATAGTTGTTGATCTTCAGTGGATTTTCTTACAGTCTGTTCACTATGCAAATTAAATCATTGGTCTCCTCTGGACCAAAATAAACAAGAATAATAACTCACTTTTAGCTGGCTCTGAGTGGTTTGTAGTTTTCTTCCCAATATATAGTGGGAATATTTTGAATTCTAAATTCTGCAAATTAAAAAAACCCAACCTATTTCTAAATAGTTAATTGAGTTGTTGATGGCCACACAGCCAGGAATTGGTAGAAATCTTATCTCAAACTTAAATTGTTTTGGACTCCAAATCTAGTGAATATGATAATCTTTTCTGTGGATGGCTTGTGTGTGTGTGTGTGTGTGTGTGTGTGTGTGTGTGTGTGTGTGTGTTGTAAGGTAGGCAACTGGTGTGACAGGGTGGGTATATGAATTGGAGAGTAAAGGTGTTTTAGAGCCTCTGCTAACAGAGCTCCTTGTAGGAAGGAGGTAAAAGTTCCAAGGATTTCTGCATGATGAATGACTAGGTCCCAGCTAAGGGGAGCCAAATTAAGACTTTTTTTTTTCCATTGAAAAAAATCCTAATCATTTCTGACCTCTTCTTAGCTTTTGCCAGCGTCCATCACCCTTCTCTCCTCTCATATATTCTTTCCTAATTGGTTTCATTTCCATCATAATTACCTGATTCTCTTTTTATCTTTATAACCCACCTCTGTTTACTGGTTCTTTATCTTCTTAACTTTTAAAATTGATGTTCCCTAAGGATTGATCCCTGACTGCCTTTTCCCTTTTCTGCCTTTTCTTCTTTGGCAACTTCAGTCACATCATCTACTTCTATTTAGCTAACTTCCAGTTCTGTATATTGAGATTAATTTCTTTCTCTCTTTCAGACTTAAATCTCCATGTGCCTTTTTCTCTCTCTCACTGGCATGTCAAACTAAGCCTACCCCAAACTGACCTTGTTTCTCTTGCTGACTTCATCTTTCATTGTTTCTTTATTTCTAAACAATCCAGTTTTCTAGTCAAACACGGCTTTGGTGTCTTTTATTCCACTTGTCACATGCAAGTCAACTTTTTAAATATGCTACAGTCTGGTTACAAGACACTTCTCTTTCCATTGTCCTCTAAGACTCTGTCTTTTCCAGTTTTTACATTTATGTGATATTCATAGGAAGTTCATGGTTTTGCAGGACTTTTAGAACCAAGAGCTCATCTGTTCCAACTCCCTTCTTTTACGGATGAGGAAACTGAGGTTCAGAGAAAGTAAATGATTTGCCCAAAATTATTAAGCAGAGAAAGCATTGTCAGTCAGTCAGCATCTTTTAAGCTCCTACTATTTGCCAGGCATTGTGCTAAGCCCTGGGCATAAAAAAGAAAGGCAAAATGCCCTCATGGGTGCTCACAATCTAACAGAGAAGACAAGAAAATATGTAAAAATCAACTATAGTAGTAGGCCTTGCAACCTAGATATCATGACTGCAGCTTCAGTATTCACATTATTTCTCTTTGATTTCATAATCTACATCCTGGGGTTTTGTTGGCTGATAAGGTAGCACTTCATGGAGGTTAGACACATAAACTAGATGGCCAGTTGTCATTCCTTTTTTCCTTCTTGGAACTCTGAGATTAGGACATGAGGATGGGAAGACATTAGCAAGCTGTTAGATTAGTGTATAATTTTCGGGAGGTGCCATTTAAAATTCTCTCTTCATGTGTTGCAGGAGCAATCTGGTCCCGAGACTCCAGGTCTCTCTGGGGACCTGGAGAAGAATAAATATGTGGGCAGAAGTGGCAGGAAGGTATGGGTTTATCTAGAGGTATCTAGTTCATATTTGAGGACTTCTTATCTGTGGCATGCAATGCCATGAACAGGAAGCTGGCTTTCTGGCACAATATGAGGATCCATTAGGATTGTGTTGGGGAACTGGGAATGGGAGACAGTGTGGTCTGTCCACTTTCCTTCCCCCCTCATCCCTCTGGGATGACAGCAGAATCCACATTCACTTTAGGATGAAGTGGGAAAATTGGGGGGAGGGTGAGCATGGCAAGTTGAGGGGGGTGGCTATTAAAAGGTGGAGATTTGTGTTCTTTTTCAGATTCTCAGTCAAGTAAAGGAAACTTGGGGAATAAAATCATTACAGGATAGCATTAATGTAAGTCAGGCGGCAATACAAGGGAGGAATTCATTTGGGCCTCTCATTCAAGATATACTCCGTGAGGGGAGGGACAAGGCCTCTCTGTGACAGCAGTTTCTGAGGCCCTTTGGAAAAGGGGGAGGTGAGCAGCTTGACAGGTGATAGTCATAAAGCACGGGTAGATTTTTTTCAACTCTTACCCTGCCCTGTACAAAGAGGCAGAGCAGAGATGATTATCTTAAATGTTCTTTTTGGAGAAACGGGGGTGTGTGGGGGGGTGAATATCATTCAAGGACCTGTTTTTGAGCTCTCTCTTTTCTTCATCTGTAAAATAAGAGTAAAATACTTGCACTTGCTACGTCTCAGGGTTACTGAGGGGAAAACATTGTATTTGTTTTACATCCTAAAGGGCAAAAGAGATGAGAGAGCTTCATTTGTTTCAGTTAGCACCCTCATTTTGCAGACTGCCAACTGCTGTCTTCTTCTGACTCTTCAGGCTATGTTCTTTGGTCTGTTCTTCATTGTCTCCTTGGCAGAACTTGGGGCCTGGCTGGTGAGGAGGCCCACCTGGATTAGTGGAGAAAGCAACAGGTTTGCAGACAGATTTGAATCTTGACTCTTAACCTTTCTGAGGCTTAGTTTCCTTTTGTTCTGTTTTAGAGTGCTATTATTATTCATTATATATTGTACTCAGAGGTGTTCCTAGAGAAATGGTCCTTGGCAAGGTGCTAGCCTGTCAAATGGTAATAATTATTGGCATTTAAAGTCTTCTGTAGGCTCACTGAATGTTGGCGGTACAGCTCCAGTGGCAGCCAGGACATCAGGGATTGTATTTTTTCCCTTATGATGCTTACTGCTCTTAGCGATGAATCTCCAAAATATCTCACACGGCTGTTTTGAAGAAACTACTTTGTAAATGTTAAGGAGTTATGAAATGTATTTATTGAATTGTTGACTCCCTCTGTCTCTGAGTCATGCTGCTTTCAAATTACCCAAGGCAATGTGCTAATCATTGTGGCAGTCCTCACCTCACACCCACCCCTGAATCTAACTTCCCTGGTATTCCAAGCTCCTGCCCTGGAAGGGCAGGTAAGGAAAGGTGAGGAAGGGGCTGTGTTGCCTAGCCAGGTGCTCTGGCTTGCTGGCAGAGATAAATGGAGTAGGGCTTTAAGAATTGGTTACTTTTTCTCAGCTCTATACCCTTCCTGGGACTGGAAGACAAGGCTAGAGTATCTGGGGTCTCTCTTCCACGTGGAAAAAAATTAGGTGGGTGATGAGGAGGAGTAGGGTAATAACTGCAACAGCAGCAACTAGCATTATATAGTATTTTGATGTTCGTAAAACACTTTCCAAACATCTTATTTTATCCTCACAATAACCCTAGGAGTTAGGTGCTATTATTATCACCACTTTACAGATGAGGAAACTGAGGCAAACAAGTTAACTGGCTTGCCCAGGGTCATATAGCTAGTATCCTAAGCCCAGGATTTGAACTAGAGTCTTTTTCTAACTCCAAACACAGCACTCTATTGGCTGTACCAGGGGTGTTGAAATATGACTCAACACATGTGGTGATTAACTAGAGTAAAACGTAATTGGAAAATCTTTAACAAAATAAATAAAAAATTCAATGAAACACAGATAATATTAATATGTGGTTTACCAAGTCTGCATGCAGTCCAATGGGATACTTACACGTGGGTTAGTGAGTGGCCTTTGTTTTATTTGAGTTTAAAATTTTTTTCAGTTAGTTTTTATTGATATTTTCTGTTTATTACATCACCATAGTTATCCAGTGTATTCTTCTCCATCCTAGAAAACTATCTCATATGACAAATAGTAAATTGTTTTGAAAGGGTAAAAAAAAATCCAAGTCAGCACAACCAGGCAGACATTTTGAAAGTGTGAAAAAATATGTAGTACATAATAGCAGTATACCTTCTTTTGAGACCCACTTGATCTTTATAATTTTGTTGTACTTTTGATTTTTTTAGTGTGTCCTTCCCATTTATATTGTTGTGTTTACTGTGTATGTTGTTTTCTTGGCTCTGCTTACTTGAGTCTGCATCAGTTCATATAGATCTTTCTGAACTTATTGAATATATTATTTCTCAGGGCACAGCAGTTCACATGTCACAGTGTGTTAAGCCATTCCTCAATTGATAATTATCTGCTTTGTTTCCAGGCCTTAGCTCTTACAAAAATGCTGCTAAAAAGATTTTGACTTATAGGGACTTTTTCTTATTGATGACTTCCTTGGGGCATAAGCCCAGTAATGAAGTCTTTGATTCAAAAGGTATGGACATTTTAGTCACTGTATTTGCATAATTCCAAATTTCTTTCCAAAATGGTTATTAAGTTTTTTTTTTCTCTCTTGCTTTTATCTGGTTATATATTTTTTCATCTTCTTTTTTCTTCTTAGTACTTAGTAGATTCCCTTCCTTGCCTCCCCTCTAGGTACTTAAAATTCATTAGTTTTTAAAATTTCTTTTTATTTTTTTGCTCCCTTTTACAAAAAGGATTTTCTTACTCCTTTTAATATTCATTCTCTCTTTCTGTCTACTCTAGACAGAATATATTTAATATATTTAATTTATAGACCCCTATAATCCAGTCTCTTTTTTTCTGTATTCTTCAGTTAATCAAAGCTTCCAGGGTATCCATTCTAGATTCTCTCATCTAGGTTGCCTTGTAGGACTTTCCTCATGGACTCTCCCTTTCCTTTGGGCCATAGTTTATGAATAATAGTTATTTCAGGTGTCCGAGTGGACACTAATCTATGATGGGGTCCCTTCTCTACAACAAACCTAATCATGCAACCTGCCACTAATCTGTACCCTCCCCTTTTACCTCCCCCCATCTTAAAATATACCTGTGTCTGCGCTAGCATTCTTCAGTGAAACACCCTGTCACCTCCAAAGTAAAGTCTCCTCTCCTTTTTCAAGATTTCCCTCTTCCTCATCCATTCCCCAGTAGGTGTATTTCTTTCTGAGATGACAGAGGCAGCTGTCCCCTTATTGCTAGCCTTTAATTTGACCTGGCATATCATTCACTACTCTTACTCTTCTTCCCGCGTCCCTTCATGTGCCTTCCACACTGTACTTTCCCATAAAAAAAAAAAGCATCCATTCACTCTGTTCATATTGCTTTGCCTGTCTTTTCACTTTTGCCTTCATCAGATTTCCAGCTATATCCCTGTCTCCTTTTTTTATATTTAGAAAGAAGTCTCTCTGGTTGGTGTCACCTTACTTCATTTATTCAATCCTATATTTCTCTTGTTTGGGATGTTAGAGAAGGAAATAATCTCTTCAATTCTGATTTTCTTCCCCCCCAAATTGTCAAACTCTTCTTTATTACTGTCTTCATCTTTTTTTCCTGTGTGGTAAAGATGGTCAGAGTAGGCAGCAGCCAGAGCTCCATTGTTCTTTAGAAACCCTTACTCCTTTCCCTCCTACATTTTCAAGTGGATGCAAAATAGTCTTGTTTTATTTGAATACCTTTTCCTTTGTATTTGAAAGTTTTTCTCCAGACCCTAGTATTACTTGTCTCTGAATTGACTTGTGAAATTTAACCACAATCTGTCTTGACGTTTGCAGTCTTGGGAATTTTCTGGAGAAGGTCTGTGAATTCTTTTATTTGGATCATTTTTTTCTGTGTTCAGAAGTTCTGAAAAGTTCTTTTCTATTATGTTCTGCATTGTGGTGTTGAAGTGTATGTCCTGTTGTCTTCTGGGAGACTTGTGATCTTTAGATTGTCTCTACACACAGCTGTCTTTTTGTTTGCATAGTAAGCATATTTTTTAAAATTATTTTTTTTCTTTTTTTTAAATGTCCATCTTTACTGTATATTCATTTCACATCTCATTTTCTTTGGTGAGGCTTGTCATCGCAGATATAATTTTTTCTCTTCTTATTTTTGCTGTATAAACCACAGATTCTACTCTCATAATTTCATTTCTCTTTGAAACAACTCAGAAACAATCTATTGTGGTTCCATGTTCTCAAATTCCACAACGTTTTCTGCCTCATCAAGTGTTGGATCATTTTCCTTTTTTTTTGCAGTATTGATTCATAGATGCCTGAACATGTTTATTATATTTGGATATCATATTTCCTTCTTTGTTACTGTTTTTCTTGTTAATAAGTTTATGTTCAAGGTATTTGAGTTTTATTCTTCCTGGAATCTTTCTTAATTTCATTCTCCCTGCCCCTTATTTACTTTACCACTATTTTTGGTTCCCTAATGGTGGTTTCTTTGGGGTTTGGATTTCAAAGTTTCTCACAATCCTCCCTGACTCACTAGCCTAGGTCTCTGGACTTTTGGGGGGTCAAAATTGACTCCATCTGCATTCTGTACCTGTTTCTTCAGACTTGGTGGAATGCTACAAAGCCTTTTCCCCACACACACATACACAATGCCTCGTCCTGATGACCTGCCCTACTCCCTATGTTCCTCACTTCTTTGACTTGGCACTGGCAGCTCAGAGCTTTTCAGTGTTGTCTTTCCTATCACCAGCTATTCAGAACTTTGCAGACTTTGGGCAGACTTTTGCTCTTTTAAAGCAGGTTGTTGTAGCCAGGGTGAAGTTTCACAACCTGAAGATGGCGCTCCACAGGAGGGACCGAAATGAGAGTGGGTTTTGTTGTAAGCCTGTGTCATGCCCTTGGGTCTGTTAGTGCAGCCTGTTGGAATGTGAGGAAAGGAGTTTCTAAGTAAGCTCAGTCAGTAAGCCTTAGTTCAGGGATTTTTTGTTGTTGTTGGTTTTTACTCTGTGAACACTTGATTTAAGAATTTCTTTTTTAAAAAACAACTGCTTGATCACATGGGTCAATGGGGATATGAATGGGGATGTAGACTCTAAACAATCACTCTAGTGCAAATATCAATAATATGGAAATAGATCTTCATCAATGATACACGTAAAACCCAGTGGAATTGCTCATTGGCTATGGGAGGGAGGTGGAAGGAGAGGAGGGAAAGAACATGATTCATATAACTATGGAAGAATATTCTAAATTAATTAAACAAAAAATTATGCAGAAAAAAGAGAACTTTTTTATTGCCAGCTACCTGGTCCCTAATCCACCCTGTTTTACACTTTCAAACAATACTTTTTCAGACTTAAAGGCTAAAACCCAGCTATAATGTATGGTGGCCATTACTGTAATCCACTCTGGAGTACACTGGGCTCCAATTTAATTCAGGGAATATTCATTGAGTAAAGTGAGTGGAGTGAGGAGGAAGGCCATTCTGGAGGGACCAGATCTATCTGAGCTCTACCTTGAAGGGGACTTTTAGGCTGATATTGGGGGAGTGGATGAGGGGTATCTGGATGCCTGGAGGCAAAAAGGAAATGGACACTTGAGTTGGCTTGGTTGGAGGTGAAATGTACCCAGGGCATTAATGTTATAAAAGGCCTAACCCACCCCCACCCCCAAAAGGCCAGTGTGTAGTTCCCTGGTTAGTGGCCTCCCTCTATCTCTAAGTATGGGGGGGGGTTGCCCAGAAGGGAAGGAGCTGAGATCTGAGACCAAGAGTGATGACAGTGCCTCAGGGAAATGGGAAGAGGGGGGAAGGGGAAGCCAGCAGGGACCCTGGAAGGGGGAAGCTGGGGTGCAGGACCAGGATCTGAATGCAGAATGAACACAAATGAGTCCCCAGCCCATTTGGTCCCTTTGGAGATCCGAGATTACGTTAGAGGGCACTGGGCTCTGCTTCAGCCTAGACTAGGAGTGGGGGGGGGGGAGAAGAGAATGACACCCAAGATGAGGGAGAGATATACACTGAGGCTCTCTACCTCCATGTCCTTGACCAAGATAAGGGTGCCAGACTTTTTAAACCCTTATCTTTTGTCTTAGAATCAATATTGTATTTTGGTTCCAAAGTAGAAGAGTAGGAAGAGCTAGGTGTATAAGTGGAAATTTTCTCTCCTTTGAATTTCATCTCTCAGCATTCTTTCCTCATCCCCAAATTCCCCTTTCCCTTTCTGTTTATATGTGTCCTTTACGTTATGGGTTTTAAGCTGTGGTTACCACCTCCCTCTTCCTCTTTTCCACATGGAAAGCTGATAAGCTCTCTCTAGCCTTTTACTTTCCCTTTACTTCAAGTTAAATATTAATAAATATTATTAAATATAATACTTGGAGTATTGGATATTAATTGCTAAAATTTACATAGGCAATGGGAGTTAAGTGACTTTCTTAGGGTCACACACCTATGAAATGTTTGAAATCATATTTGAACCTAGGACCTCCCATCTCCAGTCTTAGGAATCCATCCACCTAGCTGACTTTTAAAAAGCCAGTTCATAGATTCTGGGTTGTGTTCTTTTTGACCTTCTTTTGGGTTCCAGGTGTCCTAGGCCATAGATGACCAAAGTTGTTTCATCTTTGGTGTATCATAGAGATCAAGAGGATTAGACAAAACTTCTAGCCCTCCATCTTGTTGCTCATGTTGTTGTGGGGGCCTTTGAGGTTTGGGACAGGAAATTTTTGCAAGAATGCAAGAAACTCCCTAATTTAGCTTAGAAATAAAAAGTGAAATTTGTTAATTTGGTATTCATGTTGAATTTGGCTAGGAGGACAGTGCAGTTTGGACACTCCTCCCAACCCCCATGTGCTCTGGTATATATACCCTTTATATACCCTTTGACAACGAGAGCTACTGTGGCTAGAGAAAGGGTTAGAGTTAGAATGGAATGAGGTTGGGCAGAAGTGGGAGTGGGGGATGTTTATTATCTGACCTGGGCTAAAGTGATGCTTTGTGTCCCAAAGACTCGGGGGATGACCAGACATGGTTTAGGGGACAAGTAGATGTCCTAGATTCAACCTGATGATCTCAGAGCATAACTAGAAAATGTATATCTGTGTCCATCTCAAAATCTAGGGGAATATTTCTCTCAGGAGTTTTTCCTTATCTTGATTCTCTGATGCTGAGAGTCACCTTTTCCTCACCATTAAGAATGCAAGGAAGGAAAGAAATTTTCCTGCTTTCTGTTTGACTTGAAACAGGGTGCCATGCCAATGTGACTTACAATGTGCTCTGTTTGACATTGCTGTATTTTACCATCCAGCTTCCTCTAAGAGGAAATGGGCCATAGAACACCAGGCTTGCATCGAATCTCTTACTTATAACCTGTGTGGCATAGATAAGTTCTTTTCCCATTCTGGGTTTGTTTTCCCATTGGTAAAATGAAGGAACTTTTGAGCTCTTTCAGCATTAATTCCTTTGATCCAATAGGACTTTTGAATTATGTATGGGCATTAAACAAGCTTTCACTATCAACCAACCCCCCCATTTCCCCCAGGCATACATATTTATCTGTATTAAGAAATCTGTACTTGGCTAGAAGAAGAAAAACCATGGAGCATCCTAGACTCTTTGCTGGCATTTGAACTTAGTGCAGTGGAAAGGCCTGACATCAGATATCTAGGTGGTGTCCCAGGACTGAATCTTGCTATGTAACCTTGGGCAAATCACTTCTTCTGGCTGTCTTGTTTCCTCACTGACTAAATGAGGATAATGCTTGCGTTACATATCCACCTCACCGGGATGCTGTGAACAAAGTAACTTATCCAGGCCATAAGCATTTATTGAAGCATCTACTGTGTGCCAGGCATTTTGCTAAAATCTTTAGAGTATAAAGAAAGTCAGATAACAGAACCTGCTCCCAAGAAATTCCCAGTCTGATGAGGGAGACAATATGCAAATGACTATGTACAAACAAGATCTATCCAAGATAGTGTCAGAAGGAAGGCACTTGTATTAAGGGGATTAAGAAAGGACTGAGAATCGGGGAGCAGAGGGAAAAGGGAACGAATTCTAGGCATAAAGGGATAGCCAAGGCACCATTTCCAGAGAGGGAGATAAGAGTATGGTGTGTGAAGAATAGGTAGGAGACTAGGGTTACTGCACTGCAGAATACATAAGTATAAGAAGATTGGAAAAGTAGGAAGAGGCTAGAGTATGAAGGGCTTCACAAGGCAGCAGATTTTATAATTGATCCTGGAGGTAGTTGAGAGCCATTGGCGTTTATTGATTAGGGAAGTGACATGATCAGACTAGCACTTTTAAGATTTGTTTGACAACTGAATAGATGAATAAAACAGTTTTGAGACAGAGAAATCAACTCACACAGGCTTGTGAACCCTGAAAGCCATGTAAACTTGAGCCACTTCATACATTAAATATTGGAATAAATGGATGCCCAAAACATACTACCCTGCAGCCAACGTAGCAGTGAGCCTTTCTAAACTTAGGTGAGATGGACTGCTTATTTAGATGAACAATTTGTCGCTATTCTCATGCTTGAAGCCTTTCCTGATAAGGCAGGACTTGAAGATGCAGACATCAATCAGTGGGGAAATACAATATAGCAAATGTTCTAAAGAAAAAATTCAAGAAGGCTACTCTCAGACTAATGAAGTTTGCAGACACAGATAGGTGTTGTTTGTTGTATTTGTCTAGTCATTTTTTCACTTGTATCTAGCCAGTGATGCAGAAACTTTTAGAGACCAAGTGCCCAAATTGCAACCCTCATGCCACATGTGAGCCCCCCACCTTACCCCAGACAGGGGAGGGAGGAAGCGTTCCCATTGGATTGCTGGGCAGAGGGCCAAGTCATGTGAGAAATGTCCTCAGGTGAGTGTGGAGAGGGGGGAATGGTTTTCCATTTCTTCTCTACCTCATTTTACAGATGGTCAAAGCAAATAGGGTTAAGTGACTTGCCCAGAGCCACATAGCTAATAAGTATCTGAGAACAGATTCAAATGTAGGTCTTCCCAGCTTCAGATGTGGAACTCATCTGGCACTGTGCCATTCAATTGCCAACATAGACAAATACCATATATAAATAACATGCAGATTGTGTAGAAATAATTCGCAAGACAACACATTAACCCGCAAATTATATTCATATCATATACAATCATGCAGTGTTTTTCTTAACCCTTACCTTTCATCTTAGAATCAATACTATTTATTGGTTCCAAGGCAGAAGAATAGGAAGGGGCTAGGCAGTGGAAGTTAAGTGATAGCTAGGAATTATCCAAGGCCAGGACTTTCTATCTCTGGGCCTGGCTGCCCACCTACTGAGTCATCTAGCTGCCCTCCTATGCAGTTTTACAATTTACTCTCAGGATAGAAGTAGCTGCCTGGAAGAAAATAAGATCTAGAAGCCTGCTTTTTTACTAAAGAGATTTCTTTGGGCCAGTTGGAAGAGTGGTGGAATGGAATTATACACTGCCCTGGGAGTTAGACCTGAGTGCTAGTCCTTGCTTCTCTGATAGTTCACAGAAAGACTGTGGACACAAGGCTCTTGGCCTTTGTTTTCCCTTTTGTAAAATGAGTGCCTTATCCAAGATCCTTCTAGCTACATCCTGCTCTGGTCAGTGGCCTGGTAGGGTCAAAAGGACAATGGCTAAGAGCTGGGTAGGGCATCAGGTACATAGAATGGGGAGGGGTTGCTTTGACAGATTTTGCTATATTATTATCTGTTTTGAACCGAGAGGAAAGATGCTTCTTTCCTCATGAGAGTCCTTGTTGGACGTGCCCCAGTGACAGAGGAGACCTGACTCTGTCTATGAATCATGCCCTCTTGCTGCCCCTAAGGAGGCATCTGCTCACCTGACCTTTCAGAGGCAGTATCCTTACCTTGGAAGGAAGATGCTTGATAGTAGAATTTCAGGCATCATAGCAATGTGGCTCAATTGGAAGACCTTCCTGGTATTTCTTGCCTTACGTATTGCTATATGTAGGTGGTGATCACTTATGTATTGCCTTTTTCAGTTAGTTCCTCAGGGAGGCAAAATGAATTCAGAATTTACTCTGTTGCCTGGGTTTCACCTTTCTGACCTAGAGTTCTTTTTTTATCTTAGAAAGCAATGAGGTCTGAGGTAGGTCCCTCAGACCTCAAAGTCCTGGAATGATTGGAAAGATTGGGCATCCCTAATGGGTCTATAGGCAGAAAAGGTGATTCTCTTTTGGAAGGCCAGAATGTCTTAGGATTTTCACAGGATCATAAATAACAGAGCTAGAAGATGTCTTACAAGATACCCAGTTCTCACTTTATATATTTGGAAACCGAGGCCAAGAGAAGGGAAAAGTCTTGCCCAAAGTTACATAGATAGTAAGTGATAGAGGTCCTCTGACTAAACCCTGTGCTCTTTTTCACTGTAACAAGATTGCCAGGGACCCATGCAAGGTCATGCCAGACACATCCAGAGTATATACAGCATAAAAGTGTCACTTTTCTCAGGAGCCTGCCAAGGGGATGAGTGCTATCTGATACTGGTGGGAGTTGGGAGAGAGCAGCAAGCAGCCTGTAAACTGGAGTGGGGAGAGGAAGGGAGGGGGAATAGGGAGGAAATCACCTGCTTCTTCCTAAGTTCCCTTTCTGTTTAGTTTTTAATTAGCTGAGAAATACCCCATGTGCTAGTTTTTTCACTTATTTGGGGGAAATGTTGAATCTTTCCATGGCTGACCTCTTGCTTTTCTGAGAATCTTATCAGACTATATCAGTTGGCTTACTTTGACATCTATTCATCAGTTGGAGAATTGAACAAATTTATCCTCTTCTGTCACCATACAAGGCAGTGGGACACAGACACTTCTTTTTTTTTTTAATTTTTACATTTATTCATTTTTTACAATAATATTCCAGGTATCTCCCTTATATGTCCCTTCCCCACACTAGAGAAGGCATAAAAAGATACATATATATGTGTGTGTGTGTGTATAGAAATAAATAAGATTTATATATTTTTGTTATAGTACAAAAATATATAAATCTTATTTATTTCTGTTTGTATATAACAAAAATATATAAATCTTATTTATTTCTGTTTATCAGTTCTTTCTCTGGAGGTGGATATATACAAGTTATTCTTCAAACAATATTTCTGTTACTGTATATAATGTTCTGTGACTCAGGACTTCTTGGAAAATTAAGAATGATCCCTCCTTGCCTTGCCTTCCTTTTTCTTATTAGAGATAGACTGAAGAAAAAGGGTAGCTATTCTGGAAAAGACCTAGATGGCACATGAAGTGTTTCTTCAAGCATCTGAAGGGTTATGTAGAAGGATATTTTTTTGTTTTTGTTGTTTTGTGCTTTTTTTCTTCGTGGCCCCAGAGAATATGAATAAAAGTTGCAAAGGCAGATTTCTCTTTCATATAAGGAAGAGTTTTATTAGAATTGTCAAAAAATAGAATGTGCTGCCCCAGAAAGTATTGTTTTTCTTATTTATGGAGTTCTTGAAACAGTCTGTATAGTGACTTGTCAAGTATGATCTAAGGCAGGATCCTTTTCCCTCTTTGGGCCTCAGTTTTCCTTTTGTATAAAATGGAGGGTATTGACTAGGTCTCAGTTTCAAATTGAGGATTCAATGATCCTGTGAATAAGATGCCCCTCACAGCAGAAAATGTTGAACATTCAATCAACTCCACCTAGATATGTTTTGAGGAAAGACAGGTTCGAAGAGGAATGTTAATTACTTTGAAAAATTTGAAAACTTTGATCAGAGCAAGGACCAACTATGATTCTAGAATAGTATTGGTGAGGAGGAATACAATTCCCATCCTGCTAGGTGATAGACTTAAGTTGCAGAATAAGACAGATTTTCAGACCCAATCAATGTGGGAATTTGTTGTGCTTGATTATGATTAAGTTTAAAAAACTTTTTCTTTCTCTTCCAGTCAGGAGGAAAGAGAGCAATATGGATAGGGTAGCAAGAAAGAAGAAACAATCATTGAAGTTTCTTTTTTTTTTAAATGCAGAAAAAAGAACAAAAGGATAATCACAAACAACCATAGACAAGGAACTTGTGTATTTTTTTTAAAAACAAGAACATATATATTTAAAAAGAAAAGCAAGCTTTGCAGAATTGAGACCTGCAGTTTCATGTACAATCTTCTTTTTCTATTCTACCATGTATATGGAAATTCCCATTTTATTTGGTTAAGTTCTGTAACAGTCAAAAGAGTGTTTGCCTTAAACTGTGACCGCAAAAATATGGTTTCAAATAAAAAATATAGTGGTCACCATGGGAAAATTCTGAAATATTAAATATACCCAAGTCAGCTGGGTTTTATAGAGATTTTAATTAATACAAATTAAGGAATTAATGAAAGGGAGAGAGAGAGAGAGAGTAAGAGGAAATAATGAGAAAAGGGCTAGGCCAGCCTAGGCCAAAGCCTTAAGAGAGAGATCAGTCAGTCTTTAATCCACTCACCACAAGATTTGTCTCAAGCAAGATTCTAGTGTTCAGAGAGAACCACCAGTTCAACTCCTCAGCTCAACTAAGTTCAGCCACCAAGCCCTTCAATTCAGCTTTGGCAAGCTGACTTCTTAGAGGCCTTTCTGACCTCCTTTTAAAGAGAATTTTCTCCTATGTCACCTCCCCTAAGTTCTCACATCTACCAATCACAGTAGACATTTTCACAGGACTGACCATTCTTAATTCACATCTTCTTTAGTTCTCAACTTCTCTGGCTAGACTAAAACTTTTGAGTAAGTTCACACCTCTTTGCCCCTTGCAAGTTTGAAAGTTGCCTGACCTTTTAGTGATTAATTTGTCCTTTATAGGTACTTAGCACCTTTTTGTATTATATCTAAAAATAGGCTTAGCTTAAGGGCTTTTGCTTCACTATAAGTATGAATTAAGTACCTTTCATTGTTCAGTAAGGAGTTCACAACTTTATCTTCCCCTAAAGTATGCTTAAGTATGGGTGGAGTAATGTTAGAGTTTTCACATACATTCCTGATCAAGTACCTTCATTGTTTAAAATGGGGAATGGTCTTAACCAAATGTTCTAAGGTAGAGTCTGAGAATTTTTAACATTCACAAGTCTGAGAAATTTTAAGATTGACAGTTCAGAATTTTAAATCATAAGGAGAGATGTGGTTTTCCAAGTGGTAAATATATAGTTTTGACTTCCGGGTAAACATGGCTGCAATCTAGACGCAACTCGCTTCCCCTCCCTGGCACCAAATGAAATAGACTACTTCAAAAGAGCATAAAAATCACCTTTGGAAGAATGGAGGGACTCTCCAGTACCCCCACAGAAACGAAGGTACTTGGGGTTTGAACATTTGCACACTATAATGAAGAGGAAAAGCTCGCACAAAAATGTGAACTGAGACGCCCCTCCCCCCCACTTCCCCACCAAACCAGAGTAAGCTATCAGAGCATTCACTGGGACAGCAAGTGAGTGAGGAGCATCCCTGTGGGGGGGGGAGGGGGCACACCAGGGTCCTTGAGATCTAAAGACTGCAAGGAAACGACCTCTCAGGGCAGTTTCACAGGAGAATCCTGTTCTGAGCACAGGGGGCTGCGGAGCTGAACCCCGGGGCGGTTGTGCTGAGCACCTGGGTGGGCCCTGCTGATCGCCTGGGCAGTTGGGCTGAACACAGGGGCCCGTGCTCTAAGAAACCTTGGAGACTGGGAAGAACTAGTCTGAGGCAACTAAATTCACAGAAAACCCGCCCATATCACCCAGACCCCAGACCAAAAAAGAAAGTGGAATAAAACCACCAAAGGGATGGCTCACACAGCCCAAAATCAAGTCTCCAAGAAGAAAGGGGGGGGTAGTGACTATTGAAAACTTTTATGGAGGGAGTACCCAAGGAAAAGAAGAGAATGCGGATGAAATCCAAACAAAATCAGAACATGCCTCCCAAAATGGAAACTATCCACAAGCTCTGGAAGATCTCAAACTGGAGCTTACCCAAAAGATGGAAAACTTTTGGGAAAAAAAATGGGAGAAAGAGATCAGCAGTCTGATAGACAAGACTTCACAATTGGAGAAGGAGCTGGAAGCATCTAATAGAAGGGCAGACAAACCTGAAAAGCAAAATCAGTCCCTAATGACCGGAATTAAGCAAATGGAAGATAGCGAGATTACAAAACAGCAAGAATCAATAAAGCAAACACAAAAAATTAATGAATTAGAAGAAAACATAAAATATCTCACTGAAAAGGTCACAGACTTGGAAAACAGAGGAAGAAGAGACAACCTCAGAATTTTTGGTCTCCCCGAAAAACCAGAGATAAACAAAAACTTTGATGCTATTCTACAGGAGATTATAGAAGAAAATTGCCCACAGGTTCTGGAGCAAGGGGGTAAAATAGAAATAGAAAGGGTATACTAAATCCCCAAAAGACAACCCCCAGGAATGTAATCGCCAAATTCAAGAGCTTCCAAGCTAAGGAGAAAATCCTACAAGAAGCCAAGAAGAGGAGCTTCAGATATAGTGGGGCTCCCATAAGGATCACACAGGAGTTAGCGGCTAACACAGTAAGAGACCGCAAAGCATGGAACACGATATTTAGAAAGGCAAGAGAGCTGGGTCTCCAACCAAGAATCAACTACCCAGCAAAACTGACTATATACTTCCAGGGGAAAGTATGGGCATTGAACAAAATAGAAGATTTCCAAGCATTTGCTAAGAAAAGACCAGAACATAGTGAAAAATTTGATATCCAATCACAGAAAGCAAGAGAAACATGAAAAGGTAAATATGAAAGAAAGGGAAAAGGAGATGAATCTTATCTTTTTCTTTAAGTCAAACTCTCTTCTATAAGGACTACATTTACATCAAATTATATATATTAATATGTGGGGGAAATGTATTGTGTAACTCTCAAAAATTGTATGCATCATAAGAGTAGTTAGAAGAATCATGCATAGGGAAAGATTGGGGCATCAAGAAGAGTTGGTGAAAGGAGGGGAAAAGAAAGAAAAGGAGAGGGGGGAATGGTCGATAATACTAAGATTTACTTCAAGAAATGGGGAGGGGGGATTAAATAGAATAATCTTTCCCATACAAAGATACACATGGGAAGGGGAGGGGAAGATCTCTCATGAGGAGAGGAAGAGAGCGTGAAGTGGAATTACTTAAACCGTACTCTCAGTGAAATAAAATCTGAGAGGGAAGAACATCTAGATCCAGTGGGATCCTGAATTCTATCTTATCCAACAGGGTAAGAAAGAAAGGAAAATCAAGGAGGGGGGAGGGGAAGGGAGCATAAAAAGGGAGGGACTAGAAAGGGAAGCATATCAAGGGAGGGGACTAGGGGGACTGACCTAAAGTAAATCACTGGTTCAAAAGGAGATAGCTAAAGAAGAAAGGTCAGAACTAGGGGATGATATCAAAATTCCAGGGAATCCACAAGTGACAATCATAACTTTGAACATGAATGGGATGAACTCACCCATAAAACGTAGACAAATAGCAGATTGGATTAGAACCCCAAACCCTACCATTTGTTGTCTTCAAGAAACACGTATGAGGCGGGTTGACACTCACAAGGTTAGAATTAAAGGATGGAGTAAGACCTTTTGTGCCTCAACTGATAGAAAGAAGGCAGGAGTTGCAATCATGATATCTGACAAAGCCAAAGCAAAAATAGACCTGATCAAAAGGGATAGGGAAGGTAAATATATTCTGTTAAAAGGGAGTATAGACAAGGAGGAAATGTCACTAATCAACATGTATGCACCAAATGGTATAGCATCCAAATTTTTAATGGAGAAACTAGGAGAATTGAAGGAGGAAATAGACAGTAAAACCATATTAGTGGGAGACTTGAACCAACCATTATCAAATTTAGATAAATCAAAAAATAAATAAGAAAGAGGTAAAAGAGGTGAATGAAATCTTAGAAAAATTAGAGTTAGTAGACATATGGAGAAAAATAAATAGGGACAAAAAGGAATACACCTTCTTCTCAGCACCACATGGCACATTCACAGAAATAGATCATACACTAGGTCACAGAAACATGGCACTCAAATGCAGAAAAGCAGAAATAATAAATGCAACCTTTTCAGATCATAAAGCAATAAAAATATTGATCAGAAAGGGTACATGGAGAGCCAAATCAAAAATTAATTGGAAATTAAATAATATGATACTCCAAAACCTGTTAGTTAGAGAACAAATCATAGAAACAATAATTTCATTGAGGAAAATGACAATGGTGAGACATCCTTTCAAACCTTATGGGATGCAGCCAAAGCAGTACTTAGAGGTAAATTCATATCCCTGAGTGCATATATTAACAAATTAGGGAGGGCAGAGATCAATGAATTGGAAATGCAAATCAAAAAACTTGAGAACGAACAAATTAAAAAACCCCAGAAGAAAACCAAACTAGAGATCCTAAAAATTAAGGGAAAAAGTAATAAAATCGAAAGTGATAGAACTATTGAGCTAATAAACAAGACTAGAAGCTGGTACTTTGAAAAAACAGACAAAATAGACAAAGTACTGGTCAATCTAATTAAAAAGAGGAAAGAAGAAAGGCAAATTAACAGCATCAAGGATGAAAAGGGGGACCTCACCTCCAATGAAGAGGAAATTAAGGCAATCATTAACAACTACTTTGCCCAACTATATGGCAATAAATATACCAACCTAGGTGATATGGATGAATATTTACGAAAATATAAATTGCCTAGACTAACAGAAGACGAAATAGATCTCTTAAGTAATCCCATATCAGAAAAAGAACTCCAACAGGCCATCAAAGAATTTCCTAAGAAAAAATCCCCAGGGCCTGATGGATTCACCAGTGAATTCTATCAAACATTCAAAGAACAACTAACCCCAATACTATACAAACTATTTGACATAATAAGCAAAGAGGGAGTTCTACCAAATTTCTTTCATGACACAAACATGGTACTAATTCCAAAGCCAGGCAGGCCAAAAACAGAGAAAGAAAATTATAGACCAATCTCCCTAATGAATATAGATGCAAAAATCTTAAATAGGATACTAGCAAAAAGACTCCAACAAGTGATCAGAAGAGTCATTCACCATGATCAAGTAGGATTTATACCAGGGATGCAGGGATGGTTCAATACTAGGAAAACCATCCACATAATTGACCACATCAACAAGCAAACCAACAAAAATCACATGATTATTTCAATAGACGCAGAAAAAGCCTTCGATAAAATACAACACCCATTCCTATTAAAAACCCTAGAAAGCATAGGAATAGAACGGTCGTTCCTAAAAATAATAAACAGTATATATCTAAAACCATCAGCTAATATCATCTGCAATGGGGATAAACTAGATGCATTCCCAATAAGATCAGGAGTGAAACAAGGATGCCCATTATCACCTCTACTATTTGACATTGTACTAGAAACACTAGCAGTAGCAATTAGAGAAGATAAAGGAATTGAAGGCGTCAAAATAGGCAATGAGGAGACCAAGTTATCACTCTTTGAGGATGACATGATGGTTTACTTAAAGAATCCTAGAGATTCAATAATCAACAACATTAGCAAAGTTGCAGGTAAACCCACATAAGTCATCAGTATTTCTATATATTTCCAACAGCAGCAAGAACTAGAAAGAGAAATCCCATTCAAAATTACCTTAGACAAAATAAAATACTTAGGAATCTATCTCCAGAGACAAACACTGGAACTTTATGAACCCAACTACAAAACACTCTCCATACAACTAAAACTAGACTTGAACAATTGGAAAAACATTAACTGCTCATGGGTAGGATGAGCCAATATAATAAAAATGACCATCCTACCCAAACTCATCTATCTATTTAATGCCATACCCATGGAACTTCCAAAAAAATTTTTACTGACTTAGAAAAAACCATAACAAAGTTCATTTAGAAGAACAAAGGATCAAGGATATCCAGGGAAATCATGAAAAAAAAATACAAAGGAAGGGGGCCTTGCAGTCCCAGATCTCAGACTATACTATAATGCAGCGGTCATCAAAACAATTTGGTACTAGGTAAGAGACAGAAAGGAGGATCAGTGGAATAGACTCGGGGTAAGTGACCTCAGGAAGACAGTATATGACAAACCCAAAGATCCCAGCTTTTGGGACAAAACTCCACTATTTCATAAAAACTGCTGGGAAAATTGGAGGACAGTGTGGGAAAGATTAGGTTTAGATCAACACCTCACACCCTACACCAAGATAAATTCAAAATGGGTGAATGACTTGAACATAAAGAAGGAAACTATAAGAAAATTAGGCGAACACAGAATAGTATACGTCAGACCTTTGGGAAGGGAGAGGCTTTAAAACCAAGCAAGACTTCGAAAGAGTCACAAAATGCAAAATAAATAATCTGGAATACATGAAATTAAAATGTTTTTGTACAATCAAAACCAATGTAACTAAAATCATAAGAGAATCAACAAATTGGGAAACAATCTTCATAAAAACCTCTGACAAAGGTTTAATTACTTAAATTTACTAAGAGCTAAATCAGTTGTACAAAAAATCAAGCCATTCTCCAATCAATAAATGGGAAAGGGACATGAACAGGCAGTTTTCAGCCAAAGAAATCAAAAGTATTAATAAGCACATGAAAAAGTGTTCCACATCTCTTATAATCAGAGAGATGCAAATCAAAAGAACCCTGAGGTATCACCTCACACCTAGAAGATTGGCTAACATGACAGCAAAGGAAAGTAATGAATGCTGGAGGGGATGTGGCAAAGTAGGGACATTAATTCATTGCTGGTGGAGTTGTGAATTGATCCAACCATTCTGGAGGGCAATTTGGAACTATGCCCAAAGGGTGATAAAGTACTGTCTGCCCTTTGATCCAGCTGTAGCACTGCTGGGTTTGTACCCCAAATAGACAATAAGTAAAAAGACTTGTAAAGAATATCCTTAGCTGTGCTCTTTGTGGCGGCCAAAAATTGGAAAATGAGGGGATGCCCTTCAAATGGGGAATGACTGAACAAATTGTGGTATATGTTGGTGTTGGAATACTCCATGGGAACTGGAACAACCTCCAGGAAGTGATGCAGAGTGAAAGGAGCAGAACCAGGAAAACATTATACACAGAGACTGATACACTGTGGTACAATCAAAGGTAATGGACTTCTCCATTAGTGTCAATGCAATGTCCCTGAACAATCTGCAGGGATCTAAAAAACACTATCCACAAACAGAGGATAAACTATGGGATTATAAACAACGAGGAAAAGCAACTGTTTGACTACAGGGGGGAAGGGGATATGACTGAGGAGAGACTCTACATGAACACTCTAATGCAAATACCAACAACATGGAAATGGGTTCGAATCAAGAACACATGTGATACCCAGTGGAATTGTGTGTCGGCTATGGGAGAGGTGGGGGGTGGCGGTGAGGAAAAGAAAATGATCTTTTTTTCCAATGAATAATGTTTGGAAATGACTAAATAAAATAATGTTTAAAGTGAGAAAAAAAATATATATATATATAGTTTTGTAGAATTTAGAGCTCTCTTAATTTAGAGGTAAAGAAAAGTAGGACTAGAGTAGAAAGGTCTCACACAATCAATTATTATCAGATCTCCCCACTGTCCATCTAAGATTTCTTCATTTCATACTATAGTATATGGTTTTCATTGCAGCAAAAATGATTTTCTAGTGTTCCTTTACCTTCGTATACATATTAATTTTTATTATTAAACCTATTATTTTTCTTATCCTTTTCTTACATGATCTTTTCCATTAGATTTTCTTTTCTCCTGGTCTTGAGTAGCAGTGTATCCAGCACCAGATGTCTTCCCTGGAGCTGCTTGACTGTTCAAGCAGAAGGGCTAATAAAATATTGACATGTAACTTCTTCTTAGTCACAAAACCTTGCAGTACTTGAGAGTATTTTGTTTTTGTCTGATTTCCCCTCCACATCCATTCAGACCCTAGCATAGAACTCACTCTGACTCTGGGCTGGTTCTTAGGGTTCCATTATTATTACTTTGAGGGGGCAAGGGAGAGTATCCCACTTATTGTTTCAGCTTGAACTGCCCTGGATAGGGAAGATGTTTTAAGTATGACTAGGAAGGTTGAACAGAGAATAAGTCGGGATAACCTGTGATCTGGGTCTTGTATATGTACTTTGAAATATAGCCTATGTCCCTCCCTTCTCCCACCTTCAGCCCCTTTAGGGTGCTAGACATACAATGGCAAAACTAACAGTCCCCAATGACATGTGAATGCCTGGGCTTACCTATCTAGGTCTGTGTGGACTAAAAAGTGATCCTTGGTGTCCTGACTCTAACTCCAGGGAGTGAGCCTGATGACAATGGAAATGGTTGCCAGATACTTAGATGTTGGCAGTCAAAGGTGAACTATATACTGGGGGCTGTGGAGCCACAGGATAGTGCCACGGGTACTTTCTGGTTTCTCCTTATGCAGTTGAGTTGTTATTTACAACCAGCCCTTCCCATAGTTAGGCTGGGTACCTGCCTACTTATTGAGTGGTTTGAAGTGGTGCTGGGAAAGTCTTCCTGCCCAGGGAAATACCACCCTCAGCAACTCATCATACTCAGGATTTGGGAGACAGACTGACTTTATAGAAGCTGAAACTTCACCTATGTCCCCTTTATAAGAATACCCTCTATCCCCAAGAGCTCCTGGATGGTTCTTAGCGGTTAGTTGCCTTTGCTACAGCAGAGTGGAGTGATTGCTTTGGGAGCTACTTATTAGGTTGGCATTTGAAGTCCTCTAGATTCTGACCCTACCCTGTTCTTCTCTTCTTCATTCTTCCAGTCTTATATTCTTACATACTTCTTTTCTGTCCATACCCTCTAGTCTCTGATGGTCAGTTCCTTCACTGTCTCCTCTATATATCATACTTATTCTCATCTCCCTACCTTTCCACAGATAGTTCCTGTCACCAGAAATTTCTTCCATCCTTTCTCTACTTGCTTGAATCTAACCTATTCTTCAAATTTCTGCTAAAGGTCAATCTCTTTGAGAAATCCATTCCAGATTATTTTAGCCCCCTTGGTCCCATCATGTAGCCTTTGCTATTGTACTATTTATCTTGCTGCATTCAATTACGGTGATCCCTCACATCTCGTTGGAGTTATATTTCATAAGAATATCACAGTTCTACCTCATCCTGGTTCTCCTACTTAATATCAATGTGACCATAACCTCTCAGAGCTTCAAGTATTTTACCTATAAAATGATAAAACAAGAGTATTAGACTAGATAATTATTTTAATCCTGTGGTCCCAGAATCTCATTGTGTCCCAAAAAGGAAGTTACTCTAACTGCAAAATAGGGGGGAAATCTCTGACCCCTCTTTGTGTCCAGAGCCATTTCAAGGATCAGCTGGTTGGGAAGGTGTTAAAAAAAAGATAAAATGTTGCAGAAGTTTGAAACTAATGGAAAAGAAATTAATATTGAGCTAGGATGCTAGAAAAGTTTATTATTATCATGGAGTAAGCTAGAATGAACTGGAGTCTGATTTGATTGGGGTGATTCTGTTTTAAAATAGGAAAATGGGCCAGGAATATGTTTTAGGAGGAGCATATGGCTAGTGATAGAACCTTGGGAAAGGTATGGAGATATGTTGATTTTGGCAGTTAAGACTTCCTCAAAGAAATTACTGTTTTTGGTAGGGTTTGTGCTCACTGCAGAAATCCTACTCCAAGCTTCAATATGGAGCAGAGGTGATTCTGATTCTTGGAAGGCTATGACAGTGGAATGAACTTTCTGGTGGTTTCTCTCAGGCTTGGGAAGACTTTAAGTGCAAACCTCTGACAGAGTACATCTGTTCTCTGAAGATCAGCGTAAGTGAATATGGAGAAGCACAACACAGTTTTTGTTAGGCACTAAGTAATGAGTTCTCTGACCATGTAAAACATGAAACAAATCAAAATAGAAAAATGTTCCCTTGGGCCTATGTGGCCTTTCTTAGAGGCTTCTATAAGTACAGTGACAAAGTGGAAGGGAAGGGTGCTAAAAATTTTCCAGTTTTTAAACCACTGATAAATATTAATTTAATTCTTACTATTCTCTAACTGTGAGATTTGTCCAATAACCAGTAAAATTTACCTACAACTAGAGGAACTGAATCATTTCAATTAAATTAAAGCAGTGGACAGAGAAATTGTGTTACTAAATGAAAGGATGGCTCATATGCTCTTTTTTGAGTAGTTGACAGTTGTGTATCCAAAGACAAAAAGAAATATAATTTCATAGGATAATTTGGTTACCTGCTATTAAAGAACATGAAGGAAAAGACCACCTTGAAGGCAATTGTAGCTTACATAACAATATTCTAAAGGATGAATAGGTAGAGAAATTTAATGAAGAATTTTACAAGATACTCCATATCAACTCAACATATACATTGATATTTGGTGATTCAAATGTGAAGGTAAGTATAGGGGAAAACAGTGAAAAAATGTATTGGAAAATGTGGTTCAGGATTTTTTTTAAACCCTTACCTTCCATCTTAGAATCAATACTGTGTATTGATTCCAAGGCAGATGAATAGTAAGGGCTAGGTAATGGGGTAAGGGGGATTAAGTGATTTGCCCAGGGTCACACAACTAGGAAGTGTCTGAGGCCAGATTTGAACCTAGAACCCCCCATCTCTAGGCCTGGCTCTCAAAACACTGACCCACCCAGCTGGCCCCTTTGTTCATGATTAATAAAGAAATGAAAATGGGTCAGGCCTAGTACATGCATAAAAACATCTATGTTTGTTGCCAAAAATATTTTGAAAGTATTGTATCCAAACAATTACAAAAAAACACTGATGTTATTACCAAAAATATTGATTAAGAGGATATCAATAACTACTGATTTTTCTTTTTCATCTATGCAAAATATTTATTAGAACCATCTATACCAATATCAATATTATCTAATGAAAATATTCTAAAGAAAATATTATCTAATGAAAGCAGGTTTCCATGAGATTTTATATGGTGAATTGCTGGCAAATCATTTGAACTGGCAGAAATGTATAGAGGATACAAGATTCCCCTATTGGGTTTTTTTTTTTTTTAGCTGGCCTGTTAGAGCAAAAGGTAACATTAGATGACCTCCTCCAACAAAGAGACTGCCATATATGTAAAAATAGCATAAGATTCTTTGATGCAAACATAGCGTTAACTTTGTTCAAACATCTTCTGATTATCAAAATCAAGCGAAGGATGAAACAGGGAGATGGCTGCTTGCCAAAGGTGTTTGTTATTGTCATGGAAGAAGCTACGTACAAAGTTTAAATGGAAAAGAAATTCTTTAGAGATGGGCAGATTCTCAGATGTCTCTTTTTTGTGGATGACATACTGATTACATCATACCTGTAGAACCTCTTCAATGAAATCCACAATCCCTTGAAAGATATTGATCTAACAGTCTGCATTGAAAACACAGAAAGATTGCTTGTTGTATAGACTATTACATGGAGTTGAATGGGGAGCTCATTTGTCCCAGTACATATATCTTGGACAAGCACTAAGATGGGTCTAGACTTAAATAGGAAGAAGAGAACAGGGTAGATTGTATTTGGGAAAGAATGCAGCATTTTAACATACACGTGCTGTTTTTCCAATATCAGTATTCTGATGTGTCTGTGACATATGAAGCAACACAATTTCCGAAGGACCGAAATTATAAATGAAGTAAAGGACAGTTGAAGAATTGCATGGTGGTTTTAACTAATAGCAGTGTTGACCCATGAGTAAAAAGTTGTATTAATTTCACCTAGTAAATGTATAATTGGAAAAAGTAGGTGGAGTGGTCATGTAGTACAGTTGAGGACTGATAGATAACCTGTATGCTAACACAACTGCCAACAGAATTTAAAATCCCTTAAAGACTTTCTGAGGACGTTACAAGAACCAGACAAGAAGAAAAGATGTGAATTTTAAAAAATTTTAATTCAATTTTTTCAGTGAACATTTTATTTTCTCCAACTCCATTGGTAGAGGAAGGAGGAAAAAACAAACAAACATCCAAAGTGATAAATACACAGTCAAGGGAAAAAAAATCAAGAATTGGCTATATTGTGTCTTTATTTCTTTCTCTGTGTCTGTCTCTCAGTCTTGGGTATCCTGACTGTTAGGAGTAGATAGTATATTTAATTATGGGTGATTTGTAATCCTTGTTCATCTGTGTGTTGATCAGAGTTCTTGAGTTTTTTGTCTTTACAATATTACTGTAATATGTTATTTATTGATTTCTAGAATGACTAGACCACTTCACAGTTCCAGCAACAATACATAAATATGTTTGTTTTCCTACAATTCCTTTGTGTTATGTCATCTTTGCTAATATGATTGATGTGAGTTGCTTCAATTTTCATTTCTGGGAGCAGCTGGATAGCTCAGTGGATTGAGAACCAGGCCTAGAGACAGGATATCCTAAGTTCAAATCTGGCCTCAGATACTTCTCAGCTGTGTGACCCTAGACAAGTCACTTGACCCCCATTGCCTAGCCCTTACCACTCTTCTGCCGTAAGACAGAAGGTAAGGGTTTTATTTTTTTCATTTCTTTACTTATTAGTGTTTTGGAACTTTCTTCACATTCATTGACAGCTGAAATTTCTTCCTACGAAAACTGCTTTGAATTGTTCTTATAAATTTGAATCCATTCCTCATGTATCTTAGAATTAATATATTTTTTAAAATCCTTATCTTCTGTGTTAGTATCAGTTCTAAGACAGAAGGGCTTTGAAGTTAATTGTGGCTTGCCCAGGGTCACACAACTCAGAAGTATCTCTCCAGATCTGGCCCACTATCTACTGTACTACCTAGCTGCCCTGGAAAGATTTTTTTCCCCTAATTATATTTACCTGATAGTTATAGTTGTTTTGATAATGTTTGTGTAAGAACTTGTTGACTATATGATCAGAATTGTCCATTTTATCTTCTTGAATCTTTTCTGTCTTCTGTTTGGTCGTGAATTCTTCCCTTATCCATAGATTTTTAAAAATATAATTTTCAAATATCAACTTTTTTATCACATTCTTTTAACAGTTTGATTTGTAATCTAAGAGCATTGAGATTAAAAGGGAAGTTATTTTTCTAAGAGCTTTTTAATATAATTTTTATTTTATTTCATAAAAATATTTTTCCATGGTTACATGATTCATGTTGTCTCCCTCCCCTCTTCCCTTATCCATATATTTGAAAGATAATTTCTTCCTTGCTCTTCTAATTAGATTATGAAATCACCCTTTATAGATAAGCCATGTATTTAATCAGAGCTTATCTTGGTATACAATATGAGATGTTGGGCTTTACCTTGTTTCTGCTAGATTGCTTTCAAGTGTTTATTGCAGATTGTGTTATACAGTGAGTTCTTGCCTCAGGAACTGGGATCTTTAATTTTATCAAGCACTATGCTACTATATTCATTTGCTTTTACTATACGTTCTGTGTCTAATTTTTTACTCTGACCTCTCTTATTAAACCAATATCAAATCATTTTAATGATTGCTGCTTTGTAGTGCAGTTTGAGACAACTAGGTAGCTCAGTACATAGAGTGCTAGGCCTGAAATCAAGAATATCTGAGTTCAAATTGTGATAATAAATCTGAATTTTTATATGTTCCCTCTTGTTCTTTCCTCACCAAATTCCTATCATAACAAAATACAGCCTCATACACTTATTAGCTGTGTGACCCTGAGCAAGTCATTTATTCTCTATTTGCCTTAATCCACTGAGGAGGAAATGGCAAACCACTCCAGCATCTTTGTCAAGAAAACCCACATGGACAGTATGGTCCAAGGAGTCATAAAGAGTTGGACATGATTGAACAACAGCAATAAAGTTTGAGGTTTGGTGTCACTAGACCTGCTTCCTTCATACATTTTTTTTTCATTATTTCTCTTGATATTCTCAACCTCTTGCCCTTCCATATCACTTTCATGATTATTTTTCCTAATTCTATAAAATACAAAATATTCCTGATAATTTGGTATATTACTGACTAAATCAATTTTAGGTAGCAGATTTTGGGTTGGTTTTTAAAAACACTTCAAACAACCTATTAGTATTTAATATTTATCCATTTACTTAGGTCTGTCTTTATTTTTGCAAAGACTATTTTACAGTAGATTCACATATTTCCTGGTTATATTTAGGTATAAATACTCCAAATTATTTTATACTTGTTTAGTTATTTTTAATTAATTTCTCTAATTCTTCCTATTAGCTTTTGTTGGTAATGATTTGCATATACTGCAACTTTGCTAATTTTATTGTTTAAATAGAGTTTGGTTTGATTATTTAGTGTTTTCTAAGAAAGTAATCATGTCATTTGCAAAATTTCTTTCAACTCTTTGCTTTCCCTTCCTTTCTAGCAGTGAGGGCTAGGCAGTTGGGGTTAAGTGACTTCCCCAGAGCCATACAGCTAGGAAGTTTCTGAAACCAAATGTGAATCAAGGTCCTCCTGACTCTAGTCCTGGCACTCTTCTGCTGAGCTACCAACTTGCTCCTTATGCTTCTTTCCCTTGATTTCTTTTTCTTATCGCTTAGCTAGCATTTTGAACATGCCAAATAGTGGTAGTGATAATGGGTATTATTGATTTACACTTGATCTCATTGGAAAAGTCTCTATCTTTTCTCCACTGCATTTATATTTGCTCTTGCATTTAGATATTATTCTTTATGGAAAGATCCATTTTTATGATTTCTATGGTTTTTAATAGAAATGACAGTTGGACTTTATCAAAAGTCTTTCTGGTATCTTTTGCGTGTCATATGATCATAGTATATAATCTAATATATTTTATCTTAAATAGATAAAATTTTTTATTTATTTTATTTTATATTTTATATATATATATCTATTAAATAGAATGCATTTTTGCGGCCTACTTGCTAATATTTTATTTATAATTTTTGTATCATTGTTTATTAGGGACATTGGTCTCTCATAGGTTTTTTCCTCTGCTTTTGTCTCTCTAGATTAGATTTCAAGATCAGTATTTGTATTATAGAGAGTTATCAAGAGGTTACCTTTGTAAGCAGTATATTTAACTGTTTTGGAAACAATTGTTTTTTAAATATTTGATAGAATCTACTTGTAAATTCATTTCGTTTTGGAGGCTATTCTTTGGCAATTCACTTCTTGTTCAATTTCCTTTTCTGATATTGGATTAAGTATTTTGTTTCTTGGTTAGGTTGAGTATATTTTTGTATATTTTAATTGTTTTCTCTAATTTATGAGTTCTTTTTACAGGTAATTGGCCAAAATTAGAAGCTGATTATTTTTTCTATTTCTTTTCTTGTCATTAAGTTTTCGTATTTCATTTTTATATGAAGAACTTGATTTTTGTCACTTTTTAAAAAGCTGAAAAAATGAAGTTGTGTAATCTGATTTTTTTAGCTTTTAAAATATTTATTAGTTTTATTTATCAATTAAATGGTCATTTGAAGATTTGTTACTTTTTTACTACTTCATTAATTTTCAGAATGTCTAATCACTATGATGCTAATTTGGGTGTGTGTTTTTTAAATTTGTTCATGTTTTTATAGTTGCATGTATTAGAATATAAAGGCCTTTAAAATGTGGAAAGGAAAAATTAAGCATGTTAGTAATTAAAGTGGATTAAATGTATATATTTTATATCCACTTCATCTTATATACTTTTATTTTATTGTAGTGATCTTCCATCTCCATCTTCCTTCTTTTTTTTCCCCCGAATATAATGCCCCTCCCATTTTTTTGTCTTCTCCCTGGATCATCAGTACAAAACTACCCCCAAGCCCTCTATTATTTTTTACTATTCTTCTTGAAGACATCAGGATTCTAAGACATTTTTTCTTATCTTGTAAACAATTCATCTCTATATATTCCCTTCCAGTTAAAGAAGTGTGTGTATCTTTTATATTTTTCTTTCAGTTTTGACTTTCTTACCAAGAATGCTTGGAAATCTGTTAAAGATTCAATTTTTTTCCCTTAGCAGGATTATACTTCATTTTGCCAGATAGGTTTCTTGGTTAGAAGCTTTTCTCTGTGCCTTTAGGAATAGTCTTTCACCTTTCCTTTTCAGGGGCAACTGCCAAGTCTTGTATAATCCTTATTGTGGCTTCTTGGTACTTGAATTCTTTCTTTTTTGACTATTTGCTACATTTTTTCTTTGACTTGGAAACACTGGATTTTGCCTATGACATTCGTTGTAATTTTCATTTTGAATTTTCTTTTAGTAGATGAATGGTAGATTCTTTGTATTTTCACTTTTTCCTCTGGTTCTGAAATTTGGGGGCTGTTTCCATTTGCAATTTCTTGAAATATTGTATCCACACCTTTTTTGTTCATGATTTTCAGATACTGATAATTCTTAGATTATTTTTCCTTGACTTCTTTTTTAGTACATTTATTATATTTTCTTCCCTTTTTTGGTCTTTTAATTTTGTTTACTATTTCTTATAGTTATTATTGAGTCTTTGTTTTCTGACCAGCCCATTTTAATTTTCAGGTCAATCAGTTCTTGGGTAAGGCTTTCCAGGATCTTTTCTGAGCTATCAATTCTCACCAATATTTACACCAGATTTTGATTTTATATGAGTACTCTCCCACAATAATGATGACATAATCCTTTGCATGGCACCTTGTTCTGAGAGTAACTGAATGAGAACAAGGCCCTGTGCAAAGGATTATGTGGCTGTACAATGGAAGATGGTGATTCCGCACTGTGTATACTGCTGCCCTGTATAGTGGTGGCAGTAATGGGCCTGTGCAAGGTGTGACAGGCCCATCACAGCTAGCGCTGCAGCCTCCACTATCCCAGACAGAGGTATACAGATTTGTTCATAGTTTTTTTAATAGTCCGGCCCTCCAGAGTTCTGAAGAACAGTGAACTGGCCCCCCTGTGTAAAAAATTTGGGGACCCCTGAGTTAAGAGTTTCCCCATTTCTATCTCAGACTTTTGAAATCTCTGTTTTCAGGGGATATTTCCTCAGTATGACTGCCCCTGCTTCCTTCTTAGGTAAGGGTGAGCTCCAGTCTTCAAACTTCTTGTTATTCTTTTGTCTGGAACTCTCCTTTACCCTGATCTCATTCTCTTTTGAATCCACCATTTGTTTGGATGCTCAAGGACAAGACTCTTGTGCCTTCTTCTATCTCCCGGGCAGAATACAGGCTCCTGAGTGTAGTAAGCACTTAATATATGTTAGTTGAATTGATCTGATCCCAAAATATAGAACTCCTGTCTCCTAGTCCAGAGTTATTTCCAGTACCCTATCTTCCCTTTAAAGGAGACCCTGCCTACAGTGTCTCTTTTTTTATTGTTCCCCTTCTGTAATAATCACCCTATTTTTATTTTGTAAACTATTTCTGTTTGAGACCCATGTGCCTTTTTAGGGCAGATGGACTAGGTGTAGCCTAGGGTTTATGTTTTATTCCCATGTATATAAATCTGGGGAAATCTTGATTTGATACATTTCTGGGATATTTAAGTCAGTTTATTTGCAAGAAAATAAGGTTTCTAGTTAATATTTAAACATAATATCCAGAACATTAATGAACAGTGATGGGGCTTGTATCTCAACCCCCTTAACAATGGAGGGAATAGTTTTTTTCTATTGTCCTTGGGATTGTAGTCTATCTTATCCAATTCTTTAAAAAAAAATATTTAATTTAGAAAATTTTTCCGTGGATACATGATTCATACTCCTTCCCCTCCTCCCTCCCTCCCCCACACCATAGCCAGTGAGCTATCAACTGGGTTTCACATGCATCATCGATTAAGACCTATTTCCATATTATTAATATTTGTACTAGGATGATCATTTGAAGTCTACATCCCCAACCATATCCCCATCGAACCATGTGATCAATCAAATGTTTTTCTTCTGTGTTTCTACTCTCACAGTTCTTTCTCTGGATGTGGATAGTGTTCTTTCTAAGTCCCTCAGAAGTGTCCTGGATCATTGCATTGCTGCCAGAGAAGAAGTCCATTACATTCGATTGTGCCATAGTGTATCAGTCTCTGTGTACAATGTTCTCCTGGTTCTGCTCCTTGCTCTCTGCACCACTTCCTGGAGGTTGTTCTAGTCCCCAGGAGATTCCTCCACTTTATTATTTATTACTTTGAGCACAATAGTATTCCATCACCAACATATACCATAATTTGTTCAGCCATTCCCCAATCGATGGACACCGTCCCCATATTTTCCAATTTTTTTTCCACCACAAAGAGAGCAGCTATAAATATTTTTGTACAAGTTTTTTACCTTATTATCTCTTTGGGGTACAAATTCAGCAGTGGTATGGCTGGATCAAAGGGTATGCATTCTTTTAAAGCCCTTTGGGCATACTTCCAAATTGTTTTCCAGACTGGTTGGATCAATTCACAAATCTACCAGCAATGCATTAGTATCACCATTTTGCCACATCCTCTCCAACATTATCTTATCTAATTCTTACTGTTTCTTGCATATTGAATTTTCTTGAAGTGAGCTCACCCTCACTGTAAGTAGGAAGTGTTTCTTCTGTACTGCAAAGTTAGCTGCTTAATTGGCCAGTGAATGACTAAGCACATATTGGTGGGATCAGGAAAGGCTTCCTGTGGTTCTTGAGCTGAGTTTTGAAGCATGTGAAGAGGCAGTACTTTCTGGGCAGAGGGAATGGACAGGTCAAAGTCACAGAGATGGAAAAGTAAAGTGTCATGTGAAAGGAACAGCAAATAGGTCAGTTTGATTTCACTTTAGAGTTTGGGAAAATAAATAGTATAATAAGGCTGGAAAGGGAGTGTAGGGCCAGGTTGTGATTATTCTAAAGGTAATATAGGAAGGCACTGAAGTTTGAGTAGAGGTGGGATTTGAATCCAGGACCCCTAGATTTAGTCAGTGTTCTTTCCATTAAATTCCAACTCTGTTCAGCAGCATAGGAGTAAGATCAGAAGGAGCTTTGTCATGGGAGTAATCCAGCACTGGAGTTGGCCAAGGAACCAGTAGCAATAAGACAATGTAGCAAGAGATTTGAGAGTAGAGTTGAACCAAACTTGTGAGTCAGAATTGGAAAGGAAAAGAAATGGCAAGTACTGAGGAGGGAGAGGTCTTAGAGGTTGCTGTAAGGAACCCAAGTGTGCAGGTTCAGAAGGAAGAACCTGAGGAAGCAGAAAGTCATTCCTCATGTAGAAGAGGAGCTTCTGTTAGCCAAAGTCCTTTGCCCTGATTCATGGAGCAGACCTGGCTGATAGCAAGTTCCTAGAATACTTAATTGTTGAGTGGTCTCTTTAATATCCATATAAAATTACTTGTGCTAAGGTCCTATTGAGACAGCTTATTCCAGCTGCAGATTTCTGCAGTTTTTCCCACTGGAGCTGGCTCTGATCTCTGATTGAGGTCACTTAGTAGCTGCCTCAAGTTATTTCTTTCCTGCCTTTTGATCTCAGACCCAGGACCCCACCTATGGAAGTTCCTGTTTGCTTTGTGACCGACCCATTATTTTAACCATGCTAGACTTTGGCCTTCGTTTCATTACATTCTGTTATTCCTCAATTTTAGCTGCCCCAAACCAACTCCCCTTCCCAGGGACAAGCTCTGGGTTCTATACCTTTACTTTAAAGTTATCTCCCTGCTCCTACTGTCCTAAAAGAGGAAGTAAGATGTGACCTGGGCCCTACTTAGAGTGGCTTTGGGGAAAAATGGGCATGTTTTTGTGCCTTGTGAAGAACTTCTAGGCTGTGTAGCAGACCTTACTTAATGGCTACCCTATTGCTTGATAGTTTTTATTAGACCTTGCTCATTAGTTATAGTAATCATAATAATAGTAATAGTAACTCACCTTTTTGTAGTACTTTTCTCATCGCATTGCTGTCAAGTAAACAGTAAAAATTATCCTGATTTTACAGAAGAGAAAATAGAGATAGAGGTCCCCAAATGTACATCTGGAAGGGACCTTAGAGGTCATCTAATACAACCTTCTTAATGCTACTTTGGTAGTAAAAGTGACTTGTATACATATATGTCAGAAAGGGAAGTAAAGTCCTAGACTTCCTTGTTAAATCCATTGCAAGAATTGTTACTACACTGTATTATCTTGCTTCAATACCATACTGTCCCGAAAGTTAGTGAATTGCCCTATCTCAGTTTTTTGATATGTAGAATGGGGATAATTCTGTTATTCCGGGGGTGAGTGCAGAAAGAAAACAGTGAAACCACAGACAGGAATCCCCCAAGTTTTTTGAGCCAACCCTCTCCAGAAAACCTATCTTGAGCTAATCCTGAAACTAGCTCTCTGTGTATCCTCTTGATCAGTGAATCAAGGAGTCATGTATTTAAGCATGAACTCAGAGAACCTGGCAACAGTCCATAGGGTGGAGAGGTGGAATTGCTGCCTTTAGGGCACTTGAGCACGCCCCATTTCTTCTGAACTTTTTTGAAACTGGTTAATCCTTTATGACTATAGTTCCTATGACTTATCCATTCCTCCTTTTTGCCCTTTGACAGTGATTATTATACCCTCATACTAGGATTCAAATGCCACCATACCCATGGTTCTCCTCCAACCTCTCTAACACTCCCTTCTTTGCCTCTCTTGCTGGCTCCTTATTGACTTTCTAACTCTGTGACCTGAGCATATCTTTCCTGGATCCCTTTCTCTTCTCTGTATTGTTCCTTACCATTTTAATTTACTCATTGCTTTAACTACCAGTCTTATGCAGATGACCTTCCAGTTTCTTTCTATTCTAGTTTTGACTAGACTTCTAAACACATTTCTAGGCTGCAGCCTACTATCACCTGAATTTCAAGTCCTTACCTCAAATTCAGCATTCTCAAAACTGAGATGCTTATCTTTATCCCCCACGCCTGTTTCCCATTTCACTATTTCTGTAAGTGGAGTTATCTTTTACATACCTCCTCAGGTCCATTTTCTTTTTCTCAGGTCTATCACCCTCTTTCCTAGTTGGATAATTGTTTTGATCTCCTTACTTCTTCCTGATTATGTTTTCCATCCCTTCTAAGTACTTTTCTGACCATGTGTCTCCTTTTGTACTTTCTGTAAGTGGAGTTATCTTTTACATACCTCCTCAGGTCCATTTTCTTTTTCTCAGATCTATCACCCTCTTTCCTAGTTGGATAATTGTTTTGATCTCCTTACTTCTTCCTGATTATGTTTTCCATCCCTTCTAAGTACTTTTCTGACCATGTGTCTCCTTTTGTACAAAATATTTGACCAATATATTCAGGGTGGTCTCCTTTGACTGGCATTGAGGATCCTTTATGGTCTGATCTTTTAATTCATTTTCATTCTCCTCCACATGCTTTAGTCTCCAGCCCCAATGGACTATCTGTACTATCTGTTCAAACTCCTGTCTGTACTCCCAAGAGCACAGCTTCAGAAACCTTTCTTGAACTCTTGTGTAATCTCCCTTTACCATCCCCTTTACAAACCCTTATTTAGATTTCTTTAATGCTCATATTGTTAAATTTATGACTTATTTTAAGTTTTTTTGAACTTTTTTGAAATTAAATTTTTTTTAAATTTAAATGTGACAATTTTAAAATGTGACTTATACTTATCTATATTTGTTTTGATATAGTTCCCTTTATATTATCTTTATAACTAGATTTCTAGGTATTTTGTATATTCTATAGTTATTTTAAATGACATTTCTTTTTCTTTCTCGAATATGGAAAAACTGTTCTGTGGATTTAATTTCTATTTTGCTACTTTGCTGAAGTTAATTGTTACTCTTGATTCTTTATTTGAATCAATAGGATTCTTTAGTAAACTACTTGCAAAAAATGATAATTTTTGTTGCTTTACTTGTGTTCCCTTAACCTTTTTCTTGTCTTATAGTTATTTCTAGAACAAAATTAAATAATAATAACAATATACATCTCTGCCTTTCCCCTTATTGGAATGGCCTTTAGCATTTCTCCATTATAGATAATAAAAACTCTTAGTTTAAAATTGGTAATGCTACTATAATACGGAAAGATCCATTTATTCTTATGCTCTGTGGCTGTCCTTCATGCCTTAAAATGTTCTCCTTCCTTTTCTCCCCTTCTTGACTTCCCTGGATTCCTTGAAGTCTCAACTATAACCTTCTATAAGAGACTTTTCTCAATTTCCCTTAAGGTTCCCCCCCCCTCCCCAATATTGCAGTTATCTTTTATATTTCTTGTTTGAAAGTAGTTGTTTGCATGTTGTTTCCATTAGATTATGAACTCTTTGAGGGCAGGGACTATATTTACCTTTCTTTTTATCCCTATAGCAATGTCTGACTCAAAGTAAGTAATTGAAAAATTCTTGTCGACTTGATTTTCTAATGCTTTTAACATATTAAAGAGACATTTTAAGAAAAAATGTATTCTGTAATTATTGATATAATTTTGTGGTTCCTATTGGTTTTATTATTACTTTGATCCATGTTTATAGTTTTCTTAATAGCAAATCAACCCTGAATTCCTGGTTGTGAAAATCTGGGCTGATCATGTGTAATTTTTAATATGTTGTTTTAGCTTCTTTGTTAACATTTTTTTCTTCAGTGTTTCTTCCACAATATTCCTCAGAAGTATTGATCTGTAATTTTCATTCTTTGACATCTCTCCTTGATTCAGGTATCTGAACCATATTTTTCCTAGTAGAAAGAGTTTGATAGGATGCCATCTTTTCCTATTCCTGTAGACAATTTATATAAAATTAGTTATTTGCTTTATAAATGTTTGGTAGAAATCACCTGTAAATTTTTCTGGGTATAGATTTTTTTCCTTGGGATTTTCTTTATGGTCTATCCAACTTCTTTTTCTAAGAGTAAGTTGTTTAACACTCTCTTTTCTGGTAATTTATAGTTATATACTTATATTTTATAAATATGCATACATATCATTTTATTAGTTTTCTTGGCATATATTTGGACAAAATAGTTTTAAATAATTTTCCTTATTTTCTGACACATCTTTTATTGACCACAACACAACATGGTGCATAAAGTAAAGTGAATAAAGTACTAGACTGGAGTCAGGAAGATCCGAATTCAGATTCAACCTCAGAACTTTTTAGCTGTGAGATTCTAGGCAAATAACTTAAGTTTTGCCTGCTTCCAAATGGAAATAATAGTATCTACTTCCCAGAGTTGTGAAAATAAAATGAAAATATTTTTCAAATCTTAAAGCACTTTGTAATTATTAGTTTATTATTTTGAGTTAGCAGTTTGGGTTTCCTCTCTTTGGGCAAATTAATTATTTTTTGGTTTATTCAGTGAAGTTTTAAAAGAACCATTACTAGTTTTATTTGTCAATTAATTCAGTTCATTTGCATAGGGGATTCTATTTTTGAGTTATTTAGGGTTTTTTGATGTTGCTTTTTCAGGTTTGTTTTTTTTTAGTTTTATGCCCAATTCACTGATCAGATCTTTTTCTTTCTTATTATTGAAAATGTTTAGAAATATAAATTATTCCCAAGATTGCTTTGGCTGCTTTCTCAAAGTTTCAGTATGTTATCTCATTGATTTTACTTTCTTTGGTGAAATTATATATTGTTTTTATGATGTATTCTGTTTTCTACTAATTCTTTAGAACTAATTATTAAAAATCTCTTTAAATTTGAAGACTTTCTTCAAAGGCTCTTTTAAATATAACTTTTATTGTGTGGAAGTTGAAAATGTTTCTGCAAAAGAGATTAAATGCATTTACTTTTTTTTGCATTATTTATGAATTGTGTTATGTTTTTTCGTATGATCAGTTTCCAGTCCAATAAAACCAATACACATTTATTAACTACCTACTATATGCTAGGCACTGTGCTAAGTAGTAGGAATACAATAAATTAAAAACAATCTCTCTCCTAAGGAATTTATAGTCTAAAGGGGGGGGGTGGGGGAGACAACACACAAAAGGAGGCAGGAAATCAAGAGTGGGGGACTGCAGGGATACCCATCTGGGGGCATCTTGTTCTGTGGAATTAAAACCAGATAGAGCAGTATATGCAAAATGGAAAAAAAAATTGTAAAGGAAGTATATAAATTCATTTCTTCTCTCATTTAATGGACTTACAACTTTTCTAAAATTCTCTATAGGTTCTTAATTTCTCTAGATCTGAAAGAAGTACTTTGAAGTGCCTGACTCTTACATTTATTGTCAATTGTCTAATTCTATTTGTTTTTCTTAAATACTTAAGTGCAATAATATTTCATGCATGTATATTAAGTTTTGATATTATTAAACAGTCAACAGAATCAACCATGCCTGTTTTTGTAACTGCCTTATCTGATATTCTGATTGCTCTTTTAAAAAAAGATTTAAAAAAGATAAAATACAACATTGTTGTGTGTGTGTGTTCTAATCTACATGCTACCTTCCTTGATTTCATTGTTGTCTCCATCCTACTCAGAATCATAGTTCTGATTTTTTAATTATATTTTCACCGTAACCCTATCTTCTTATCATTTTTCCTCCTTTTCCAGCCCTGCTCCCTCCACACACTACTCCATGCAGTGATGGAGAAGTTGATATGTATGGAATTGTGATCAACACTAGTAATTCATAATTGAAGTACTCTGATACCTCTTCTCATCTCCTAGTCTAGACTCTTATCACTGGTTCTCACAATTTCTGTTTCATCCTTTTGACATCCTCTCCTTTCTTATCTAACCCCTGGAGTTAAAGTTTAATTTGCTTGTGATTGTTCCGTCCCCAAGTTTATTTAATTTCTTTCTTTCTCTTTCTTTGCTTGTTAGTTACCCCGCTGAACTTAATGTATTTCTACATCATATTATTTGTGGTTGTATGTTTAATTCTCCTTTGCTCAGTTCATATACGAGTATGATTCATGACATACTCTCTACTTATTCCTTCTTGATATATTTGTATAGTCTCCCTCTTGAGCGTTTTTCAATTATGAGAAGAATGGGCAGGAATAAAATAAAGATGAAACAGGAGGAAAATTGTTTCAGTTATGAGAAATAGCTTTCTCTCACGCACTTTATCTTTAGTTTATTCCCTCCTTTCTTTCCTCTCATAAAAATAAAAATTGTGGAACCAAGCCAGCCCCAATTCCTTTGTCTTCCTTTATTCACTCTGTGTCCCTAGAAGCCAGTGGGATTCTGAAAAGATACATTTCTTCCAGTTGAGACAGTACCTTGTTTACCCCACTCCATCAGTAAGAGAGGAGAGAAAGCCTTCATTCTTTCTCTCTTAATTTCCCTCCTCTTTTACATCTCCCAATTAAATATATAAACACTCTTTCATCATTAATTCCTTTCTTATTGCTCAAATATATTTACCTTTCTGGGTTTCTCTTGTGTTTGCCATTTCAAAGATTCTACTCAATTCTAGTCTTTTTTATGAGGAATACTCAAAAGTCTCTCCTGTTAAAATTTACTTTTCTCCTTGTAAGATTATACTCTATTTTGTAGGGTAAGTTATTTTTGTTTTATATCTTTATCTTTTGCTTTTTGCATTATCATATTCCAGTGTTTTCTCCCCTTTATATTAATGAGCCTGATCTTGGCAATCCTATTGGAGGCTGCTTGCTACTTGAACTCTTTTATTCAAGTTACTTGAAATATTTTTCCTTTGATTTGATCAAAGTTCTAGACTGACATTTTAGGTGCTTCAATTTGGATTTCTTCAGGAAGTAACCAGTAGGATTTTTCTATTTTCATTTTGATTTCCTGAAATATAGTGACCAGGTTTTATATTTAGTCACTTTTTTATGGAGTTTTGACATTTCTTAAATTATATCTCCTTGACTCATTTTCCAAGGCACTTGTTTCTGATATTTTCTTCTACTTAAAAAAAATAACGCTTCACTTTGTTATAAATATTTCTGATTTCATGATGTCTATTGAATTCTGATAACTTTATTCTGTTTTTTTCAATTTAATTCATTAATTATTTATTAAATGCCTACTAGGTATCAGGCATTATACTAAGCACTGGGGATATAAATAAGAAAAAGAGACAGTTCTTGCCCTCACAGAACTTACAGTTGAAAAGCAGTAGCAGAGGAAGAGGAATGTGTGGGGAGAGTAGAGACCAGAAGGTGCCCAGGAGAATATTCTTGGAGAACTGCTGATGGATAATGGAGTTTTCAGTATATCTGCTACTTTTGCAAGGTTTTCTACCTTCTGTTCTAAGCCATTTAATCTTAAATTATTTTCTGCTCAAGATGTCTTATTTTACTTTTTTAATATTTGGCTTAATTTCTTTCAGGCACTTTTCTATTACCTGTGACCAAGTACTTTGTTTCACAAGACTTTTTTGTTGTGGACTTGCTCTCTTTATATATATAGTACTTGGGCCACACTCTGCTCTTTGTGTACTCTGAGATGGTGTCTTAGTTTCTGCTTGGTCTAATATCTTTTGCAGCTTGGATACCGCTATCTTTGCTCTCATAGATATGGTAGCTAAGACTCAGCCCCATCTGCTGGAATTTCTGAGCTCAGCTGGCCACGTTCATGTTTTGACCTCTTATTTCCTTCTCTGTCTTTTTCTTTGTAAGATCCCAAATCAGGATTCAGCCTTATTCCTTGCTGTGTAGTTCAGGCATGGGCTGCCTCTCCTGCCTTTGTCTCTAATCAAAGCCTCCAGACTTTTCTGGTCTATTCTTTCACTGCCCTGGACTTTGAGGAGTTACTTCTAGCAATTTCCTCTTTGGGTGTGTGTGTGTGTGTGTGTTTTTAATCATTGTTCCTTCTGGTACAGTTCTAGAACTTCACCAGAGTATTTATGGAAACCCAGCTCTCTAGGTCCCATCATGTGCTACTTTAACAGAAGTCTGTAATGGACAGTTATCATTGGTCTCCTTGCCACCAGGCTTTACCTCTCATTTTCATTCTCTAGGTAAGGAGTCACTCTCCTAATTTGCATGTCATTTCCCTACTCAGAAGCTTTTCTTGCCTCTTGGGTACTTTTATATACCTGGACCTTTTTTCAAACTTGAAGTGCCCTTTGCCCATCTTATATCCTATACTTCAAAACTCAATTCTGTTCAGCAAATGTGTATATATTAAATGCTATGCCAGAGAGAGAGGAGGGGAGGGAGAGAGAGAGAGATTATTCTTGTCCTCAGAAAACTTACATTCTACTGTAAAATACAACATATATACAGAAAAGCACACGTAAGATGATTTGAGGAGGGACACTTAAAAATCAGAGATTGGGGAAAGGCTAAGGGAATTAGCAAAGGGTTCCCAAGGGAGATGGAAAGGAGAGAGAAGTTGATTCTAACCCTAAAATATCTCTCATAAGATGTAACAACTTATTAGATATAGGGGTAAAATAGAGGGAGAAGCCGAGTGTGGTTCAGATATTTTGGCCCAAGTAATTGGAAGGACAATGATGCCTTCCATGGAAATAGATTAGTTGTATTATAGATGTTGTTGGGACATTTGGAGCCTGCATTTTAGGAGTCAGTCAGTGGGCATTTATTAGATATCTACTATATGCCAGGCACTGTGCTAAGAGCTGAGGACACAAGAAAAGCAAAAGGCAGTCCCAGTTCTCAAGGAATCCATAATCTACTGGGGAAGATAAATATGAACAAGAGAGATACATACATAAACACATATACATATATAATAAATAGGAAATAATTAAAAGAGAGAAGGCAGCTGAATTGAGAGAGTTGTAGGAAAGGTGCCATGTATAATATGAGGTATGACTTGAAGGAGGGCAGGGTCGAGGAGGCAAATATGAGGAGGAAAAGAATTCCAAGCATGAGGACACAACCAGGAAAAACCCCCAACAAAAACCACCCTAGAATTAAGAAATGGAATGTGGAATAGCAAGGAGTCCAGGTTCACTATATTCAAGAGAACATATTGAGGAATAAGCTACATGAAAACTGGTGGATATGTGGAGCTAGCTAATAAAGGACTTAAATGTGAAATGAAGGAGGTTGTATTTGTCAAGTTTATTGAGTAGGGGCTGATATGGTTGGACCTGCACTTTAAGAAAATCACTTTGGTGGCAGAATAGAATGTATTGAAATGTGGGAAGAGTTGGAGCAGACAGACCCTCCACCCAGCTATTGTAATATAAATGATTTATATTGTAATCTAAATCAAGCATGAGACGATAGCAGCTTATATCAGGCTGGTGTTTGTATCAGAGGAAAGAAAAAAGGTAACTTTTGCAAAGGCAAAATCAACAGATGTTGGCAATAGACTGAATATGGGAGGGGGGTGAGAGCTATAATGAAGAGTTGAGGATGGTGGTGACCTTGACAATAATGGGGATTAGGAGGTGAGGGAGGTTTAGAGGGAAGGATAATGAGTTCTATTTTGGGCATGTTGAGTTTAGCAGAAAGATTAGGAGGATAGATTGGAGAATCATCTGTGGTAATTAAATCCATGGGAACCAATAGATCAGAAGAGAAGAGGACTGAGGACAAAAAGACATAAAATTTGGGAGATATTTTCAAAGAAATGATAACTAAATCCATGAGATTCCCAAAGAAAGAAGTATAGAAAGAGAATCAGATGTAGAAACAGAGCCCTGAGAGCAAGCATCCACTGCTTAGCCTTCTCAGATAATTCCTCTCCCTTCCCTAAGATGGAAGTCACTAGCACTCTATTTGTCTTTGACAATGATATCTTCCTTCCTTGAGTTGAGTTCTGTGATGTCATCAATCATGCCTATTTATTTAAATTTAATCTTATTTTTTAACTCATTTGTATCTAATTTTATCTTTGTGGTTTTTTTTATGTTTACTTCTCAGTAATTTCTGAATATATCCCTTATCTTCCTCAATATATAATTCAAGTCTTGCTACAATATTATCTGCTCATAATTCACCACCGTTACAATATAAGGGTAGAATATGTTTTTTCAACTCTTTTGTGGAATCAAACATACACATTTGTTTCCCTTTTTTACCTTTTCAAGTTATGCCATTTTGTGTACTGTTTTTATTCTCCTTTTTAAAAGCAATTTAAATAAATCTTCCCACATTTTCTGATATTCATATTTTCTTATGATAAAATTTTATTACATTCATGTATAGACAATTTATTTAGCTATCCTTCAGTTAGAATGGAAATCTACTTTGTTTTCATATCTATTACAGAAAATTGCAACTAACTATTTTGGTGAAAATCTTTCTAGTTTTATCCTTTGGAGAATGTAATTAGCTGGATGTCTGGGTCAATGGATATGAATATTTTAGTCATTTAAACTTTTTTTTAATTCTTTTTTATGATCTTTAGCATCAGTAAACAAGTATTTCAATAAGCAAAAATAAAAAACATAAAAGGTATTGTATATGAAACTATGAACTTCTATTATATCTATTTAAAAAAAGATATTAAATAGAACAGGCTGGCAACAAAACAGCCCAGCTTTTCTTCTGTCTTCTTAACTTCATTCTGTTTTCAATTGGGTATTTTGTAAATGTTTCATTGATGTTTTTTTTTGCATCACTGTTACTAGCCATTTGTTTCCCTGTAAGTCTCCATGTCTTCCCCTCACCCTCAAAAGGAATTCATTGTACATTGTCAAGCAAAAACATATTTATATCTTTCCTGCCAGTAAGTGGAAGCATGTTTCATCATCAGTTTTCTGGAATCATGATTGATCACTTCATTAATCAAAATTTTGAAGTCCTTCAAAATTTTGTTTTCTTAAATTGTTATTCTGGTTCTCATGCTACTTTGCATCACTTCAAATCCATCCCACTTTTATTTTGTAATAGTATTCTATTATGTTAAGATAGCATTTTGTTCAGCAATTCTTTATTTTGTTTCAGGTTTTTTTTGTTTTTGTTTTCTTAATAAAGGCTACTGATTTGTGTATTTTTTTTTCTTTTTAGGACTCGTTATCCTGTAGCTTAGACTTCTGTGGGGTTTAATACATGCCTAGTGATACCTTATTACTAATTTAAAGAGGATATTCATTTTGGTCATTTTTCAGATATAATTCCAAATTCTTTTCCAGAGCTTTTGGACCAATTCACTGCCTCCACCAATGGTATTCCTATCTTTTTACAAACTTTATAGCTTTAACTATCCCCATCTCTTATTATCTTTGCCAGTTTACTAAGTCTGAGGTTTACTTAGAGTGGTTTTGATTTCCATTTCTCTTTCTATTGGAGCATTATTTTGTATGGTTGTTTGTAATTTGTTTTTTGAGAACCATTCATATCACTTATCCACTTGGTTTTATATAGAGAGGTGAGGACCAATACATATACAGATAAGTAAATCCAAACTTTATTACTAAACAGGTAATTTCCCAGAGATATAAGGGAGATGACTAGCATCTGAAATATTAGCTCATCTAGGAGGTGACTCCTGAGCTGAGCTCCAAGAGGCAGGATATGAGACGTCAGGTGGACAAGTTTGTCTTGAAAGTAGAGTGCATCATTGAAGAATGAAGTGAAATCAGGCCAGACGCTATAGAAAAAATAGACTGGAGCCAGATTTTGAAGTGCTTTAAAGGTTACTTAGAGTGGTTTGTATTTCATACTGGAAGAGATAGGGAATTACCTAATTAGAACTGTGCTTTGTAAATATTAATTTGAGAACCCTATGGCAGATCATTTGGAGAAGGGAGAGAGACTGTAAGTGGAGAGACAATTTATAACCCAAACCCCAAAATAAAATCAAAGATACACTGATGTGAAAGAAAACTCCAACAGTTCTTGCTTTAAAGGTGGACAGCATTCCCCATCATAAGTTTTTCAGGATTGTCCTAGATCATTATATTGCTGAGAGTAACCACGTTTTCACAGATAATCATTGTCTAACATTGCTGTTCTAGATTCCATGTGTGTGGGCCTTTTCATGCTATTTGGTTATTAAGGAAATCATGTCAACACATGCATAGGTATCTCTGCTATCAAGGGAGGAATAGCTTGAGCCTTAACCTCCAGGCCAAGCAAGTCCCTGGGATAGCTTTGGTGCAGGATTAGGATATTGTCTCCACATTCCATTCCTTGGTGGTAGTCCTCAAGCTCATTCAGAACACCTTCCACCACTTAAACATCTTCAGGGTTCTTACAAGATAATACTATTTTCTGGATCGGAGGAATCTAATATAAGATGTATTAGGAGAAAAAAAGAACGGAAAATTTAAATTAAGATAACAAAAGCAAAATAAATACATAGTACAGAATTTTAATAACTCTTTGATGGATTGAGCAAAAAAAATTAGAAGAAAATGTGCAAAAACAGTACTAGAAACACCAAAGCTATTGCATAGTTTGATATCTCTGGCATAGTCAATAATTCTTTACATATCAAGGTCATCTGTGGCTAAAAGGAGATAAAGCTTTTAATTGCATCCTGTCCTAGGATCTCAGTATTCCCTAGATCACACCATTGGACACCATCACTCCAGGAGTCCCATCAGAGAAATGATAACCAAATATTTGTCCCTTTGAGGCCTCTGTGAAGGAGCTCTCCCCTTCTTCCATAAGGGCTAACGAAGGACTCTCACTCATTTTTATCTAGAACTAAAAATCATTATTGCCTGCTAGTAGATCCCTTTTTTTTCAAGTTAATACACATCCAAAATAGCTATATAGTAACAATTTTGCCTTATCCAGGCTGTTAAAAAGTAAGGCATCTCTGAGTCTCTGGCATAGTTTTCACCTCTTTCTTTGAAGAGAACTAACATTAAGGGACTTGGACAAGTGTGATTTTAAATGTATTGTTTATATTTAATAATAGAAGCCAGATAGCAAATGTGAGTTCTTCAAAACTTAGAATCCAATAAGTTTCTGGCATTCCTTCTTACTCTATAGGAAGGTGAATGAATGAATGAAAGTAGTTTGTTCTATACTGGTTTCTGGAATCCTCTGATTTCTCCTCCACTAGATTACCTGGAATTTGACTGAATAGTTTTCATCTGGATTTCCTTAGAACTTTATTGGTTTCCTATTCCTTGTTTCTTTTATGGGAAACTATATGATTAGGACTTTAGCTATAGTGATCTCAAGTTCTAATCAACATTATGTCATCAGTGTAGTGATGTACATTTGTGTTCTCAGAGAAGGGAAATCTCTAGATTTCTGCCCACTATAATGTAGCATTAGGAGGGAGAGTTCAGGTAGCCCTGGAAAAAGGTGGCAGAATAGATTAGACTCCTTCCCAAACTGCTCCTATAGCCTACCATAAACTGCCAGATAATATATTTCTGCCTTCCTGATAAGTCAAATGGGTTTGTAGTGAGAGAAACTGGAATAAGGATATCCTTCAGCTTTCTTCAGTCGCCATCACTAGGGAAGAAATAGCTTTCACCTGTCTAGGGATCCTGTGTTGTTTGGTGTCAACTATAGGGAGTGGTTCAGGCAACTCTTAAGGGTTTCCATTTGGGCCCACCCCAAATTACCTATGTAAAAGTTATCAAAGGACAGAAAACGACTCCTAACAAATTATATTCCTTCTCTCCAAAAGGGTACATTTTGGATGATCCAAATAGGGCAAAAGCTTTAGGGGATGTAATCTTATAATTATATGGAGTTGGAAGATCCCTACTGATCTGGTGCTGGACTTGAAGGATCAGGTTTACTAGCTATCCCATAGACTGGCCATGTATTTCTTTCTTATTAATCCTGTGTTTCAAGAGTCATACTCACAACTCCCTACAGGCTGATTCTATGCCTTGTCCCATTATCCCCAAACTGTATTTTCTCAGACCTCAGCTATTCCTATCTGCTGTTCAAATTCTCCAATTATTAGTCCACACCTTTATAGATTGGGGCAGGGAGGAGGAAGATAGAGAAGAGGAAAGTCTATAGGCTAAAATCTAAAACCATTCAAATTGGGTTCCACCCAGAGAACAAGATCTAGTCATAGTTTGTGGTAAGCCATGTGAGGACCTCATAGATCCAATCTATCAAACCCATTTCCTATAGGAACTTACTGTCATCCCTTGTAGACCTCCATTGGTTGCAATGTCAATTCATTTTTATGGATTTAGGTACTGGAAAAATAGAAAGGGGGTGGGATTTTAAATGCCAATTGGAGGATTTTATATTTAATCTTGCAGACAAAAGGGATCACTGAAGTTTGTTGAATAGGGGAGTGATATGATCAGATCTGTGTTTACTTAGATTTCTGATAACTGAGAAGAGGATAGATCAGAGTGGGGAGAGAAGGGAATGAGACCAACCAGTTAGCTATTGCAATAGTCCCCATATGAAGGGATGATGAGTTGCACCAGGGTCACAGTCAGAAGATAAAAGGGGGATATGTGAGAGAGATCATGAAGTTGAAAGTGAAAAGACTTGGCAACAGATTATACATGAAGATGGAGTCCTGGAAGATATATCTACTATTATTGGTAATGATCCAGATGAAGGGAAAGAAACTGAAGAGTTGTCTCATAGGTGGGACGAGAACTAGGAGAGAGTTGTGAATCTTTGTTCAATATGATGGCAAACTTTGGAGTTGAAGTTAGGAGACCTAAATTCTCTCCTAGGTTTCTACACTTACTAGCTCTCTGACAATGATCCAGCCCTTTACTCTCTCAGATTGTTTCCTCAGCTATAAAATGTGAGTAATAATTCCAGAATTATTGTGAGGAAAGCATTTTGTAAGACTTTGAGCTATAGAAGTGGTATCTTTTGTATACAGCTCTGACCATGTCAAATCTGTACTTAGAAAACTTCAGTAGCTCCCCTCTCTCTACAGGATCATGATATTTCATGCCCTCCACAGTCTTGCCTTGCGTCACTGACTGCATCTCCTATTACTTTCTGGCTCAGCCAAACTAGATCACTTGTCACCCCTGCATCTACCCTGCTTCCTTCTTGTTCCACACTCTTGTACATACTGTTTCCTTTGCCTGAAGTTGCTCCATTCCCCATCTGCCAAAGTCCTGCCTTCCAAAGTATATCGCAAAAGTTATCTTTTCCATGAATACTTCCTTGATTATTCCCTTTCATAGCTATAAGTGATCACTGAATCCCAACAGAATTATTTCATGTCCTTTCTCATACTCTGTCTTTCATGTCCTTTCTCATACTATGTCATAATTTTCTTTTTCTCCTCCTAGATTATGAACTCTCAGAGTAATGAGAACTGGTTTTCATAATAGTAATTATGTAAAATATAATTATGTAAAGAAGTAATCCATAAGGCTTCACAATTAGTTTCTTCACAGCAATCCTAGTACACGTATTCTCATTTTACAAAGGAGGAAACTAAGGTCCACAGAAAGTGAGTTTGTGTTAGGTCGCATCCCCTAGAAAAATCGGTGTTTCCATTGCAAGTCTCTTGAATCCAAGGTTGTTTTCACTATGTCATATGGAACCTCTATGTTCCCCAGATGAGATCTCTGCCCACAGCATGTAGTCAGAAATTAATTGGATGGAATGAAGTAGAAGTTAGAGTTATCAATCTCTGGGGTCTAAGCCAAACCAGCTACATTTAACTAGTTCTCTCTCTTTGTTTCCAGCGCTCATTCACTCTGATAGTGGAGGCCTGGGATTGGGATAACGGCACTCAAAATGGTGAGTATATGCCCAGTAGGAGAGTCTCTTAATAGGGTGATTTGTGGGAGTGCAGGGGTTATGAGGAGGGATGCAGGACTAGGACAGGACCCTAAAATTAGGATTTGGGAAAGGATGAATTTAGTTTAGTCTTTATAAAGTAATAGCTGGAAGTGGATTGCTTCCTGTCTCTCAATCTTCACAACTCAGCAGAGTCAAAGCTAAAGGCACAAAGTTGTTGAGGGTTTTGTCTTGTGCAGACTGAGGTTGTGGTTCAATGATGAGGGCTCAAGAGGTTCCTGTAGTAAGTTATTCTTTGAAAGTATGGTATAGAGCAGCATTGGTGAAACTTTAGAGATCACATGCCCAAATTGCACCTTCAGGCTGCCTGTGTGCCCTGCCCCCCCCAACCCAACCCACCCCACCCCACACATTATTCTAGAGAGCAGCAGGAGGAAGTGTTTGTATTCATTTCCTGGATAGCACAGTTCTCAGTGAGATAAGTTGATATGGATTAATTATTGATGATTCATTTACTTCCACCAGCCAACCTGATGAATTCACAGTATGTAATTGGAGAAAGTTAAGGTGCCCTTCTTGTTGCACAGAGACCAAAAGGAATTTTCACTGAAAATGGTTTGATTTTTCACTAATTCTAAGAAATATCATCACCTGAGGTGCATTCAAAATGTCAATGCGGTCAATTACAAAACAATTTGGGTGAGCTTGAGGTTGCCTAGAGCATTAGGAACTGATTTCCCATCAACTTCAGTTCTTCTGTTGTTTCTAGAAGCTTTGTTGGGACCAGCCTTTTCTAGGTAGGGTGCTAAAGTTTCTTCTTATTTTTGCTTTTTTTCAGTTAAGGGAACACTTTGCAACCAGCAATATAGGTGATAATTACTATTGGTATAACTATGTCTTTGGGGAGTGGGGAAGAGTTAAGTGTAATCATCAGGCCCATCAACTATGACAACTATGAAGTCAGAGAAAACTTAATTTTCATTTCCGTAAGAAAGTGCCACATGAATGTAACAGAAATTCTGTTATGAGATATGAGGTACTTGAAAGGACACTAATCCAAGTTAACTAAGAGCTGTCCATAATTGGGAATATAAACATATATACAGAAGTGCCTCCTTTGATTTGCTGGGCCTAGCAAATATTTAGCTGAGGTGAGGAAAGTTTAGTAAAGGGTTATTTAGGATACTCCATATCAATTAAATTCCCAGTGTACTGTCTTGTAAAAATCACAATAAAAGGGAGCAGGTTGCAGCACTATTAAAATCTTAAATGTAACATGAAGAAGTCCTTCACTGAAACCTGATGGAATTAGAAGAGTTTTTATTTCCCCTTTTAGAGGTGTTTTATTTTATTTAACCCTGACCTCTGTCTTAGAATCAATACTATGTATTAGTTCTAAGGCAGAAGAGTGGTAAAGGCTAGGCAGTGGAGGTTAAGTGACTTGCCCAGGGTCACACTGCTAGGAATATCCGAGGTCACATTTGAACCCAGGATCTCCCATCTCTAGGACTGGCTCTCAGTCCACTGAGCCACCATCTGCCCCCTAAAGGTTTTAAGAAGTTCCTTAGGCAGACTCAATGGATTAGAAGGCAACCTGGTCTCTAATGGCCCTTTAAAAATCTAAACAAAATCTTCACTGGAAGCAGTGGAAGTTGAAGTAGGAAGTAGCTTTGAGGAAATAACCCTGGCATCAAAGAGCTACAAAGGAAGAATCCAGCTTTGGGGAGAAAAATCACTCATTGCCCTCAGCTGTTTTCTCCTCTCCCCATACTTCTCCTACCCCCATTGACCACAGCGCTTTACAGAGGAGATACTCTACCCAACAGAGAGCAGGTTTAAGGAAAGTTGAGGTAACCCTGAGGAATAGGACCTCTGCAGTAGGGAAGAGAGTCAAGTACGGAGAGAGACTTACTCTGGCAGTTAGAAATTAAGTTGTGGAGAGTGGATTCCACCTGAGTGACCTGCCCATAGAAATGCTGAGCCCTGGGAAGAGTAGTGTGATGAAACTACAGGAAGAGAAAGTATTTCAGGGTCCAGTAGTCCTGGAGTTCTAGGCTGCCTTGGCCACATGTATTTCCTATCTGTGTGTGTGGCCATTTTTCCTACTGGCTTATGTGTACTGATGGAGGAATATATTGCAGTTTTATGGGGGCATTATTTTATAGCTATTCTCCCTATTTACCATATCAGAAAGTGTTTTTGCTTTGAACTTATTGTTTATTGATTGACTATTAAAGGGGCTCCTGAATTGTTGTTTCAAACATATAGACTCCTAGAGGATCTTGAATCCAGGGCAGTTGGCTCTCATAGAGACCCAATTTGTGAGCATGAGTTTGGGGTAGCTTTAGAGAGAATGCCACAAATGGAAAGGGCAATGGGTTTTGAGTTAAGAATCTTAGCTCCAACATTTACTAGCTGTCTGTGGGGAAATCATATAAACTCTCTGTGATTCAGTTTTATTATGTGTAAAATGGAGATAATAATACTTTTACTACATACCCCATCAGATTATTGAGCAGAAAATGCTCTGTAAACCTTAAATTGTTATATAAATGTAAACCAATACAAAAACTATTAATAATTATATTAATAATAATAAAACAATATTAAATCTTTCCCCAGCCACACATTACCATTTCTTGAATCTGTTCTCACACCTGTAAAATGTAATTAATAATCCTTGCTCTGTCTTCTTCTCTGAGGAGTATAGATTTCAAAAGATAATGGGTAAAAGAGATAGAGAAGAACCAGATCTAGGACTATATAGGGCTTCCAGGCAAGGAAACCCCCCCTAATACACATCTGCTATTTAGTCTACCTAAATAGTGTTGGCGAACCTATGGCATGCATGCTGGAGGGAGCTGCTCCCTTCTCCCTCTCCATGCATTCCTAAGGACATTTCGCACATGACCTGCTTCTCTGCTCACCATTCCTTCCCTGTCTGGGGTAAGGTGGGGGAGAGGGGGCTCACATGCAGCATGAGGATTGCAGGTTGTGCATTCAGTCTCTAAAAAGTTCACCATCACTGTCCTAGAGCATTGAGAGGTCAAGTGACTTGCTAATTCAGGCAGCCAGTAGGTGTTGGGGCGGGACTCAAACTTAGGTGTCCTGAGCTTTCAAGGTAGACTTCACTATGCCATACTCATCAGCTGAGAGTAATATAGGAACTACAAGCATCTATAATGATCATTAGTGATAAAAATCGTGCTAAAACTGAAAAAGAGTATGCCACAGTAGAAAGAATGGTGTATATATATATATATATGCATGTATACACATATAAATATGTAGCACATATGCTCATGTGTGTATATAATATCTTGTTTAAAAACCAGTTCACATATCTTTATTGAGCTCCACTAGATACCTAGTCCTGATCTTGTAGGAGATGGATGTTGGTAATCATAATGGAAATTAGGAAATCTTTTCTTCAATCCTAGAGCAGCTAGTCATTTATTAGTTCTGAGTTCTAGTTCTGTTTGATCTCAGAAGTTGTTCCTTCTCAATTTACCCATATATTAAGGGCTTACTGTGTGCCAGGCATTATGCTGAGTGCTGGGATACAAAAAGAGACCATTCTTGCCTTCAGGGAATTTATAATCTAATAAAGGAGACAACGTGCAAACAAATATGTACAAACAAGCTATATACTAGATAAATTAAAAAAAATTAACAGAAAGATGCTAGAATTTAGTGGAGTTGAGAAAGACTTCCTATTGAAGATGAGATTTTAGTTGAGTCTTGAAGGAAATCAGAGAGGTCAGTAAGTGGAGTGGATGAGAACGAGCATTCCAGACATGGGGGATGGGGCAGTTGGAAAAATGTCTGGAGCTAAGAGGTGGAGTGTCTTGTTCCAGAAATAGCTAGAAGACCAGTGTAACTAAGAGATCAGTAAGAATGTGGAGAGGAGTGGACCTCAGTGTCACAGAGACTTGGGTTCAAGTTTGGGCTTTGGTATATACTTCTTTTGTAATTTTGGGCAAGTCACTTTACCTATCAATTCTTCAGGAAACTTTCTAGAGCTATAGAAAGCAGCGCAGTTGCTGACCTGTTTTAGTAGAAGGAGTGTCCTCATTGGGAACACCATAAATTCATAGAAGTATAGCTCTGTCCTACCATTCTACCCCAATGTTTTTAAGTTTGCAAAGCATTTTATATGCATTATCTTAATTTCAGCCTCCTAAGTCTTGTGATATGGGTATTGTAGACATATTATTATCCCCATCAGAGGCTGAATTTGAACTAAGGCTTTACTTATTCAATATTCTTCCATAGGCTGTTATGTTGTATTGCCTCATCAAAGTAAGGTGTTACAGAATCCTAGGTATGAACACCTCTAATTTAGATAATTCACTAAATGGATGACCTGAAAGAGCCAGTATTGCATAGCCAGAACACCAGTTTACTTACTGGGAGAACCAAGTCCATCATAACTAAAACCAGTTCACTTTTTGATCAAGAATTGGGAAGTTAAAGAACACTATAGCTGGAAGGTTATCTATACAGTGTTAATAGTCACAACACATTTACCTTATAGGCTAGAAAATTAAATTAAAGATGAAAATGTTAAATGACATTAAATTAAATAAAATTTAAATTTAAAAAGTTTCCCCTGGAAGTTAACAAATGATACAAATCTTTTGCTATATCACATGCACACACATCAACTTGAGAATTTGAAATAAGAAACCAAATAGAGGGTTACTTTCCTTCTCAAGTCAGACATAGAAATGGAAATGTGTAAATAAGGAATTTATTATTTAGTATGTCAAAAACCTCAACCCTTCATAAGATCTTTATATTTCAGAAAAACCAACAAATGAGAGGTATAGAGGCAAAAGCTACATGGAATCATAAATTATGGTACATTCTTAGAGAAATATAAAAAACTAATCGTCCTTTTCAAAGATAAGCATTTTCAAAAATAGGTCCACACTTCTGAAGACCATGATCAGTCTTCCAACATCTATAATAGGAAATCCAATTATGTGTTTACCTTCAAAACCCATGGAGAATGCAGATAAACACAGAGAGATGGCTACGTATACATTTTCTAGAGTTGGAGTTAACTAAAAAGAGGAACTTGAAAGGAAAATTTCACATGCAGGGTAGATTCAATGATTTCTCATAGGGGCTTGCTGGAGATCAAAGTGTACTCCCTGAGTTCTGGAGGTTATATTATTGCCTTTTAAGTATCTGTTAGATATAAACACACTTGCCTTTTGATAATTTAGGGCTTTTTAGACTCCTGATGTTTAAGCAGAGGTTGAATGATACTTAATAGAGAGTAAACCTAGTCATTAGAGGTATTTGAGCAGACCAATCAATGGAAGTTACAGAAAAACAGTTTTGTATGAAATAAGAATTTCTTAATAGAGCTACCCCAAAATGGAACTTGCTCCCTGAAAGGTGGCTTAAATGGAGACCAGATGACCATTTTACAGAGATATTGTAGAGGGGATTCCTACTCCTTGACTCATGGAACACAGTAGGCACTTATTAAATCTTTCGATTGAATTTGTTAGGTGAAGACCTTTCAGGTTTGAGGCCAAGAAGAGAAAGGACATAAATCATTAGCTCCAACAAGCCTTCATTGATTGCATTTTGTAAACCTCTTCTCTTGGTTTGGGGGTCAGGGGGGAAGGGGTCTGGATTTTATTGCTATTTGAGTGGCTCATTTTGGTATTGAATTCCTGTGTTAAGAGCGACCTGACAATGAGACTCTGATCTAGAAAGAACCTTAATCAGAACCTATAATTTCAAAGCTGTGACAGAGAAAGGAACAAATTTGTCTTGTCTTTTAAACCCCAAGGACTTGGCAGATTCTTTGAAATGAAAGCAATTTCCAAAGTCTTTTAGTTTAAACTGAGATTATATGTTCAGGGTGGCAGAGCTGGGACTAGAACCAAGGTTTCCTGATTCCCACCCTGAGACTCTTTCCACTATTGTAGAACAGAAAGGAACCTGTAGGCCTCATTTTACAGAGGAAGAAACTGAGGTCAAGAAATGGAATGTAACTTCCCAGAGATCCCCTATCATGTTGTAGCTAATAGTACAAATTCCTCATATTGCTGTAAGAATGAGGTTCCATTAATTATTCCACCCTCTAGAAGCAGTAACTTTAGGTAAGAACATTTTCTGACTGAACCAGACAATCAGAGCTGAGTATGAACATGGCTAATACACCTCTTGGAATCAATCCACGCCATTGTGTAAAACTCTGGGTCATGCCTCAAGCAATTTGTATAAAAGGAAGAATTTAGTTCAGCAACAAGAGGAGATTATGAGGACCTAATTTTGAAGAGATTGAAGCAAGCATGCCATTTCATCATACTTTTGAGGAGAAAAGGAAGTCCTAAGGGGTGGCAGAGAAGGGAGATATTAAGGAGAGTCTGGCTCTACAGGTATCCAAGGTCGGCTCTTTACTCAACTTCTTTGTCCCATCCTCCACCCTCCATGCCTGTATCCACAGAAATTATAATGTAATCTGTTGTTTTGTTACCCAAAACATTTCTAGTAAGCTGAATTTTGTCTCAACCACAGAGAGACAAGGAGTTAGCTAGAGATCATTATAAATGTAAAATTAGTCAGAGCCCAACATCTGCCTAAATGTTAGAGATTTTCCTAAGAAGAGTTTTTCAGAGTGATTGTGACTGAATTGAAAACTTTTCATCTAAAATAAGAGACGGAAACAAATAGACCTTATTGCCTCCAAGGCTTAAATTATCATTTAATTAATTAAACTAAATATTTGTGCAGAATGTTGCTGGATTGCAAATGGGGAAGTTGAGGCTCAAAGAAGGGAAGTAATTGTTTTTACAGGTATTTCTTTAAAAGGAAACTCTTACCTTCTTATTCAAAGGCATAAGAGAAGTAAGTTGCAATTGGGGTTAAGTGACTTGCCTAGGGTCACACAACTAGGAGGTATCTGAGGCTAGCTCAGAGCTCAGGTTCTCCTATCTTCCAGCCTGGCTCTCTATCCATTGAGCCATCTAGTTGCCCCTACAGTCATTTCTAGAACCCATGTCTAGAAACACCTTTTTTCCCCTTTTAAACCTTTGTTTCCCTTTTAAAACTAGAAAGAGATATATTTAGAATGAATTAAAGATTTTCTTTCCTCTACTCAAAGAGAATAAATTCAGGGTATTCCTCATATCCTGCAAAAGTAGTAGGCTGGGAATGTGAAAAAGCTTAGAAAGAGTTTAGGAAAAACCCTAGAGTTTGTCTACACTTTAAGGATCACTAAAGGTGGGAGTATTGAGAGTGTCAAGCCTTTCCTTGTGTTCCTTAGAGGACTTACAGCTCTGATGTTTCTTTTGCGGCATTGGGTAAGTCTATCTTTATCTTGGCCTTCTCCTCCTCACTTGAAAAAAATGAGGGTATTGGGATTGAATATTCTCTAAAGTTCTGTCCAGCTTAAGGTCCTCTGAACATGTAGGTTATGCCAGGTGCTGAAATGGTAGTGTGGTGATTCTTACTTTTCTATTACATGATCATTGCATTAAGAGTGAATTTTTCCTCAAGTACAAATAGCCCTAATGTACCAGGTTGAGTAAATGAGAATTCCAAATGATCTAAATCTGTGATCTATAACTGAACATTTTCAACAACAATAAAATTGCACAGTGCAGGGACAGTGGGAAGGAAAAGGAAACTCAACCTATCTAGGTCAGGAAATGCTTGAAACTATATAAACACACACACACACACACACACAGAGCATAGTAAATGAAAAGTCAACCAGCAACTAGCTATATCTGTTTAGAAAACATTCAGATTATTAACTGGTGCATTATTTGTTTATTCACTGATTGGGTTATGATTGGATTAAACAAACATTTATTGAACAGTAACCATAAGCAGAGCCCTGTGCTTAGCTCTGAGATTAAAACAGAAATGATGTATTTTCTCCTTTCAAGTGCTATACCTAACTGAAGATGAAATACACTGCAGAAATTGATTCTGACAACTTTTCAGTGTTGTACATGCACTTATGCATTCACAATTACCTATTGCTCAGCCTAAAAGAACTTTTTTCTCCTTCATGTTCTTGTTTCCAGTCTCAGATTGGCTCTGAATGAATTAGGTTTGAAAGGAGAAGGCATCGAGTTATCAGTTGGTAAGAATACCCACAGTTCTCAAAAGAAGAATGCAAACTATAAGCCATCATAGGAAGGGTTGCTCCAAATTGCTAATAAGAGAAAGGCAAACAAAACAATTCTGAAAAGTAAAACTTTACACTTAGTACATTTACAAAATCATCAAAAGATAGGAAAACTTAATGTTGAAGGGACTGAGAAAATGTTGAAGGGGCTAGACGTACACTATTACAGTGTTAGTGAATCTGGAAATAGATTCCAGTTTGGAATGCAGTTTGGAATTATTCTAACAAAGTGGCTTAAAATGTCCATAATGGAGTAAAATATTTAAAGTAGCACTTTTTAATAGTATAACAAATAGAAACAATGTAGCCATTGACTTAGGATTGACTAAACAAATTGTGGCATGAGAATGTACTAGAATCTTAAGAAAAGGAATATGCTGAACTCACGACATGGGAAAATTTATATGAATTGATACAAAAGTTTTACAAAGTAAAAGCAGAAAGAGAAAATCAATATACACAATGACCACAACAGTCTAAATGGAAAGAACATCATTAAAAAAACAAAACTAGATGCCACCTAATTACATTGACCAAATTTGGACCGGATAACAAGCATCTCTTTCTTATTACAGAGGTGTAGATGACTCTTAATGTGGGATAGTTGCATATACTGTGAAACTCAGTGAAGGTGATGGTTCATTTTCCTGAACTGCCTTGTCCCCCTCTGTCCTTTTTTTTTTAATTCTTTGTTATATGAAGGACAGCTTTCTGGGTAGGAGAGGGAGAAAGGAAGAATTGAGAAGTAAAAGTGATGGGAAAATAAGACCAGAAAAAAATTAACAAGAAGAAAGTGGAGAGAAGCAAATGAGTTTGACAGTATGGGCATAGTGGCTTTCCACTCTTTTGGCAGAGGGGAAGCCACTTCCTCCTGACTCCATAATATTTCCTCTGGGTTGCCCTCAGCCTGGTTTCCTGCCCCACCTGTTGCCAAACACTAGACAACAAAGCCTTCCTCTGGAGCAGTAAACTCTGGACCTCCGGAGGAAGCCTCCACTTAGGCACCAGGCTTTATAGCTGTCTGAAAGGAGGCAAACTAAAAGGTCTTGATGTCCTCTCTCCCATTCCAATCTGCCCTTTTTATTTCTACCAGAATAATTTTTATGCATAGTCTTTGTTATATCATTATTCCAATATGAATCTTTGGTGATCCTTGATAGCATATTAATTTAGGATTCTGTGTCTGGCATTTAGGATCCTCCACAAGCTGACATCACCCCCACCTTTCTACCTTCTCTCATTTTGCTCATTTCCATGAACTCTGTAGTCAGTCACTCTGGACAGCTTCTCTGTCCTTAAAACACATCCTGCATGTGTTCATTTGTGTGCCTCATCTCAAACTGTTTCCTCTGCTTGGAATGCCTTTCTCCAGGCTCTATCCATTTAATTTTTGTTCTTTCTTTATAGTCCAACTCATATACTACCTCTTTCAGGAAGGCCACTCTGATCTTTATTCAGTAATGGCCTTTCTATAGCTTGATGTTGTCCTTTGGCATTTCTCTCTTTATATACTCTAGAGTACTTGTCATGTGATACTCAATATTGTGGCTAGCTACATCCATACCTTCATCTCCCTTCTAGATTGTGAACTCCATGAGAGCAAGGACTGTGTCCTCTCTAGCTGAGTAACTCTCCTATCACCAGGTACAAGGCTTTAGATATAGGCATTTAATAGAGATTTGTTCAGTCAATAGGCATTTACTCAACATATAATATTCTTGAGGCAACTAAATGGTACAGCAGACCATTCTGAACCATCTCTAGGAAGACAAGTTAAATTCTAGCCTTATTTACTAGTGATATGACCTTGGGTAAGTCATTGAATATCTGCCTCAGTTTCCTCATCTGTAAAATAGGGATAATAGCACTCTTTCCCAGGGTTGTTGTGAGAATAAAATATTTGTAAACCTTAAAGCTTTCTATAAATACTACTATTATTCTAGATGTTAGGGATACAAATGCAAAAAAAAATTGCCTCTGCCCTCAAAGAACTTAATGTTTTGTTTTTTTAAACCCTTACCTTCCATCTTAGAATCAATACTGGGTATTGGTTCTAAGGCAGAAGAGTGGTAAGGGCTAGGCATTGGGGGTTAACTGATTTACCCAGGGTCACACAGCTGGGAAGTGTCTGAGGTCAGATTTGAATCTAGCACCTCCTATCTCTAGGTTTAACTCACAATCCACTGAGCCACCCAGCTGCCCCCCTTAATGTTTTATTGGGAGAGATGACATGAAACATATAAACTGCTGAGTTAATCATATAACCACATTGGAAAGGAGAGAAGGATTGGATCTGCAAAGGGATTCCTTGATCACCCAGGACAATCAGCTCTACCTTTCTCCTTCCATCTCTGATTCTTTCAAACCTACTCTCTTTGTCTGACAGATGAGCTGCTCATTGAAAGGGTGTCCCATGCAGGAATGATCAATCCTGAGGATCGCTGGAAGAGCTTACATTTCAGTGGCCATGTGGCCCACCTGGAGGTGAAGATTCGTGTGCAGTGTGACGAGAACTACTACAGCAGCACCTGTAACAAGTTCTGCAGGCCGAGGGATGACTTTGTAGGCCACTACACCTGTGACCAGTATGGCAATAAGGCCTGCATGGAAGGTTGGATGGGCCCTGAGTGTAAGCAAGGTAACATCAACCAGCCTATTCAGGTGGGAGACAAAGGAACAGAGTTAACATGGGTTCTTGGAATTCAACCCTTCTCCCTATTAACAATATCTATTTTAGATTGTTTTCTGCCTCAAATCCCATCCGGAGTGTTGTGTTTACATCTGTTTACATTTTAGATGAATCTTATATATATGCATATATACATGTGATATATATGGGGAATTGGAAACTACATTAAAAGCTCTGCATATATACCTAGAGCTTTACATCTATAAAGTACTTTCACCTTTGTTTTTCTCATCTGCTTTCAAGCTTTAGGGCTTTAAGGGAAAGACCTTAGAATTATCTCATCCAAAATTTCACTGGTCTTTTTTATTCCAAATCTAGTGTTTTCTCCACTGTACCCTGTTCTCTATCATATGAAGATAAGGTGAGGGCAAACATGCTTGCTGGCTCAAGTATTTTAAGGACTGTCCTATTAAAAAGGGATTAGACTTGTTTTACTTGATCTTACAAGGCTACTTGAAGGAAATAGTGCAAGTCAACAGAGGTATAGATTTTGGCTTAATTTGAGGATGAATTTCCTAATAATTACAACTTTCCCATATTAAGCTATTTTGAAAGGTAACAAATTCCCTATCATTGGACATGCTCAATTGAGTGGGTGACCTGTCAGGGAGGTGATCAAGCTAGAATCCTTGTAGGTCTTTGACTGGTTTAAGAGTCATGGTTTAGTGATTCTTATTGAGTAGGAGCCATTGGCTATCCATGTGTCCTTTTCCATATAAAAGAGTCACTCTGGCTTAGTGGGATAAATGGAGAGCTCTTCTAATTCTGGGGAAAATTGGAGGCTCTTCCAACTCATACTAAACAGCTCTAGAGCCCCATATCATGTGGGCAGCTCATCAGAATTTTCCATAAAGGGACCTCAAACCTAAACCTGATCCAGGAATCTCTTCCACAGTATCTCCAGTGAGTCTACATACAGAGTCTACTTGAAAGACCTCTAGTAATGGGGTATTCACTGCTTTATGAAGCAGTCCATTCCATTTTTGGAAAATTCTAGCAGTTAAATTCAACAAAGATATACAGTGTGCAAGTTGGGTAGCTGAGGGATGAAAAGATGAACAACTGTACCGAAGCAGTTTGATGCAGTGCATAAAATGGTTGACTTCAAGTCCAGTAGACCTGGATTCAAATCCCACTTCCATTATTTACCATCTACATGACCATGAGCAGTCACTTCACCTCTCTGTTACTCAGCTTTTTCAACAGTAAAATGAGTGTAATAATGCCTGACGTATACCTCAAAGGATTTTTATGAGGCACAAGTAAGTTAATGTATAAAGTACTTTGGCCAAGTTAGTGCTATATAAAATTTGTTGTTATTGATATGTGATTTCTCTTATCAAGGAATTTATAGTTTACAAGATAGAATGTGATGGAATGAAAGGACATATCCAAACAGCATACTAGGGAAAAATTTGATGATGAAGAGATAACTTCTTGTTGGAAGTTTTTAATTTCTTTGGCCAAAAACTTCTTTCTATTGACCCTAGGCCCTGTTGACATAAGCAGATATCAAGGGTTAATCCTACTTTGTGATAGCCCTGTCATGTTCACCCTGAGGCCTGAGACTAGCCTAAATTGTGGTCTGGACCTGAGCAGAGTACTCTAGATGGGCTTTGGCTAGGGCAGAAGGCAGAAACATTGTCTGGCTGCAACTCTCATTCTGATCATTAATGCAACCAAGAACCTTTAGATTCAAAAGAAATATGTATATACACTGCTTTGCACATTTAAAGTGATATGCAAAGGCCAGCTTTTACTAAAATGCCAAAATGTTGTCTGTTGGTGATATTTCTCTGCAGTAGAAATCTTTGCAGTCAAATTTTAAACCAGTTTAAGTTACTTGTCTTTTCTGGTTAACACTAGTTTGTTTCTTATCTTAGCAATTTTAGTTCTCAGGTAGCCACACATGTCTGACCAGATAATAGAGATACAGAAACAGAGAGCTGTCTGTTGTCCATTTGGCAGAAGTTGCTAGTTCTAGTTCTAGATCTGCCATCCTGGCTGCTATTTTATAACACCGTTAAATTTCCACATGTCTCTTCCCATTACTCTAGTTGAGGTGAAATGTTGGACTTGGCTCTGTCTGTGGTAGATCTTGAAGTATAATAGGTGATATAGTGGAAAGAGCCCAGAAAAGACAAGGGGAGGGAAGAGGAAGGGTTTAGGGGGTATTAGGGGTAATAACAACTGATTTGTGGCAGATACCCCCATGACAATTAGTTTCCCTGATTTTGTAAAAAGAGAGGACTGGATTCAGTGTCCTCTAAGGTTTGTTTTAGCTCTGGCATTCTAGCATGCTATGAAACTGGGGACATACTATCAACCTGTAGGTAAATTATAGATCCATAGCTTGGTTACAGAATCTTACTTTGTTCCATCCAGCTCTGATTTGCTCAAATGTGATTATGTTTGGAAGTTAGGAATGCAGCCCAAGACTGCCAGCTGATGGTTCTGATGGGCTTGTGGCTAGCATTGTTGAGGTCCTCTGATAGCTGCTGCTTCAACCCTGTGTCTCTGTGTTCACAGCTGTATGTAAACAAGGATGTAATTTACTCCACGGGGGATGCACTGTGCCTGGGGAGTGCCGGTAAGTGTGTGCTGGGGCCTTTTTCCTCCCTCTTTTTCTTGGTGGGAGGATTGACTTCATTGATCTGCAAGTTCATATCCTTAATGATGTCCTCTGCTTAATTCAACAATTGAACTCAATGAGGCCTGGTCAGACACAAGTGTTCAAGAATTTGAAGATGATGAGGAAATTAGTCATCTTTAAGGTCTTTTTTTTTGGAATGTCCTAGGTGTGAAATGTAAGTTAAATCCCTTTGAGAGGTTTAACTGCCTCTGCAGATGAAGGCTCTACCTTTCCAGCTATCTGTAAAGGAGAAATGGTCATTCACAAACCTTCCTCCAGTGAGAATTTTGACAAAAAAACATTAGTTAGAGCAAGGAGCACTTTCTTAGAGTCAGAGGGCCTGGGTTAAAATCTAAGCTTTGCTACTTGGTCTCTAGGTGAGCATGGCATATTGCTTACTTACCCTTTTGAGACCTTAGTTTTATCCTCTTTTAGGATAAGAGGGACCATGTGATACAATGGAAAGTGCTAGATTTGGAGGCAGAGAACCAGAGATCCACAAGAACCTGTGTGTGCTTGGCATGGCCCTTTATGTCTCTGAACCCTAGTTGCCCATCTGCAAATTAGATGGCTGGACTAGTGACTTTTAAGACCCTTTCTGGTCTAAATCTATGACCCTATAGTCTTGGAGTCTAGCACCATGCTTGACACATAGAAAGTGTTTCATAAATGTGATTGACTGACTCAAGGGATTGAATGAGATGATCTCCAAAGTCCTTTCCAGGCCTATGATCTTGTGCAATTCCTAGCTGTGTATTCTTTGTACTTGGTCTTTGTGCTAATCATTTGATCTTACTCCTGGAGAACTTACAAAGGAAGGATTTTTACCCAATGTTGCTTTGCTGCCAGTGATGGCATAGCTGTTCATTTTGAACACAGTGAACTACAATAGCAAAATTTAAATGGGACCTAAAATTATTAGTGCTTTAAGCTCTTCCTCATAAAAACTCTGTGAATCAAGTCATATAAGTAGTAATATTTCTTTTCATGGATGAGAAAACTAAAGTCCAAAGAAGTGTAGTAATTAACCCATAGTCTTAACATATGTGTTAATAGATTTAACACATAGTATGCGTCATATTGTTGGGACTTAAACCCCCAAATTCTGGCTTCACACCTACTATTTCTCATCACCTAAAATATTCATGTGTATTTCCTTTTGTATGTATATATTTACTACTAAGATTTTCCTAAACCCTTCCTTGCCAGCTTGGGCAAAAGAGTATATTTTTTCAAGTCAGATTTTCTTATCACTTATCACTATCACCCAGAGTCTTCAAGATCTTCAGAACTTGGAATTACTTGCAACTGGAGCACAGACCTGCACTGACGTGACATGATGCAGCAAATGTGGGCAGGCATCGCTGGTGTTTGGGTGTTCTCTTTCTCTTCCTTTTCTTCCTTCTCTTTTTTCTCTTCTTCCTTTGTTCTCTCTTTTTCTCTTCCTCTTTTCTTTTTTTTCTCTTCTCTCTCTTTCAAAAACCAATCAAGGCTGCCGTGCAGCTGGTGCTGTTCAGATACAACCATCAGGTACTATAAGTGTGGGGAATTTGGCATCACACTAGAAAGCAACATGTGTCTCCTTCAGCTCCAGAATTCCTTGTTTTTGAACAACTCTGTTTTCTAAGTGTCTAAAGATAGAGACTTTGAACATGCTGTTAGTTTGACTGGAGGGTAGGACAGAAGAGGGTGGAGGCAGTCAGTCTTGCTGAAGCAGAGAGCAGATTTAATATAGTAACATTAACAATGTATTTGATTGACATTTCTTTTTTTTTTGTAATGTGACAATATGTGGATAAAGAGGAAGGTGCAGGTTTAAGAAGTTAATATTTATAAAATGTGAAAGACACAGTGGCTAGGATAACTTTTTTGTGGGGAGGGGGAATGTTTCAGAGGGTGGGTGGGTGGGGGTACAGGGAAAAGGGTCCTGTTTTTGTTTCTTTGGGATTTTTTTTTTTGGCCTGGCCAAGAGCTTAGTCATTTTTCTGTGTACCAGGTTTTGCCTAAAACGTGCAGATGACTTAAAAACAATTTTTTAAAAAATTTGTTCATTTTCTATAATGATTCTGTGTTTGGCCATAACTTGGTTGTGTCATAGTATTAGCACTGCCTCAGTTAAAGGTTTAATTTTTGTTTAAACCTAGAAGTGCAACAACAGTTTTACCATAAGAAGAAGAAAAAAAGAAATTCCAAACAACCTATGTTTATTTTTTGCCTACCTCATTGTTTTTAATGCATTAAAATAAGAGGTGGATTAGACAATACTTTTTTTAGAGGAAAACATTAATGTCTAATTTAATCTTAATACCAAAACTACCAGATTGAAAAGTCTGACTGTTATTGTGTAGCCAGTCTCATCAGGTGAAGAGAATTTTTCATGGATATGAGGTGGAGGCGAGAGTGGAATATCCTTATGGCTACATGACACTGACTAATGTACTTTGCGGACCAAATTTCGGGAAAGCAAAGTGTTACATTTACCTGGTTCCTCTTTAGTGGCAACTATTTGGATGATTTTAGCCTACAACCAGAGAGATTTCAGTTTTCTAAATTCGAGGTTTAGTAGCAGACAGGTAACAATAGACTAGTTCTATAAACTGTTAATGTTGTAGGAAACTTTTTTGGGGGGAACGATGTTTTTCTTTTCTAAGAATGCAATGCACTAAAACTATTTTAAGAATGTAGTTAATACTGCTTATTCAGATCCTGACACTTCTCAATTAAGACACATATTTCTTTCAGTGTTTGATGGTGACTTGAGAGATGTACATGTATCAATCAGCAAGCATTTATTAAGTTATTCTGTGCTTGAAATTGAGCTAAGAGCTGAAGATACAAAACCAAGCCAAAAATAATCCTTGTCATTGAGTGGCCTACATCCTAACAGAAGAGATAACATTTACATATGTAATAGACAGAAGAAAACCTTACAGTGGAAGATACTTGCAACAGCAGAGACCAAGAAAAGTCTTCTGGAAAATGTGGTATCTTAGCTTTATTTTGAAGGAAACCAATTAAGTTGGTTTCCAAAGGGTTGGGGAATCAAGGGAAAAACATTCTTGGCATGAAAGACAGCCAGTTTAACAGAAAGATGGGAGACAGAGCATTTTTGTAAGGAACAAGTATGTGGAGAGAAGTGATATGTAAGAAAATTGGAATGGCAAAAAAAAATAAATTAAATGCCAAGTAGAATTTATATTTGATCCTAGAAGTAATAGAAAGCCCCTAGAATTTAATGGAAAAAGTCATGTGTCAGTCTCATCCTTTAGAAATTCACTTAGGCAGCTGCGGAGAGTGAGGAGGGTTAGAATGGGGAGAGATGAAATGGATACTCAGGAAGCAATGGCTTCAGGTAAGAGGTAATGAGAAGCTAGCTAAGTTATGATAGTAGCTGTTGAGAGTGGAGACAAGGGAATATATATGAAAGAGGCTGTGAGGAAAGAAATGACCATATGTGTCCTGTGTTGGAACAGAAAACTTTTGAACTGGAGCAGCTTGTCCATGCCAAGTAGATGTCCAACTTGAGAATCTTGTAAAGTAGTGGTTGAAATCCTGCAGCACTGTTTGGTGAACATTTCTGTGAAGGGGTTGTGCATACTATTTTTCACTTAACAGTATTTTAATGTTTAGAAAACTCTTCACAACCCTTTGAGGTCAATGCAAGTATTATCCCTATGTGTAGAAAGGGTTTGAAGTTCCAAGAAGGGGTGACTTGACAAAAATGATTTACTTAGCAAATGGTCAGAACCAGGTCTAAAACACCGATCTCCTGACTCCAATCAGGAGATGGGAGAACAGGAACAGCAAGGAGGCCAGTGTTATTGGATTGCAGAGTATATGGAGGAATGTACAATATATTAAAGATTGGAAAGATAGGAAGAAGTTATTTATATTTGATTCTGGAGATAATAAAGAGCCACTGGAGTTCACTGTATAGGGAGGTGATAATTATTTTTGGAAGATCTATTTAATAGTCAAGTAGAGGATGGATTGAAATAAGGAGAGACAAGGAGTCCAGCATTTTTCTCACTGTACCACATTTGCCTTTTGTTATTGATATTAGATTACTTACTGAAGCCCCTTTTAATGAGGTCAGTAAGTTACATTACTTCTTACTGCTTCTTACCAGCTTTCAGGATAAACCCTTGTTGATCCTTTGATTTAGCAATGTTCATTAATGTTGGTGTCAATTCCTTTAGGGAACTAATCAGTAAACATTTATTAAGTGCTTTCTATGTGCCAAGCACTACACTAGGTAGTGCTGTTTTTGAATTGTTGTTTGAATTGTTGTTTGAATTGTAGGAATTCAGATAGAAAGGGACCTCCGAGATCATCTACTCTGGGATTCCTAACTATGATTTTCTTTTGATAGGTAAAATGATAATAAAACAACCCTGGTACAGGTCTTATTATCTAACACAGAGGCTATTCCAGTAGACTTCTGGTTGACTCACCTTGCTTTGTTTCTCCTTACTCCAACCCATCTTCCACTTGGCTAGCAATTAAATCCTAAAACACATATCACTACCCTATTCAGATCAAATTCAAAGTCAACTTCCAGAATCAAATATAAATCTGCCTAGCTTTTAAAACTCATCATAACCTATCTTTTTCCTATCTTTCCAATTTTTAAAATATTTTCCATCCCTCCATATACTGTGTGATCTAGTGACACTAACCTCCTTGCTGTTCTTTCTCTCCTATCTTTCTACCTCCTGGTCCCCCAGCTTCAAGTCTCAGCTAATATTCCACCTTCTGTAGGAAGCTTTTTCTTAGTTTTCCTTAATCTTAGCATCTTTTCTCTGAAATTTACCCTAATTTATCGTGTGTGTGTGCGCGCGCGCGCGTGTGTGCGTGTTGTTTGCATTGAGTTGTTGGCAACTTGTCTCTTCCAATTGTGTGAGGAAAAATAGCTTCCTGGTATCCACTGCAGCCTGGCGTTCCCTAACTACAGACTAAACAGCTGTCGCCAGCATAGGTTAGGCATATGGCATCATCCTAAATGTCTCCAGCACCCTGACGTCAGTACAGAGGGCAGAGCCAGGAGAGTATATTAATGGTGAACCAAGAAGCGTGTGGCCTGTTTCTTCTTCCTTGTTGGTGCTGGTGGAAGCTATGACAGAACAAGTAGCCAAATGGGGAAGATAAATTAGGGTAAAACTTTTCTAAGTCACCTACCTCTCCATTTTCCATCCTTTCCCCCCATTCCTTTCTGATTAAATAAAATCATTTAATTTATAGCAGTTTCTTAATTTTCCCCTTTTACACATTAGACTGTGAACTCGACAGCAGAGTTCTTTTTGCCTTTTTTGATATGTACAATACTTGGCACATAGTGGGTACTTAAATGCTTATTGACTGATGAACTATTTTAGTATAATTGGGTTTTTTGCAACTCTATTTTAAAATATCATTCTGAAGGCAGATCCATAGATTTCATCTTCCTTCCAAAGAGGTCCATGGCACAAAAATGATTAAAAACCTGATTTAGTCTAATCCAGTCATTTTAGAGAGGAGGAAACCTCATTGACTTCCCCAGGGCCACACATGGTTAAGGAAATGAGCCAGGTTTTAAACACAAGTTGTCTCACTTCATATTCATTGCTTTTTGTGCTGTAGGTTTGCCCTAAAAAGCAACTGAATTAGGTCATGAAATGAAACCTAGTTTTGTCTGTGATTGAGAGAGGTGGGGGGAAAACATAGCCCATCTTGTACTATGCTATGTTGATAGATGTGAGTTAAATGTTCTAGAGGATCTAAAGGAACAATTCCAGTCTCAATTCCAGGTTACTGGGATATCTCCACTTTTCTCTTCATAGGTAAAAACAATAGCCACTTTCTGAGTCAATGACAGAAGTAAAAAATGGGAGGAAAGACTGGATGTGAGAGGGAAACTTTTCCTGGTGCTCATAATCTGGGAGTTCTGGGATACAGGTCATTGTAAGAACAGCAGAGAACATTAATTTCATACTCTGGTCAACAAATGAGTTTAAAGGCCCATTTCCTCTACTCAGAGCTAGGGCATAGATTAGATTATAATGCCTCATCGTTTCATTTTGCTTCTCAATTTGGACATCAAGCGCAGTTCCACTTGGATTCCAGCAGTTAAGTGCTGGGGTAGAGGCTGTTCTTTGAGACTTAATAGCAAGATGAAGCCAATTTGCTATCAAATAATGGGAAATCCAGGTCTCTGGACTTTCTCATTCTCTCTGGTTTAATGGCATAAATCCTTTAGCATCTCACAATCATATAGGATCATAGAATTATATTCTGGAAGCCATAATCTATCCTAACCCACTTATTTAATATATGTAGGAATGAGTACAGCTAAAGAGAAGTACAAGATAGTGCCACAAACAAAGTATTAGTTACTTCCTGTATATAGGGAAGGTGCTAGGTGATGGCAGGGTGGAGAGGAAGGAATTCAGTATTTAGATAATGTTTAGATAATCTTGGTCTTCATTGATTTTACAGTCTAGTCATAGCATGGATATCCCAGAGCCATTATTTAATACTTGAAAGATGTATGATTTCATTGCTCTAGTTCTTTTGTCCAGTGAAACTAATTGCAGTTCTTCTCTTATGGATAGAACTTTAAACTGAAAAGTGAAGGAGGAGAAAATGGTCTACGTTTAACAAAGTGAATACTGTAGAAATAACGAAGCTACTCCAAGAGTCATACGAGACAAAATTCAAGAAAGGATCCAATAGTAAAAAATGGACTAAAATATATGTATGGACATCTAAGCCCATGAAGTAAATGAAGTGAACAACACTAATGCAGAAAGGGAAAGGGCCACACAGGTATCACTAAGTCTTGGTGGAATTGATTCTAGAATATATGTCTGGATGAGTATAATTTATTGAAAAGGAAAGGGACAGCTCAGGGGTGTAACAAGGGAATCACTTTAAAAGACTGATATATATTAATTTAAGGTCGCCAAGGAATCAGCTATGTAATTCCTAAATGAAAAACTCAAGTCAGTCGTCAGCCTTTTTTGGAGTTTAATTACAATAGGAGTAAGAAGGGAATTAGAGATAGAGAGAGAGAAAAAGGGAGAGAAGGGAATAGGGCTTAAATATCCCTTCTGTTTAGGCTGGGCCAAAAGGCCCAAGCCCTTAGATAGCTGGGGCAAGAAAAGGAGATCAGTCCCTATTACTCACGTGTCCAAAATGGAGAAACAGTCTCAGAGGCCCCCACCTTCAGCTTCCTTCAGAGCAAGCCTTCACAGAGCCCAGGAACCACACCGACCAAAACCTCAACAACCCCTGGAGTCTTCAGACCCCCTATCTTTAAGCAAACCATCCAAGTTCCTCCCCTCCGTTCTCCCATCTACCAATCACTCTTCATCAATTTCCCTGTGCCAATGGAGGCTCTAGCTTAACCCAGGACCGCCCAGAGGTTTCTGGCTTTTGCACATGTCTGTTGAAGGTCATATTTTCAAATGATTAAATCTTTACTCCTTTGCTACAGCCCTTTCTAAATCCTGTTAACTTGAGTATGGTAGAGATTGGAATAATTAAATTTTGATCTAGGCTGCAGCCCTTACTCAATCCTATTAGGACTGAATAGGGTGGAGATTTATTCCAAGTATCTCCATTGTATCAATTCTAAAATCAATCAAGACTCAAAGAAATTCCTGTTCTATGCTTAAGCATAGGTCAAAGTCCTTTCCATTGTTCAGCAAAGGGTTTCTGTCCTAAAGTAATCTTAAGAAGGGAAGAGAAGGAACCTCCCATGCCAATGGGGTTCCCATTCCAATAGACTATCAGTAAGAAATTTTCCAATTATGAAATATCCCAATGGTGAAATTTCCAACATTTATAAGTCTAAGGAAATTTTGAGGTTTACAGGGGAAAGGTTTGGGGAGTTAGTACCAGAATAGTTAATATGTTAAGAAGATATGCTTATGTGAGTCAATTCAGAAATCATAAAGAAAGGAGCAGGGCAAGTACTTCATTCGTAAACAGAGACAAAATTATTACTGGATAGATGACCTAGATAAAAAAAGAGGAGAAAGAGAGATGAGAATGGAAAACAATAATGGTGGGCTTTAGTTATGTGAACATCTGTTAATTTCTTAACTTTTAATAATAACTTCATCCTTCAAAAAGTCTAAGAAGTGTTTCTGATTAAAGATTGTAGAGAAGCACATCTCTCCTCTGTATTCTCTATCAGTGTCCTCAAAGGTTTACCATTGAATAATGGTAAAGAAATTACAAAACTATGCAAAAAAGATATCCAGAAGCCATGGGCACTGGAAGAAGGATTCTGCCCAGGAAACAAGCTTATGCTCAAGAAACAACCTAAATAACTCTTCAGCAATGCCCTGATGTGCTGCTATAGGCTTGAGTAGAGATGCTAAAATACTCCAGTGCTCTGTGTGAAGCAGACCAGGGAAGATAGAAGCCATTATCAAGTGCTTCAGGTCAGGAGCAAATAACCACTACCCAGTCCAAAATAAGGAATGGAGACTGTAGATATGAGGAAACTTAAGAAGATAACAGATAACGATGAAGAAATATCATGGATCAAGAAAAGCCCAAAGTAAACCCAGAAGAAGAAAATAACTATAACAAGTACAAATAAAGTTGCAAGGATGTAATGGCTTTGCCACAAGTATTACAAAGTACTTGGAATAAATGAAGCAAGAAATTAAAAGTGCAATTAATTATATTAGGACAAAAAAATCCAGATTCTAACATAGTATACCTTCAGCATTTAGCACAGTGGATGTTTAATAAATTTTTCATAATTGATTAGAGGGAGAATAAATGATGTTAAAACATATTTTTAAAACACATAGCAAGTCTTTTTTTAAAAGCTAATGGCAAAGATTTTTAAAAGCTACATGATGAAAAGAGAATCAAAGAAAGGAATAGGTCCACTGCTTGGGTGATGGTAACTGACAATGAACAGAAACAGAGCTACTCAATTTTTATTATATTTCTTCCTCTTCCTCTTTTCCATTCTTGCCAAAAAGAATGATATCTGAACAGAAAAGGCCAGAGCAAAAATAGCTAATAAGAAAGCTTGATATTGACAAAGACTGCAATGGAATATGTTTATGAATTCATTTTACTGGCAAGTTTGATTACTGAAACAGTACAGTGATCTTTGAAAGATTATGGACAATGGGAGAGGTACTTAACGATTGGAGAAAAGCAAATGTTGACTTTCAATCTTCAGAATAAAGGGTAGAGAGCTTAACTTTGGTTCTTGGCAAAATTCTTGAATGTATTTAAAAAAAGAATGGTTAGTCAACATCAAAAATATGAATCAGTGATCACAAAGAGCCACTATGGACTCATTCATACCAGACTAATCTCATTTCCTTTTGGAGGAATGGAACATTACTAACAGCTCAGGAGAATACTATATATGTGGTTAACTTAAATTTTTTAAATGCCCTTCATGTTATTCTCATGAAAAGATATGGGCGCATTGTAAATAACTTAGTAAATGTTTGATGACTGCCTAAGCTAGGCAATAGCACAGTTAGGCAGATTCAGAACCAGTAGGATGGCTGACTCCAAGAGTTCAATATCAACATTGATATGGAAGGAGGTCTCCAAAATACTACCCTAGGGACCTTTGAGATTTAACATTTTAATCACTGCTTTGGATAAAGATATAGATAACTAATCAATTTTTCAGATAACAAAGCCAGAAAGGACAGCTAGATCATAAGTGAGATATCAGAGCTGCAATCTGAAAGAATCTTGCAGTTATATATGAAGGCCCACTAAGGTAGGACAGTAAATTTACAGGAACATTATTAGTCATTAAAATTTTTTTGAGGCTAATGTGGTCTAACATAGATGCTGGAACATCTATCCAACTCAATTTAGGATAATTGATCAGCATTATATTAGACTCTATTTCCCTAAGTGACATTCTCAAATGTTTGAAATACATTTTTTGTTTACTTGTGTTTTTGGCGATATGAGTAACTTCTCAGATTTTCTCATTTGTGTGATCTTATATCTGTGAAGCTATTTAAGTGCCATGTGAAAATCAACGTAATGAAGGGTAGCGATATCCAGATTTCAGTGTTTGAGAAGTTGTGCAGTGTTACCAACAGATAAGACACATCCTTTTATTTGTTACTTAGTAATGAAACAAAAATTTTCTTTCAATGAGGGCCTATTATTTTTTCAAATAGCTACTAAGTTGTTAAGACATAAATACATATTAAACTGTATGGACCAAACTGCTTAATAAACAGAACTTATAAGGTATTTCTTTTGGGCCATGGGCACCATGAAAAAATTATTTTTACAACAAGGGGCACCATGAACTGAGAGAGTTTGTGACTTGTTCTGGGCACCAGATTTTAGGAAAGAGGGCAGTCGTAAGAGTGATGAGAAAGATGAAGATTTCAGCTCAATTTAAGAAGGGGCCGGGGGGGTGTGGTGGTGGTGGGTGGGACCAGCTTCCTAACAATTTAAAGCTATTTCAGAAGAAGACTGAATTTCTCAAGAAGTTTGGGTTCCCCTTTTCCAAAGTCTCTACATGGAGGCTAGAGATGACCATCTGTTAGGTTTGTGATAAAGTAGATTCTTAGATAGATGCTCTGTAAAGTGCCATACCAGCCATGCTGATCTGCATATAACAGGACCTGGCCCCTCCAAACCTCAAGCTAAGCTTCTCTCTCCATCACCACTCCCTACCTCCATTTCAAAGGTAATGGGATATTCAGGATCTGCTTAGCCATGGAGAAAACTGAACTCCCAAGAAGCTAGAATATGGCTGCATTGTGCTCAAAGCCATGCAAAGAGACATGAGCAGGAAGTTCCTAAAATGAGATCATCTTAAAATTGATGAATTTGACTTTGCTCTTCCCCTATAGTGGGTATGCCAGCATTCCTTCATTTGGGGAAGTGGGACAAAGGAGCCAAATTGAGTGCTCCTATAGGGAGAGAATAGAGGGAGTTCATGCTAAGAGAGTAGGTTTGTTTCTTCTTGTCCTGCTAATCTTCAGATGCCGCCTGTGCCTCCCTCCTTCTCTCCTTCTTGATTGTTAAGAAGTATTTCTTTATATTAAGCTGAAATCTGCCTCTCTGCAACTTCAAAGGTGAGTATCTGGTAGCATGGTTCCAAAAAAGTACAACCAGCTGTACGTTGTTTCCCAGCCATGCCTTTCCATATTCTTTGACGCTAGCGTTGATTGATGGAGGCAGGTAATTCTGGTACTATGGTTTTGTGATAGTACTCCCCGACACATCTTACTTACCAGGCTGCTCTTACTGACAGAGTAAGAGGCTTCTTTCTTCACCCTGTGGGATTGACTCCTTCTAGAGAAAGGGACTTTTTCATTCATACATTCAATAAACATGTATTAAGTGACTACTACATTCTAGGTGATAGGAATTACTAAGGTCCTTTACAAGGACATTTTACAATTCCATGGTCAGAACATTTAAGGGCAAAGTGTTTTATCAAGAGAGTACATCAATTACTAGAGTTAAATTTGGTTTGAGACTGAATTAGGTGTTTGTTACAAGAAAAAGATTACTTTTGTGTAGGTCTGTATTGAGTGTTAAGGAGCAATACAAAAATAACAGTGTTCTAATTTTGTAATCCAAGGCCCAGGGTTTGAGTCCTGTCTCTGCTCTATATACCCCCTGTGATCTTGGACAAGCCCCTTACCTTAGCTAACCAAACCTTCTACCATGAAGAGATTGCCCTAGAAGACCTAAGCTTGTGGGTCTATGTGCTAGTCCGGTTGGAAAAAATTGTGTCTGAATTGGCTCCAGGTGTCCTTATGGACATGTATGTGAAGGAAACTATGGAATGGGGGAATGGTGAAGACTTAGGAATAAACACTTCCCAGGTGAGACCTTTGGCCCCCTCACACCTTCCAGGGCCCACATTGTATTCTGAAAACAGAATTTCAGCAATGGATTCTCCAGGCCTACACATGGCCCTAAACATGATTGCCACTTCAGTGATTTTTTAAATTGTTCCACTTTAATGTACCTTTTTATTTGTGAAGAAAAACCAGGTTCCAGACTAATCCAACCTTTCTTGGCTATTTTAAGTTAATACCTTAAGTCTAGTTATTGTGGCCAGCTTCACAAATTTTACTCTTCATCATTTTTTACCATCCTTCCTGCTTCATGGAGTACAACGACATGATTTGTTTCTTTCAGATTATAAATTTAGATTTGTAAGGGACCTTAGAGGACCTTGACCAGAAGAATCTCACTGGTCTATAATTTCACTACTTCTCCCTTCTCTTTCCTGGGTAAGAATGAAGCTTTTTTCTTATGTACATATAAATGAAGAAACATGACATTTTCCTATTTTGGCATCTAGAGCTGGGTCTTCTGGTATAGTGGGAGAAAGCACTGGATTTTGAATCAGAGGAGTTAGGTTCAAATATTTGCTTCTTTCCTTAGTGTGACTTTAGTTAAGTCACTTCCATTTACTGAACCCTGCTTATAATGAGGACATTGAATTCAATTAAGTACTTTGCCAGCTCCAGACCTTATCTAAGGACTAACAAAATTCAATGCAAAGAGTGATGGGCAAGGAGATAGATAAATAGATTGCTCCCTGATCTGTGGCACAATAAACACAGTCCAAGATAACATAGGTTGGAATGCAAGATCATTCATATAAGAGCCCCCAAACTTTTTCCTTTAAATATAAAATGGGAACTGAATAGTGGTTAAAACATAAATATGGCAAAAAAATTTCTGAAGGTCAGAATTGAACACAGGCGGGAAGATGGAGTTGATGACTAATGTGAAGAGGATAGAGAAAGTCAGGTATTCTCATTTGGCTAGAATTGACTGTGGGCAATGCTAGAAGAATAAGTTGGAGTTATGATGACAGAAATGTAAGTTTGATGTAATTAAAATTTTCCTAATTATAAAAAAGTAGAATGAATGGTTTTAGAAGGTTGTGGGATAGTAAAGACATCACTGGGATTCAAGAAAAGGCTGAATTACCACTTATATTAGGCATATTTTAATAAGAATTCCTTTTGAGGTTTAGGTTGAACTAAATGTTCCCATCCAACTTTTTGTGCCGAGTCATGTACTAAATTGGGGGGTGGAGGGTTGAATAGAGAATGGATAAAACCAGGACCTGTCCTTAAAGATCTCAGTCTATAGGACTCAAAAGAAAACTGAATTTGTTCCTGCCCTCAGGAAGCTTCATGATTTACAGGAGATAAATGAGAAGTAGATCCTGGTTTTATCTTCTAGGATCTCATAGTCTAGATAGTAAGGAGCGATAGACCTGGCATTTAAGGAGCCCATAATATGGTTGGAATGAAGGACTCACAAAGGCAGAGCATTTATTCAAGGGACAGAAAATAAATCAAGTGCTAGAAATCTGTGGTCATAGATAGTGCTTTCTGTGAAGAGGAAGGAAAGAGATTAGTGAGGATTAATGTAGGTTGACTTCCTGGAGGGAATAACACATGAGTTGGACCTCAAAGGTTTCTTCTTGTTCTGCATCTGGAGAAGACAGAAAAAATATCTTTTGGAACATCAGAAAACCAGGACCTGTGAAGAATATTCAGGTGAACCAAAGTGGTACAGTCAGGGGAAGGGAAGACTGAAAGATTTCTCTATGGCCATTTTGTGCCTCTTGGAATATTGTCATTTAGCCTAGGAATTGCCTCATCTAGGAAGGGATTGTATCCATCTAAAATAATGTCAGTGGTATGGACCTATTGCTAATAAGAACCCTAACATTAACCCTGCCCACTGACCTAGTCTCGTAAGTGTGAGCTTTGGATTCATAAAAAGTCTTAGAAGATCTGGAAGACATCTTGTCTAGCTCTCTTTTTCCTTGGTTCACTCTTTTCTTTACTATTAAGTAGACTATCCTGAGAACAATGAGATGAAGTAAAAAGCTATAGTGTGATGTTTTCACTACAATGGTGTGATAGTTATGGAAACATGGACAATTTGCCACTTTAGAGACATGTACATTTAAATCTAGAAAATATCTGCCAGTCCTATAATGTTGATGAGGATTAAGAGTTGTATAAACTCACTGCTATGCTAGTATCCATTAAGTATATTTGATACTTTTTACTTTCTTTTTACATTATCATCCCTCCTTTGTAGTAAATAAATGTAATTATTAATTTATTTAAAGCAAATACACATAAAAATACACATATTTATTTGAACATATATATTTCATTTTGTACATCTAGTCTATCTCCTTTTTACCTAGATGAAGAAAGCATATTTCATCAGTCTTCTAGAGTCATAATGGATCAATGCATTGATCAGAGCTTTTCAGAGTTGTTCTTTTTTTCAATATTGTAATCATTATATAAATTGCTTTCTGATTATGCCCTTTTCATTATGATCAGTTCATATAAATCTTTCCAGGCTTTTCTAAACCTGTCATTTTCATCTTTTCTTACAGTGTAATATTATATTCAGAAACTGTCATTTCTCAGTTGATGAGCAACCACTTTGCAGTTGTTTGCTACAATAAATTCTGCAATAAATGTTTATGTACACATATTTCTTTCTATCTTTGGCCTCTTGTGGTAGATAGTAGTTGCATCACTGGTTTAAAGGGTAGGTACAATTTAATTAGCATATTTTATTAAGTTTCCTACCATGTGCCAGGCATTGAAAAGTACTACAATACAAATATGAAAAAGAAAGGCAATCCCTGCCCTCAAGGAGTTTATGGTCTAATGGGAGAAGACCATGCCCTAAATGAAGTTGAAGTGGACAAGACGGGAAGTACCTGGAGATACCTGAAATCTAAGGAGTGCAGTCAGGTAGGAAATGAAGAGATGGCAGGCCTAGGTCCTTCCTTAAGTGGAGTTTTTGGAACTAATTGCTCCACCTTCCAATCAGAAGACATAGTTCAAATTGTTTTTTGTATAAAGTCCAAATTGTGTTTTCCAAAATGTCTAGACCAATTCATTATTCCATCAATACTATATTAGTGTGCCTAGCCTCTCATAACCCCTCCAATAGTTATTTTTCTCTTTCATTGTCTTTGACAATCTGAGTATGATACAAACCCATAAAATTGTTTTAGTTTGTTGTTCTCTAATATTTGGGGAATTTTTCCTTTATGATTGTAGATAGCTTTCCTCCCTTCTTTTGTAAGTTATATATTCATATCTTCAGCTATTGGAGGTTGGCTCTCTTTTTCTTATATATTTCTATCAATTTTCTAGTCATCTTAGATAAAGACCTTTTATCAGAGAAATTTTCTGCAAGAATTTTGTCCTTGTTTAATTGTTTCATTTCTAATTCCAACTACCTTGATTTTGTTTGTGAGGTGTAAGGGTTAAATTGGGATTTTCACTAAATGAGAGTTATAAATTCATGTTGTGGTTGCCATATTCAAAATATTATCCCAAAGCCAGAAAAAACTGTTAGCAGCTTTTATTTATAAACAAGGACAAGAACAAGTTGAAGTATGAAATGTAGGAGGGAAAGAGGTAAGGCATTGCCTAGCCTACCCTTAGTGCTGATCCAATGAAATTAAGCTCACTCCCCAACAAAGTTTCAATCTCCAAACAGAAGTCCGAGTCACTCACCAGCAAGCCAAGGATCCAAGAAAAAGTCTCTCCACAGAACCAACCCACCAAAGCGCCAATGAGCAGAGAGGGTCTCCTCACAGAGCCACCAAGGCAGGAATCTCTCCAAGCCAGAAGTCCCTGTGGTGTCTTCATCCAGGGTTCCACCAATGCAAATTCCTCCAAAGCCAAAGCAGGAATCTCTGCAACCAGTCTCTCCAGAAACGAGGAAAGGAATCCCCCTAGACCATGCTGGTTTCCTCTTTTATCCTCCTTTCTTCCATGTCACTTCCTGTCACTCCCCCTTCTTCACAAAAACCAATGGTAGTCTTTCAATTTGTCTAGCACTGCCCAAGGTGGGGGTAGGGGTGGGGAAGCGGGGAAGTTGCCTTTGGAGTTGTCACTTACTCTAGGAAGTGACTTGTGAACTAGGGTTAGTTCTTGATTTGATTAGCTAAAAATAGACATGTTAATCCTATCTTCACAGAGAAAAAAATGGAAAAGAAAACTTTCAGTTTTATCTACTCAAAATTAACCATTTATCTTTAATGAACTCCTCTATATAATTAAGTGTTTTCCTTCTGTGCATAGTTGGAAAAGATAACTCTTTCCATATCTGTTTAATATGAAATGGCCCAGAAGACAGGCATGTTGACTAGATGTCACTATGATCAAGCATTACACAAGAAAAGACGACTTGGATGACTGGTGCTCCATAAAGTTAAGAAGGGGCCCTATCAAAAGATCAAAGTAGGGGGCAGTTGGGTAGCTCAATGAATTGAGAGCCAGGCCTAGAGACGGGAGGTCCTAGGTTCAAATCTGGCCTCAGACACTTCCCAGCTGTGTGACCCTGGGAAAGTCACTTAACCCCCATTGCCTAGCCCTTACCACTCTTCTGCCTTGGAGCCAATACACAGTATTGACTCCAAGACGGAAGGTAAAAATTTATTAAAAAAAAAAAGATCAAAGTAGAAGTAAAAAAAAAAAGATCAAAGTAGAAGTAAATTTCCTCTAGTTAACTGAATTGTATGGGGTAGGGTAGTAGTACTAGTAGAACCTCATATAGTGTCTCCATCTTTTGTTTTTTCCCCTAAGGATCCCACTATAATGAGACTGCTTTGGTTTGGTTTGTCCAAACCTATTGGAGGTTTGAGGAGAAACTCCTCTCGAAATGCTAATTGCTACCTATTCTGTGACTTAAATTCTTAGCATGTGCCAGTACCACTGACTTGCCCAGGGACGCATAGCTAATATATGTCAGTAAGACCTTGAACTCAAGCCTTCCTGACTCTATTCATTCTGCTGCCTAAATAATTAAATCTCTTACTTTCTAGCAGCACAAACCAGAATTTCAAGTTCCTCTTCCTTGGACAAGGAGACCAACTTTGAGGAGCAGCAGGAAGAGACTTTTTTATTGCTCATATTTCAACAAAAAGTGGCTCTAAGAGGAATCCTAACACACTGCTCAGGCCATAGAGTCCCTCTCTCTCTCTCATCCACTGCCCCCCTGGAGGATGTATTTAGGAATATAGAAGGCAATCAGATTTTTTTTTCCCTTGATTTCTCATCTTCCCCTTTCTGAAGTGTTTCTGTGCCTGACTTTACTAAGGACGCCAGTGTCTGTCCTTCCAGATATTTTGTGGATAGAGTAGACTCACTCCTAAAATAACTCTGGGGAAACTGACAAGACAGCTGTCTTTCTGACTCTCTCTATCCAGCCCTTCCCCCCACCTCAAAATAACCAGTCTTGCTATCTCATAGCTGCGGGGGCCAAACTGTGACCACTGTTTCCTGCCTAGCCTCTCAGATTCCACTCCCACAGTCTCAACTCTAGATCAGACTCTCATCTATTCTCACCTGGACTATAATAATAGACTCCTGACTCTCCCAGTCTTCAGCCTCTTTCCCTCCAATGCATCCCACCTCCACTCTGCCAGTGTCTCCCTGATACACAGGTCTGAGCATGTTATTCTATTGCCCTGTTGCCTGTAGACAATAGTGTTAAACTCTTGTCCTCATTTTAAAAAAATTCTTACCTTCTTTCTTAGAATCAATACCGCGTAAGTAAGGGCTGGGCAGTGGGGGGTTAAGTGACTTGCTCAGGGTCACACAGGTGGGACTCATCCTGATTTTTTAAGCTCTTGACTTTATCAACAATTATATACTATGCTTCTTTACCAGACATATCCAACTTAAGGCAATTTCTGGTTTTCTCTGTCAGTTGACAGATGCAGGGATTAGTTTCTATTCCAGTTTGATACTAGACCCATTTTGTCTCATTTCTCTCCTGCCTTCCTTCACCCCTTGGCCTTTACTCACACCTTCCTCCACAATGAGAATTGATTGTTCAACCCTCTCTCCATCTAGTGAGATTCTTCCCTTTTCTCAGGATCCAACCAGTGAGCCATCTCTGATTTCCACCCTCTCTTTTCACACAATGAAAGTGCTCTTCTCTTCCTATTTCCCATTCCCCTTTGTCTCCACCTCACAATTCTGCTCATCACATTCTTCCTCCTATCAGCATTATGTGTTCAAATGTCCTTCTCCCTTCTGGAATGTGGAATCCTTCAGCGTGTGACCTCCATCATAGGTGTCTTTGCAGAGACAGAACAGAGCTAGCATGGTGTCATAAAGCGAATTGAAGAACTCAGGAGCTTCCCATTACTTAGCTACTATATGGCCCACAAGCAAAAGCACTTCTCTTTGAGATTCAATTGCTTCTTCCATAAAATATGGTCCAGAATACATCCTCTACTTTCATCACACAGAGAGACTTGTAAATTTTGCTGAGCAAAAGTGAGCTCCATCATTATTTTGCTCAGTGCCTAGCCTAGACTTGCACATAGCAGGATATGTAGCTCGCCAGGCACCCTTGTAAAGGAAAGTAGTAGCCTGGCAAGGAGCCTGATGGGCAGCAGCCTCTCTCTTCTCCTGTGTTCTCCCTTCATTCCCCTGACTGCTCTCAAGTCATGAAAATGAGTACCCCTTACAGTCATTCTGGATGGGTGTTCTGCCTGTGAGCTGAGTCCCACACCTAGTCCAGGACCAGGGTACACACCATGTATTTGTATTGAATGAAGGATATTGGGTAAATGCCTTCCCCATATGGTAGCTTACTGAGGCTTTTTCTTTCTGTTTTAGGTGTCAGTACGGCTGGCAGGGAAGGTTCTGTGATGAGTGTGTCCCTTATCCTGGCTGTCTGCATGGGAGCTGTACAGAGCCTTGGAAGTGTAACTGTGAGACCAACTGGGGAGGTCTTCTTTGTGACAAAGGTACTTGCTGTTCAACTCCAGCCTCCCTAGGGAAGAAGGAGAGGAGCTCCTTTCTATGCTGTGTCTGGAGAAAAAGAACAAAAGCCAATGAGATTCAAACACATTCCAATGGATCTTTGCCATAGTGACTAGTCAAAATCAAGATGGAAAAAGAGGACTTTAGGCAAAAGCTAGATGACAGTTTGCAGAGAAAGAGTCTAGGGAAGAGAGAGAGAGAGTTCTTTGTCAAACTACTGGGGTCTCTTTTCAGAGTCTCATATAGGAGCTGTAATTTTGGAGACTGTGATAGAAGTCCCTCTCTCTGTATTTCTAGATCTGAACTACTGTGGAAGCCACCACCCATGTACCAATGGAGGAACATGTATGAACACAGAGCCAGACCAGTATCAATGTGCCTGCCCTGATGGCTACTCGGGAAAGAACTGTGAGATTGGTATGAATGCTCTTGCTAATATACCTTGGCTTCTTCCTAGCATCATCACAGTGGGACCTCAAGGAACTCTTGGTTGCTTTTTCCCCCCTGCTAAGAAACTGCTATCAGTGTGGCTCAGGAGAAAAGATCCCTGAGCAGAGACTCAAGAAACTTGGGACCCAGTCTCCATTTTGCCACCATCGTAGTGTGTGAAATAATAGTGAAAGACACTGTACTTCCTCAGGCTTTGATTTCTTCATCTATTAAATGGCAGAGTAACCTCTCTCTTGCCTCCTTCTCAAAGCAGTTAGGTAGATATAATGAGAAAATAATTAGTCTGATCTTTGGAAACATATGCCCTGACCTCAACCATAGTGAAATGTGGTTGGGGTGGGTAAGGGGAGGCATCAATTTAAGAATGGTGTCCTTTTCTCCTCTGCTGGCTTGGCATGTTGCCACAGACAATGGCTCACAAGAATTTTGGGTATTTTTCCCCCCAGTGGAACATGCATGTGTGTCTAACCCCTGTGCCAATGGTGGTTCCTGCCATGAAGTCTTCTCAAGTTTCGAGTGCCACTGTCCTTCAGGGTGGAGTGGGCCCACCTGTGCCATTGGTAGGTACTTCACAGCTTATATATAGGGCCTATTTTTTCCTCCAGGAATGGATAGTACAGGTACAAAGTTTTGGTTGAATGCTAGTATCAACAGAAGGATGTGCAATCAGCTCTTGTTCATTTGTTTGTGTATTTGTTCAGCAGTCAATTAATAAACCAAGACACCTTTGTGTCATGGAAAGACATGCTTAAGATAGGCTCACTATCCTTAGGAAACTCACAGTTTATGTGGGAATATAAATCATTTAATGGACAATAAAGGATGTGTGTGTGTGTGTATGTATGTATGAAAAATGCCTGTTTTTGTAGTAATAAGAGTTTGATGATAAAAAGAAAAAAATGTACTTATACCAGAAGATGGAAATCTTTCTTGGTCCTCCCAGCTGTTAGTGCCATCTTTCTGAGATTAACTTCCCTCTGTTCTTTATCTTTATTGAGTGTATCTAGTTATGTTTATATTTGTTCTCCCTCTTTGGAATATGAGCTCTTTGAAGACAGGGACAAATTTTACTTTTATTTATATCTCCAGCACTTAACACAGTGCCTGGCACATAGTTGAGTGCTCAGTAAATAAATACTTGTTTACTGGCTGATTGTTAACTGAATGCCAGGCTAAAAAGACTGAACTCTACAGGCAATAAGAAGTCACTAAAGGATTTTAAGCAAATGGGGACATATTCATAAGTAAGACTAATCTGGAAGTGTGAGTGAATGAAGAGGGCAAGAGGAGGAGTGGGGAGACTACAAGGGACTAGTTAAACCTGGCTATGTAGGTGAAGAAGAGAGAAGAGTCAAAGGTGAGTTTCAAACATGGAGAGCAAAGTTGTGCCATAGATTAAAATTGTTAACTTAGAAGAACAGGCTTAAAGGGGAGGATTTAAGTGTGTTATGTTCTAGATGCCATTGGAACATTAAGATAGGCAGTTGGAAACTCAGGTCTGGAGCTCAGAATATAGGTCAAGGCTGGATGTTCAGACCTGGAAGCCCTCTGCATAGTTAAATGAGTAAATTAGATTGCCATGGGTGTAATTGTAAAGAAAGAATAGAATAGGCCAAGGACAGAGCCTTGGAAGATACCCCTGTCTTACTGTTCCTCCTGGAATGGTTCTGTGCTTAGCTACTCCGGAGAAAGGAAAAGTCCTTACCTTTAGGTAGCTGTTTAACCTTCTTGGCATTCTAAGACCAGGGCAAGAGTTCTGCTGAGTTTGGCTTTGTAAAGAGAAAGAAGAATGGACAAAGTATGAATGTGTAGATTCTTGAAGCTTTGTCTTTGGCTTTACCTGTTCTCAGCAATGCTGTTCTGCTGGAGGGAGATGGGAAATTTGTCTCTTCTCTTCAACTCCTACCACTGGCACTGGTCTTTGCCTAAAATGGGGTCCTCAAATACCGTCTCTGACTGATGGTCAGGACTTTTGCATGTTCCCCAGGTTCTGAATTTTTCTTCTTGCCTCAATATTCTTTGCAGATATTGATGAGTGTGCATCAAATCCCTGTGCCCGTGGAGGCACCTGCATTGACCAGGTGAATGCCTTTGAGTGCATCTGCCCCCAGCAGTGGGTGGGCACAACGTGCCAGCTGGGTAAGATGTTTTGGGGGCCTTGGGAAGTATGCTCAGCCCCAGGGACACAGACCCTTGGCTGCTTCCACTTGCCTTACCCTCCAGGCTGATTCACTTATTATTTGATTCATAATACTATCTGCCCGAGTCTTATTAGGCCAAGGCTTGAGACTCTATATGGTATACCCTGTGTACATGTATGTGTGTCTCTGTTCTATCCTTTGAGAGCCTCAGCTTGCCTTCTGACTCTCACCAGGGTTGCGAGTAGTATTAATTTTCCTCTGTTCAGGGTAAGGATCTTAGGGGTAGTGAACAGATTGGCAAATCAAGTAGCAAACATAGAAAGCAGCACAGGGTTTTAAGATTAACTAATCCACATGTTCCCTATCCACTTCCTCTCACCCCATTTGTCTCTTGTTCTGTCACCTTATTATTCCCTTAGGCTTTGGTGGATGTGGTAACCCAGACTAATCATTGTATGCCCCAATGCCACTGTCTCCTGTTTCCCATCCCTCTTTTCTTCTTTCCTCTTGCTTACTGGGCACGAGGGCTTTGGTGGGTTTGCAGGAGCAGATATCTTGCTTTGGTAGATTGTAAAAGCCTGTGTCTGGTGGTGTGAGCTTTATTCTCTTTGTCTTTTTTCACAGACGCTAATGAATGTGAGGGGAAGCCCTGTCTTAATGCTTTTTCTTGCAAAAATCTGATTGGTGGATATTACTGTGACTGCATCCCAGGATGGAAAGGAGTGAATTGTCACATCAGTTAGTATTGCCTCAGGGGTCTGGGGGAGGAATGACCTCTTTTCTTCAGAAGGCACATGTCTCCCTAATGTCCTGTGGGTAAATGTCGGGACTGCAAGACATGAGAGAATATGCTCTGAGACCCTGCTCTACTGCTTGTATCCTTATGACCTTGAACACATCCTATCCCTTCTCTCCTCTAACCCCCACTCCTGACCTTTGTCTCCCATCTCTAAAAAGAGAGAATTCAAGTAGATGAAATCCTTTGATCCTCTAAACTGCTCTCAGCTAAATGAATGGAAAGGAAGTCCTGCAGGTTCTACTTATCCATCTAGAGGCTCCTGGGAAGGAAGCCGTAGCACTTTATTTGCAGGAATGGGTCCTGACTGATGAATAAACTGTATGGTCTTCATTTTCCTTAAGCCCTTTAGTCTCTGACCTCAAGAAAGTCATCTAGACCCTTTTTGACCCTGCTTATATAGAATCAGCCTGGGTGTTCCCCTGAAGTTTAAAAATATGATGTTTTTTCCTTTGCCCTAAAAGTCCCCTTTTCAGGTTCCTCTTTGAAAAGAACCAACTCTTTTATGGATTTATGGTGTGTTTATGTCCATCCCTTCATCTTCTTGGTAACTTTCTAGACTGAATATCCTTTGAATTTTTCCTCTTCCATACAGTTATCTCTAAGCTTAAGCCAAAGAGGCAGGTGAGTTAATAGTCTGATCCAGTGCCTGCTGAAAGTCAGTGGAGTTGATTTTCATAGTAAAGTGACTGATTTAGAAATCACTTAATCATTCTGGGCTGTCTTCCCATCTGCAAAATAGAGATCAATCAGTAATGGTATTTTCTTTCCTAACCTCAACATAATCAGTATGAGGAAAAAAGTGTTTTGTAAATGCTTAAAGTGTTATGAAAATCGGGGGCAGCTGGGTAGCTCAGTGGATTGAGAGCCAGTCCTAGAGACAGGAGGTCCTAGGTTCAAATCTGGTCTCAGACACTTCCCAGCTGTGTGACCCTGAGCAAGTCACTTGACCCCCATTGCCTAGCCTTTACCACTCTTCTGCCTTGGAGCCAATACACAGTATTGACTCCAAGATGGAAGGTAAGGGTTTAAAAAAATATTATGAAAATCATATGAATTATTATTTTCATGAGAGGGCCAATGTATGGAGAGTTGGCCTTGGAGGCTATGCTTTCCAATCCTGCTGTTGGTACATGCCAGTTATGAGTACTTAAATGCCTTCTCCTCCCCAGGGTGCAACACTTCAAGACTCCATTGCATTGTTAGAGGGAGTTATTTTTTGGTTTTTGTTTTTTACCAGTCAAATCACTGGTCCAGTCCAAAATATATTCATACATCATTATTATTTACATTAGACCTGGGCCTCTTCCCTGGATGCTAGTATTCATGGAAACCTGAATTTATTGCCAATAGAGGAGGAGTTGACCCAAATATATGTCCTTTAGTCTAAAGTAACCTTTTCTGCCTGTCTGCCTTTCCCTCTTCCCCTTCCCTCCCCCTTCTTTTTCCCCCTCCTGTCTTCTTTTTTGTGAGAGATAGTGAAATCTGTCTTCTGTTTCCTAGATATCAATGATTGCCGGGGGCAGTGTCAGAATGGAGGCACATGCAAGGTAACAATCTCTTCAGGTCAATTCAATAAGCATTTATTAAGTGCCTACTCTGTGCCAGGCACATTTATCCAAGGCCTTTCTCTCTCTAGAATGTATCAGAGTATCTCAGAATTTAGGTCTTCGACATTAGGCAGAGAAGATAATGTGATTCAGGATTCAGGGCCTATATTATTCTTTAAAAAAAAAAACAACTAGGGGGCAGCTGGGTAGCTCAGTGGATTGAGTGTCAGGCCTAGAGATGGGAGGTGTCCTAGGTTCAAATCTGGCATCAGACACTTCCCAGCTGTGTGACCCTGGGCAAGTCACTTACCCCCATTGCCTAGCCCTTACCACTCTTCTGCCTTGGAGCCAATACACAGTATTGACTCCAAGATGGAAGGTAAGGGCTTTAAAAATAAATAAAAATAAATAAATAAATAAAAATAAAAAAATAAACTATTTGGCAAAACTATAGTTAAACTTCCACCCCAAACTCCCTGTCCCTCTCCAGAACACCTTCCTATTTAACAAATAATTGTAGTCACATAAAATAGATCCTTATATTTGTCATTTCTGAAAATGCATGACTAATTCTGGACCTCTAGCTCATAACATCAGTCAAGAGGACAGGGGCAGCTAGAAAGCTCAGTGGATTGAGAGCCAGGCCTAGTGACAGGAGGTCCCAGGTTCAGATATGGCCTTGGATGCTTCCTAGCTATGTGGCCCTGGGCAAATCATTTAACCCCCATTGCCTAGCCCTTACTATACTTCTGCTTGGATCCAATAAGATGAAAGGAAAGGGTTAAAAAAAAAAAGACATGAGTAGCAAGCTTTTATCATCAATCCTTTGGAGTTGTGACTAATTATTGCATTATGTAGTCCCCTCATCATTCTTATGGCACAAAAATATTCCATTTATACCATCATATTCCATAATTTCTTCAGCCAATCCCCAAATAGTGGGTACCCCTGTAGTTTACACCTCAAAAAGTGGTGCTCTAAATATTTTTGTACATGTAGTTTCTTTGCCTCCTGTTTTTTATTCTTTGGGTTGCATATCTAATAGTGGTCATTCTAGTTCAAAGGGCACTTTTTAATGACTCTACAGGCATAGTTCCAAATTGCTTTCCAGAATGTCTGGACAAATTCACAGCTCTAACAGTGCATTAATGTATTTGTTTTCCCATGATTCCTCCAACAATTGTCATTCCTTATTCATCTTATTTGCCAATATGAGATTTATAGGGTGAAACCTCAAGATGTTTTTATTTTCATTTTTCTCATTAGTTATTTGGAGTATTTTTTCATGTGGTTGTTAATAGCATATATTTCTTCCCATGAGAACTACCTATTCATATTCTTTAGTCATTTTTCTATTGGGGAATGGCTCCTGTTCTCACAGACAGGGAAGTAGTTCCCTAATCACCTTTGTCAGGGAAACATGCTGCAAGGATTTCTCCTCATCTCCCATGATGTAACTGATTCTCTTCTGAGTTTAAATGTACTTACTTTGCTTGTGCAAAAGTTTTTCAGTTTTATACTCAAAATTGTCTATTAAACTTACAACTCATTCATTTTTCTCCTTCTGGGCCATTGACCTAAACCATAAGGTTTGAAACCTTATGGCTGACAAAATTTTTTTCCCATGATCTGCAGCCAAACAGTCAGATTTACTGAGTGGTAGTTACCAAACTAGCCCTGCACTTGGCACTCTAGGGATCAGAAATGTGCAGAGATGAATGAAATATATTCTTTGCTTTCCTTCATAAGCCAGGAATTGGATTTATTCAGAGAAATTGGCTCTGAATTCTGGCCCTGCCAGCTACATCTGTAACCTTGAGCAAGTTACTTGGAATATCTGGGTCTCAGATTCTTTCTCTGTAAAATGATGGGGCTGGTTTTGATTTTCTTTCTCACCTTTCTAACACTAAATCCTAGGACCTACATTCTGGCCCTGACTCTGGCATTTTATAGTAAATCATCTATCTTTCTGAGGCCTAGTTTTTTTTTTCTTTTTTGTAAAATGTAAAGTATTAATAATAATATTAATAATAGTATCACGTGGTATCACCTACTTGTCATAGGATAGATATAAGGGTTGCACTATATAAATCTAATGGGATGATGATGATGATGATGATGATGATTTGAGTCCTATTCTCTCTGTCCTGTGTTAACCAGGATGAGGTGAATGGTTATCAGTGCCTTTGTTCCCGGGGCTTCATAGGCAAGCACTGTGAGCTGGAGAAGAATGAGTGTGCCAGCAATCCCTGTCAGAACTGGGGACACTGTGAAGACTTAGTGGATGGCTTCCGCTGCCACTGCACCAGGGGTTTCTCTGGTGTCTTCTGTGAGGTAAGTGAATAGCTCTCTCTTTCCCCAAGAAATGCTGATGGTTGCCAAGTGGGCTTATGGGACTATGGAGGGAGAGCCTAGAGTAAAACAAGCCATCATGGAAGTCCTAGGACCTTGGAGTACTCTGGAAAGAATAGCTTTGGTTCTTTTTGTGAAGAAGTCCCTGGGAAGTCTGACCCAAGTGTGTTGTTGTAAATCCTATTTCATTTAGGAATCTGTGGGTACAGATCTCTCTTCTATATGAGCATATCTTGTGACTTTGCTGAGGCCGAGTGTTTAGCAAAATGGAATTTTAATTTCTAATATGTTTCTAATTCTAATCTAATTCATCTTGGCCTGAAGATTATGAGATGTTTGTTTCTGAATCAAAAGTCCTGCTTGTGATCCAGCCTCCCCTACTTCCTCAAGAGGCATCAGGGCCTTTGTTACCCCATAATGGGAGTACTAAAGCTGCCATCTGGCTTCTTGGGAGGTAGTGAGTGATGAAAAGTCTCCTTAGGTTGTTTAATATATTGTTTTCTCTTATCATGCCCCCAGGGTTTGTTTTGATTTTTTTTTTTAAGAATCTGCTAGCTGTTTTGCCTCAGGCATGTTTGGGGGAAGAGTGAGGCACATTTCAGCTCAATTTAAGGAAAAAGCTTTCTAACTCTCAGAACAGTATAAAACTGGGTGCTGTGGTAAGGTAATAAGTTTCCATCACTGGAGATCTTCCAAGCACTCATTGGAAGTGTTATAGAGGGGATTCTTTTTCAGGAATTGAATTGGGCTAGATAGGTGGCCTCTGCTCAGATTCCAACTTTGAGATTCTGTGTTCTTAAATTACAAGTTCACTAAGTGCACTAACTTCTGAACAGTTCAAGCTTTCCAGAAGTGGACTGGGCTACCTCAGAAAGCTAGTAAGCTTCCCTCTCACTAAACCTTTGTCAGCATGGTCTTAATGACCCCTTGTCACGAATAGCATAAAAAAGATTGCTGTTGAGCTAGGGGCCCTTGAAGGCTCTTTCCAGATCTGGCATTGCATGACTCTTAGTATAGACTGTTGACCATGGGTGTGGGGACCTAAAGGTTTGAGACTAGGCTGAAATGAATTGGGCTAAACTAGTTGGCTGTTTTCCTTGTAACAGGAAATCTGCCCCCACCCACCTTCATCAGTGCCCGGCGCCGAGTGGAAATTGGAAAGGGAAACTCCGACTGTTGGAAGGAAATGAGTGGAGGTGTCTGATAGGAGAGATCTGAGAGCTTGCCTGATTCTCAAAATGCTTCCCTTAGGGTCAGCACTACCCTCTAGAAATACACAGGGAAATACCCTGCTAAACTGTGTGGTTTCCTGCACTGTTCCTTAAGAATGCATTATGGCAAAAGTGGCAAGAACACTGGATTTTGGAGCTCAAGACTTGGGTTTGAATCCCAATTCTGCCACTTATCTCTGAGAGCTCTAACAAGTTCCTTAATCTCACTGTGCCTCAATTTCCTCACTTACAAAATGAAGGGACCAGGCTTGGTCTCTTCTGAGACTCCTTCCAGCTCTAAAATCCCATGTTAATGATTAAATCAAGGTGTCTAGTTTGCAAACAGGGAATAATACTTGGAATCTACTACTGCTAACTTTTAAATGTTACTTCACTTTTTTGGAGATTATGTACACTGGGGAAAGATGGAGGGGAGCAGAAAAGATCCTTATAGAGAGGAATACTTGGTCATTTTTCTTCCCTTTAGATACTGGCAGATGGAATGGGAATGTTTTTACTTCTCTGGGGCTTCCTTGGAGGAAGGCCCAGATGTATATCACCTTTGGCCTCTGGTGTTGCTTGCTGGAACATGATGGTAAATTCTGCATAGAAATAGGAAAAGCCTGTTTCTGAGAAGATGAATGACTTCTTTAGGAGGACTCCTTGGCATTAGAGTTTGAGTTTTGTTTAAATTTAGGTTTCAGAAATGGTGGCTGCTCCTTAGGAGAAAAATGAGTTTCAATTTTGAAAGAGACATTTCAGACAAGCTTTTGAAGCCGGCACAGCCTAGTGGCCTGCAGGGCTTTCCTGTCGTGAATGAAAAGTCCACATGTTGTCTGGATGCCTTCCCGGTCCCCTCCCCACTCCCTGTCCTCTGTATGCAGGCAGAGGAAACACCACACCATCCCTGTGAAGGTCAGGGAGTGCACCTCTGCATGATTCAGTCAATTTGGCTGGGAAGCTTTGGGGCTGGGCCTCCCACAGACTTGTTTGGAGAAACACAGCTGTTTCCTTCTAAGATATTCTGGCATGATGTGTGAAAGCCACTGACTTCCACTAGGCTGCACTGATGATCTAGTATCTAAACTGAGAGAGATCCTAGTCTCACTTCCTTCGCTCTGGTCAGACCACATCAAGGGTATTTATGTTTGGGTATCAACTTTTAATAAGTCTATTAACAAGATGGAGGATAGTCAGGATGGTGAGAAGAATGGAGACTGGCAAATTGGGACTAGCGGAAGGAACTGAAGATTTTTAACCTGGAAAAGAGAAAACATAGAAGCTAAGAGGGTAGGTATGGAGAGAATAATCACTATGTTAAAGTATCCAAAAGTCTATCACATAGAAGGAGAGCACTGACTGTGTCTAAGTGGCCTTAGAAGGCAGAAATAGGACCTGTGGCTTTATTAGCAGAACATAGACTTCCACTCCAAATGAAGATACATTTTCAAGATGGCAAAGCTATCCAGCAGAGGAAGAGGCTGCCTTGGGTGAGGCTGAAGCCTTCTCTTACTGGAAGTGTTCAGTCAGGGACTGGATGACTGGAATGTAGTTGAACAAGAGATTTTCATTCAAGTATAGTTTGGGGTAGGTGTTCTCTGACATCTCTTCCAACTCTGATATTCTAAGATTTTGTGATTGAATGAGAAAGAGTTACCTTCAAAAAATCCTTTCCCTCTAAGCAGTAGTCTCCTAAGTTAGTTATATCCAACATGGGACCCACAACACTCCTGAGTGCTATTGAACCAGATTAAAATGTAATTGGCAAAAATTTAACAAAATAAAAATACAATAAAACAAATAATGTTAACATGTAGTTTTCTAAGTCAGTATGTAGTTCTCAAGGATGCTTATGTATGACTTAGTGGACCCTGTTTTTATTGGCCCTGAGTCTCTCTTTCAAATGGAAGATATTACAGGTGTCAGGTCAAGGAAAGCAAGCTTATAGTGTACATCACCACACATTTCCCAAGCCCAACTATTAATAACATCAATTGCAGGGAAGGGTCAAAGGAAAGTGAAAACTACTTTGCTCCTTCAGAGACTTCAGTCAAGCACAGTACATATATTAACAAGGAAGGATGCTATGAAGACCTGTGAGAATGATAGTTGAGGGTAAGGGAGGAGGGACCCAGGAAATTAATATCTTAAAACTTAATTCAGATTCCATCTGTGCCCGAGTACCTCCTCTGCCCAGAACCTTGGACTTGGCATTCCATACATTATCATTTTATTGGTGGGGATTTGCATAGAACCTATCCATGCCTTAACCAGACTCTTCTTGTGAGCAGTTGTAACTAAGAAAAATTACCTATGGGCCAATATATTGGTGATGAATTTTGCCACACCTATCTGAATTAGTCCTTAAATGAAAATAAACAACCCATCACCAAGCCCATCCTCAAAGGCTCTCCTGCTCTGCCAAAGCTTGTGCTTCCCTAGCAAGTTCTCCTACCAGGTATTGTGAAGGGGGCATAGTTAGTCATTTAAATTAAGGGAACATTTTTGAGGCTTAGATTTTCCTTAAAGTAATTCTGGATTTGTCTCGGAAGATGTAGAACTTGTCCCATGGGCCCTTGATCCCTTTTTTACTCAGAAATGTAGTCATGTCCTGATACTTCACACATCTGATTATATCCCCACCTATGATTCCCTGAGTTAGAAAGGGGGTGAATTCAGTTGTTTCAAATGCCCCTCCTCCTGTGGAGACTTTTAACCTGGAGAAGAGGGGACTTAGAAAAGTTTGGGCATTGAAGATATAATCACTGTGTTAAAATATCTCCAGGTCATAGGACATGACCCTGTTTCCTGTGGTAGGCCTGGGAACCCCTGATCTCCCCAGGGAAGCAATGGCTCATACTTGGCCTCTGTCCTGCTAGGTGGACATCGACTTCTGTGAGCCTTACCCCTGCCAGAATGGAGCCCGATGCTACAGCCTGGAGGGAGATTATTACTGTGCCTGTCCCGAAGACTACGATGGGAAGAATTGCTCCTACCCCAAAGACCACTGTAGGAATGGCTCTTGCAAAGGTGTTCAATTTCCCCCAGCCCCACAGTGACGTGGCATGGCAGGCAGGGTTACTGACAAGGGGAGAGGGTGTGTGTGAGGCCTAGTGTTAAGGGGAGCTCTAGATGTGGAGTTGGGAGACCTGGACTTGACTCCATTCTTATTCTTAAGCTGCTACAGGATTGTGGGCAAATCACTTCTTTTACCTGGGCATCAATTTCCTTATCTATAAAGTCAGAATGATAGTCCTTGTACAACCTAACATTACAGAATTTTTAGGAGGAAAATACCTTATTAACCATAAAGCGTTATGGGAATAGTTGTTTCTTTGATACTGCAATGGGCCTGAGAGCTCATCCTTTCATGGATGCGAATTACAATTTAATAGTAATAACAGGAAAGTAGGGTTTCTAGTGCTCTGAGAGGCTCTGACTCAAGAGAACTCTGTTCTAGTCCCAGCTCTGCTCTTACTTTACATTGTTATTTATATTATTATAAAGTAATATTAGCCTAAAGAGCCAAGGATTCTTCCCATTCTAACATGGAGTCTGCTCAGGGCACTGGTGAACCATTGTTGCCTGTGACCTAATTCTGTCTCTGACTCCTGTTTACTGAAGGGCTCTGGCAAAGTCACTGTCCCTTTTTGAGTGGCAGTTACCTCATGTGGTCTAAAGGCAATAGTCTCCCTCCTTCCCAGCAGGTACAAAGATAAATGGAATAATTAAATAAAAGGTGGGAAAGGCAGCTTGTTAACAATGTTATAACAGGATCCTTCTCAGCTATAGTTTATAAATCCTACCCTAGTCTGCTCATAGATGGGCTTTGGAAACTTTAGTTCCACTTAAATGAAATGGGATTCTGCTTAAGATCATTGTTTAACAGGGGTTCACCTCCTACTATGAAATACTATGAACATGTTAGAAACAATTGGTAAAAAAAAAAAAGATACTATATTATATATAAGTAATATTAGTATTAGCTATGTCTATCATTATCAAATCTGTGGAATTTTTACAACGGCCCTCAAATCCCTACAGGTTTTCACATTTTCTAAAGGGCTTTCAAATGCATTGTCTTCTAAACCAGTAATAATGGTACCCAGGTCTCTTGCTCTTTAAGGCTTATAAACAACACTCTTCACAACAACCCTGGGAAGTACATAGGGTAAGGATGTTTATCTCTTATTGACAAATTAGGAAGCAGATGAGGCTCAGAGAGGTCAGAGTGATTTGTCCACTGCCACGTAGCATAATAAAGGTTACACAATAAAGGTCAGAATGAGAACTTAAAACTAATTCTCCCAGTGACCCCAAGTCCAGTGCTTTTCACAATACACCATGAAGCTAGTTTACCTCTCTTGGTTTTTATACATCTTTGTAAATGAGGGCTATCTCCCCATTTTACAAGTGGGGAAATCAAGGCCTGGGTACAGTGAGTCAATCAAAGTCCCTTTGAGTCAATGGCAAAGCCATGCCTCCTGACTCCTAGGCCAGAACTTTGTCCACTACCCTGTCTGGCAAGTAAGTTGACAAGCTGACTTTAGCTCTGGGGAAGCAAATTGACCAAGAGTTAAATAAGAAGATGAGATATTCATACCCTAGGGCTTCTACTTTCATCAAATGGCAAGGTCAAGGGATAGTTTGGTGGCTCAGTGGATGGAGAGGCCTGAAGACAGGAGGTTCAAATCTGACTTCAAATACTCATAATTATGTGACCCTGGGCAAATCACTTAATTCCAATTGCCTAGCCCTTAATTGCTGTCCTAATTAATTAATTGTTTTAAGACAGAAGGTAAGGGTTTAAAAAAATGGCAGTTAAACTTAACTCTTTTCCTGCCTCTGGTTTGGGGGTGAGGAAAGTAGACAGAAAGACAGGAACCTGGACAACTAAGAACTGCATATCCATTGCTCCCCTCCTTTTCTCACTCCTTTTCTCCTATCCAGTAATAGACAGCTGTGAAATCGAAGTGTTCACCAACACTACACGATTCATCTCTTCCAACGTGTGTGGGCCCCATGGACATTGCGTCAGCCAGCCCGGGGGTAATTTCACGTGTACCTGTGAGAGCGGCTTCACTGGCACCTACTGCCATGAGAGTGAGTCCGAGTTCCCTGTCCCTTTTTTCCTCCCTTAGTGGCCCTAGAAAAAAACCAGAAATTCTCATGTCTTTATTTACGACCTGAATCAGTGAAATTGATGGCAGACGCTAAGCATCTGTATCCTACCCTTCCTCTTATCCGCCTCCAAAACTGCTTCTTCAAGTCTGGATTCTGTGTCTGCCAGCAGTGACTGGAATCTGTATCGGGGGTATTTTGAAGGGATGACTTGGCTAGTATTGGGAAGGCTACTGGAACTGCCCACATATCATTCCCATCTTCATTTCTACTTGAGTGGGAAAGAAAGCTGGTATGTCAGGCCATCCCTCAGGGTGGGGGCGGTATTGGGGGGGGTGTATGTGTGTTTTCTCCTTAGCAGGTCTTCTTGGGGTGGGTTGGGGCAGGGGAATGAAGAAAAAATCAGGGGGAGAGCCCTCCTTCTCCATGCCCTTCTAGTAATTCAGCTCTAGCTTCTTTCCTCTCTATAGATATTAATGACTGCCTAGGGATGCCATGCCAGAATGGAGGCACCTGTATTGATGAGATTGACTCCTTCCAATGCTTCTGCCCCAGTGGCTGGGAAGGCGAGCTATGTGACACCAGTGAGTAAAGCCTGGGCCAGATGAGAAGTTGACCTTGGGATCCTTCCTCACCCCCTCTACCCCTGCTTCTCCACATACCTGCTCTCAGGAAGAGTCTAATCTTCCCAGTTTGATGCCAATTGGCTTAATTAAATTGTCCCTTCCTTTACTAGCTGCACAACCTTGGGTAAGTCACTTTTTTCCTTTGGTTCAGTTTCTACATCTGTAAAATTGGAATAAGCTTGTATCACCTCAGAAGCGTGTTGTGAGAAAAGTATTTTTAACCTTTCGAGACCTATTCATCAAAATGAGAGATTTCAGGGAGCATGCAGTCCTCGGAGTAACTTCCCCAGGTCGTTTCTTCATCCTTGATATTAATAATAGATATCATCAATACAAATAGCAAATATAAAAGAATAATGCTTCCATACCTCATTTACTATTATCTGAAGTGGAAGTCTTTCTGTCCTCAGAAGAAATCAAAGTATTTCAGAATTTAGGCACTGGGCTGTCAGTAGAGGTTATCTACATTGAGCATGAACTCTTGAGTATATTTTTAATCTTATAATCAAAATGAACTTTCCATACCTCTGGTTGTTTAACTCTTAAGTGACTTTAGTGTGTTATTTTAGGTATAGATTGCATTTGGGTTAGAGGAGAAGGAGGAGGCTAAACTCCTTTATTTCTCTCTCTGTCTTCTTCATTACCTTTTTGCATTGCTACTAAGACCTTTTCCCCCAACTAGGGGGGTAATCTATCCATCTCTTTATAAGTTGTTGATTAAGAAGAAAGCTTCAAAGCCCTTTGGGTTTATGAAATCTGTACCTGTCTGTGATTTTACCTGTCAGTATTTACTAAACTATCTGCCATACTCTGTGCTTGGGGTTCTGGCGGCCTAGACCTAGAAGTAAGGAGAGCTACAGAGAAGAATGAGAAGCATAATCTACATCTTAACTTCAGGAGTCAGATAGATTTATCAGAATCAGTGACCTTCCCTGTAGAGGACCGAGGCACATATTCTGTCTCTGCTATTTACTTACCTGTGTGCCCATTGGAGAATATCTCTGGGTTTCACTTTCAGCCTCTGTAAAATGAGAAGGGGTTAGACTATCTAATCAATAATGTCCCTTCTAGCTATTCCCTATTCCTGAGCTCACCAGTTTTGTGTTGATTTTAAAACAAAGGACAACATTAAAGATGGAAGGGATTTAAAAGCAGCATAGTATAAGGGAAAACACTAGATTAGGAGTTAATTTTTAGGACATTTATTTGCTCCAAAGCATTTAGTTTCTCAAAAAAGTTCTTCCTCTATACCCACTATCATGCTCATTTCTATATCTATACTTTTGTTTATGCTGTCCTTTCTCTATTAAAATTCTCTTTCCTTTAAAGCCCAACTCAAGACCCATACATCTCTTCCAGAAAGGCTTCCTCAATGTCCTCAGCCCACACTGGTCCCTACTTGAGCTGCTATTTTCCTTATTGTTTGTACCACATAATTGAATCATGACCTGTCTTATTTATTGATTGTTCTATGTGTGCAAGTCATGGCCATCCCCAAGATTAGTAGTTCCCTTGGAGCAGTGAATAAATCTCCTTGTCTTTTCACACAGAATAGCTAATACAGAAAGTCTAAGGAAAGTTTAAATTTAGAATACTTCTTTTATAGAGCCTGGAGAACATTCAACTTCCTAATATCTTAAATGTGGAAACTGAGACCCCCAGAGGGAAAGATATATGCCTAGGGTCACACAGTAAGTTAATGGCAGAACCACAAGTAGAACCTAGATGTTCTGCCTCAAAGCCTAGAACTCAGTCCCCCAAACAATATATTAGTGAATTTAATCCAGTTGGGGTCAAGGATTAGTATTTAAGGGGGTAGCTGGGTGGCTCAGTGAATTGAGAGCTAGGCCCAGAGATGGGAGGTCCTGGGTTCAAATCTGGCCTCAGATACTTCCTATATGTGTGACCCTGGGCAAGTCACTTAACACCCTATTGCCCAGCCCTTACCAGTCTTCTACCTTGGAACCAACACAGTGTTGATTCTAAGATGAAAGGTAAGGGTTTAAAAAAAAATAGTATTTAATAGGACAGTGACAGGGATCTTGAAGGTGATGTATAAGACAGTAAAGAAATACAGCTCTTCTACTTAAACCTCAACAAATAAGATTCCCAGAAATACTGGCAGTAAAATTGAAAATAATCAGAAGGTCTTCTTCAGTGAACAATGCCAAAAAATACAAAAAGATATGCACCAGAAGCAGGAGTGGGTTGAAATGTCTTATACCAGGGAAGTGAGCACATATTCAGGTGAGAATGGGAGCCAGTGAAGAAGGTTTCAGAGTAATGCCAGAAAAGCCAGCTTAAACTTATATTATCCAGCTAGAAGCCAGCAAAGCTGGGCACAGGACCCATATAAGAGAAGCCATTGTGAACATAGGTAAATGGGCCAAGCAGGTGGAGGTAAGGAGACAAGTTATGCCAGGATACATCAGCACACATTTTTACAAATGGGCCTAAATCTATCCATTTATCTGAGTAGAAGGAAGGTCAAGGATCTGAAGCCAGATTCTGACCCTGGCCTGTTAGAACAGAATCAAGGATAGGATATTGGTGGATGGATAATTATGGGGAGACACAGGGCCTGCCCATGTATTCCTTAGCCCTGGGAGCCATCTTAGGATACATTACCAATTTAGCATCTAAGCAGCAGCACCAGGGGAACTGTGCAAGAGGCCCCAAACCAGTGTAATATATTCAGTATGCCACTCGGGCCTTTCAGTGCCATCTCAGAAAATAGAAAAAAGACTTGAGTTCAGTTAGCACCAAGATCTGAAGATGGTGACAGAATTTCAGCACTGAGGCAGCAAGTGGGACCTAATGCCGCCACTTTGTCTGAATTGATGGTGACAGTGACATCCAAAATAGAGAGGAGAGGACCAAACAAAGTTTATTCAACCCATCCAAGAGTGCTATAAACTACTGCACCAAATTGCTGTGTAAGAACTGATGCTAAAATATGAGTAAACAGAAGAAGATATCAAATAAACTGTAGAAATTGAGAATCCCAAGGAAATTCCAAAATAAAAGTATAATTCCACAATGTCCTTAAAAGAGAAGATGGCTTGCATACAAGAATAAACAGAATAACCACCGTACCCAAGTAATGGATTCCTTGAAAAGTAAAATGAATCAAGTAGAACTCAACTCTATGAAGCAACAATAAAGAATAAAAATATTGGAAATACTGAAAAACATAGGAAAACATTGGGAAAAAAATTAAGAAGATAGAATTTAAGAATCAAAAGACTTTTTTGAAAACTCTGATCATAAAAACAACGCTGACTTCCAGAGTTCACAAAATCATAAGTGAAGACTACTCAGATCTTTTAGGACCATAAAAAAAAGTGAAAATAGATGCCATTGATCACTTTCAAAAACAACAACAACAACCCCAAACTAAAAACATGCAGGAATATCATAGACAAAATGCAGAGCTTCCAAGTCAATAAAAAATATTGCAATCCAATATATATGTACATATATACATACACACAGAAATATAGGCAACAAAACTAATATTTGTGACATCATTTTTCCCCCTTTCAGATTTCTGTTCTACAAATCTAACAAAAAGATAAATAAGACAAAATACCTGAATAGGGTTTTAGAAAAATCGGAGATCTCAGGTGATGACCAAAAGAGAGTATTACCCATGTTTTAAGACACATAAACCTCACTAAAAATGCAAAAAGTCAGAAATATTGAAACTTTATTTAAAGAGATTTCACATAAAACTAAAAGTTTTAAAAAACAACTAATAAAAAACAAATTGCAAAAGGAATTCACAACAAATGAGAAAATAAAGGAAATTGTTAGAAATTCTTTTGATATTCCAATAAAATTGGTGAATAAAATAAGTGGTAAATATTCATAAACATATTAAAATGCTCACATTGATAGAAAAAGAGAGAATTTGAATAACCCATCCTTAGATGAAGAAACTAAAACACAGGAATGCAAAAGAAAGGGGGAAAATGATGCATTAAATTTGAGTGAATTCTATCAACCCTTGAAAGAATGGAATCCGATATTATATAAAATGTTTGCAAAAAATAGGCAAAGTAGGGATCCTACCAAATTCCTTCTCTTAGACAAATCTGGCCCTCTTATTTCAACCAAGGAGACAAAAAAAAAACCTGGAAAAATAAAAACTATAGACCACTGTTCCTAATAGACATTGGTACAGAATTATTGAATACAATATTGGTGAAGAGATTATATACTCTGACCAAGTTGGTTTGGCACCAGGAATCTAGGATTAGTTCAGTATTAGGCAGATTATAAACATTACAGACCATATCATACACAAAACCTATGATACTCCATTTTAATAACATTATAAACAGGAACAAATCAAGCACTCCCAATAAGTATTTACTTTGTGCTAGAAGTGCAAATAGAAAATGAAGACAGTGCCTTTTTAAAGAGCTTACATTCTCATAGAGGGAGATGACATGTAGTAGGTTTCAGCTTCAGAGCAATTGGAATGATCCAATCTTTAGGTGCTATAGCAAAAGAAATCACAATACAGCTTCTTTGGTGTCATTTCCATTGATAAAAATTTATCTGATTTGAACCATTTGATAACAATAAGGACTTTGGCATTGAGAACTTTTATTTTCTGGGTTTTCTATAACCATGATTTCTAAAGAGGTAGGAGCTACAGAAGCTGTAGTCAGTTGCAGTTTCTATCTCTATGAGTATTTTTTTCCCTTAGGCATGGATTATAGGAGACAGACTGAAAGCAAAACCAGTAATCTATGGGTTGCTCTTGTCCCCAGGGCCCTTGGTCCCATCTTTCTATTTATGGTCATTACTCTCTGCTTGTGATGGTGGTGGCAGCAAGCCCCTTCCCCCCAAAAAATTCCCCCTCTCATTTCTGACTGTTGGGGCTGGACTGGAGCCAAAGATAGTAGTCTAAAGAGTATGCTATTACTGGGACTTGTGGGTGCAAGAACATGATGTGACTCCACTGGAGTCTGAGGGGAGGTAATGATTTGTGATTTGATGGCACAAACCTCGTCTCTTCTTAAGTATTTCTTGCTATTTCAGATAGGCTAGCTTACCTGCCTCACTGGTGGCAGTTGGTCATCAATTGTAGATGGTGGTGGCTGGGATGAAGTGCTCTTTATCAAAAGAGATCTCCCATCTCTTCTAGATGATGAATGTGGGAGAACTAGACTGAGAACAGGGCCAGTTATCTGCAATATAGCAAGTAGTATTAATCTAAAACCAAGGACTAGCATCATCATTAGAGCAGAAATACTAGAGACCTTTCCAGTAAGATGAGTAGTAAAACTAAGGATACTCTTTGCCACAACTATTATTTGATATAACAAAGTTAAGACAGTAAGACAAGAAAAGGAAATTCAGGGAACAAATATCCAAGAGGAAATAAAAATATTCCTTTTTTAAAAAAACAAATGACATTTTTTTAGCCTTAGTGATTAATCAATGAAAAATTAGTTGAAAAAAATTAACTTGAAATAGTTAACAATTTCAGCAAAGTAACAGGATAGAAAATAAACCCACAAATATCATTGGCTTTTCTGCATATTAGTTATAAAATCCAGCGGCAAAATAAAGAAAATAAGTTCTATTCAACTATAGAATGAATAAAATAAACAGCAGTTCAGCTACTTAGACATACTTGAGAATTATATGGGTATAAAACTACAAAACACTCTTTACAAAAATACAGACAGACCAAAATGCCAAATAGTAAAAATGTAGTACTACCTAAATTAACTCACAGTTTCATTGACATAATGCCAAAAGGTTTCTTTATTAAAATAGAAAATATAATTGCAAAGTTCAATTGGAGGAACAAAGGCCCAAAAATCTCAAGGGAAATAATGGTGAAAGAAAGAGACAAATGTTAGATGTCAAGCTATTACTCAACAATAATCACCAAAACTATTTTGTACTGATCAAATATTAGAAAAGTTGATCAACTAGAACAGAAACAAGGGAACATAGTTAGCATGTTTAGTAAATCCAAAGTTATCAACTACTGGGTAGATGATCTTCAACAAAAGCAGTTGAGAATGCTGGAAAGCAGTTTGACAGAAATTAGGTTTTAGGCTAGGGGCTCATAACAGGGGTTCATGAGTTTTTAAAAAATTCAAAATTATATTTCAATACAATTGAATAATTACATTCCTTTTTAATCTTTTGCATTTTATTTTATGCATTTAAAATATTTTAAAAATAAAAAAAGATCATATCATAAGCAAACTGTAAAGTCAGGGAAAGAACTATCTTACACAACCTTGGTTAGGGAAAGAATTCTTGACCAAATATGGGATAAAAAGAATCACAGAAGACAAAAAATGTAGTTCTGAATATGTAAAGTTTTTTATAGGTTTTGCACAAACAAAATCAATGAAGTTAAAATCAGAATGAAAATGATTAGGGAAAAATATATGAAGCAATCTTTTCTATAAATATCTAAAATACAAGATATACATATATAGGGAATTGATAGAAATATCCAAGAATAAGAGCCATTCCCTAATAAGTTGTCAAGGGAGAGGAATAGATATTTCTTAAGAAAAAGAAACTATAAACAACCAAATTAAAATGCTTCAAATTTCTGAGAATAAGAGAAATGCATATTAAAACTACCTTGAGGTTCCATCTCATATCCACTATTTTGGCAAATATAACAAATATGTGAAAAAGCAGTTTTTTGAGCACTTGAAGGCAGATGGGTGTATTATTGGCACTTTTAGTGCAATTGTGAACTTCTCCGACTTTTCTGGAAAGCAATTAAGCTGCTAAACTATGTGTAGTCTAGTTATTTACTAACATAAACTGCTGCTAAACTATGCATAGTCTTTGATCCAGTGATTCCACTACTAGACTATATATACCCTTTTTATTGTTGTTCAGTCATTTCAGTTGTGTCCAACTCCACTACCCATTTTGGTGTTTTCCTGGCAAAGATACTGGAGTAGTTTGCTATTTCCTTCTCCAGCTAATTTTTGAGAAAACCAAAGCAAAGAGGTTAAGTAATTTGTTCGATGTCACACAGCTAGTAAGTATCTGAGGTTACATCTGAAGTCAAGTCTTCCTGTCTCTAGGCCTGATGCTCTGTCCACTATTATACCATCTAGCTTCCCTGACTATACCCTAAAGAGGTCCAAAAAAGAAGTTGAAGGGACCGATGAATACAAAAATGTTTGTATTGTAATACTTTATATTATAGCAAAGAGCTGGAACCTAATTACATGCCTTTCAAATGGGAAATGACTAAACAAATTATGTCATTTGAATGTAATGAAGTATTATTATAGAATAAGAAATGACAAAAAGGATGGAGTCAGAGAAACTGGGAAGATTTGTATAAACTGAGGTGTGCAGAACCAGAAGCACAATTTATAGAGACTATAATTTTGGGAGGAAAAAACAGCTTTCAAAGAACTGTGATCAGTAAAATGACCAATTATAATCCCAGAATATTGTCAATTATACTTCCCCACCTCTCTTCCCAGAAGCGATAGATTATAGAATGAGATAAACATTTTCAGACATATCCAGTGTACCAAATTATTTTGCATATACTTTTTTTTTTTGCTACAATGATGGGCTTTTATTTTATAGGAAGAATTGGGGATTATAGTGAAAGTCATAATAATAATAATACAAAAAAGGAAGAATAGAAATAAAATATCAGTGAATTTTACTTTTTTTAAACTAGCAGAAGAAAAATACAAACCAGAAGGGCAGTGAATTATTAGATTGTATTTTAAAATTCTGATTTCATATTTATTAAGCACCTGATGCATGCAGATTTTGTCATGAGACATGTTTGCATTTCTACTCCTTCACCAAGGAAAGATCAGTAGCTACTATACCCAGTACCAGATCACCCTCTCTCTGCCTACTCCTGGTTCATTCCCTTCCCAGAATTCTCCTCTGCTTGTCAGCCCCATCTCTTCCTTTACTTTCTCTGCACCTGTCCCCAGGTACCTCATAAGCAATGAGCCCACAGGGTGGGCATTTTTAATAGGAATTTCTTCATCTCCCACTGTTTCTTTAGGAGACAGTATCTGACAGGTTGGGAGTTTTGTAAAATCTCCTGTTGTCTCTTTAAGAAGCAGAGCAGATAGCTCTCGCCCTCCATCACTTTAAGAGACCCTCTATAAAAGAGGAAAAGGCAGTTAAGAAAACACTTCAATTTCTCTGACTTCCTTGGGAGCAGGGTTGCTGGGTCATTCTCTCAGACAAAAAAGATCTGATAGTGACTTTTGAGACAGTTACATTTGAGATACAAATTTAAGAAAGAGTCTTATTTACAGAGAGCTTTTCTCCTCAGTTTCTTGAGGTCTCAGAAGCTGTCAGAGTGCCTTGCCTCCTCTGACTTCAGAAGAGGAGAGCTGCATCAGTTTCTCTGTGAAGAGAATTTGAGTTTGATTTCATAGATTACTTTAAGGAGTTCATGATCAGTTTAATGTTCATCAATTAGTTAAGATAGTTAGGGAGTTTAATATAAGACTAGACAGAGTAGGCCAGATTTAGGCCTGCTTTGCAGGCAAGAAGAAACTACAAAGAAAGCAGTTAGATTTTAGGGTTTATTAGATATTTTAGTATAGGGCTTACTTTTAGGCATAGTGATATAAATTTAGATCTATGTTTTCTATTTTCCTACCTCCCATTTCCTATACCTACTTCTCCTGAGAATTAACAGTTTCAGTGGTGTACCAAACTGCTTCCAGCCACAAATCCACAAAATAGTTTTAACAATAATAGCTTTAGTTTTAACAATAACAGCATCATAACTTGTCACCCTCCTCCCTCCAGATTTGAACGACTGCTTTCCAAACCCATGTCACAATGGAGGCCACTGCATTGACTTAGTGAATGATTTCTACTGTGAATGCAGAGATGGTTGGAAAGGCAAGACATGCCACTCACGTAAGTTTAGTTTTCTTAACCTTATTCCTTCCCTGTTCCTTATTTTCCCTACTTGGTCAACTTCTAAATCTCAAAGTTTAGAAAATAAACTTTGATCAAAATGTGTAAGGATTGGCTTTCCTTTTACCTTTCTTGGAAGTTCCCTTTCATGGATTCTAGAGGCAGACCAATGGTGTCTGATTTCCTTTGCCTTTGAGTGACAGGAGATAACTGAAATGTGGCTTTCTTAACTTCCAAGACCAAAAGAAAGCCCATTTACTGTCTGTACTATTTATTTGTCTGTACTTTGACCAGACTATCTCTTTAAAATTCACAGAAATGATGTAGATATCATTTTCAGAAAACACTTATCTCTATCTCTAAATTTGCTGACAGTTCTGTTTTCACATTAGAGATTCATCCTTCCAATTCCACCTCTGATGCCTGACTAAGTCTTAAAATAGCATGATCCTAAATCTTCCTAGAGCAGACATTTCTCTCTTCTACAAATCACCCTCGACTACTCTAGAATTATTCTCTGTCACTGTGTAGCCTGCCCTCACTAACGGGTATAGAAGTAAGACAGGTCACATACATGCTTGTTCAAATGGCTTTTTTTTATTCTTAAGCCTTTCTGCTTTCCATGGTTCCATACACAGATTCATTTTACCCTGGATATCGCAAACTCTGTGGTTTTCATATAAGGCCCTGTTCTTACCTGAGCCTCCAACCTAGTGGTAACTACAAGACTAGACATTTCACCTTGTCTTTACTGCAACTTCAGAGAATCACTTCACTTGTAAGGAGACTGTGTGAGATGATGTGGATGACTCAATGCAGCCTAGGTCCCATTTTAACAATCAAGTATGGATTAGGAATCTCTCCCTCTAATCCAGAGAAAAATCCATGCTAAATTCTGGGCTTGCCTCATAGGTCATAGACCAGGTTTGCAGCCCTCTGGTGGCATGGTGGTGCTAAGCAGCTAATGTTTGTTCCTAGGTGAGTACCAGTGTGATGCTAACACCTGCAGCAATGGTGGCACGTGCTATGACAGTGGAGACACTTTCCAATGCAAATGTCCCCCAGAATGGAAGGGCAGCACCTGTAACACAGGTACTTGGACCTGGGTGGGATGGAGTAGGCAAACCTTGGTGGGGAGCAATATAAGCAGGTAGAAAGCTTGGCTTCAAGGTTCTTATTTATTTGATTTTAGCATTTAGAGTTAGTAAAGACTGTAGAGATCAAGCCTAATTCTTTTATTTTGTAGAGTAGGAAACTGAGGCCCAGGACCCATAGAAGGGAAGGGATTTATCCAAAGCCAGAACTGAAATCCACATCTCTCCACCCCAAATCTTTCTTTCTTTCTTTCTTTCTTTCTTTCTTTCTTTCTTTCTTTCTTTCTTTCTTTCTCCTTCCTTCCTTCCTTCCTTCCTTCCTTCCTTCCTTCCTTCCTTCCTTCCTTCCTTCCTTCCTTCCTTCCTTCCTTCCTTCCTTCCTTCCTTCCTTCCTTCCTTCCTTCCTTCCTTCCTTCCTTCCTTTCTTTCTCCCTCCCTTTCTCCCTTCCCCCATCCCTCACTTCCTTCTTTCCTGTTGATTTCACTGATGATATAGGAACATCTTCAGTTGATGCATATTGGCAAACCTTCCACACCTTAGAATCTCAGAGAATCATCTTAAACTCTGAGAGGTTGTTACCTGACCAGTGATATGCCAAAATGTGTCAGAGACTTAGAGCCAGGTCTTCTGGATGCCAAGGTGGCTCTATATCACATTAAGTCTCTTTCCTTCAACAGTACTATACTATTTCTTTCCCCTCATCTTTCTCACACTCTATCTTATATACATCTTTGAGAAGACTTTTGCCTTCTCTGAACTTTATTCATCTGACCCCCTCAGTGGAAATTAAATCCAGTCAATCCTTCTGTGCTTTTCTCAAAGTCCTGCTCAAATCCCACCTGCTTTAGGAAGCCATTCGTGATCATTCTAGATTATATTGGTCTCTCCCTTATAACCTTCTGAGAGTAATTCTGAACCATATAATTCAATTTTTAATGATATCCTCCCTTCCTTCCTTGTTTCTTTGTGAGGTGGTCCTAGAAGCACAAACTCTCAGAGCTAAAAGGGACTGAAGCAACCTATCATTGGAACTGTCACTTCTCTTCTAGACGTCATACTATTAATGGAGCCTATGCCTGGGTTTCCCAATTCCTGTCCTTAGATTGAGTCTAAACTTTTCTAGTCCAACTCCTTAATGTTCTCATGACAGTATTTCCTCAGCCAAAATATGAAGGCCAAAAAAAAAAAGATGGGGGAGATAGTGTGGCAACACCCAGATAGTTTCTTAAAGCAGTATAGTATGGTGGATAGAGCACTAGAATTAAAATAAGGAGATTCAGATCCCATCTCAGAAGCTTTTTAGTTGGTTGACTACCCAACTTACTTGATCCAATGGGCCTGCAATTAACTTATCAACCCTCTTAACCAACTTGACCTATCTTCCACAAAGTGGGAAAAATAATGTTTGCACTGCTCACTTCATAGGGTAGTTGTGAGGAAGTTACATGGCAAATCTAAAATTGATGTATAAAATGGTGGTTTTGTTATTCCTTCTTTGTCTTCCCACTCCACCATACCTGACCATGGTCCAGGCACACAAGGAGGCCATGTACCCTGTGTTAACTGAGTTGATTTAAGGTGCAGCAAAGATCCTAGGCTTGGAATATTTAGAGCTGGAAAGTGTATAGTTAGAAAAGTCCAACTCCTTAATTTTAAAGATGAGGAAATGGAAAGAAAACCCATGGCAACCAAGGTTTTAGAGTGGGCTCTGTAACTGTCTCCCTACCTCTTTTTTCAGGTAAATATGCCAAAGAATCACAGTCTTCTCTCCATATCTTATCAATTCCCCACCCCAAGAGGATGCATAAGTCTGGAAAGTAGTTCTACTGCTCTAAATGTGGCAGGGTAGAAAAAGCAATGGATTTGGAGTCAGGACCTGTTTGAAATCCTATTTCTACTATTATATGTGTGACCTTGAACAGATCTCTTGACTTATCTGAGACTTAGTTGTAAAATAGATCAATGATCTTTAAGGTCCTTTTTAATTATAAATCCTTTGACCCTATTTGTGATCTGGAATAAAGTGTGACAGGGCTGGGCAGATCAGATGGGTGTGAGGGTCCCTGTGGCCTCCTTTTCAGGAAACTGAAATGTTTCTTCCCTCATAGCCAAGAATAGCAGCTGTCTCCTGAACCCATGCATGAATGGTGGCACGTGTGTGGGTAGTGGTGATTCCTTTTCCTGCATCTGCAAAGATGGTTGGGAAGGCCGCACATGTACCCAAAGTAAGTCCAAATTGTTTTATGTTCCTCTTTCCTATATCTTCTCCCTCCATATCACTTCACCACTTTGGTCTCTACACTGAATAGAGGAGGAAAGCACATACCACATCTAGGGAGGAAACCCCCTAACTTAAGTTGTATTGAACTTTGATTTTTTTTCCACCCTCACCACAATACACTTTGAAGTCTGGTTGCATGAAGTCAAAGGAAAGCCGATGGGACTTGTGATGCTATCCTAATCTCTTTTCCAGGGAGGGATAGTCTGGATATTATCCTTGTTTCCCCTAGAATTTGGATCACATTTATTGAGAGGCTTTGACTCTTCAAAACCTTATCTCTGTCCCCCAAAACACACCATAATCCTAACTAACTTCCATGAATATCCCCAGAATCTGACATCATTCTCTGTGAAGTACCCTCTAGCTCTCTTACCAGATTCTAGAACCAGTTGTGGCTTTTTGACTATCTCTAGCCCTTTGCTCCCCCTTTGGTGATGGAAGCAGTGAATTGGTAGAATAAAAAGATAGTGGTCCAGCAAAGGCATATATATTCAGAAGGGCAGAGGGGAACAGAGCAAGGTACAGATAATAAAGATGATGAGTACCTTTTATGGGGAGTTCTATAAAAGATCTATACCTTTCTTCAATTTGAAGACAGATGCCTCTGGGGGTCGAGGTGGAGGTTATGAGGTCTGACTCCTCCATCTGGATTTAGTTTTACTTTCCATTTCCTTCACCATTCCATTAACTCGTGGCAAACAAATCAAGAAGAGGCCGCTTCCTTCTAGATTTATGCTAATCTCTCTTTCCTATTTTCTCACAACCAAAAACCCCAGTCCTTTTGGTGGAATTTTACTTCTTTTCTTGGGTTGTTCTTTAGTTTAGGTGCTAGACACTAATGTAATATCCCTGGAATGTAATTACTAATGCCAGGAACAGCAAGAATCCATCCTATGGCCCTGGCACATGGTAGAGATTACCTCCATTTAGTTGAAAGGACCCCAGAGGGGACATAGTTTAGTCTTCTGTATTTGAACAAGAATCCCTTCTGCAGCATACTCAACAGATGTTCATTTAACATCTACCTGAAGATCTCAACTAAGGAGAAGCTCATTTCCACCACAAGCATTTCATTCTACTTTTAAATAGTCCTGCTTATTAGGGGGTTTTCCTTATTCTCACTGAGTATACCAGAGTAGTGTGCCAGGGGCTTCCCTTAACAAAGACCCTTAGGTCCTTGAGGGAAGGAATTTCCTACATTTCAGGGTGCCATTGCTGAATATAAGTCATTGTTTGTAGAAAGATCTGTCAGTATTTTGTGACTGCTCTGTCCCATAGCTTGAGCATCCTCACTGCTAAAAAACAAAACAAAACAGTCTCTCACTTCTCTCTTCTTTTCTCTCTCTCTCTCTCTCTCTTTCTCTCTCTCTCTCTCTCTCTCTTTCTCTTTCTCTCTCTCTCTCTCTCTCTCTCTCTCTTTCTCTCTCTCTCAGATACAAATGACTGCAACCCTCACCCATGGTGAGTATCCTAGGGTTGGCCTTTGGGGAGGTGGATCTTTGGGGAAAGCATACCTACCTCCAACAGGTAGGGAATTAACCCAGAGTCATTAGTCAAGAGCTGTCCTTGAACAAGGAAGGGTTTCCCCAGCAGAGCAGATCTAGGGTCTTCTGCCCACGAATATATGTGGCTTAATTAACACAGGCTTAATTAGAAAGAATGCTGTCATGGTGGTTTATTATAAAAAGTATCCAAGGAAGAATACTATTGGAGGAACAATGAATGGAGACTAGAAATTTTCAAGTGAGGGACAGGATAAGAAGCAAGTATTGTTGGGAGGGAAGACCTGGAGTCCTACTGCCTCAGGACTGGATTGATGCTTATGGAGTTGGGGGTTGTGTTTTGCAGCTACAATGGAGGCATTTGTGTTGATGGAGTGAATTGGTTTCGTTGTAATTGTGCCCCAGGGTTTGCTGGCCCTGACTGCCGAATCAGTAAGTACAAAGGCATAAATAGGGTATGTGGGGAGTCAGAGGGATGGCATGTCTGGGTCAGGGATGACAGACAAAAAGACTCCCTTCCTGAATGGGCTATTCTTTTCCCTTTCTGGGCTTTAATTTCTTTTTCCAGGTGCTTTTAAGATCTTTTTCAACTCTGAAATCTGCTCCATAATAGTGTTTGACAAGTCTAATCTCTGATCACTTAACCCCCATGGCCTAACCCTTACCACTCTTATGTCGTAGAACCAATGCACAGTATTGATTCTAAGATGGAAGGTAAGGGTTTAAAAAAAAAAGACAGACTAGACTAAGCTCTAGACCTCGTTGTTCTGGATTTCATTTTATTCCTCTGAAAAAGAATGAAATTGCACTTAATGATCTCTAAATAATGTAGCAATATGGTACCTTTCCTTAATGGTACCTGCTCACAGTAGGGATCAAGGAGTATTTATATAATCAGTCTTCGCTTTTGTGCCTTGTTTTATGGTTGACAAAACAGTTTCACCAGATCTACACACCGACCTCTGTGGAGTGGCAAGGCATGACACAGAGATTATTACTTGTCTAAGGTTTAGTGATAATTATTATTATTTCTGTTTTTAAGATGAGGAAACAGACTTGGAAAAATGTCTCAATCACAAGTCACAACCACCTTGTAAATGGTGGTCATGGGATTCTCACTTAAGGTCCAGGATATAATATATTATAGCGTGCTAGAATTAGAAGGAACTCCAGAGCTGCCTTCATCCAGTCCTTTCATTTTACTGAGGAATCTGAGGCCCAGAGAGAAAGGTCATGTCCCAGGTTATATAGTAAATTAATAGAAGACCAGGACTGGCACTTTTGGTGCTATAATAGGATTTGGAGCCCAGAGATCTGGTTAGAATCTTGCTTTGTGACCCAAGACAACTAATTTCCTCTCTCTGGGCCTATTTCCTTTTCTCTGAAATGAGAGTTGCAGTAGATGATTTCTAACTGACACTGCCTCCTGTTCCTTACACATCCACTTGCTCAACTCTGGGCATTTTCACTGGCTGTCCCCCATGCTTTGAATGCTCTTCCTCCTTATCTCTGTTTCTTGACTTCCCTGGCTTCCTTCCAATCCCACCTAAAACCCCACCTCTGGGATGTCTTTGTTCATCCTCCCCCTTAATTTTAGTGCCTTCTGTTGATATTTTCCAACTTATCCTATCTGTATCTTTCTTGTTTGTAGTTACTTTCATTTGTCTCATTACAGTAATTAGACTGTAAGCTCCTAAAGAACAGGTCATTTTGACTTTCTTTGTATCTTGCTTTTCATACTTTTCCTGGCCTATAGCAAGAGTTTAATAAATATTTACTGACTAATGTTTATTAACAAAGTACCTTTAGGCTTACATCTTATGATCCCGATTCCCAGTTTTCTTTTCACTGCCCCATAAACTGCTTGATGGATATGATTACAAATGGTTGTTCAGGCACAAAGGTATCAGGCAGCCCATGTTCTGTGGCCCTTAGAGAAGGCTGTATGTCCTTGGAGCTATGGTCTGGCTCCCATATGCACACAAGGCCCTACCTGACCCACTCATTTGCAGCAAGCTTCCCCCTCCTTTCTTGGGTTGGTGTGTCAGCCATGCAAAATCTCAGGACTGGTTGACCTTGGATAAGGGCTGGGCTCAGCCTCCTTGGAGTTGGAGATCCTGCTTCCCTTGGTGAGAATAGCAAGTACAAGGCTAGATGGAAAAGGAGAGAGTAAAGACTCAGATAGGCAGGTCCTGCATTATTAAAAGAAGGGACCAGGTTACTACTGACAAGACCTGTCAGCTATGTATTTTAAAGCCTCTCTCTCACTGTGTCCAGAAAACCTGAGAGGTGAAGGGTCCTTAGATTGTAATCTAATTCCTGCTCCCTTGTTGTACTGCTTCTGGTCCCATGGCAGAGCCCAGGGCTCTCAATTATTTGCCGGGGCTCTGCTACATCCCACTGTGATGCAGTATGAGAACAGAAGGCCCATGACTTCTGACCTCAGAACTCTACTGCTTCTAGGATGAGAATCAGACCCTTCCCATCAGTCGTCCCACTTTTCTTGGGAAATGACTAGGTCTTGTGTGATTGCCCATGGGGTCTGACTTCCCTTGATGATAATATTCACTCTCTCTGACTCTGCCTCAGATTGGACAGTTGTTCCTTTGGGTAAGTCATTCCATCTTTCTGACCCCAGTTCATCTCTGAAATGAGCATCATACTTCCGCTGCTTACCATCTCTCTCTCAACTCCCACCCTCTACCTTCCAGGATTGTTTTGAGAAAAGTGATTTGTAAACTGCTCTAGAAATGAGAATTGTTTTATTTGTCTTGCAGACATTGATGAATGCCAATCCTCCCCATGTGCATATGGGGCCACATGTGTGGATGAAATAAATGGGTACCAGTGCATCTGTCCCCCTGGGAGAGCTGGCCAGAGATGCCAGGAAGGTAATTATTCAGACTACAAAGCCAGGGATGGATAACCCTGGAGAGAACTAGGTTCAGGAGACAGTGGGTATGAGGTTGAAAGGGACAGCTTTCTTACACTATGATTTTGCTGGCCTTTGACTAGAATTAAGGTTTAATTTAATTAATTAAGAAAGGCATGATCTTCAGTTTGCTTTTCACTGACATTTTTAATAAACATTTAAGTTGAGCATAAGTATATATTTGTTTTCCTCCCTTCTCAGTGATTGGCTTTGGGAAATCCTGCTGGTCGCAGGGCATGCCGTTCCCACATGGCAGCAAGTGGACTGAGGAGTGTAACACATGCCACTGCGTGGATGGCCGCACAGACTGCAGCACAGTAAGGAGGGCCCTGGATAGGCAGCGGCTCTCAGACCTATTCCTCTGTTATAGGGCCGTAGCCTTAGAAAATGTGAGGAGGGAACTGAGATCACCTAGTTCACTCCCTTCTCTTTTATAGCTAAGAAAACCATGACCCAGAGATTGTTACTTGTCCAAGGTTTAGTGATAAGGCTGGGCCTGAAGCCCAGGCCTCTTTAGTTCTAATTCTGGGCTCTTTTTGCCAAACCTTGTTAGGTTCTGAGGCAAGTAGACTTAGAAACCACCTATATGGGACAGGTTACATCTAGAAATGGAGACTTTCTTAGAAATGATCTAACTAGGATAATGTCCTCCCTTTTTAGTTAGAGGGAAAGAACCCCAAAGCAGAGAAGTTACTTTTTTTAAAAACAAAAAGTAATACCAATTTTAATCTCAATATCTTAAAGTACAGAAATTGTAAAGTATGAATACCAAATACAAATTTAAATAAGTCACTTGTCCTTCCCTATGACCAATGTAAGCTACTTCAAAACTTACAAATTTAAAGTAAATAAATACAGTATGTACACTTTCCCTGCCTGCAGGCAAAAGATGGGAAATTATGAATTGGGGGAAAAAAACAAAACGCTCCTCACACTTCAGCATCCCATTTCCCAGCCAAACACCCAATTGCAACCCAGTGTGTTTCTGTAACAAAAGGACACACCCTGTGCACACATACTGCCAACTTATACAAATAGGCAAGACACTACCCCAGAGACACCCAAAGTAAGAAAAAATAGGAAGAGTCAACCTGGACCATAAAATCATTGTGGGGAAGAAAAGGCAGTCAGGTTAGCAAAACATTACTATGAAACTAGCAAATATCATAGCCAACAACTGTCCCCTTTTAAAATTTCACAGATTAACAAACAAAATATCACATTCCGCCCTCCAAAATATCCAGAGAAGTTACTTGTAACAGTACTGAGACTGAACCAAGGGCCCCAGCTCAAGATCCTGGACAGTCCACTGTCCACTGTCTACTGTACTGTGCTGGGATGGATGAAGAGAAGAGAAGGCTGGAGGGCAGGGCAGGTCTCTTAGGTTGCTGGATAGATAAAGTTTTCAGCTCAGCTAATACCTAGGGTCATAGACTCCCCACCCCATCCAGGACTCTAAAGAATTGACTTGAAGTGAATGTAGACTCAGAATACTTTGGCCAGAACCTTGTCTAGGGCAAAGTGTCCACTCTAATGTTTGAATAAGGACAATTATTATGAATATGATACTATTACTACTATTGCTACCACCAACCACCACCCCTGCTAGCTAGCCATCTACATAAAGAGCTTCAAAATTTGAAAACTACTTTTTTGTGTATTACTTCATTTGAACCCTCACAATAACCCTTTGAGGGAACTACAAAACGAAAAGGAAAAATAATCCAACTTCATATGGAGTCCAGCAGGTTTGCAAAGTTGTTCTTGTATTTAAACCTGTTCCTATCTCTCAGAAACCCTCCAAGACTTAATCTCTCTAGACCTTAGTAAAATGAGATTAGACTAGTGGTCTTTAAGACCTATCCCTGACCTAAGTCCTATTATAATGATCTCTTAGCTATAGCCACTTAATTTAAACATCATTCCATTAGATCTCACTGAAAGAAAGAGAAGATCTCCTAAGAAGGACCTGGGAATTATTGTAAGCATTTCCTTCCAAAGAAATCCCCAATACTGAGAGAGATGTGTGTGTGTGTGTGTGTGTGTGTGTGTGTGTGTGTGTGTGTGTGTGTGTGTGTGTGTTTCCTCCCTACAGGTTTGGTGTGGGAGAAAACCCTGTTTATTACCCAGACACCCAGATTACACAGAGGATCAGTGTCCACGAGGCCAAGACTGCCTAGAGAGAGCCTATCCCAAATGCCTTCAGCCTCCTTGTGTGGCCTGGGGGGAGTGCAGTCCAGTGGAACCTCTTGTCCCCAGCACCCCATGTCAGCCTAATTCTGGACACCTGGGAAACAACTGTGCCAAGATCACACTCATCTTTAACCGGGACAAAGTCCCCCAGGTGAGGACACCCTACCCACCTAGAACTGATCCAGTTTTGAGCAGCCCTTGGGAAGAGACAGTTAAGGTCTTTTTCAGTCTCATAGAATCACAACCTTCTTCACCAGGATGCTTCCAATGACAGAGTTCATTAAGTTATATTACAGTACTTTCCATTTTGGATAGATAGGTTATTAAGAAGATTTTCCTTACTTTAAGTTGAAATCTCCTCTCTACCACCCATTGCCCCTAATCCTGTACTCTGAGTTCAAACAGAATAAACGTAATCTTTCTTTCTTTGGAAGGCTTTCTAAGATTTAAATAAATGAATTGAGTAAACCATAACCACTCCCTTCCTTGGACCCAGGTTGGATTTTCTAACCTATTTCAGAGTTAAACTTTTCCAATCCCCTCAGGTGTTCATATTCTCTCAGAGTCAAATTGTATTGTATTGTATGTATAGTCAATTAGTATTTACTCTTTAGCTTTTGGGGCCTCCTATTTCAAATGGCTTTTATTAGTTGAGCCCTCAGAATATGTGAGATCGTTAGCAAGAGAAAAGCCTGGCATTATGTTCATCTTCTAGTTGGCAAATGGAAAGTTTGGTTTTATTGCTAACTTTTTTTTCCATTTGAGAATTTCTTCCAAGGCTTGGGGAAAGAATGAAATAACCAACTTAACATTTTTCACTTTGCTACTTTTTCAATATGAGAAAAATAATGGCTCCCATTTCTATGATACTTGAATGTTCACAGAGCCCTTTTATCATAACTGGGAAGTGTGGATACAAAGATTATTGTCCTTATTCTACATTGAGACTCAGAATGGGAAAGTAATTTGCTCATGCTCTGGCTGAGAAGCCAGTTTTTGAATTCAGGTCTTTCCCTAAAGTTAGGTTTCTTTCCATTGTCTGACTTGCTTTCTTCTTGTTCCTTTCTCTTACTATGTATATCACTAATACATCATATATACATATATAAATCCTGATTTGCCCTCAAAAGGAAAAACACATTCAGGTAACAGCCAAATATGTGTTCAGAATGTTAGCTCTGCTTATGCACATCAAACTCCCACAGCAACTGATGGAACTGCCATTCCCAGAACTGGAAGGGCCTTCACAGGCTGCTTCTTAGGTAGCTACTACCATACCTAGTCAACGTTCATTCAGCTTCTCCTTTTTTTTTTTTTAAGCCCTTACCTTCCATCTTGGAGTCAATACTGTGTATTGGCTCCAAGGCAGAAGAGTGGTATGGGCTAGGAAATGGGGGTTAAGTGATTTGTCCAGGGTCACACAGCTGGGAAGTGTCTGAGGCCAGATTTGAACCCAAGACCTCCCATCTCTAGGCCTGACTCTCAATCCACTGAGCCACCCATCTGCCCCCTCAGCTTCTCCTTTAAGGAATCCAGAGAGAGGGTTTTGGCAGAGGGCCTGGGTTCAAATCCTGCTTCTGATTGTCCACTGCGTACATGACCTTGGCAAATCATTTAACTTCCCAGGGTCTCAGCTTCCTCAACTGTAAAATGAAGGAACAACTAAGTCATACAGTGAATAGAATGCTGGGTCTGGAGTCAGGAAGACTCTTCTTCCAGAGTTCAAATGAACCACATTACCTGTATGACCCTGGACAAGCCACTTAACCCTGAATACCTTAGTTTCATAATCTGGAAAATGAGCCAGAGAAATGGCAGATAACTCCACTATCTTTACCAAGAAAATCAGAATCCCAAAAGGGGTCATAAGAGTTGAATACAACTGAAAAACGACTGAACCACAACAAAAATGAACTAGGTGGTCTAGATAAATTTGATTTTTCATTGTTAGGAACTTGTTCTTCATATTGAACCAAAATCTGTTTTCCTGTAACTTCTCTGCCTCGTGTAGAGCCATTGCCTTTCTTTCCACGTGGGTAGAAGGCCATGTATTATGGCAGGCCTCCACTTCTCTCCCCTCCTGTGCCTGACACATCACCTTTCACCCTTAATGAGCACCTGCTTTATCCAACATCTGCCATGCAGCAGGTCATTCAGTGGGTAATTAGTGTTTATTACATGAGAAGAGGGCCCGTATTCCCTCTCCTTAAGTAGCTCCCAGCCTAAAGTAGATGACTGTACCAGCATAAGTGGATTACAAAAACTGCTTGTGCTTCTGAAAAATTCTATGTGAACATATCCTTTTGGAAATTGAGTCATTTATCTAGACTTGCATGCTCTTGTGGGAGCCCCTTTATTCCAGGTGTGTTCAGTAAGCAGTAGAATAAGGGATTTGGGAGCTAGAAAGAATGTTAAAGGTCATTCAGTACACTTCTTCCTTTATAGAAGAGGAAACTGGCCATCCTAGATAAGAAAAGCAATTTACCTGAAGGAACACAGGTAGTAAATAACCTCTCAGCATGTAACCTAACTGTGTCTCCATTCCTGCTTCTCCCAGCCTCATTGTCAAGTAGTTTATGATCCATAACAAATCCTCAGAGACACTAGATTCCCAATATCACCTGCAGATCTGTTTTTGTCCTAGGCTTTGGGTGGTCAGAGAGAGGGAAGGGCATATGTGTTACTGTGGATGCCTGGGGACTGTTTTATAATCAAGTCTATTAGTAGAATGGAAATCTCTTTTCTTCTGACCCCCAGGGTACCACTGTGGGAGCCATCTGCTCAGGGATCCGCTACCTGCCAGCCACCCGGGCAGCGGCACGGGAGGGCCTGCTGGTTCTGCTGTGTGACCTGTCAGCCTCCACAGAGAATGCTGTGGAAGTTGCCATCGTGAGTTCCCTGGGACCTGGAGGGCGGGCATAATGCAGAAGCTACTAGAGCTGACATGGAGGACACCTGGCCCTCCCAAATCTGACTCGATTGCCTTGACTTTGGAGCTTTTAGTAGCTTCCTGAAGCAGTCCTGGGTCTATCTGCCTGGGAGTCAGGAAGGGTGGAGAGAATGTGGGGTGAGGAGATGAGGTCCATGTTCTCATCAAATTGAAGCTTCTGCATTTAGTTAATAAATATTGAATTATTTGCTATCTACTGTGCTTTATACTGTAAGAGGTGTAAAGTTTACATAAGACATATTCCTTCCCAGGAAGTTTATAGTCCACTAGAGGAAGAAAGCACATATACAATATTAAATTGTTGTGTCAAAGAAATTTAAAGTGCAATATGAGGTTGAGAAAGGACATGACTAATGAACGTCAGGAAAGGCTTTCTGGAGAAGGCAGCATTTGAGTATGGTTTAAACAGATAGATAGGAATTCAACAGAGGAATCTTGAATCAAGTATATAAAAAAAAAAAGCTTAAGCACAGAGGTGGGGAAATAGAGGTTGTTTTTAAAGAGCTAAGAATAAACCGTTTGGGCTTAAGTATAAGATCATACATGTAGAGGTTATCTGATATAACACCATTTTACAGATGAGAAATCTGTGGCCCTTAGAAATTAAGTAACTCATCCAAGGTCACACATTGTTAAGTGGAAGAGTTAAAATTTCAAGCCAGATCCTTTGACTCTAAATCAGAACTTTTTATTGCATTATGCCAACTCCTCAAAGAGTGTGTTTAAGAGAAAACAAAAGCAGGCTTGAAATGTAGGGTGATGCTAGTAGAGCACTTTGCTTTTTTAAAGGAATATGGCCTTTATTCAATAGATTATTGAAAACTGCCAAAGATTTTTGAGCAAACTGATGTGATCGGTTCTTTGCATGAGGAAGATCGGTCTGACTGTAGTAGTGAATTTGAAATTGGAGAGAGTGGAGTTAAGGGGACCTGTTAGGAAAGCTATTATAGTAGGTTAAGTGGATGGTAACAGGGACCCGTATAAGGCTAGAAACTTGTATACAGCTGTGATTGAGAGAGATTTTTTAAAGGTAGAATTCAAGTAGCTGATGATCAGAGATGAGAGAGAAGGAATGATCAGAAATAAAGATTTTTAACAGGAGACCATACAAGTAGTGGTGCCACAGAGCAGCATTAACATCAGAACAACAATGGAAGTGGTATTGGTATAAATACCTAGTTCCACCAGCTTTGACTACTACTCCCTCTATCTAACCATGATTAAGTCAGCCCTGGAAGTGAAGACTTTCAGGTATCCTAAAAAGTTATTTTTTATCTGGAGATCTGAAACAATAGAGCTATCCTTCTCTTCCCAAAAGAGATGGGGCAGCCTGGTGGCCTGTGGAAGTTCTCCTTTTATAGGAAGAAGGGAAAAAAGATACCAGATCTCAAAGAAAACATTTTGATGGCAAGGGGATTTAAAATTGTAACAACTGCCTCGGGTCCTTATAGAGATGACCCAAAACTCTATTAGGGATAGCAAGTCACATTGCTAATACAAGCATAAGCACCTACCCATTTTGCAGAGCTTTCTAAAGAATTTTCTGATGCAGTTATAAAACTTTAGTTATAAAAAGAATTGATTAGACAACAGGTCCTTCCCATGTTCACCTCAGGCCTGTTTTGATCATTGGTAAGAAAAGAAAAAACATAAGCCCCGATTTGGGGGCAATAAAGATCATAGATTTTAATAAGCCTGCCAACAGTAAAGATCTTATGTGGCTTGAATGGGCTGTTAGAGACTTTGTTTTTTAAAACACCACCAGATTCCTGTTCTTGGTATCAGAAGGTTAAATGCCATCCTCACTCTGTTTCACAGTCCTTCAGCCCACCACAGGATGAGCCAGATAACACCCTCATCCAGAATGCTGCAAATACCATAGTCAATGCTCTAACTAAGCCAGAGAACAGCACAGTGCTGCTTGCGGTTACTGAGGTCAAAGTGGAGACTGTGGTCATGGGGAACTCCTCCACAGGTGAGTCTGTTTGGGGGTGGGAAGAGTACTTCTGGGAACTCTTCTTTCAGACATTCCGTAGCTGTCCTACATGGCAGTAATTCTCTGGGTGCTGGTGAGGTGGTATGATCTGTGGCTGAACCCAGGATGAACATCAGGCTTGCCATGAATGGGTGAGCAAAAAAAGCAACCTCACCTTCCCCCGCACCTTGAATATCTTTCAGGTTTGAGAGGTTTTCTGGGACCTACTGAAAGGGGGGAACAGAATAACAGAATTTAGGATGCAAGAGATCATATAGTTCAACATGCAAATGACCAAGAATCCCCTCCAGTTTGACAGGTCTTTACTTTTTTGAAGACCTGATGTGAAGGAGAACCTACTACATCCCAAGTTAACCCATTTTAATTTTGGATAGCTTTACCTTTTAGGAAGTTTTTCTTCACACCAAATAGGCTTCTCTTCAGCTCCTACCTCTTGCTTCTAATTTGATTGCTTTTGGAGCCAGTCTAGTTTCCTTTCTACATGAAATCCCTTTAGATGTTTGAAGATAGCTATCATCCAACCTACACCCTTTCTCCATGATAAAAACATTTGAATCTTTCAAACAGTTTTCATATGGTATCTTGAGACCATTACCATTCTGATCATCCCTTTCTGGAGTTTATCCAGCTTCTCAGGGTGGCTAATATATGCCATCTAGAACTGAAAAAAGTATTCCTGATATTGTCTCTGTGCAGATATGGATAGAATAGGATTATCACCTTCTTTCTTCTGGTCATCATTCTCTTTTAGTAATGCATATTCTATTCGAGAACATTAATTTTTTTTAACTTCCATGTCATACTGTTGACTCATAGTATATGTATATAGTCCGATAAAACCCTCAAACCCTTTTCAGATAAAATGCTAGGGAGAACTACCAGTCACACTTCTCAAAGTTGCACTTATCTTGATTATATTTCATCTTATGGATTTGGCTGACCCAGTGTTTTTTAGACTATTGATATATTTCTGGATCCAACTGTCATCTAGCATGTTAGCTATCACACCCAGCTTTATGTCATCTAGAAATCTGATAGGTACACCTTCTGTGACTTTAGCCATGTCATTTGTAAAAATGTTAAATAACTTAGACCTAAGGGCATCATTCTACTATAGGCCTCCTTCCAAATTATTAATGATAACTCAGTCTCTTCACTCAAGCAAGTTGAACTCTACTTAGGCATCCTGTCACCTAGCTCACTTCTTTCCATATTGTCACCAGAAATAGCATTTAATTCAATTTAGTAAGAATTTGCCTACTTTATGACTTATGTAACTTTGTCAAATGTTTTAACTGAATATAGATTAAACTATGACTATAGCATTCCTCTATTCTAGCAACTCTGTCAAAAGAGGAAATGGAGTTAATGTGGCATGATAAAATGAATTCATCAATAATTGTTAGATCCCATTATACCTCTACTTATCTTGGATTTCAATTCTGTTAGCCATTTTTACTCTTCTCATTGCTAGGAGCATTCACCCTGGTATCACAGACAAAAAGCAAAATAAGAGTTGAGTTGGTATCTTATCTAAAAACAGCTCCCTGATCAGGGGGGGCCTTCAATTACCATTTTTAAGTCCATTCTTAATCCATGGTTATTCTTCTGATTAAACTTGCATATTAGCATTTTTTTTTTGGAGCACAAGATTCATCCATAAGAGACCTTGCTTCCTTTTTTTGAGTCTCAATTTATTATTTAGCTCTAAATGTTCTCCTCCATTCCATATTCTTCTACATGAAACTTTCTGATGGTGTGCAGCATATCTTTCTGCTTTTTCAACTAATTTTCTTTCTTCTTTTTCATCTTAGAAACTTAGAGTCAGCTAGGTGTTACAAAGGATGGAGTGCTAGACCTGGAGTCAGGACTAGAGTTCAAATCCAGCCTCAGACATGTAGTAACTGTGTTACCCTGGGCAAGCACTTTGACCTCTGTCTGCTTCAGTTTCCTCATCTATGATATGGAAATAATGACATCACCTACCTCCTAGGGTTTTTGTGAGGATCAAATGAAAAAACATCTGTAAGATGTTTTTCTAATATTAAAGTTCTACATAAATACTAGCTATTATTATTATTGCTTAAGACCCTTTTTCTACTTTTTGAAGAAACACTTTATTCTCCATTTTATCCTGTAAAGTGGTTGATTTTCTTCAATCCTGTTACCTTCTCTTGAATTTTGAACAAGATAGCACTTACCTGGCTACTGCAAAAAACAAATAGCAACACATCGTAGTTTACAACAAGACTGTTGCCATCTCCTTTAATTCTACTACTATGTTTATTGTTATGTTAATATGTATATTATATATCTAAGGCTATGGGTCCCATAAAGGAAATGGGTCTTTCAATATTTTTGTGATCTCCCAGGAAGGCTGACATATTTAGATTTAGTGGGGATAGTATAGTGTTAGATAAAAAAGGGTGTTGAGCCAATTTGGGGGAGATGCTTGGCCAGGTGGTAGGAAGGACATTGAAAGGTTTACTCAGGGCTAATTCTCTGGCCCTAACAGAAGTATTAGTGTGTCTTCAAGGTACTAGCCTATTGCCACAAATCTTGCTCTAAGTGTTTTTTTCTTCCCTTTATTGCCCAGATTATCTAGTTCCCGTCCTCTGTGGGGTCTTCAGCATCATGTGGCTGACTTGTATCATCATCTGTGTGTGGTGGACTCGAAAGAGAAGAAAAGAGAGGGAGAGAAGCCGAATTCCCAGAGAGGAGAGTGTGAACAATCAATGGGCTACCCTAAACCCCATCAGGAACCCTATAGACAAACCATACAGTAATAAAGACATTTATTATGAATGCAAAAACTTTATTTCTCCTCCTAAGAGAACTCATGATGAGGTGGAGGAGTATGTAGAGTATGAGGAAGAGGAAGAAGAAGAGGAAGAGGAGGAGGAAGAGAGAGAGAGAGAGGTCATCGAGGTAGAAAAGTTCCTTTCTCAAAAACTTCAAAAGCCTCCACTCACCAAAGGACCAGGGGACCTCAAAGAGAGCCCCCTTGGAAAGTGGGCACATCGAGGAGCAAGCCACAAAGTAGATAACAGATCTCTCAAGAATGTGAATGACTATGAAGATGGAAAAGATTAGCCCTGAAGAGCTGGGGAGCCAAAGTCCCCTCCACTTCCTGGCTCAGCAGGGGCAAGGCAAGGGGTGAAAGGGGAACTCTCCATTCTGTATCAAGAACCAACATATCTGGAGTCAAATGTAATGTTTATAGTTTCTTTATTTTGTGTAAAAAAAGTTTATTTTCTATGTTTCTTTAGTCTTGTATAAATTATTCAATGACCATCAGGTGAAAAACAACTGAGTATTCTTTAATAGTTGCTATTTTTGTAAAGTTATAAAACACTGTGTGGCAGAGGAGAAACAAAACGGTATCTGTATTTTCGCTATTTTGTGTAAAGTTTATTATAAGAGATTGTACACTGTTTACAGAATCTTTCTTTTTTATTCCTTGTTCTGATTGAATGGTGGCTCCCAAGCCCCCTGACTGAGGACCCTGTGGGACCCGTTTGCCAATGCCCCGAGCCCCAGGCTCCTGGCGGCTCAATGACTGCACTTGCAACTGTGCTGGCTGCTTCCCCAATCCTGCAGATCTGCCTTACACTTCATAGCTGGAACAAAGCTATAGAGGTCTTTCAACTGTGGTTCAAAACGTGGCCTTTCTGTCTCTTCCTCTTTTTTTGCTCTCAAGTCCTTTAGGATCGCAGTATTGAAGCATGGGACAAGTGCCTTGAGATAAACTTTTCTATAGCAACTGTCAGAAACTGCCATCTCTTCGTCCACCCACCTGGCAAACTCGGGCCAGGCCCAGCCCTACCTGCTCCTTTTCTGCTCTGACTGTGAACATGTGCGTCTGTACATATGTACATATTAAATGAATCGCTCTGTATATTTGATTTAATAACTTAAAATATTTCAGTCTCCCTTTAAAAAAAAATGACACATCATTCCTTCTTAATTTATGCTGCAGGCAGGAAGATGCAGTTTACAGGAATTTTCCAGGTCCCTGGATAAGGGAAGCCAGAGAGGGTGGAATGAGCAGGAGAGGATGTTAAGGCTAAGACAGGCCTGCCTCATATTAGACCTTATTGGGTCAGGGTGACCCAGCAGTGATGTGTAAATAGATCCAGCAATGATTGTTTGCCCCACTTTTAATGACCTGAGGCTCCCCAAAACATACAAGACACCCTGTCTGCAGATGGTATGTATACGTGTGTGTGTTTGTGTGTGTGTGTGTGTTTCTGTTTGTGTGTATGCGTCTGTGTGTGAAAGAGAAAAAGAGAAAGATTTGGGTTCCTTTGTGAATGTTAATTACACATGGTATTATTGGACTTTTTTGGCATTTTAAAAACAGGCCTGATGAAGGGAACAATGACCTTTTCTCCTCTGTTCACAGCTTAGTTAATGGTGGTTCCATGACGCAGCAGCGGTAATCAGAGCTCCCACAGCGCCGGAACACCATTAGAAAGCCTGCATGGTTTGGTTTGGTTTGGTTAAGACCTCCGTTTCCACCTCCATTTATTGCTATTAGATGGGCACACTCTATAAAGCTTCCTTTTTCATTACTAGGAAGACATTGTGCTCTCTTGCCATTAGTTGGGGTAGGGGAGAGAACTATCTGAATGGTGAGCACCTCAGCCAATGAGCAGCGTAAACACGATTGTTCAGAAACTAATTACTGTATACATTAAATCCAGGAGTGGTGTGCAGGATCCTCTGTTCAGTACTTTTTGTTTGGTTCTTAACTTTCAGAAAAACTATTTATTAAAACATTTTATAACAATGTCTGGGATTCTTGTACTTGAATGTCTTGTGTTTTTTGCCAACATAACATTTGGAAAGAGAGCTCTATATGTGGCTTTGGGGACTGGACTCTGGTGCTGGTTTCAATCACTGCTGCCGTGTTACATCCTCGGGGCCCTCCACAGGGATGTATTGTTCTAGAGTTTGTTGGCTTAAAATATTCCCATAAATATATGGTCATATCCAGTCCTATAGTGGAGACAATATAATGAGAAGAGATCTGAACTTGGAGATGGGACATTTGTGTACAAGTCCTGGCTTTGGCACTACTCGTCTGCCTTGGGACAATTCACTTCTATTACCTGAGCTTTTGTTTCTCTTTGTTGTTTTTTTTGTTTTACTTTTGAAAGTTTTTATTTAATTAATTTAGAATGTTTTTCCATGGTTACAAGATTCATGTTTTTTCCTTCCCCTCCCGTAGCCAACCCACAATTACGCTGGGTTTTACATGTGTCATTGATCAAGACCTATTTCCATATTATTGATATTTGCACCAGGGTGATCATTTAGAGTCCACATCCCCAATCATATCCCCTTCAACCCATGTGATCAAGCAGTTGCTTTTCTTCTCTGTCTCTATTCCCACCGTTCTTCCTTTGAATGTGGATACTTTTATTTCTCCTTGGACCAAGTTCAATCACACAATCAACAAGAATTCGTAGACCTACCTTATACATTAAGTACACCTATATACAAGGTACTCTTTGAGGCCTAGGAATACAAGAAAAGAATGGAAATAGCCCTTTCCTTCAAGGGAAAGTTGTAACAAGAGATACAACTTCATATAAGTATACACCAGAAGCAAATGGCAATACAGGGAGGCTAGTACCAGGGGTATTAACTTCATGTGGAAGATGCCACTTGAGGATAGATTTGAAGGAACAAAGGCATTCTCAGGGGAGAGGTGAGATGAGAATGCATGCAGTTTGAGGTCAGAAAAGCATCAATGAGAAATGACAACATATCCCCCACTTTGGCTGGACCATGAAGTGTACAAGAAGGAGAATGTCATCATAAGAATAGAAACTTATATTTGATCTTAAAGACAATAGGGAACAACTGAATTTTCTAGAGTAGGGGAGTAACACATCATCAAACTTGTACTTTAAGAAAATTAATTTGAGCCATTGGAATTGAGTAAGTAATAGGAACAGACTTGCCCTTCAGGAAAATCACTTTGACATCTGGGTAGAAAATGAATTGGTGAGGGGAGAGATGAAGTAGACCAATTAGGTACAGGTAAATGACTAAACTAGGATGACTTTGTTAACAGAAAGAAGGGGATGAATATACAATAATAGATCATAAAGGTAGAAATGACAAGATGTGTCAATTTATTGAATGTGGAGGGTGAAAGAGAGTGAAAAATTAAGGATTGATGCAAGTTCGTAAACTTAGATTACTATATACGTGGTGTCCTTGACAGAAATATGGAAGGTTAGAGAACTTTTAGAAACTTTTAGGAAGGCATGAGTTCAGTTTTGGACATATTAATGCCAAGGGACAGCCGGTTGGAAATAGCCTATAGGCAATTATAGCTACACAGCTGAAGTTTAGGAGAATCATTTGGAATTAAATATGTACATTTGGGAATCATCTACATAGAGGTGATAAACCCCTGGGATCTTTGGAGGTCACCAAGTGAAAGCTGTTAGAAGGAAATGAGGGCTCAGGAAAGATTCTACACCCCACAAGAGGCATGATATGAAAGATGGACCACCAAAGGAAACAAAACAAAAAACAGAAGAACCAAGAGAAGGGTCATGAGAACCACAAGGAGACAATATCCAGGAGAAGATGGTTAGGGGTCAGTTGCCGCAGAGAGGTAGAGAAAGATGAGTCAGGGAAAAGACATCAGATTTGGCTAATAGGGATCATTGATAACTTTGAAGAGAGTAATTTCAGGTAGATGGCAAGGTCAGAAGGCAGATTGCAAATGTTAAGAAATAGACAGCAGAAAAGCCAGTGGTAAGAAAGAGATTTCAAAATTAGTAGGGGTGGAGGATGTGGGCAGTTAGGTGGCTCTTTGGATAGAAAGCCAGGCCTGGAGATAAGAGGTCCTGGGTTCAAATGTGGCCCCTGGACAAGCCACAACCCCATTTGCCTAGTCTTTACCTCACTTCTGCCTTGGAACCAATACTTAGTATTGATTCTAAGACAGAAGACAAGAGTTTTAAAAAAAAAGATTAGAGAAAGGGGACAATTATGGGACCAATCTTCTGGACAGAAAATAGAGACTAGGAACAAGGGTACAAAAGGATTAGCCTTAGCAAGAAGAAGTGTTTCCTCTTTTTCAGAGATTAGAATAAAGGAAAGATTAAAGCTGAGGCAAAGCATTTTGAGATGAAGGAAAGACAAGAAACTGATTTGCCTTAAGACTTTAAAGGAGCAAGCCAGATATCTTACTTGATTTCCTGAAAGTCATTCCTTGTCAAGATGTCTGGGTGACTCTAAGGAAAGTTCTTAATAAATGTTGATTAAAGTGAAAGGAAACCAGTTGGTAGGGCTTCATGCACTGTTTGTGATGTAGTAGAAATAGCACTGACACTGGAAACAGAACCTGGGTTCAAATCTCACGTTGATGATCTCAGACAAGTCACTTCACTTCCTGAACCCCATCTGGAAAATGGAGAAGTTGGACCATATAATTAACCACTGAGGGGCCTCCACCACCTGCCAGTGATTAATCCAACATATGAACTGACAAGTAAGTTTAAACACCAGCCTTTCCCTGTCAGAGGAAGGCAGAAATTAATAATTTTCAGTAGAATGAGATGTATTATAGTGGGAGTAGTATTAGATGTTTGAGTCAGAAGAGTTGAGTTTTAATTCCAATTCTGCCTCTCACGATGTGACTTTAGGCAAATAATTTAAACTTTTTGAGTCTCATTTTATATATTTATAAAATGGGAATATTAATACTTGAACTATTTAGCTCTCAGGGTTGTTGTTAGGAAATTACTTTGTAAATTTTAAAATGGACTAGATGTTAACTAGTATTATTTGATAGCGGTTGGCAGTATAGTATAATGAAAATCACTGGATTTGGCATTGAAGAAACTGGATTCAAATCATGACCGCTGTGACCTTAAGCTTATATTTGCCCTGCCCTCACAGGTGGACTTGGGACCATAGAATTATAAGATGTAAAGAATAGTTGTGATTGACCCAATGTCCATTTGGAGGATAGAATCTAGAATGCTCCCCCATGGATATGTCCTATGTGAAGATATGTGGACCTAGTGTTAGGGAGTTTTCCCTGCAAGACCAACACTCCAAGAACTCTGGATAGTTTTCCCTAAAGTCATAGGACATACATAGAATGCCACTGAATTAGGAAAGGAATTTGTCCCTGTGCTATTTCACATTTTCATGAATGAGTTGAATGAAGATCTAGATGGTGCATGTTAAATTAATGAATGGCAAGCAGCCAGAAGGATAGGTGAGCTGAAGCTAGACTACAATTTATATAAAAAGATCTTGTTAACTAATGTTAATTCAATTTCAATGCAACCCTGACTTCATTGATAGAGCCACGGTATCCAGAAAGAAGCGGGGAAATAGGGGGCAGCTGGGTAGCTCAGTGGATTGAGAGCCAGACCTAGAGATGGGAGGTCCTAGGTTCAAATCTAGCCTCAGACACTTCCCAGCTGTGTGACCCTGGGCAAGTCACTTACCCCCATTGCCTAGCCCTTACCCCTCTTCTGTCTTGGAGCCAATACACAGTATTGACTCCAAGACGGAAGGTAAGGGTTTAAAAAAAGGGGAAGGGGGAAGTGGGAAGGGGTGGGGGAGAATAGACTATGGAATTGTAAGGGCCTTGAAGGCAAAAATTATGGGGGAAGGGGGCTGTATTTATTTCTAGCACTTCATCTATGGACTTGCATACAATAAGCAACCCCTGTGCTTTTCCCTAATTAAACACTATCTGAAATATTGTATTGAGTTCCTGCTGCCATGTCTTAAGGCCATCTTAACAAGCCAGACCACATTTTGAGGAGAGTAACCAGGAAGAGGAAGGCCTAGAAACCTACATATGAGAATTGATTGAAGGAAGTGCAGATTCTTAGCTTGAAAAACACACTTAGGGTCTGAGGAGGCCATCATGGATAAGAACAAAGTAGTTGGTTCTACTTGGCTCCAAAAGGCAAAACTAACAATTGAGTGGAAGTTGCCAACAGATTTTGATTTAATAAAAGCAAAGACTTCCCAACAATAGCGGGCAGTGGGTTTATCTTTCTTCTAGAGTTCTTCAGGTAGTGGCTGGTTGGCCACTTGCTAGGGTCTCTGTAGAGAGGATTCCTTTTCAGCTATCAATTGAACAAACAAAAGGCATCCTAGTCCCTTCCAACTCTTGAGTCTTATTTCTGGCTGCTGGTTTGTGGTTCTGGGACCATGATTCTTTGCTTCTCTAATAAAACAAGACTATGCACTCAGAATCTAAGCAAGGAGCCAGGGTAGGAGGCATGGGGTGCCTGTGGTCAGGACTTGCCCCATTCCAGGGGAACCTGCTCAAACCCTATAGCCCAGGGCACTCCTTGCTGGGGACTGGCTCTCTGTTTTGTTGTCTGCCAGGCAGAATAGCTAATTAGTCCTCTGAGAGGCCTATACACTCAGGAAGTTGAATGAGATCAAAACACTGCAAGGATACCAAGGCCTGTGGTTTAATCCATGGCTCGGTCTAAAGGAATTTTAGCAAAATATACACAAATTTCTGATCTCCTCTGATATATTCATTTTCTTTTTTTTTATTATAAACTTAGTCATCAACAGACATTCCAAGAAACAAAAAGATATAGGAAAGGAGACTATATAAAAGAAAAAAAAAACTTCTGCTACAGTTTTTTTTTTCACTGTAAACATTATTTTATTTGGTCATTTCCAAACATTATTCATTGGAAATAAAGATCATTTTCTTTTCCCCCCCACACCCCCTTCCCACCACCTCTCCCATAGCCAACGCAAGATTCCACTGGGTATCACATGTGTTCTTGACTCGAACCCATTTCCATGTTGTTGGTATTTGCATTAGAGTGTTCATTTAGAATCTCAGTCGTATCCCCTTAACCCCTGTAGTCAAGCAGTTGCTTTTCCTCGGTGTTTTTACTCCCACAATTTGTCCTCTGCTTGTGGATAGTGTTTTTTAGAACCCTGCAGATTGTTCAGGGACATTGCATTGACACTAATGGAGAAGTCCATATATTCGATTATACCACAGTGTATCAGTCTCTGTGTACAATGTTTTCCTGGTTCCGCTCCTTTCGCTCTGCATCACTTCCTGGAGGTTGTTCCAGTCTCCATGGAATTCCTCCACTTTATTATTCCTTTGAGCACAATAGTATTCCATCCCCAACATATACCACAATATGTTCAGCCATTCCCCAATTGAAGGGCATCCCCCCGTTTTCCAATTTTTGGCCACCACAAAGAGTGCAGCTATGAATATTCTTGTAAAAGTCTTTTTCCTTATTGTCTATTTGGGGTACAAACCCAGCAGTGCTATAGCTGGATCAAAGGGCAGACAGTCTTTTATCACCCTTTGGGCATAGCTCCAAATTGTCCTCCAGAATGGCTGGATCAATTCACAACTACACCAGCAATGAATTAATGTCCCTACTTTGCCACATCCCCTCCAGCATTCATTACTTTCCTTTGCTGTCATGTTAGCCAATCTGCTAGGTGTGAGGTGATACCTCAGGGTTGTTTTGATTTGCATCTCTGTGATTATAAGAGATGTAGAACACTTTTTCATGTGCTTATTAATAGTTTTGATTTCTTTGGCTGAGAACTGCCTGTTCATGTCACTTGCCCATTTATCAAATGGAGAATGGCTTGATTTTTTGAACAATTGATTTAGCTCTTTATAAATTTGAGTAATTAAACCTTTGTCAGAGGTTTTTATGAAGATTGTTTCCCAATTTGTTGCTTTCCTTCTGATTTTAGTTACATTGGTTTTGTTTGTACAAAAGCTTTTTAATTTGATGTATTCCAGATTATTTATTTTGCATTTTGTGACTATTTCTAAGTCTTGCTTGGTTTTAAAGCCTTTCCCTTCCCAAAGGTCTGACATGTATACTGTTCTGTGTTCGCCCAATTTTCTTATAGTACCCTTCTTTATGTTCAAGTCATACACACGTTTTGAATTTATCTTGGTTTAGGGTGTGAGGTGTTGATCTAAACCTAATCTTTCCCACCCTGTCTTCCAATTTTCCCAGCAGTTTTACTCAAATAAGGGATTTTTGACCCCAAAGCTGGGGTCTTTGGATTTGTCATAAACTGTCTTCCTGAGGTCACTTACCCCGAGACTATTCCACTGATCCTCCTTTCTGTCTCTTAGCCAGTACCAAATTGTTTTGATGACCGCTTCTTTATAATATAGTCTGAGATCTGGGACTGCAAGGCCCCCATCCTTTGTATTTTTTTCATTATTTCCCTGGATATCCTTGATACTTTATTCTTCCAAATGAACTTTGTTGTGTTTTTTTCTAGATCAGTTAAAAAAATATTTGGAAGTTCCATGGGTATGGCACTAAATAGATAGATGAGTTTGGGTAGGATGGTCATATTTATTTTATTGGCTCATCCTACCCATGAGCAGTTAATGTTTTTCCAATTGCTCAAGTCTAGTTTTAGTTGTGTGGAGAGTGTTTTGTAGTTGTGTTCATAAAGTTCCTGTGTTTGTCTCGGGAGATAGATTCCTAAGTATTTTATTTTGTCTAAGGTGATTTTGAATGGGATTTTTCTTTCTAGTTCTTGCCGCTGAGCTGTGTTGGAAATATATAGAAATGCTGATGACTTATTTGGGTTTATTTTGTATCCTGCAACTTTGCTAAAGTTGTTGATTATTTCAATTAGCTTTTTGGTTGAATCTCTAGGATTCTTTAAGTAGACCGTCATGTCATCTGCAAAGAGTGATAACTTGGTCTCCTCCTTGCCTATTTTAATGCCTTCAATTTCTTTTTCTTCTCTAATTGCTACTGCTAGTGTTTCTAGTACACTGTCAAATAATAGAGGTGATAATGGGCATCCTTGTTTCACTCCTGATCTTAATGGGAATGGATTTAGTTTATCCCCATTACAGATGATATTAGCTGATGGTTTTAGATATATACTGTTTATTATTTTTAGAAATGACCCTTCTATTCCTATGCTTTCTAGTGTTTTTTAATAGGAATGGGTGTTGTATTTTATCGAAGGCTTTTTCTGCATCTATTGAAATAATCATGTGATTTTTGTTGGTTTGCTTGTTGATGTGGTCAATTATGTGGATGGTTTTCCTAATATTGAACCAGCCCTGCATCCCTGGTATAAATCCTACTTGATCATGGTGGATGACCCTTCTGATCACTTGCTGGAGTCTTTTTGCTAGTATCCTATTTAAGATTTTTGCATCTATATTCATTAGGGAGATTGGTCTATACTTTTCTTTCTCTGTTTTTGGCCTGCCTGGCTTTGGAATTAGTACCATGTTTGTGTCATAAAAGGAATTTGGTAGAACTCCCTCTTTGCTTATTATGTCAAATAGTTTGTATAGTATTGGGGTTAGTTGTTCTTTGAATGTTTGATAGAATTCACTGGTGAATCCTTCAGGCACTGGGGATTTTTTCTTAGGGAGATCTTTGATGGCCTGTTGGATTTCTTTTTCTGATATGGGATTATTTAAGAAATCTATTTCTTCTTCTGTTAGTCTAGGCAATTTATATTTTTGTAAATATTCATCCATATCACCTAGGTTGGTATATTTATTGCCATATAGTTGGGCAAAGTAGTATTTAATGATTGCCTTAATTTCCTCTTTGTTGGAGGTGAGGTCCCCTTTTCATCCTTGATGCTGTTAATTTGCCTTTCTTCTTTCCTTTTTTTAATTAGATTGACCAGTACTTTGTCTATTTTGTCTGATTTTTCAAAGTACTAGCTTTTAGTCTTGTTTATTATCTCTATAGTTCTATCACTTTTGATTTTATTACTTTCTCCCTTAATTTCTAGGATCTCTAGTTTGGTTTTCTTCTGGGGGTTTTTAATTTGTTTGTTCTCAAATTTTTTGATTTGCATTTCCAATTCATTGATCTCTGCCCTCCCTAATTTGTTAATATATGTACTCAGGGATATGAATTTTCCTCTAAGTACTGCTTTGGCTGCATCCCATAAGGTTTGAAAGGATGTCTCACCATTGTCATTTTCCTCAATGAAATTATTAATTGTTTCTATGATTTGTTCTCTAACTAACCGGTTTTGGAGTATCATATTACTTAATTTCCAATTAATTTTTGATTTGGCTCTCCATGTACCCTTACTGATCAATATTTTTATTGCTTTATGATCTGAAAAGGTTGCATTTATTATTTCTGCTTTTCTGCATTTGAGTGCCATGTTTCTGTGACCTAGTGTATGATCTATTATTTTGTGAATGTGCCATGTGGTGCTGAGAAGAAGGTATATTCCTTTTTGTCCCTATTTATTTTTCTCCATATGTCTACTAACTCTAATTTTTCTAAGATTTCATTCACCTCTTTTACCTCTTTCTTATTTATTTTTTGGTTTGATTTATCTAAATTTGATAGTGGTTTGTTCAAGTCTGCCACCAATATGGTTTTACTGTCTATTTCCTCCTTCAATTCTCCTAGTTTCTCCATTAAAAATTTGGATGCTATGCCATTTGGTGCATACATATTGACTAGTGATATTTCCTCCTTGTCTATACTCCCTTTTAACAGAATATATTTACCTTCCCTATCCCTTTTGATCAGGTCTATTTTTGCTTTGGCTTTGTCAGATATCATGATTGCAACTCCTGCCTTCTTTCTATCAGTTGAGGTCCAAAAGGTCTTACTCCAACCTTTAATTCTAACCTTGTGAGTGTCAACCCACCTCATATGTGTTTCTTGAAGACAACAAATGGTAGGGTTTGGGGTTCTGATCCAATCTGCTATTTGTCTACATTTTATGGGTGAGTTCATCCCATTCACATTCAAAGTTATGATTGTCACTTGTGGATTCCCTGGCATTTTGATATCTTCCCCTAGTTCTGACCTTTCTTCTTCTCCTTTGAACCAGTGATTTACTTTAGGTCAGTCCCCCTAGTCCCCTCCCTTTATATGCTTCCCTTTCTAGCCTCTCCCTTTTTATGCTCCCTTCCCCTTCCCCTTCTTCTTCCCTCCCTTTTTATACTCCTTCCCCTCCCCCCCTCCTTGATTTTCCTTTCTTTCTTACCCTGTTGGATAAGATAGAATTCAGGATCCCAGTGGATCTAGATGTTCTTCCCTCTCAGATTTTATTTCACTGAGAGTAAGGTTTAAGTAATTCCACTTCACGCTCTCTTCCTCTCCTTCTCATATGAGAGTTCTTCCCCTCCCCTTCCCATGTGTATCTTTGTATGGGAAAGATTATTCTATTTAGTTCCCCCCCCCCCATTTCTTGAAGGAAATCGTAGTATTATTGACGATTCCCCCCTCCCCTTTTCTTTCTTTTCCCCCCTTTCACCAAATGTTCTTGATGCCCCAATCTTTCCCTATGCATGATTCTTCTAACTACTCTTATGATGCATACAATTTTTGAGAGTTACACAATACATTTTCCCCACATATTAATATATATAATTTGATGTAAATGTAGTCCTTATAGAAGAGAGTTTGACTTAAAGAAAAAGATAAGATTTTTCTCCTTTTCCCTTTCTTTCATATTTACCTTTTCATGTTTCTCTTGCTTTCTGTGATTGGATACCAAATTTTCCACTAAGTTCTGGTCTTTTCTTAGCAAATGCTTGGAAATCTTCTATTTTGTTGAATGCCCATACTTTCCCCTGGAAGTATATAGTCAGTTTTGCTGGGTAGTTGATTCTTGGTTGGAGACCAGCTCTCTTGCCTTTCTAAACATCGTGTTCCATGCTTTGCGGTCTCTTAGTGTGTTAGCCCCTAACTCCTGTGTGATCCTTATGGGAGCCCCACTATATCTGAAGCTCCTCTTCTTGGCTTCTTGTAGGATTTTCTCCTTAGCTTGGAAGCTCTTGAATTTGGCGATTACATTCCTGGGGGTTGTCTTTTGGGGATTTAGTATAGAGGGTGTTCTATGAACCCTTTCTATTTCTATTTTGCCCCCTTGCTCCAGAACATGTGGGCAATTTTCTTTTATAATCTCCTGTAGAATTAGCATTGAGGTTTTTGTTTATCTCTGGTTTTTCGGGGAGATCAATAATTCTGAGGTTGTCTCTTCTTCCTCTGTTTTCCAAGTCTGTGACCTTTTCAGTGAGATATTTTATGTTTTCTTCTAATTCATTAATTTTTTCGCTTTGCTTTATTGATTCTTCCTGTTTTGTAATCTCACTGTCTTCCATTTGCTTAATTCTGGTCGTTAGGGACTGGTTTTGATTTTCAGCTTTGTCTGCCCTTCTATTAGATGCTTCCAGCTCTTTCTCCAATTGTGATCAGACTGCTGATCTCTTTCTCCCATTTTTTTCCCAAAATTTTTCCATCTTTTGGGTAAGCTCCAGTTTTAGATCTTCCAGAGCTTGTGGATAGTTTCCATTTTGGGAGGCATGTTCTGATTTTGTTTGGATTTCATCCTCATTCTCTTCTTTTCCTTGGGTACCCCCGCCATAAAAGTTTTCAATAGTCACTCCCCCCCCCCTTTCTTCCTGGAGGCTTGATTTTGGGCCATGTGAGCCATCCCTTTGGTGGTTTTATTCCCCTTTCCTTTTTGGTCTGGGGTCTGGGTGATATGGGCGGGTTTTCTGTGAATTTAGGTTGCCTCAGACTGGTTCTTCCCAGCATCTGAGGTTTCTTAGAGCGCAGTCCCCTGTGCTCAGCGAGGCCGCCCCTTTGCTGAGCGCGGCCACCCCTTTGCTCAACACAACCATCCCTGTGTTCAGCAAGGCCTGCCCTTTGCTCACCGCAGGATTCTCCCATGAAACTGCCCTGAGAGGTCATTTCCTTACAGTCTTTAGATCCCAAGGACCCTGGTGTGCCCCCCCCCCCCAGACAGAGATGCTCCTCACTCACTCGCTGTCCCAGTGAGTGCTCTGATAGCTTACTCTGGTTTGGTGGGGGGTAGGGGGGATGGGCGGTTTAGTTCACGTTTTTGTGCAAGCTTTTCCTCCTTATAGTGTGGAAATGTTCAAACCCCACATACCTTCATTTCTGTGGGGTACTGGAGAGTCCCTCCATTCTTCCAAAGGTGATTTTTATGCTCTTTTGCCTAGTCTATTTCGTTCGGAGCTAGGGAGAGGAAGCAAGTCGCATCTAGATTGCAGCCATGTTTACCCGGAAGTCTGTGATCTCTGCTACAGTTTTTAATGATAGATAATATATATAAAGCTTAACAAGATAGTAACAAAATTACCTTGGGTTCACTTTTGTACTTAATATTTCATTTAATAGGTCATTAGGCAGTTGATAAAAGGGAGATTTACTTTGCTATAGCACAAAAGGATATTTAATAACCCCTGTGAAAGCCACCCTGTTCTTCCCACCTAACCCCATCAGAGGAGGAGGAGCAAGACTACTTATATCTAGAAAGCCTGGCTGAATCCAGACCCAACTGTCAACCAGCACCCTCTGCCTACTGGAGAGGACCCCTAACCAACTCCTTCTTCTCCCTTGCACCCATTGACCCACTCCCATCTACCTAGGTCCATAATGGTGAACCTATGACACACATGTCAGCACTGGCACAGGTAGCCATTTTCAATGACTCGTGTCAACATGCAGGCTCATTGTGCCTCCAGGCCCAGGAGCCACCTGGGGAGCCATGCATATGTAGCCATGGCCATGGCCATGCCCCTAACAGAGGAAGGACTGCTCCACTAGCTGGCCACAAGGGCAAGGGGCAAGCGGCAGGTGGGGGGCCAGGCAGCTGGTTTGTGTGGGGCTCCCCACAGAAGGAGTGTTCGCAGGCAGGCAGCTGCTGCTCTCTCAGTGCCCCAGGCCAGCTGGCTGGGGAGGGGAGGAGCAGGGCCAGGCCTGTGGAAGACTGGGTGGAGCTCAGGCCCACATGCAACACAGGAGTGCCTGGAACTGATTACCAGACACTTTTAGCACCCTGAAAAATATAGAAATGGCTTACTCACAATTTTTCTCTCTACATACTTTTGTGCGACCTTATTCTCAGCGTTTAATATCAAAACCAACAAAAGAAACAGATTGACAGATGAAGTTAGTAGTGCTTGCTTGCAACCTTCAATTAGCCAATGAAATTCAGCAACAAAAAAGTCAGTAACAGGCAGTGTGGAAAGGAAACTAGAAATAAGTTCTGAACTTTCTGCCACTGTGTTGGAACAAGCAATAGTGGGAATATCAAGAGAGAAGAAATTGTCAAGACTGACAATTGGTGGGGGAAGGGGCAACTGGGAATGGCAATTGGGTCTTGTGACTAGCACTTCCTTCCTTCCTAGTTTCCTTTCCACAGCAGGTTAGTTAAAGAATTCCCCCTCCCCCTCACTTACCTTATTAGTTCATGGCACCCCACACAAATTAAATAATATTAAGACCAACAAAAGAAACCAACTATCAGATGAACAAAGAAGTCACTAAGCAGGTAAATAATTAGTTGTTGGTTTATTAAATACAGTTATATATTACAATTATATGTTTTTATTATTTAAACTATAAATATCACAAAATTATTGGGGGGGGGGGGTTTCTCGAAGTGACAAAATCACCCAAATTATGCTCAGTTTTTTGGCGAATTTTGACACACCAAGGTTACTCAAAAGGCTGCCCATCACTGACCTAGGTGAAGGCTACTTAGATAATAGAACAAAATTCCAACTCATGGAGCTAATGTGTACATTTATTATAGTTTTCATTCCAAGGTGATTTCTGTGTATCTATTTATTGTTATGAATACCATCATCTGGTAAGATCTTACAACAGTTTGTGATCAATGTCCTAAATGTGCATGTTGCATGTAAAAAATACTTACCAGGTCTTCAGAATCACTTCTTCTGCTCCTATCTTCTGCTTCTGTCTTCTATCTTCATGCTCCCAGGGTGCTGTAGTATATAGTGTTGTTTGTAACTATAGTGAAAGTGTGCAGTGTTATAATGACAAAAAATCCTTATAGTTTATGTCCATTTTTCAGTCTACCTTTCTCCTCTGTGTTAGATTCTTGTGCAAATGTCTCTGTTACCATGTCACTGTCCAGTCTGCAGTTTCCTCCTCTCTGTTACTGCTATACTGTCTTTTCTTTTCAATTTTCTTCTTCTGGAATGTTCTCCTTTTCCACAATCTTTCTGCCTGTAGACATCTTGTCTGTTGAAACTCTCTCAGCTATCTGTTCTTCTTCTGGAACCCTTTTCATGTGCGAGCAATGGAACCATGATTCTTTCTCTAATTCCCTAATTCCTGAAGGTGTAGTTAAGAAAGGGCCTACCCAATTTTTTTGTGTTGCAGATGTTTTGCTAAAGTTTTTGATGTATACTGAGTCACCTGGCTTTATCTTATGGAGTGCATAGTCTAAGGGACCTCCTTGCATTAAAATACCCATATCCTGTAGCATAGAAACAAACACAGTTTTAAAAGGTTTTGCCTGTATTATGAGGGTGATTTAGGGGATGGGACCAGATGGATAGGTTTGGACCAGTATCAGAAGATTAACAGGTTTGGGAAGGCCAATAGAGCCCAGTGCAGGCAGAGCCTGACTCTAAGATGACACACACAGACCACTTAATAGCAGGATAGAATGCTGGATGTATTAAACAAGGAAAGGTGAAATGGGAATTTGGGATAACCTTAAACAACCTATACCACCACCCCCAGATCTAAATATCTCTTTGCAGAGATTTCTTCAGAGTGATTTTTTCCCTTCTCTAATTCTAACTGCCTAAAACCCCAGTCCCTGATCTTGACTAAACTACAACTAAACTCCCCTTATCTGGTTTTAAGGAAAGGGTCTTATTTAAGATTGATAGGGCCCAAGGAAGGTCCTAGATCCAAAAGGACCCAGGCCTGGTATCAAAATCACTGCAGATGGTTCAGGATCACCAGTAACTGTTGTAAATAAAGCTGATCAGCAAAGCAAGCAGGGCAGTAGAGAAGCAGAACAGGATAGCAAGACAAGATAGGGAATTCAGGGTAGTATGGGGCAGTATCAGCTGCTAAGGAAAAGCAGCCTGTCTCTCCAGGTCAAAACCAGAGAAAGGTGCCTAAACCTCAGTTAACTGTCTTTCCCTTACTATCCCATTCTAGAATTCTCTCCCTGTCAGTCTCATGCCTCTGCAACTTGCTCTAACATTCTCTTGCTTATAATACCTGCAATGGTGGATGTCCAAAAAGTACTTCATAGGAAGACATATGTAAGTCAGCTCTTGGATGTGTTCATATGTAAAAAGAAGCTAGAGGTAGTATGTCTGGCTATTTTAAGTGTGTCTCTGTACAGTTTTCCAACCATTGTTTTGATTTCTCTGTTAAGACATTCAACCTGTCCTGAGCTCTGCAGATGGTATGGAACATGAAATTTGGGCGATGTTCCCAAACTTTTATGCACTTGCTTTAAAATGGAGTCTGTAAAATACGAGCCTTTGTCCAAATCAATTCTAATTGGCAAACCAAATCTTTGAATGATTTCTCTCCACAAGATCTTAACTACAAAGCTTGAAGTATTCTTGCTAGATGGGAAAGCTTCTGGCCATCTAGTAAGTTGGTCTACTATTACCAGACAGAATTTAAACTTCCCTGCTTTTGACATGTTGATGAAATCTATTTGCAAGTATTCTTGTATCATTCTCATTTCTTTTTCCAATTTTTCCTCTACCTCTCTTGTTTTAACGTGATTAATTCTTCCCCCTGAGAACTCACGTTTCTGGGTAATGAAGCAAACCATAGAGTTTCAAATTCACTTACTACCACAGCCCCTGTGAATCTTATTCCATTGTGCATGTAAGATGAACCATCAGTGAACAGAATCAATTCAGGATTGTCCAGGGATTTGTTTGACAGATTTTGTCTAGGTCTCCCTGCTAACTGAACTACAGTCTCACAGTCATGTAATAGTTGTCCCTCCATTGGCAGATCAGGCAATAGTGTAGCAAAACTATGATGGGGAAAGTCATGTTGCATAAAGAATACCTGTATTTAGTTTTGCTGGGTTGTAATTCTTGGTTATAATCATAGCTACTTTCCCCCCTGGAATATCATATTCTGAGAAGTTCAGTACATTAATGTAAAAGCTGCTAAATTTTGTTTTATCCTGATTGGCTGCTTGAAGTAATTTTTCTTTGCCCCAGAAACACTGGAATTTAATTATAATATTCCCGGGAAGTTTTCATTTGGGGATCTATTTCAGGAGGTAATTGGTAGATTCTTTCTATTTTCTGTTTTACCCCCTGGTTCTAAAATATTGGGGTTATTTTCTCTGATAATTTCATGAAAGGGTAATGTCTAGTTCTTTTATTTGATCATTGCTTTCAGGTAGTCCAATAATTCATCTCAATTCTCCTCAATTTATTTTCCATGTCAGTTGTGTTTCTACTTTTTCATTCTTTTGCTTTTTATTGTTTCTTGATGTCTCAAGGGGTTAGTAATCTCCACTTGCGCTGTTCTAATTTTTTGAGGAATTATTTCCTTTGGTGATCTTTGGTTTCTCTTTTCCATTTAACCTATCTGATTTTAAAGAATTATCTTCAGTGGACTTTTGTTCCTCTTTTAATATTTGGTCTATTCTGTTTTTTAAGGTATTATTTTTATTTATTTTTCTGTGACTACCAAGCTGTTGACTCTTTTTTTTTCATTTTCTTGTATCACTCTCATTTTTTCCCCCAATTTTTCCTCTATCTCTCTTATTTGCTATTTACAATCTTTTTTAGCTCTTTCAAAGTTCTTATTAGCCTGAGACCAGTTGATATTTTTCTTTGAGGCTTTGGATGTATCAGTTATGAATTGTTTATTTCCAAGCAATTTCTTGACTTTTAACTTCATGTTCAGGGTAGCAAGGTAGCACTGTAATTAGAGAGGCAGATCTGAAGATGGGAGGTCCTAGGTTCAATTCTAGTCTCAGACACTTCCTAACTGTGTGATCCTGGGTAAGTCACTTAACTCCCATTGCCTAACCCTTGCTGCTCTTCAGTCTTAGAACTGATCCTAAGACAGAGTATAATGGTTTAAAAAAGAAAAAAGAAAAACTTTATATTTAATTTTAGCTTTGTTCCCAGGGTGGAGGGGACACTGTCCCAAGCTTTAGGTCTTTTGTGCATCTATTTTCAGAGCTAGTTCTGGATGTCTATAAGTTTTCAATTCCTCCAAGGTGGTATGATCTAAGGAGATGTGTGTTTATTACTCTCCTGGCCTGTGTTCTGGTCTGTGAGGGAGCACAAGTATTCATTTCCACCCTAGAACTGTGACCAAGGTTCCTGATCCCCTGTGGCCACAAGTTCTGGTGTTTTAGTGCTCCTCATTGCCCTGGGACTATAATCCAGGACTGCAGTCTAGGTCCATGTATGCACAAAGCAACAAAATCTTGCACCCAGTACTATCAATGGGACCCGTGTAAATCTTTTAATCTGTTGCCAACCCTCTTGCCATCTGTTGGCTGAAAGCTCCAAAAGCTTCTGCTGTCAATTTAATTGCCTCCAGGACTGGCTTTCTGAAGTGTAGCCTGCTGCCATGTTGCCTGGATGCTACCTGCATTAGACTGAACTCCACTCTCACCCTGATGGGACAGAACTTCCTACTGACCTTTTAAGTTGTCTTGGAGTAGAAAATTGTTTCACCCAACCTTTTGTGGTTTCTGATCCTCTAGAATTCACTTTGAAGCATTATTTTAAAGTTATTGGAGTAGAATTTGGGAGGCCTCAGGTGGGTCCCTGAATTTTCTCTGCCACCTTGCTTCTTCCTTTTGGCACTACATTTTAGTTCTACTTGCATAAACTGAGAACATGAGAATTTGGAGACCAGATAATAGAAATATGCCAACTCCAAAAGAGAAGACTTGGGAGAGACTTGATAGTTTCGCAGGTTCTCTGAAACCATTTTGACCCTCTTTATTACAGGTGAGGAAATTGAGGTCAAGGAAGGTTATATTAAATAGCCCAAACAAAGTCACACAGATAGTAAGGAAGAATTGGAGAGGTAGAATGTAAATCTGATTCTCCTAACAAGCTTTAAATAAACTAGGAATTTTCATGTGAAGTAAGAACAGACTTATTCTATTTGGTTCCATAGGACATAACTTAAAAGCAATGAGTTGACATTTCCTGATCAGGTTTGGATTAGATGTGACAGCCTCTAAGATCTTTTTCATCTCTGATATTCTGTGATTCTGTGAAGCATTTGAAAGACTGCCATAATGAAGAGAAATTAGATTTATTCTGGTTGTCCTGAGAGAAGCTGATCTTGAGTTAATATAAGGAAGATATAGTTTCAACTCTCAGAGCTGTTTCCAAAAGTATGAGTTGTCTTGTGAATTGGTGAGTTTCCCATTGATGAAGGTATTGAAATAGAGGTTCCCTATGAAGGACAATATTGGTTGATATTTCTGGATCCGGAAGTGAGATGAGATTGTTCTGAACTCTCATATCTCTGAAACTCTGGGATTCTATTCATTCTGCTTATGAGAGTAAACCTTTCATCTCTGGGCACCAGATGTCAACACACCATCCTACACATACTCCGCCTTCACCAAAGCAAGACTTAGAAATAAGATGTTAATAACTGCCAGCCTGGAACTGAGAAAAAAGCATGAACATTTCCAGGGCTGAGGGCCAAGGGTTCCAGGACCATCTTCAGACAGACCTATGGGGCCAGTTCCTGAGCTGGAGCCAGGGCTTTTGTGCCAGCTGACAATTTAGTATCAGGGAGATAAGGCTTTCTGGTGGCTGGGGCCCAGCTCAGATTTCCATATTCAATCCGCAGCTGCCTCAGCTTTATAATTGATGAAATGAAGTCATCCAACAGCCAGGATAAATTTACAGCTGTCCCCTCTACCCCAACCCCCATCTTCACTCCCCCATAGGTCTGTGCCTAGTTTTCCAGGTTTGGACTCTATGAATTAGGAGGGGTGGTGTGTCAGCACACAGCTAAAGGAAGAAATATCAGCCACTCTCAGACTGCCTGTGGGGAATCCGCTCTGGATTTCAGGATCTCTTTCATTCCAGACCAGTTTCACAGACCCTTCCCCCAAAATTTCCACAGCCCATTCTGAGCTTCCCCTTCTTTGATCTATCAACAATCTCAGCCTTCAGTCTTCATTCTGGATTCCATTTACCCAGAGTACAGAGGCTTTGCCTGTCTGTGGTGCGTAAATCCTATTTTTGTCCTCATCTTCCCCTCTCTCCCCATTTGGATTCTTGATGTGAGAGCCCTGGGCTACTTCTATTTCCCAGTAGAATCAAGCATAGGAATGGACACATAAGAGGACTCAGGAAGGGTGTGTTGAATTAAATTAAGCCAAGTTGAGGAAGAGAGATTAGGCTTGTTTTTCTTGGCTCCAGAGGACTGACCTAAGATCAATAGTAGGAAGTTGCAAAGTTGGATTTGAGCTCTATATTAAGGGGGAAAATACCTAACAATTGGAGCAGTTCAATGATAGAATTATAATAGACCAGCCTAGCTCTGGCTGGGCTTGATAGCTCAGATAGATTCCCCACATACCCCAACCCCCCCCCCAAATTTAAACCCAAAAATATTCCAAAAAGAATAAAATAAAATAAAACATTCACAGTTAACAAAGAAAAGTTTGCATAGGAGCAAGTTAGTTTAGCTTAGGTAGACATGACCCTTTTGATCTCCAAATCCCTCTGGTCAACAGGGCAGAGTGTGATGACTCCCCTGGCTATCCATCAAGACATCCACCAAGTCTGACTCCACTAGGGAAGACCTCTTTTATACTTTTAGGTAACAGGGAAGTCCTATTAAGTGTGATGAGGCTTGAGATGATGAAGTCATATTGATAGTGATACAATTTGAACCATAGCCTCCTGGGTCTATCAAGTCAGCTTTCTTACCTTTTAGAGAACAAATTAATTTAGCCTTTCTGATGAAATATCCTGGTAGATATTGACCCTATTATATCATATGTCTGGTGGCAATATCCCAAAGGTCCACCCCTTTTTTGATCTATTGAAACCTCAGCCTCTAGCCTTCACTCTGGATTCAAATCATCCAGAGTATAGAAACTTTGCCTATCTCTTGTGTGTGAATAATATCCTTGCCCTCATCTTCCCCTTTCTTCCCATTTAGATTCTTGATGCAAGGCCCTGGATCCCAATAGTATGATAGAGCAAAGATTCTTTTTTGTCTGTCACAGACCTCATTGGTAAAAAACCTATGGAATAGTTTTTTAAATACATAAAATCCATAGAATTACAAAGAAAACCAATTACGATGAAATATAATTTTATGCCTATACATACAGAATTGTATTTGTACATGTAGAATTTACAAATCAAATGGCTTTAGAGCCTTTATTTGATATCTTTGAAGACAGGATTATGAAAAATTTTACATTGGCAATCGTGGTGGAAAAAAAAAAGCTAATGTAAGAAAAATAGCCCTAAGAAAGAGAAGAAAAAAAAAGAAAGGGGGGGGGGGGGAGAAACACTGTCTGAAGGAGTAACAAAATGTGGAAGAGAAGACCAGAAATCACAGGTTTCCACTCTTGCCCCTCCCATCACCTTTAGAAGACTGGATCTAGTCTATGTAGTGGTGAATGCCAAATCTTTTGCAGTCCAAAGTGGGGTATTTATGATATGTGGAAATTGAATAGGAGCAGCACAAGGAATACAAGGGTCAGATAATAACAAGCTCAGATGATGACACTTCTGGCAGAGTCATCACTTCTTATCTTTGGTCGAGGTGATCTATATGCAGTTAAATAGTTCTTCCAGGCAACCTGTTCTAGGATCTGAGATGATGCTGAAGCCTTCAGACTCTTTGTGCAGCTGCCTTCAGAACTAGCTCTGGGGATCTATCTGCTTTCAGTTCTTACAAGGTGGTAGGATGTAAGGAAAGGTATGTTTAATGCTCTCCTTGTCTGTACGCTGGTCTGTGAATAACTCCAAGCAATCTCTTACCCCTTTGGAACTGTGACCAGAATCCCCTGCTCCCTTATGGCCACAAGCACCAGTTTCTGCTAATGCTCCTCCTTACCCTGAGATGGCACCCCTGGACTCCAATTTGGTTCTGGGTATAGGCTAGGCTATCCTCTTATGGAGGACCTAGATGTGTATTCTCCCTCTCTCTCAAAAAATTCAAGATTGCCATCAAGTCAGCTAAGGGATCCATCTCTTTTCTTACCAGTAAATTCACAATCACCATAGTAATACTGAAACAATTTTCTTTTCCTTATATTATTAAAAATATATTAAATTGATATCTTTGAAGACAGGATTATGTCTTCATATATTATTGTATTATTGTATATATTGTATTATTATGTATATATATGTATAATTGTATATATTAATTACATATTCATATATATTCATATATAATAAAAATATATTAAAAGTCAGATAGCTCCCAACAGTTTGACCTTATAGTCCCTCAAGCTCTTTCTCAGAGTTGGTTAAATGATCTTAGAGGACAGGAAACTTGTTAACTGAAAGGAATCTGAGCCATTTCCCCAAAGGTTATAGATCCTCCCAACTAGGCATGTGATATTCCATGTGCCTTGTGACAAGACAGCCCTAAGATTCTGTCACCCTGGTCCCTCGCACATTTCTAGGTCTTCTTCTCCTTCTCCTGTTCATCTTCTAAGATCTAACTCTTTCAAGAAGTTTTCACTAACTTTCTTCTTTGAACTCTGCATAGAACCGAGCAGTAGATCATTGAAAGGCCAAGCATGGAAGTGTGAACTTTAGATTACTCCACCCTGCTTAGTATAACAAAAATCAGGAAATTGTGAACTTTAGATTATTCTACCCTATTTAGTCTAACAAAAACAGGAATGTCTACACCCATACTTAAGGATTAAGTATTTAAGAGGATGGCCTATGACAGACATGTGCTAGCAAATGACAAATCAGAAACAACTGACAGACCCCTGGGCTGTCCTAAGTCAAGCCTAAGATATCATTGGTACATCTGAGACACAGGAAAGTGATGTAAAACCGTCTATATATTTCGTGTCACTTCCTCTCTCCGGCCTTTTGGTGGCAAGGTGGCTGGCGGCAGCTTGCTGAGCATGTCGGCATCTTGGTGTGGCAGCTGCTATTGTCTAGATTTATCAGTGAGTTTTCCTTGATACCATACTGGAGGAAGCCTAGTAACCTAATTTGGCTCTTCTCTGAGATCTCTCAGAGTTTAGGCTGGTTTTTCTCTCCTTTACCTTCCAAACACTATCCTCTTAGAGAAAGCCTCTAATCATCAAGGACCTCATGGCTTGCCTGGCACAGGCCGGGTGTGAAAAATCCTCTACCTTTTCCCTCTCTCTTCTCCTTGATTTCTTCCCTATATATTGATTAAACCATCATATATTTCCAAACTGATTGGGGTATTTTATTTGGGATATCCCCTGGCGACCAAAAATCAAATTTAGATTAGGTCACAACCCTAAATTATCCTTACAAAAGGGAGTGGGAAGGAAGGAGTTACACATTTCCTTAATATTTAATTTAATGAGCACCCAGGCCAGAGACAGGTGGTTCAGTAAGTAAAGGGAGTACTCCACACCTGATAAATTTCAAAAGTAACAAATTATTGTAGGAAGACCATCGGTTAGGAGTCCTGATACCGATATACTGGCTAAGTGACCGTGGGCACATCACTTGACCTTTTTGAGTTTCAATTTCTTTTTATGTAAAATGGGAATAGAGTTGTGTGAAAAGTGCTCTGTAAATCTTAAAATGGTTTAGAAATGGGAGCTAGTATTACAATACTCCTTTTGCTTTGTCATTAGGCTATTAAATTTACTATGGTATCCTGAATAAGTTAAATTGATTTAAAACTAGTTGCTGACACATTGAATTGTCATTGATGGTTCTATTTCAAATTGGGAAGAGATGTCCAGTGGAGTGATCTTTGTGTGGCAGGGCACTATGCTATTGAACATTTTTTCAGATTTGGATAACTATATACATGGTAGCATTTTCGGGAAAAATACAGCTAGCACACTGGCAGTCTGAATCCAAAAGGATCTTGATATTGGATTAAAATTAATATGAAGTTCAATAGGGATAAATGTAAAGCTTTACTAGAATTATTAAGTCAATTTAAAAAATTCAATTTCATTAATTTCTCCTTTGCGTTTCAGAATTTCTATTTTGGTGTTCAATTGGGAATTTGTTTGGGTGGGGCCAAGATGGCAAAGAAGGTCCAGATCCTTAACTGATCTCTACCAAATTACCCTCCAGAAAACTATGATATAATGACTTAGAATGAATTCTGGAGCAGCACAACCCACAAAAAGGAAAAGTGATGCAATATTCCTGCACAAAACAACTTAGAACGCCAGTGGAATGGATCTATTGTACTGAGGTGGAGTTGAAGTGCAGTGCCAGGGCAGGTCCCACAAAAACAAGAGTCCTTGTACAAGGCTGAAGCAGCAGCAAAGAACTCCCAGTCACAGATAGTAAGGAGAGGTTGGACAATTGCTCAGAAGAAGAATATAGGGGTCCCTTTAATGGTTCTGGGAGCAAGACTCTTGTCATATTGACCATATGCAGAACCAGGTACCAGTTTCAAATGAACCTGAAGTTTGTAATAGTTCTCTGTTCTGTGTCAGGGAAGTTAATTCCCTCCCCCTCCTGGAGGGCCAACCTGTCCATCCAAATTCCAGAGTTTGCATCCTTTACATTCTATACATCAATATAAGAGAGGGGGCAGGTCTTATTGGGGCTTCTTGGACAGACATGGGGCTGGAGAGACAGGTGAGGGAGAGGAAGAGATTAATGGACACTAGGCTACATGTGGTCAGAGGTCCTACAGATTTAAAACTATGATTGTCTACCCTTTCTAATAAACTTTATAAAAATTAATAACTGGGTAGATATATTAATTTAATTGTAACAGTTCACCAAAGATATAAGAACCCAACTTTAACAGTTTTTTAATTAAAAGGAAAAGGAAAGAACATGAGAAAGCAACAAAAAAAGAAACTCAACATAAACAGTTATTTTAGTGACAGGGAAGACCAAAACACAAACTCAGAAGATAATAAATCCAATACTACTGCATCCAAAGCTTCCAAGAAAAATAGGAATTGTTCTTAAGCCTAAAAAGAATTAAAGGAGGAACTCAAAAAAGAATTTTAAAAAGCAAATAAGAGAGATTGAAGAAAAATTAGGGGGGGAAATTACAGTGATATAGAAAAAGAATGAAAAAAGAATCAACAGCTTCATAAAGATGGCCCAAAAAATACTGAAGAAATTAATACCTTAAAAAACAAAATGGGTCAATTTGCAAGAGAGATTGAATGAAGAGAAATGAAGAGAACTCCTTATAAAATAGAATTGGCCAGATGGAAAAAGATATTTTAAAAATGCACTGAAGAGCTCTTTACAAAACAGAATTAGTAAAGTGGATAAGATGGTTTAAAAGTTAACTCAAGAAAATCATATCTGAAAAGTCAGAATTGGGAAAATGGAAACTAATGACTCCATGAGGCATCAAGAAACAACCAAAATCAAAATAATGGAAAAATAGAAGAAAGTATGAAAAACTATCTCATTGGAAAAATAAATGACCTGGAAAATAAGTTCAGGAGAAAGAATCTAAGAATTACTGGATTACTTGAAAGCCATGATTTAAAAAAAAAAATCTTAGACATCATCTTTCAAGAGAACTAGGAAACTACCCTAATTCTAGAACCAGAGAACAAAATAGAAATTGAAAGAATCTACCAATCACCTCCTGAAAGACAATCCAAAAGGAAATGTCCCAGGAATATCATAGCCAAATTTCAGAACTCCCAGGTCAAAGAGAAAATATTGTAAGCAGCCAAAAAGATACAATTCAAATATCATGGAGCCACAGTTAGGAAGGGTAAGATTTAGGAGCTTCAACATTAAAGGCTAAGAAGTCCTGGAATATGATATATCAGAGGGCAAAGGAGCAAGGATTTGACCAAGAATCACTTACCCAACAAAACTGAGTATAATCCTTCAGGGGAAAAAATGGGTATTCAATGAAATAAAGGAGTTTCAAATATTCCTGATGAAAAGACCACAGATGAATAGAAAATTTTATTCTTAAATACAAGACTGAAATTACCTTTTGTAGAAAGAGAAATCAAAAGACATTCAGTCATTCAGTAAAGTTAAACTGTGTATAACTTTACATGGGAAAATGATTCTTGTAATGCCAAAGAATATATACATATATATATATGTATATATATATATATACACATATGTATATACATAGATAGGTTAAGAGGTCAAGCATGAGATGATATAAATTTATATATGATATAAAATTAAATTAAATTAAGACATGAGAAAAAGGGATGCATTGGGAGAAATTGGAAGAGAAAAATAAAATGGGCTGAATTACCTCACAAAAAAGAGGCTTTTACAGCAGAGAAAGGGAGATGAAGGATTTAGTGAGGGAACCACATGAACCTTATTCTCATCAGAAGTTGTTTAATGAGGGAAGCACATACACAATCAATTAGGTATAGAGAAAGCTCTCTTACCTCATAGGAAAGTAGGATGAGAAGGGGATAGGAGAAGGGTGTGGAGCTTATAGAAAAGAGGATAAACTCAGGGACGTGGGGTGGAGGTCAGAAACTAAACAGAGGTAAATGGGATGGAAAGTAATACACATAATGATGCAAAAAAATTTACAAATATCTAATAAAGGCCTCATTTCGCAAATGCATGAAGAAATGAATTGAACATATAAAAATACAAGTCATTCCCCAGTTGATAAATGGTTAAAGGATATGATCAGGTAGTTCTCAGACAATGTAAAAAAAACCTCCTGATATTCATCCAAAAAAATGCTCTAAATCACCACTAATTAAAGAAATGCAAATTAAAAGAGCTCTGAGGTACAGCCCCACAGTAATCAGATTGACTATTATGACAGAAAAAGAAAATGGCAAAAACTGGAGGCGATACAGGAAAGTTGAGACACTAGTGCCCTATTGGGAGAGATGTGAACTGATTCCACAGTTCTGAAGAACTATTTGGATCTATACCCAAAGGGCTTTAAAACAGTACCTACCCTTTGATCCTTCATTACCATTACTAGGTATGTAACCCAAAGAAATTTTTTTTAAAAAGCAAAAAATAGAAGGACCTAAATGTACAAAAATATTTAAAGCAACTCTTTTGGCAGGAAGGAGGACGGGGCAAAGAATTGGGAAGTGAGGGAATACCCATCAATTGGGTTATGACTGAGTAAGTTATTGTATATGATTGTAATGGAATGTTGTACTGTAAAAAATGGCAAGTAGGTGGAGCTCAAAAAAAACCTGGAAAGTCTTATATGAACTGAAGCAGAATGAAATAAGAAGAACCAGGAGAACACTGAACACAGTAATAGGAATAATCTATAAAGAAATGATAGAGTAAATCTAGACCAAAGCAATTTTTTTTACTTTCTTAATTTTTTTTTCTATTTGAGTTTCCTTCCACAAAAGGGTTAATGTGGGGAAATGTTTTACATGGTTGCACATATAAAATCTATATAATATTGCTTACCAGCTCAACATTGAGGGATTGAGGGGTAAGAGGGAAGAGAGGAAGGGAGAGAATTAAAGGCTCTATATTCTTTGAAAAATGTTGGAAACTGTTGTTACATGTAATTGGGGGAAAAGAAAATAGAATAGAATTTAATTTAAAATTAAAAAAAATTAAAAACCTAGGTCTGTATCTTGGCTATTATCCTTGATATAATAAAAGTCTTTATTTTTTGTTTATTTATTTTTGTTGCTGTGGTTTTACCTACTCTGGAGTTTGAATCAAGTTAAGTACCTTTCTTTTTGTCAGTAGTTTTTCTTTAGATCTTTTCCTTTACAATACAGGTCAAAATTCTCTTCTCTTGTCATCAGTTTTAGTTAAAGCTCTTTGGATGAGAAAAGAAAGTCCTTTATTTAAAAATCTGCAGATAACTACTGCGATAGGAGAGACCTAGTTGAGGTCTTTTCATCGATAGGAAGTAGGAATCAATAATGATAACTTTAACTAACATTTATATACAACATACTATGTGCCAGGCACAATTATTATTATCTCATTTGATCTTCACAACAACTCTGGGAGATGGGTGCTATTATTACTCCTATTTTTACCAGGTTCACATAGCTAATAAATGTTGGAGGCCAAATTTGAACTTGGGTTTTCTTGATTCTAGGTCTGATGCTCTGTCTAATGCAAGAACTTTTCTTCCACAAACTTTTTCAAAACATAAATTGTCAGCCTGAGAGGAGGCTTCTTTTCTTCAAAATGAAGGGTGTGTTTTTTTTCCCCTTAGGTTTTAAAATTTTGTTTGTTTTTCCTCCTTATCATTTCAAGTCTTTCAGTTTGACTTTGACTTTGACTTAGGAGATTTCTTCTTGTTGAGGCAATCAACACTCAGTCTGATCTGAAGTTTATTGTTTTTTCTTCTTCATATTAAGGTGTCTTTTTTTCCTTCATTGCAAAAATTTATCTTTTTACCATAGCTCCAAAGTCTGTCAGGTTCCCTGTAGTTGCTTGGGGGGATTTCTTTCTGCAAAGGTAATTGAGACTTTCAAGGTGAAATCCTTTACTACTTCCTTAATGAGATCAGATCTGGGATAGTAGTTTTGCTTCTTCAATTGTATAATATTAGGATAGAGCTGAGCTATTCTGATCCTTTTGTGAAAGGCAACTATATAGAACCTAGGTAGAATCAGGAAGACTTAAATTCCTAGCCTGCTTCATACTCAAATAGTATTTTTAAATTTAAAAAAAAGGAAAAGAATAAACATAAATAATTTTAAAAGTCTGAAAATATGTGCAATATGCAACATTTATGTAACTTCCACCTCTATAGAGTGGGGTGGAAATATCTTCTCATATCTCTTCTTTCAACAATATTTGTTAATTATAATTTTGTAGCATTGGATTTTTAGTTCATTGTTATAGTCTTTATATTTACTGTTCTCAGCATTGGTCACCTCATTTTGCTTTGGTTCATTTAGATCTTTCCATGTTTCTCTATATCTGTCACATTCATCATACAATAAAATTCTATTATATTAATATGCTAAAACTTGTTTAATCATTTCATAATCAATAGGTATCTATTTTGTTTCAAACTATACATTATAAAAGTGTTGCTATAAATATCTTGGTGTATATGAGGACTTTCTACTTATCAGTGGCCTCCTTGGATTAGAAGCCTAATAATAAATCTTTTATTCAAAGGATATGCACATTTTAGTCACTTTGCATATTTCCAAATTGCTTCCCAAAATAGTTATGCTCATTCACAGTTCCACCAATTATGCACCAGTGTGCTTATCTTTCTATAAACACTCCAACACTAACTATTCCCATCTTTCATCATCTTTACCAATTGTCAGGATGTGAGATGAAACTTTAGAAATGTTTTGATTAGTAATTCTTTTGTTATTAGTGATTCGGAGCATTCTTTCATGTAATTGTTAACCATTTTCAGTTTTTGCTTTGAGAACTATTTGTTCATATCCCATGACAACTTAGACAGTAGGGAATAACTATATATCTTATAATCCTATATTAATTATAGGATTTATGTGTATGTACACACATATAGGATATATACATATGTACATATTTGTGTGTTAATTGTTTATATATCTTGTATACCAAATCCTTACTAAAAAAATTGAAAACAATGATTTTTTCCCAATCTACTGCTTTCCCTTCTTATGCAAGGTATATTGATTTTATTTGAATAGAAGCTTTTCAATGTCATGTAATCCAAGTTATCTGCTTTATCTTTTATAATTCTCTCTCTCGTTTGGTTAAGAATACATGTCCTACTCATAGCTGGGACAGATTATATGATCAGCTTCTCTTCTAATTTTTATACAGTATGGTCTTTAATATTAATGTATCATTTACATTGGATACATACAGTATAATGTGTTATTAGGTGCTAGTCTAAGCCTAATTTCTCCTTTCCAATTTTCCCAGCATTTTTTATCAAATACTTCTTTCCTAAGTAATTTATTTTGTGGTTTATCAGACATTGAGGTGCTTATTTCCACTCTTTTTGAATCTTCCTTGTTTAATTTTTTTCCATTGTTCTACCTCTCTCTTTTTTAGGCAATGCCAATTGGTTTTGATTACTGCTATTGTATAATTTAGTTTGAGGTCTGGAAGCACTACCCTTGTCTCTACTTTTCATCATTTCCCTTAATATTCTCATGCTTTTTTTAAAAGAATTTTGTTATTTTATCAAGTTCCATAAAATATCCTTTTGATTAATTGATTAGTATAGAATTAAAAATGTAAATTCCCTTTGGAAGTATAATTTTTATTCTATTGGCACAGCTGTGAGCAATGAACAATATACTAGCTATATAAGTTGTTCTTTTCTTTCAAGGATACATCATATTTGAATCTATACAAGTTATTTGTGTGTTTTGTTAGAATGATCTCCAAATATTTTAGGCACTTTATAATTTTTTGAATAGCCTTTCCCTTTCTGTTATTCTTCCTTATGTTTAGTTATTATGTAGTAATTTTTAAATAATTTTATTTATTTTTTATTTTAATTTTATTTTTAAGAATTTATTTTATAGCCTCCTATTTTTCTAAAGCTATTTATTAGTTGTCTCAATTAGGATCTTGGCTGATTCTCCAGGATTTTTTAGCTAGTGCTTGCTCAGATAGCTGGGAGTCTTTGGTTTATCAAACACTAGATTACTGTGTTCATTTATATTTGTATAGTATGTACCTCATCTGTTCTACTGATCAACCTTTCTATTTCTTACTTAGCACCAAATTGTTTTGATGATTAACACTTTATGGTATAGTTTGAGATGTGATTCTCATTTTCCCCCCTTTGATATTCTTGAGATTTTGTAATTCCTCTTTTTCTAATTCTATAAAGCAATTTTTTCAAAGTTTGATTTTTTCCAATTATTTAGATCTGTCTTTATATAAAGTGTTTTGTAATTGTGTTCATATAGCTACTCTGTGTGTGTATGGGCAGAAAAACTTTCAAGTATTTAATAGTGTGTGTAATTCATTTAAATGGGATTTTGCTATCTCTTCTTGCTAGATTTTGCTGATAATATGCAAATATGCTGTTGATTTGTATGGATTCCTTTTATATCCTGAAACTTCACTAAAGTTGTTCATTATTTCTATTAGGTTTTTAGTTGACTCTTTAGGACTTTCTAAGTAAACCATCATATCATTGGTAATAGATGATAGCTTTGTTTCCTCATTGTGTATTCTTATTTCTGCCATTTCTTTTTCTTCTGTTATTTAACATTTTTACTGCAATATTAAATAGTAATGATCATAATGAATATCTTTGCTTCACCCTTAATCTTATCAGAAAAGCTTCTAATCTATCCCCATTATAGATAATGCTTACTCTTTATTTTGTATTGATACCACTCACAACTTTTTTAAAACCTTACCTTCTGACTTAGAAGAATTGCTTTCTATTATTAAAGTAAACCTATATTCCTAGAATAAGCCCAACCTTATCAAAATGTATTATATTTTTGACATATTGTTATAATCTCTTTGTTAGTATTTTATTGTAAAAAATTTAATTGATATTAAGGAAATCTTTTTCTGCTAGTTTAAAAATCTTAACTCTCACCACTTCTAGTTGGAGCAGGAAGTAGAGTTTTATTCTAATCTTCTGTCTTTTTTATATACTTCTGTTTTTCAAGACTGTATTTGTGTATAGAAGGAATTAGATAGGACTCTTCCTTTGCCTCTTTCCAAAAGAACTGAAAGCAGTTGGATCTGTAGAGCTTGCTCTGAAGATAGAACACACAGAACCTGAGGCTTGGACCAGTGCTTCCCTTCACCTTCACAGAGCCCAACGTTAACATTTTTTTTTAATTAAAAGAAAAGAAAAAGTCAGGAAAATGAGCAAAGAACAACAAAAAGAAACTTGACATAGAAAGTTATTTTGGTGACGGAGAAGATCAAAGCACAAACTTGGAAGAAGACAACAAAGTCAATCCTGCTTCCAATGTATCCAAGAAAAATATAATTTGCTCTCAAGCCCCAAAAAATTAGTGGAAGAGAGGGCAGCTAGGTGGTTCAGTGTATTGAGAATCAGGCCTAGAGTTAGGAGATTCTGGGTTCAAATCTGGCCTTAGCCACTTCCTATGTGACCCCAGGCAAATTACTTAACCCCTATTGCTTAGCCCTTATTGCTCTTCTGCCTTGGAACTAATACATGATATTGATTATAAGATGGAAAGTAAAGGCTTATGGAAAAAAGAATTAATGATGGAGCTCAAAAAAGATTTTAAAAATCAAATATAAGAGGTAGAAGAAAAACTGGGGGAAATGAGAGTGATGCAGGAATATCATCAAAATCAGTCAACAACTTGATAAAGGAGACACAGAAAAATACAGAAGAAAATAATACCTTAAGAAAACAGAAGAAGTCAATCCATAAAAGAGGCACAAAAACCCACTAAAGAGAACACCTAAAAATTTTGAATTGGCCAGATGGAAAAAAAATATACAAAAATTCACTGATTAAAAGAGCTTTTTACAAAGTAGAATTAGGAGGCGGAGTCAAGATGGTGGTCTAGAAGCAGCAGAAGTTCAGACCTCTGAATACCCTTCCTTACCGATCACAAATTGAATGCTCCTAGGGGACTGAAAATCAAGCCTAACAACAAGACAGAGCAAAGGAACCCTCCTGCTGGACTCAATTCAAAAGGTATGCCACCCCAAAAGCCGGAATCCAAGGATGCTTGGGTTTAAGGGGAAGGCAGAAGGAAAGTCCCTGGACCCCTCCCCCCCCACACCTATAGCACTAAGCCTCCAGCAGCAGTGGGAACCTCTGGGCAGGCAAAGGTGCTAGTCTGGAGGGTGTACTTTACGGGCAGGGCTGTGCCAGGCTCAGAGCGTCAAACACAAGTGACAGGGAAAGAGCTGGAGAGGGAGCATAGAGTGGGAAGCCTGATCAGAGATATGGAGACCCTCCATATTGCTCTAGCCTTCCAAGCCTTCCTGAGGTTTTGGCCTCAGGGCACATCCAGCCCAACCCAGCTGAACTTAATCCCATCAAAAGTCTTCAGAGGTCAGGGAATCCCAAACTCCAACACCCCTCCCCCACAGACTGCTGGACTTTAATCCAATCAAAAGCCTTCAGAGGACAGGGAAGCTCAAACTCCAACACCCATCCCCCACAGACAGCAGGGAGAGATCTCCTGACAAAGCTCCAAGAGGGGAGACTGACAGAAAGCCCCAAAACCAAAAAAATGAGAGGAGCAAGAGCACAGACAAATACCGGGAGTAAAGAAGGGGTAAACATGAGCAAACAACAAAAAAAGAAGAAAGAAATTGCAATCGACAGTTTCTGTACAGGCAACAAACTAAGAGCAAATGGAACAGAGGAGGAAGGATCATCAAATGATAAATCAGCAATCCCAGCAAAGAGGATACAGGCTTTGGAAGAACACAAAATGCACTTCAAAATACAAGTAAGAGAGGCTGAAGACAACTGGGAAAAGAATCTAGAAACTAAGATAAGTCATCTGGAAACAGAAAATAGTGTCTTGAAAGCCGAAATCAACCGGCTTGAAAATGAGGCAAAGGAGATGAAAGAAATGCAAAGAAGATGAAAGATGACGCAAAGGAGATGAGAGATGAGGTAAAGAGACTGAAAGATGACCTCCAAAGAAAATCAGACCAGAAGGAGAGGATGACCAAAAAGCCAGGGATGAAATCCATTCTTTAAGAACCAGAACAAAACAACTAGAATTAAGTGACCTCACAAGACAGCAGGACACTATAAAACAAAACCAAAAGAATGAAAAAATTGAGGAAAATATGAAGCATCTCATTCACAAAACAGAGGATTTAGAAAATCATTCGAGGAGAGACAATTTAAGAATCATTGGTCTACCAGAACACCATGACAAAAGAAAAGGCCTGGACATAACACTACAGGAAATTATCTGGGAAAACTGCCCCAATATTCTAGATTAAGAGGGAAAAGTATTGATCGAAAGAATCCACAGATCACCTCCTGTACTTAATCCCCAACTGACAACACCCAGGAATGTTATAGCCAAATTCAAGAACCAAAGAAAATATATTACAAGCTGCCAAGAAGAAATCATTCAGATACCATGGAACCAGGGTGAGGATAATGCAGGATCTGGCTGCATCCACACTGAAGGACTAAAAGTCATGGAATATGATATTCCAGAAAGTAAGGGAACTAGGTCTACAACAAAGAATCAACTACCCAGTAAAACTGACTATATTCTTACAGGAGAAAGTATGGTCATTCAACAAAATTGAAGAATTCCAAGAATTTGGAAAGAAAAGACCAGACCTGAACAGAAAATTTGATGTCCAGGCACAGAACTCAAGGGAATCATCAAGAGGTAATTAAAAAAGAGGGAAAAAAGAAAAATAAAACAAAAAAATCCTTTTTTAAAGAGACTCAATAAGTTAAAATGTTATGTATCCCTATAAGAAAAGAGGTCATTGGTAACTCTTAAAAATTGTTATTATCAACTAGGCAGCTAGAAGAATTACACTTAGAGGGAACAGTGACAAACTGTATAGGATGAAATGACAAGACATAAATAGATATATAGATATATGTATGCATAAGTGCATATATGTGTGTATATATGTATATATATATATGAAATTTGAGCTAAAAAAGAGGTTAATACTAAAAGAAATGGGAAAAGAAACAAATGATGGCAAATTTATATATCACAAAGAAGCTCATGGCGGGAGGGAGGAGAACATCAATACACTGGAAGGGTAAAAAGGTTGGAGATAGGAAATACTCAACTCTTACGTGCATTGAAAGTGACCCAAAGAGGGAAGAACAATCCAATTCATAGATTTGCACCTTATAGAGGAATAGAAGGGTAATAAATGGACTGGTGGGGAGGAAAGCAGTAAAAGGTAGTGAGAGGATGGTGGGGTAGTTTTAGAAAGACTGCAGGGAAAATAAGGGGAAGAATAAGAAGTGGGGGTAGAAAGGGAAGTAAAATAAAGGTGGAAACTAGGGGGATTGATTATAAACAAACATTGGTGTAAAAGGAAATAGAAAAGAAGAAAAGGCAGGACCAGGAGTAGAAATCAAAATTCTGGGAAATACACAGCTAGTAATCATAACTCTGAATGTGAATGGAATGAACTCACCCATAAAACGCAAGCGAATAGCAGAGTGAATTAGAATCCAAAACCCTACCATATGCTGTCTACAAGAAACACACATGAGGAAGGTAGATACACATAGGGTGAAAGTAAGAGGATGGAGCCAAATCTATTGGGCATCATCTGACAAAAAGAAGGCAGGAGTCGCCAAGATGAAAAAGGAGACCTCCCATCTAATGAAGAGGAAATTAAGGCAATCATTAAAAACTACTATGCCCAATTATATGGCAACAAATATGGCAATCTAGGTGATATGGATGAATACTTACAAAAAATATAAATGGCCTAGACTATAAATGGGCAAGGGACATGAACAGGCAGTTTTCAGCCAAAGAAATCAAAACTATTAATAAGCATGTGAAAAAGTGTTCTACATCTCTTATAATCAGAGAGATGTACATCAAAGCAATTCTGAGGTATCACCTCACCCCTAGCAGATTGGCTAGCATGACAGCTATGGAAAGTAATGAATGCTGGAGGGGATGTGGCAAAATTGGGACATTAATGCATTGCTGGTGGAGTTGTGAATTGATCCAACCATTCTGGAGGGCAATTTGGAACTATGTCCAAAGGGCGCTAAAAGACTGTCTGCCCTTTGATCCAGCCATAGCACTGCTGGGTTTATACCCCAAAGAGATAATAAGAAAAAAAGACTTCTACAAGAATATTCATAGCTGCACTCTTTGTGGTGGCCAAAAATTGGAAAATGAGGGGATGCCCTTCAATTGGGGAATGGCTGAACAAATTATGGTATATGTTGGTGATGGAATACTATTGTGCTCAAAGGAATAATAAAGTGGAAGAATTCCATAGAGACTGGAACAACCTCCAGGAAGTGATGCAGAGCGAAAGGAGCAGAACCAGGAAAACATTGTACACAGAGAGTGTATCAGTATCACAGTACACTGTGGTTCAATCGAACATAATGGACTTCTCCATTAGTGTCAATGCAATGTCCCTGAACAATCTTCAAGGATCTAAAAAAACACTATCCACAAGCAGAGGATAAACTGTGGGAGTAAAAACACTGATGAAAAACAATTGCTTGACTACAGGGGTTGAGGGGATATGACTGAGGAGAGACTCTAAATGAATACTCTAATGCAAATACCAACAACATGAAAATGGGTTCGAATCAAGGACGCACGGGATGCCCAGTGGAATTGCGCGTCGGCTAGGGGAGAGGTGGGGGGGGGGAGGAAAAAAATGATCTTTGTTTCCAATGAATAATGTTTGGAAATTACCAAATAAAATAATTTTTAAAAAATAATATAAAATAAAATCACCCTAGACAATATAAAATACTTAATAATCTATCTCCTGAGATAAACACAGGAACTACATGAACACAACTACAAAACACTCTCCCACACAATTAAAACTAGATCTAAATAATTGGAAAAACATTGATTACTCATGGGTAGGATGAGTTAACATAATAAGAATGACCATCCTACCCAAACTTATCTATTTAGTGCAATACCCATTGAACTACCAAAAACCTTTTTTACTAGATTAGAAAAAATATAACAAAGTTCATTTGGAAGAACAAAAGATGAAGGATATCCAGGGAAATCATGAAAAAAATATGCAAAGGAAGGAGGCCTTGCAGTCCCAGATCTCAAACTATACTATAAAGAAGTGGTCATCAAAACAATTTGGTACTGGCTAAGAGACAGAAAGGAGGATCAGTGGAATAGACTTCAGGTAAATGACCTCTGCAAGACAGTCTATGATAAGCCCAAATATCCCAGTTTTGGGGACCAAAATCCACTATTTGATAAAAAAAAAACTGCTGGGAAAATTGGAATGCACTATGGGAGAGATTATTTTTGGATCAACATCTCATACCCTACACCAAGATAAACTCATAATGGGTGAATGACCTGAATATAAAGAAGGAAACTATAAGCAAATTAGGCAAATACAGAATAGCATACTTGTCAGATCTTTGGGAAAGGAAAGACTTTAAAACCAAGCAAGAGCTAGAAAAAAAATCACAAAATGTAAAATCAATAATTTTGATTACATCAAATTAAAAAGTTTTTGTACAAACAAAACCAATGCAACCAAAATTAAAATGGAAGCAACAAATTGGGAAACAATCTTCATAACAAAAACCTCTGACAAACATCTAATTACTCAAATTTATAAGGATCTAAACCAATTGTACAAAAAATCAAGCCATTCTCCAATTGATAAATGGGCAAGGGACATGAATAGGCAATTTTCAGTTAAATAAATCAAAAGTATTAATAAGCCCTTGAAATAGTGTTCTAAATCTCTTATAATCAGAGAAATGCAAATCAAAACAACTCTGAGGTATCACCTCACACCTAGCAGATTAGCTGACATGACAACAAATGAAAGTAAGGAATGCTGGAGGGGATGTGGCAAAGTTGGGATATTAATGCATTGCTGGTGGAGTTGTGAATTGATCCAACCATTCTGGATGGCAATTTGGAACTATGCCCAAAGGGCACTAAAAGACTGTCTGCCCTTTGATCCAGCCATATAGCACTGCTGGGTTTGTACCCCAAAGAGATAATAAGGAAAAAAATTTGTACAAGTGTATTCATAGCTGCTCTCTTTGTGGTGGCCAAAAATTAGAAAATGAGAGGATGCCCTTCAGCTGGGGAATGGCTGAAAAAATTATGGTATATGTTGGTGATGGAATGCTATTGTGCTCAAAGGAATAATAAACTGGAGGAATTCCATGGGAACTGGAATAACCTCCAGGAATTGATGCAGAGTGAAAGTAGCAGAACCAGGAGAACAATATACACAGAGACTGATACACTGTGGTACAATTGAATGTAATGGACTTCTCCATTAGTAACAATGCAGTGATCCTGAACAACTTGGAGGTATCTACGAGAGGGAATGCTATCCACATTCAGAGGAAACACTGTGGTAGTAAAAACACCGAAGGAAAACAACTGCTTGAATATATGGATCGAAGGGATATGGTTGGGGATGTGGACTCTAAATGAACATCCTAGTGCAAACATCAATAACATGGAAATAGGTTCTGATCAAGAACACAAGTAATAATACCCAATGAAATTGCAGGTTGGCTGCAGGAAGGGTGGGTGGAGGGGAGAGAGCGAAATAATGTGATTATTGTAATCAAGGAATAATATTCTAAATTGACTAAATAAACTAAATCAAATGGGAACGAAAAACAAAGTAAAATTAGCCAAATGGAAAAGGAGTTACAAGGGATCACTCAACAAAATTTTCCCATTAAGTTGGGTAATTGAATACCATGAATTAGGCAAGTGGAAGCTAATGATCCCATAAGATATCAAGAAATAATGAAACAAATAAAAAAATGGAAAAAAGAAGAAAATGTGAAATATCTCATGGGAAAAACAACTGATTTGGAAAATAAATTCAGAAGAGATAATTTAAGAATTTTTGGAGTGCCTGAAAACCAAGCTCAGTAAAAGAACTTTCAAGAAACCATCAAGGAAAACTGCCCTGACATTCTAGGACCAGAGGACAATGTAGAAATTGAAAAAAATCCACCAATCACTTCCTTAAGGAGATCCCAAAAGGATAGCTCTCAGGATCACTATAGATAAATTCCAGAACTTCCAGGTCAAGGAGAAAATATTGCAAGTAGCCAAAAAAGAAATAATTCAAATAACATTTGGGCCATAGTCAGAATAACACAAGAGTTATCAGTTTCTACATTAAATGCTACTAGGAGCTGGAATATGATATTCCAGAGGACAAGGGAGCTAGAATTTCAATCAAGAATCACTTTCCCAGAAAAACTGAGCATAATCCTTCAGAGGGAAAAATTTATATTAAATGAAATAGAGGACTTTCAAACATTTCTGAAGAAAGGATCACAGCTGAATGGAAAATTGAACTCTAAAATACAATTCTCAAGGGCAGGCATAAAAAGGTAAACAGGAAAGAGAAATCAAAGGCATTCATTAAGGTTAAACTAGGTACTGGCTAAGAAATCATTGGAGATGATCATTGAGAGATTGGAGATCATTGATCTCTTTGGAGTCAATTCCCAGCAATGAGATGTCTGAATCAAAGAACAGAGACATTTTAGTCACTTTGTTAGTGTAATCCAAAATTGTTTTTTAGGATAGTTGGAGTAATCATAGTTCCACAAACCATACTATATACAAACCATACATGGTGTGTGTCTGTTAGTCTTTCCATATGCCCTTCATTTCCTTTTTGTTGTTGTTGTTATATTAGTCAATTTGCTTTATGTAGAGTGAAATTTCAAAGTTGTTTTGATTTATATTTCTCTTAGTAGTAGTTTGGAGCAAAATTTCATGGGATTGGTAATAGTTTTCAATTCTTCTTTTGAGAACAGTTAATTATATCTTGTGACTACTCATATCTATTAAGGAATGACCTTTGATTAAATATATTTGTGTGAGTTGTTAGACCTTTTTTTGGAAGTAGCCAGTAAAAGTATTTTCCCCAATAAACCACTTCTTTTATTTTTTTTAATTTTGTTTGTACAAAAGTTTTTTCCATACCATAGCCCCCAAATGATCTATTTTATCTTTTATCACTTTTATCACTTGCTTGGTTAAGGATTCATCCCCAAGCCATAAATGTGAAAGTTATTTCATTTACTTCTCTCCTACTTTTTAAAGTATGGTCTTTAATATCTAACTCGTATATCATTTTGGTTGTTAGGCAATATTTTGCATAACCCCAGTCCCCTATCTTCATTGGTAGAGATCAGTGCCCTACATATTACCTTGATGGATAATTGGAAATGCAAAGTTGTTGAGAATTAGAGAAAGGAGAGTTTTTCAATCCTTCTTCAAGTCACTGAATCTCTTCAGACTCTCTTTAAGACTCTCCTCAGTCCCTGGATTTTCTAAAAGCTACTTGAATTTCCTTAGGCTGTGCAATCATTTCTGGCTTCCAGCTTTAAGAGAGATGAAAGATGCCAACTCCATTCCAGGTTGCTGATGAAAAAAGATTCTAAATTTTCAAATTCAATTCAAAACTGAGTTAAATTATTCCCAATGCAAGAACTCCTTTACTCTGTATTGTCTGGTATATGTCCTCCTGTTTGTACTTTCTCTGATTTCTGTTTTTGTAATTGACCTGGATAAATTGTTGCCAAAATGTTCTGTGCATTCATTGTGGAACTGGTATTTGGTGGGTAGAAAGTCAAGACTTGGATATAAAGCTTGGGGGTCCTCCTTTCCCTATTAAATGAACAGTGATCAGAAGTTAACTTGAACCTAAAAACTATATCCCTATGGCTAATAATACTTAAGGGAGCAGAAAGATATAATTCTAATCTTATTTCTCATCCCCCTCTCTCTTTCTGAGGAAAGCAGAATTGTCAATCTTCTGGCTCTAATCTTGATGTTGTCATTGTGGACCAACCCGTCATGTGCTGAACTAAGACTCAAACTGTCCTCTTAATGGGGATGAAGGAAAGGGTAGGTCTCAGCATTGGAGAATAGACTTCATGGTAGCATCACACACTGCCCCAGCTCAAGAGACACTAGCAGAACCCATGACTGGCATAGGGAGTCCAAGTCCAGCCCCAGAAATTACAAGACCTGTGGTTCCTGCCCCTTCAGAGAAGAACACAGTCAGGCCCCTGGATTAGGGAGAGGCACATTCAAACCCTAGCAGTGATGACACCTTTGACTGGACTTTTATTTTAGCAAAGAAGAACAGTGATAGGTGCCCAGGCCCTAGCACAAGGTGATAACAGACAATAATGCTAGCTTCAGTGACAGCGGAAGTAAATACCATCAACATAGACCCCAAGTGGTGTAAAGTGTAAATTTAGGGTTGAGACTGAATATAATAATTATTGGTCACCAAGGATTTTAATTTCTTAAAATCCTAAATGAAACACTCAAGTCAGAATGGAATTTTAAGGTAATTTAATTACACTAGGAGGGAGAAATTAAGAGAGAGACAGAGAGAGAAAAAAGAGTTAACTCAAACTGCTCTGGCTCAGGCTGAGCCAGGCAGGAGTTCAAGGCCTTGGCCAAGGGCGGCCTTCCCCTGAGAGCCAAGGGAAAGGGGAGTCAGTCCTTTTCACTCACGGGACCAATTGAAGGAAGCTGTCTGCGGGAGCTCCTCCAAGCTCGAGTTCCAGGATCGAACTGGTATCTAGCCCTCTCCACAGGAAGTGACAAGAACTCCAAAGGCAGTTCTCTACATCACTCCCTACATCTCACATGTGCCAATGGTGGCTCAAGCTTGGCTTAAGACAACCCAGGGGACAGTCAGTCATTTCTGATTTGTCATTTACTAGCATATGCCCATGTAGTGTGGGTATGCATATTCCTGGGTGCTAGACTAAGCAAGATGGGAAAAATCTAAAAATCACAGTGGCAAAGTGTATGCAGCTTGTTGGGCCCCAACAGAGTGGGCACTGTCATAGAAAATGGCAAAGACAGGCCCATTGTAACACTTTGCTTACTATCATATTGTTCTGTGTGGTCCCTCCATATTACTGTCAGTATAGTCACTGGTTGTTGGATCACTCTTTTCTGGGAAGGCTTAGAGGATCAAAGGCTACTGTTAGGAGGTAACAAGAAGGTAAAAGAAGGTAAAGCTATCTACTCATCTTCTACAGAAGCATGCCCAGTGGCAGCAGAGTAGGCAAAAGCACAGGTCCTAGCAGAGGAGATATGGCACATCCAGGGCCAAAGGCAAACCTTGAGTAACTCTTTTTTCATTGTAATCTGGACCTCACAGAGTTCCTCCACATTGCTACCTATACCCAGTGATCATTGGACAAATTCTTTTGAAGATCCAAAAGTTCTCCAATATTAATAAAGGATTTTACTATGTTAATGTTTTTGTTCTTTTTCCTGTGGATTTAGTCATAATTATATTCAGTACATAATTCCTTGGAGGAGGATTGTAAAATTAAAGTGGTTTGGAGAAAGTTACTAATCCACACCTTGTTGGTTACATCCCAGCTATTATACTTAATAAGAATATAAGCCTCTTCAATGCCTGAAAGGCTTGAGGCTGTCCACACAATAGAGGCAGAAATTCAGAACAAAAGACTAAGATAGAAAGCAATGACTACACTCAGATTCACTTAGGGGATTTTGTTCCTTGCCATTCTTTCTTCCTTTCAACTTCATGAGAACCAAAAAATTTTGGAACTCAGAGGAACTCAGTCCCAGATAAACCTTGGTAGTTTGCTGAGAAAGAAGCCTTTAATTCTAAAGGAGATGAATATTAGCAATCAAAAATTATATACATTTTATTAAATCTAAATTTCCTAACCCTAAATCAAATGGAGGAGCATATGTATCTTCCTAATAGGAGATAGTAAGGTTCAAAAACAGATTAATTGCCTGTTTTGTGTCTCAAAAGACCTTTATCCTTGGGGATGAAGACTTCCCTTTTTGGTGAGAAAAAGGCCCTGGAAAACAACAAATTTCCCTCTTTTTAGGTGAATTTTTCTCTAGACCAATACTGGAAGTGTAACAAGGGCCTGCCTTCATGGCCTAGACTCTAAGAGAGGTGGTAGCTTCTCTTCTCCCTTTATTAAGAAGATAAAGAATCTCTGCTTAGAACTTTTGATAAAGTCAGGAGCTGGGAACAGAGGAGAAACTCCACAATCATGTACATAAGAAAGTCATTCATATCATGTGAAACCAGTGAGGAACAGGTCTACAAGAGCAAGGATATTTATCCCCATATGCCCCTGTCACATAGTAGTCCCCATCAATGCAAGCATGCTAGCCACATGTTCTCTGTGTGTATCTCTATGTGGACTCTTTAGTTGTGCTCCGACCATCCATTGAATGTATGCATATTTATAGGAAACTCTGCTTTGTTTGCTATTTGTTTACTATAATATTGTATTATGCATTTCATTTAATGCTATTGCTTTGAGTTAATCATATCTACTGGTATAGTCTTTGAGAACTCGGATCCCCAACAGAACACAAGGAAGCATCAAAGAAAGATGTCAAAGCAGAATCAATTACTATTGTTATTATTTATAAAAGTAAAAGTATTGGTATTCACATTATTACTATTACAACATTTATAATCATTAAATTGATGATTATGGTGGTAGTGTTTATTCATTATATAGTAAGAGGAGATACGGTAGACAGTGAGACCAGCTAGGAAAAAAGTTTGAAAAAAAAAAACAAAAAACATAGGCTTTAAGAGGGAGTAGACTTGGGAAACTTGTACCCCTGAGGAATGCTAAACAGTTTGGATGAATCTCTGAATGGCAGGTTCTTGTAGGGCTGAGGAGTGGGAGATAAGGTTCGGAGATATGTTTTCTCTTTGTTTATGACAGAGATCAAATACTTGGTAAAGGAAAACAGGGACTGGTCCCATACTGGCTCCCAGATGCCTTTTTTCTCCCATAGTCCTCAATAAGGGGGGATTGAGGCAGGAGATGCTTGATCCCATATAACCATGGAGAGCCTTAGCTTCTCTCCCTCATATGGAATAACAGTCCTGAAACCCAACAGATGAAGATACAGGTTCTCTCTGTCTCTGTCTTCCCTCTCTTCCTATTTTCCCCCTTCCCTCTCTCTATCCTTTTCCCTCCTTGCTTCTGTCCAAATTTATAAGTATGTGCTTCTATTTCTCTCTATCCCATGTATATAAATGCATATCCAATCCTCACAAAAAAAAAATCTCCCAAGACAAGGAAGATTGGAGTTTGGACCTATTTCACGAATAAAATGAAAGATTATCTCCAAGGTTTTTGAGCTCTGACAGTCTATGCTTCTAAAGTCTTTTGCACCTCTGACTCTTTATATTTGTGAAGAGTAAATAGCAGGAGTAAGTGGCAAAATTCATCCAGTGCCCATGGACCGACCATTTCAGCACAGAAACCTCTTAGCCTTTGACCAAGTAACCTCTAATTTCTAAGCTTGAAAGGTTTCAAGTCTTCTTTTTCCTTCATAATTGTAGGGCTGAATACTTGCTGAGGTGCAGTTGTGTCTTTACATGCCTGGAATGTGACACCAGACTTGGCCCATCCCTCCAAGAAAGATTTGGAAGGGCCCCACCTGCAGACAGAACCTAGGGGCTCTGATCCCCTGGGCCCAGCCCCCACCATCCTCTCTACCCCCAGTCAACACACACCCTCCCCTCCAGGTCTGGTATTTCATCTTTGCCAGGCCCACGGCAGCAAACCCTCACAGAGAACAGGACAAGGGAATTCTCAGGGAGGGACTACTAGCAAAGAGTTCCCACAGAGTAAGGAACAAGGAGATAGATATATGGAAAGCTTCAAAATTCCCACCTGCTCTCCTTCTGGGTTGGAATCCCTCCAAATCTGACAGTTGTGATGTGGTGAGACACATACCAATTTTAGAACCAAAGCACCTTTTGAATCCCAGCTCCATACATTCCTTTATGACCTTGAGCAAATTTAAATCCACTGATTTTCTGAGTCCCCCATACACCTAATGTGGCCACATTGGGAAGAAATAGAGAAGATCAGAGATCTGGTTTCAGGACACTCAAAATCTATAACAGAGAAAAAAGCAGTTGAACTCAAACCCTGTTTCATGTTGCTCCCACTCACAAGGGGTTTCATTAATATGAGGCAGATGATAGTATATAATCCAAAATTAGACTGTGTGATTCCAATTTCAAAGTAATAGGAATTTATTATTATTTTTTAAACCCTTACCCTTAAACGTCTTAGAATCAGTACTGTGTATTGGTTCCAAGGCAGAAGAGCAGTAAGGACTAGGCAATGGGAGGTCAAGTGACCTGCCCAGGATCACACAGCTGAGGTCAGATTTGAACCTAGGACCTCCCATCTCTAGGCCTGGCTCTCAGTCCACTGAGTCACCCAGTTGCCCCCTTAAAGTAATAGGAATTTAAAGGAAGCCACATATATGTTGTAAAGAGATGGGACTTGAGATTAGCTTCACAGATTGTGTGAATCTCTTTAAAGGCAGATTCTGGGTCCTAACTATTTTTTTGTCCCTAGTGCTGAGCATATAGTAGTGATTTAATCAATGGATTAAGTTGAATGGAAGAGAATTAAAAATGAAGTAGGATTTAAGATGGTAGATCAGAGAAAGCAGTCCATTAACAAGCTGCAATAGTGTAAGCAAAGGGAAAGGCAGGAATAAGCCAGACCTATGTAGGAGAAAAGGAGTTGGGCCATCTAGACTGGATGCTTTCTATTGGAGATACCAATGGGTGGAAAGGCAGAGAAGTTGGGAATAAGTTGATGAATTTGGAGAATTGGAAAGATTGCTGAAATTAGGTCTTTCTCTGCTACCGACTTGTTGTGTGACCTTCAACAAGTTATCTCCCCTCTCTGAGCCTTGGTTTTAAACTCCAAAGCTCTAATATCCCTAGTCATTATATAGAGTTCTGTTGTCTCCTTATCTTATCTCCTGAGCCAACCTGGTTGATGTGGAAAGCAGGGACCAGGGTAGGTTTAAAAAAAAAAAAAGCCTTTGGGTCAATACCACTGCTTGTCATCAACTTTGGTAAAAGATCAGGGTAGGGCAAAGATCCTAACTTTTACCTTTGCAACCTTTACCTCAGGCCTCTCTTCCATTATCTGTGCATTTGATCTTAGCAATCATTTTGTTGACCCTTCATTTTGTAAATGAAGGTAACTAAGGCATTTAGTAATACACACACACACACACACACACACACACCTAAGAAGGCAATGACCAAGGTCAGATGAGCTAGGATTTGAACCTTTGCATTCCCTCTGTTCTAGGACGTTAGCAACTGGAGGATGGCATATGGGGCCCAGGCTTACATTCATCTACATTTTGACCTCTGAGGATGGCAATCTTTATTTTTTTTTAATTCTCACACACACATACACCTCCACCCCTACACACACAATGATTAAAGTCCCTGAGTCACTCATCCACCTAGTAAAATATCTTCCCCCAGAGAGAGTAGATTCCTGCATAATAAAACAAGTTCCCACCCAGCCAAGGAGAAGTCTAGGTTGGGACATGTCTCCCATTCCAAACAACTTAGATTAAAAAACAGATGTAAAGGAAGGGGGCAGAGACAGTGAGGAAAAGGGAGAGAAAGGTGGAAGGGAAAGTTTATCCTTCACTTGTCCAAAGTACCAGTCAGACCAACACATCCTAGGACAGTTTTGGAAGGATTGAGTTGGGCTACTACTTGGAAACAGGGTGACTTTGGTTAGTAAAACTGAAATCCTGACTGTCAGTGACCCAGGGGCAAAGATTGTGTGACCTGGACCCAGCTTTGAAAGGAAAAAATAATAGGACCTTTGTCTTTGAGTTTCTTCCTGTGGAGCATGTTGCAGCTGGTTCAACATCTACCTTAAGCCACAGTTATTATTCCTGGATAGTTCTCTTGCCAATTCCCCTCCCGTCCCACCCCACAACCCTTTGCCCCTGGCTCTGGGCCCCGGGTCTTAGCCTGGACGGGCCCTAGCCCTCCTTTCTCCTTTCAATACTTGGCTGGAACAGTGCAGGGCTCACATTTTTGTTGTGACTGCTTGCAAACATGATTTAGGTTGGTGTGGGGAGGGAACTATCCCCATTTCTTCTTTCTCCCCCTACAAAAAATCCAGAAATTTAGGCTTTAGCTTCTTTCCTCCAGTAAGGGGAAGAGCAAGAAAAGGGTAGGACACAAGCAAAGCTAGGATATTAGGATGGTGGGACCATGAATTTAGTCTAGGTTCTTTGTTCTGGGAAGGGAACTTTATTTTTTTAAAGCCCAAGAAATTGTTGTATAGTTTCTTTCTGAAAAAGATTCTTCAGGAGATCTAGTCCTTTCTCTGTAGAGAAAACCTCCCTCCCCTAAAAGGACTGAATCCTGTGAACCATGAGACATCTCCTCAGTGAAGAAGAGGCAGTACTAGGCATAGGGCTATTTAGGGGAAGCAAAGAAAGAATAGTGTGTCATGTAAGGAATGGAAAATCTTGTAAGAGAGGGACCTAGAGGGTTTCTCATGACACAATAATTAGTCTTGGCCATAGGAAAAGTGAAAGAGTTAGGATTATGGCAAGAGAAATTTTTGTTTGGAGATGATGGAGTACTAGTTCTGGAATAAGTAAAAACTTGGGCTCAAGTGCTGGCAAGGTCTGATGTTTGATGTTTGTGTGACTTCAGGAAACTCAACTCCTTTCTCTGGGCCTTAATTTCCAGAGTTAAATAGTTCTGTCTGGTTTGAATTCATAGCCTTTCCAACTAAAATCAAACAATGATTTCATCTATTTTTTTGGTCTTCCTTGTGCCCTCAAAATAACCTTAAAAATTTTTAAGCTCTTTTGTCAGCTTCAGCATTTGCAGACTGCCTCATTCTATAGTTGAGTATTCTTGATCCAAGACACTCATATTCATCCTTAAAAACTTGCCCTCATTTTCAACTTTTAAATATAGGATTATTGGGCTAAAGATTCCAAATCCATTGCTCTTTTCCATATATCTTTAAAATTTAAATCTCAACCTCTGGAAAAGTGGTAAGTTGGTAGTTACATCTCAACACAACTCCTTTCACCCAGTCCCTCAAAACAATCAGAAGTATCTCAAATAAAGTAATTTAAAGAAGAGCCAGAAAAAAGGAAGCATTTCTCTGGAGGGTAAGGCCTCCTAAAATAAAAATAGAAGGCTGAGTGATGGACCTACTAATTTTCACTACACCCTGGACATCCTTCCCCCCCCCCCCCTCCCGCCCCCATACCCTTTAGGCCTACACTTCATGCCTTAGCTATGGAAGATTCTATTCTATCCTCTTTAAACAATGGCTTTCTGACACCTCACACTCATTAATAAAGGAAGACCATAGAACTCACCCAGTCCCATGATGAAGAAAGTGGGTAACTAGTGCTGGGAGTGTTCTGTCCGGTTCTGGTTCAGATTCCAAGGAGGAGACACACACGGTACTGCAACACACAAGAGGTACTTTATTAACCAAACTGCAGTTTGGGGCTCAGCCCTAAATGTGGCTGGTCCCGGGTCTGGGGCTTGTAGGCTTTTTATACACTTTTATGGTAGGGGGAGTGCAGAGGAATTCCTGGGGTGGGAGGAGTGAACAGGAACTCCTGGGGCTGGGGTCCTTATCAGTTCCTGGCATATGTTAGGAGGAGGAGGGACAAGAACTCCTGGAGTCAGGGGTGTTATCAGTCCCTAGCACAATCTAGGTAACTGGTTCTTCATTAACTTGACTGAAGGGGGTCTAGGGGCAAAGGATCAGGGAGAAAATAGGTTCCCGGGCTGGTCCTTCAGGAGGAGAGGCCAAGGGAGGCAAAAAATGGCTAGAAGGAAAAGGATTCCATGATGGAAAAGGAAAGCTATATACCCAGCTGCCATTATTTTGATGAGAAGTTTCCATATAACAGAGATCCAGACATACTTCCATGGCTTTAATTCAAGGAAGTCATTGAAAACTTCCAACTTTGGTGGTCTGGACAAGAGAAAATAGGAGGCAACATATAAAAGAGAGGTTAAACTAAAAGAGTCTAATGAAAAATCATCTTGAATAGATGATAAGGGAAGGTCAAGAGAGAAAGGCTGAACATAATACCAGTCCCAAAACAGAAAAAACGTACAATAAAGAAAAAGAAAAACAAGCAAATAATTTAGATCAGAATACAGCACAGTGAAGGATAGTATCCTCCAAAGGTCCAATGAAGAAGAAAGCAAAAACAATTTCTGCATTTCTCCAGAACCCATTCCCTGTTCTCAAAAAACAAACAACAACAAAAAAACAAAACAAAACACTAAGACACTACAGAATGGCTCACTAAATAAATCATCTAAAAGAAGAAACATGGATGGAAATGATAGCAAAATCCAGAGTTCTAAAAGATGAAATGCATAAAATAACCACAAAAAATAGTAAATAATTTAAAACAGGTGAAAGGGAATCTCTCAAAAATAGCAGAGACTTTTAAAAAGAGAATCAAATATTTGGAATAAAAATTATAGAAATGGAAGGAAATCTGACAAAAAAGGATCATAAAACAAGGATGAACACGTGAGTTCAAGACAAGCCAAAGCAACTGATCTTGAAGATTAATTGCCTAGATAATTAAAGCATAATTAGAGGATCATTGATATCTCAAGGGGGGAGGAGGGGAAGGGAATTTGAATTTAAAAGCCTAAATATATTTCAAGGAGATCAAGAACATTTGAAACAGAAGTCAAAATAGAAGTAAAGAATGATAAAATCCAGTTTCTCAACAAGTTGCAATAGGAGCCCCAAGTTTAAATCAGTACAAATGAAATGGTTAAACATCGAAATTTCAATATTAAAAATATATTGTAGGAAATGTCAGTCTTTAGTTTTTACAGAAAATAAGTATGAATAACCTAAGCTTACTTATGATCACTTAGAAAAAAAGGAAGGACTTCCGGTTAAGATGGCGGCTTAGAGAAAGCTAAAGCTCAGATCTCCGGAAAACCCTTCCCGACCAATCTCAAACGATAAGCTCCTAAGCTGCCGAAATTCAAAACGATCAACAGCACAGACCCTGGGAACCCTCCTCCTGGACCTGGACCCGGTTCAAAAGGTACGGCTCCCCTTAAAAGCCAGAACCCGAGATCACTCGGACCTCAGGGGTAGGAGCGCAGAGTCCAAGGCTCCCGGAAGCCGCAGCCCGGCCGGCTCAGAGAGCAGGGTCCTCAGAAACAACAACCCTCAGGGCCTTCTACAGTCCCGGTGAAAGTTACTGCCTGGGGCTTCCGCTGCAGAGAGCTGTTCAAAACAACAGCAACCCTCAGGGCGGGCAAGACAGCCTCACGGGCTGGATCCTGCTATCCAAGTCTCAGTGAAAGTCTGTGCTCTCGGAGCTTGGGGAAGCGGCAGCCCATCCCCCCGCAGGCCTGCGAAACAGCCTCACGGCCAGCGATTCTGAAGGCAACTTCCGGAAAGTGAGCCGGGGGGAGAGTGTGGCCACGTGGTCCGACCCTTCCATTCCAGTTCCAGTGAGGCATATTCAGTTTAACCCAGGGAAAGCCCATAGAACTATCTGCCCAGGACTGCCTCTGAACACCAGAAAGAGACAAGAAAAACTAATCCTCCACATTCAGAGATGACAAACTCCACAGAACCACAGAAGCCCCAAAATACCAAGAAAAATAAGAAGAAAGGGGCGACTTTGGACACATTCTATGGAGCCAAAATACAAAATACAGAGCAGACAGAAGATAATATAAAAGAAAATGCTCCAAAACCTTCCAAAGGAAATGGAAACTCTCCACAAACCTATGAAGAATTTGAATCAGAAATGACCAAAAAGATGGAAGCCTTCTGGGAGGAAAAGTTGGAAATAATGCAAAAGAAATTCACGCATCTACAAAACCAGTTTGACCAAACTGTAAAAGAAAACCAGGCTTTAAAGGCCAGAATCAGGCAGCTGGAAGACAACGATCGTGTAAAAGAGCAAGAATCAATAAAGCAAAGCCAAAATACCAAGAAATTAGAAGAGAACATAAAATATCTCACCGACAAGGTGATAGATCTGGAAAATAGGGGGAGAAGGGATAATTTAAGAATAATTGGACTCCCAGATAAGCCAGAAATAAACACCAAACTGGACATGGTGATACAAGATATAATCAAAGAAAATTGCCCAGAGATTCTAGAACAAGGGGGCAATACAGCCACTGACAGAGCTCACAGAACACCTTCTACACTAAACCCCCAAAAGACAACTCCCAGGAATGTAATTGCCAAATTCCAAAGCTATCAAACAAAAGAAAAAATCCTACAGGAAGCCAGAAAAAGACAATTTAGATATAAAGGAATGCCAATCAGGGTCACCCAAGACCTTGCAAGTTCTACTCTGAATGATCGTAAGGCATGGAACATGATCTTCAGAAAGGCAAGAGAGCTGGGTCTCCAACCAAGAATCAGCTACCCAGCAAAACTGACTATATACTTCCAAGGGAAAGTATGGGCATTCAACAAAATAGAAGACTTCCAACTTTTTGCAAAGAAAAGACCAGAGCTCTGTGGAAAGTTTGATACCGAAAATCAAAGAGCAAGGAATACCTGAAAAGGTAAATATTAAGGAAAGGGGAAAATGTTATCTTCTTCTTTTACTCAAACTCTCTTCTATAAGGACTACATTTGTATCAACCTATGTATACTAACATGTGGGGAAAATGTAATGTATAAATAGGGGGTAAAGAAAGACCAAATAGAATAATCATTCTCACACAAAGATTCACATGGGAAGGGGAGGGGAAGAAAACTCCTATAAGAAGGAGAGGAAGAGAGGGGGGGGGGGTTACTTAAACCTCAATCTCAGGGAAATCAGCTCTGAGAGGGAAAAACCTCCAGATCCATTGGGATCTTGAATTCTATCTTACCCAACAAGGGTAAGGAGAAGGGAAAACCAAGGGGGGGAGGGGGAGAGGGAGAACAAAAAGGGAGGGTAAGAGAGGGGGGAGGGGGAGGGAACAAAAAGGGAGGGACTAAAAAGGGAAACATCAAGGGAGGGGACAAGGGGGACTGTTTCAAAGTAAATCACTGGACTAAAAGGTAGAGCCGAAGAAGAAAAGGTTAGAATTAGGGAAGGCAATCAAAATGCCAGGGAGTCCACAAATGACAATCATAACTTTGAACGTGAATGGGATGAACTCACCCATAAAACGTAGACGAATAGCAGAATGGATTAGAATCCCAAACCCTACCATATGTTGTCTTCAAGAAACACACATGAGGCGGGTTGACACCCACAAGGTCAGAATTAAAGGATGGAGTAAGACCTTCTGGGCTTCAACTGATAGAAAGAAGGCAGGAGTGGTAATCATGATATCTGATAAAGCCAATGCAAAAATAGACCTGATCAAAAGGGATAGGGAAGGTAATTATATTTTGTTAAAAGGGACTATAGACAATGAGGAAATATCATTAATCAATATGTATGCACCAAATAATATAGCACCCAAATTTCTAATGGAGAAACTAGGAGAATTGAAGGAAGAAATAGACAATAAAACCATACTAGTGGGAGACTTAAACCAACCATTATCAAATTTAGATAAATCAAATCAAAAAATAAATAAGAAAGAGGTAAAAGAAGTGAATGAAATCTTAGAAAAATTAGAATTAATAGACATATGGAGAAAAATAAATAGGGATAAAAAGGAATACACCTTCTTCTCAGCACCACATGGCACATTCACAAAAATTGACCATACATTAGGTCACAGAAACATAGCACACAAATGCAGAAAAGCAGAAATAATGAATGCAGCCTTCTCAGATCACAAGGCAATAAAAATAATGATTAGTAATGGTACATGGAAAACCAAATCTAAAACCAATTGGAAATTAAACAATATGATACTCCAAAACCGTTTAGTTAAAGAAGAAATCATAGAAACAATTAATAATTTCATCGAGGAAAATGACAATGGCGAAACATCCTTCCAAACCTTTTGGGATGCAGCCAAAGCGGTAATCAGAGGTAAATTCATATCCCTGAATGCTTATATTAACAAACAAGGGAGAGCAGAGATCAATCAATTGGAAATGCAAATGAAAAAACTGGAAAGCGATCAAATTAAAAACCCCCAGCAGAAAACCAAATTAGAAATCCTAAAAATTAAGGGAGAAATTAATAAAATCGAAAGTGATAGAACTATTGATTTAATAAATGAGACAAGAAGCTGGTACTTTGAAAAAACAAACAAAATAGACAAGGTACTGGTCAATCTAGTTAAAAAAAGGAAGGAAGAAAAGCAAATTCACAGCATTAAAGATGAAAAGGGGGACAGCACCTCCAATGAGGAGGAAATTAAGGCAATCATTAGAAATTACTTTGCCCAATTATATGGCAATAAATACACCAATTTAGGAGAAATGGATGAATATATACAAAAATACAAACTGCCTAGACTAACAGAAGAGGAAATAGAATTCCTAAATAATCCCATATCAGAAATTGAAATCCAACAAGCCATCAAAGAACTTCCTAAGAAAAAGTCCCCAGGGCCTGATGGATTCACCTGTGAATTCTATCAAACATTCAGAGAACAGTTAATCCCAATACTATACAAACTATTTGACATAATAAACAAAGAGGGAGTTCTACCAAACTCCTTTTACGACACAAACATGGTACTGATTCCAAAACCAGGCAGGTCAAAAACAGAGAAAGAAAACTATAGGCCAATCTCCCTAATGAATATAGATGCAAAAATCTTAAATAGGATACTAGCAAAAAGACTCCAGCAAGTGATCAGAAGGATCATTCACCATGATCAAGTAGGATTCATACCAGGGATGCAGGGCTGGTTCAACATTAGGAAAACCATCCACATAATTGACCACATCAACAAGCAAACTAGCAAGAATCACATGATTATTTCAATAGATGCAGAAAAAGCCTTTGATAAAATACAACACCCATTCCTATTAAAAACACTAGAAAGCATAGGAATAGAAGGGTCATTCCTAAAAATAATAAACAGTATATATCTAAAACCAACAGCTAATATCATCTGCAATGGGGATAAACTAGATGCATTCCCAATAAGATCAGGAGTGAAACAAGGATGCCCATTATCACCTCTACTATTTGACATTGTACTAGAAACACTAGCAGTAGCAATTAGAGAAGATAAAGGAATTGAAGGCATCAAAATAGGCAAGGAGGAGACCAAGTTATCACTCTTTGCGGATGACATGATGGTCTACTTAAAGAATCCTAGAGATTCAACCAAAAAGCTAATTGAAATAATCAACAACTTTAGCAAAGTTGCAGGATACAAAATAAACCCACATAAATCATCAGCTTTTCTATATATCTCCAACACAGCTCAGCAGCAAGAACTAGAAAGAGAAATCCCATTCAAAATCACCTTAGACAAAATAAAATACCTAGGAATCTACCTCCCAAGACAAACACAGGAACTATATGAACACAACTACAAAACACTCGCCACACAACTAAAACTAGACTTGAACAAATGGAAAAACATTAACTGCTCATGGATAGGACGAGCCAATATAATAAAAATGACCATCCTACCCAAACTTATTTATCTATTTAGTGCCATACCCATTGAACTACCAAAATACTTCTTCACTGATTTAGAAAAAACCATAACAAAGTTCATTTGGAAGAACAAAAGATCAAGGATATCCAGGGAAATAATGAAAAAAAACACATATGATGGGGGCCTTGCAGTCCCTGACCTAAAACTATATTACAAAGCAGCAGTCATCAAAACAATTTGGTACTGGCTAAGAAATAGAAAGGAAGATCAGTGGAATAGACTGGGGGAAAGCGACCTCAGCAAAACAGTATACGATAAACCCAAAGATCCCAGCTTTTGGGACAAAAATCCACTATTTCATAAAAACTGCTGGGAAAATTGGAAGACAGTGTGGGAGAGACTAGGAATAGATCAACACCTCACACCCTACACCAAGATAAATTCAAAATGGGTGAGTGACTTAAACATAAAGAAGGAAACCATAAGTAAATTGGGTAAACACAGAATAGTATACATGTCAGACCTTTGGGAGGGGAAAGGCTTTAAAACCAAGCAAGATATAGAAAGAATCACAAAATGTAAAATAAATAATTTTGACTACATCAAACTAAAAAGCTTTTGTACAAACAAAACCAATATAACTAAAATCAGAAGGGAAACAACAAATTGGGAAAAAATCTTCATAGAAACCTCTGACAAAGGTTTAATTACTCATATTTATAAAGAGCTAAATCAATTGTACACAAAATCAAGCCATTCTCCAATTGATAAATGGGCAAGGGAAATGGATAGGCAGTTCTCAGATAAAGAAATCAAAACTATTAACAAGCACATGAAGAAGTGTTCTACATCTCTTATAATCAGAGAGATGCAAATCAAAACAACTCTGAGGTATCACCTCACACCTAGCAGATTGGCTAACATAACAGCAAAGGAAAGTAATGAATGCTGGAGGGGATGTGGCAAAGTAGGGACATTAATTCATTGCTGGTGGAGCTGTGAACTGATCCAACCATTCTGGAGGGCAATTTGGAACTATGCCCAAAGGGCGACAAAAGAATATCTACCCTTTGACCCAGCCATAGCACTGCTGGGTCTGTACCCCAAAGAGATAATGGAAACAAAGACTTGTACAAAAATATTCATAGCTGCGCTCTTTGTGGTGGCCCAAAACTGGAAAATGAGGGGATGCCCATCAATTGGGGAATGGCTGAACAAACTGTGGTATATGTTGGTGATGGAGTACTATTGTGCTAAAAGGAATAATAAAGTGGAGAAGTTCCATGGAGACTGGAACAACCTCCAGGAAGTGATGCAGAGCGAGAGGAGCAGAACCAGGAGAACATTGTACACAGAGACAAACACACTGTGGTATCATCGAACGTAATGGACTTCTCTATTAGTGGTGGTGTAATGTCCCTGAACAACTTGCAGGGACCCAGGAGAAAAAAACACCATTCATAAGCAAAGGATAAACTATGGGAGTGGAAACACCGAGAAAAAGCAACTGCCTGAATACAGAGGTTGAGGGGACATGACAGAGGATAGACTCTAAATGAACACTCTAATGCAAATACTATCAACAAAGCAATGGGTTCAAATCAAGAAAACATCTAATGCCCAGTGGACTTACGCGTCGGCTATGGGGGGCTGGGGGGGGGGAGGAAAAGAAAATGATCTATGTCTTTAACGAATAATGCTTGGAAATGACCAAATAAAATATATTTAAAAAAAAAAAGAAAAAAAAAAGAAAAAAAGGAAGGCGGTGAATATAACAGTCTAAAAAGCAAAGAGATTAGGTTACATCCACAGTCAAAATATTCTTTGGTTAAACCTTGTCATCAGTAGAAAAAGATGGTGTTTTTTTTTTTAAGGGGAAAATTTGAATGATTTCATCAAAATAAAACATTTGCAGAATATTCAACACAGAGGTACTTCAAATAAATGTAACAAGAGAAAGGTAAATATGTATAGACAACTTCTATTACAAAGCAGTAAAATACTTTTGTACAAATAAAATTTTAAAAAAAGCAGAGAAGATGCAGTAAATAGGGATATTTGGGTAAGAGATTATTACAAATATAACACCTAGACCCAGTTCTCCAAGAAATAATATAATCAAAGGATATAGACAAATAATTCTCAAAATAAGAACTGTGGTCACTACTACTAGTTTTAAAATAAGCATAAAATTTAAAACTGAAGTTTTACCTCAACCACAGATGATTGTCAAAAATAGTGAAAACTGGAAAATCAATGTTGGAAGGCCTATGGAGAAATAGGAACATTAATATGCTAGGATACAAGAGAAAAGGATATCTAAGCTTAAACCCACTTTCCCCTAGGCTCCATTTATACTAGTAGAAAAGTATGTGCATATTTTTGGGAGGTTTTTTATTGTTTGTTTAACAATTGCTCTTAGTGAAAAAACTTAGTAAATATTTCCATTCTAAATGTTACCTATGGGTGATTGAGAATTTTTTTAATAAAAATTTACAAAATTTTTTATAGTTGTAGTCATATAGTTCCCATGTCTTGACAAGAAGACTTTCAAATATTTCATATATTCTATAGTTATTTTATGTAGAAGTTCTTTTACAATCATTTCTTGTTTAGCTTTGTTGGTAAACATGAAAATGTTGGTAATTTGAATAGATTTATTTTATATCTTGCAACTTGGTTGAAATTGATGTTTCAAATAATTTTAGTTAGTCTTCCAAGGTTCTCTAAATAAACCAATATATCATCTGAAAAAATGATAATTTTTTTTCTTTTTTACTTATGCTTATTCTATCATTATTAAAAAATGTTATTGTTATAACTAGGATTATCTCATGTCTATCACAGTGGGAATAATGAGCATTCGTGCCTTATTCTGATATTAATAAAGAAGTCTCTAGTTTATCCCCATTATGTATAATACTGGCTCTTACTGTTGTTTTTTAAAAATCCTAACTTCTATCTTAGAATCAATAAGATGTACTGGTTCTAAGAAGAATGCTCAGTCTAGGCAATGGGAGTCAAATGACTTTCCTAAAGTCACACAGCTAGGAAATGTCCATGGTCATATTTGAACTCAGGACCTCGTTTCTAGGCATGGTTCTCAATCTACTAAGTCACCTAGCTGCCCCCTGGCTCTTATAGTTTTAGAAGAATATTATTTACCACATAAGAAAGAGCATATTTATTCTTACATTTTGTTGTATTAACAAATATTTCATTCTATCAAAAGCCATCTATTTCATCTGTTTCATATTTATCTGTTTTCCAGGCCAGTTGCTTTTCATTTGAGATATATTTTCTTTTTCTTTTTAGGCTTTGGATTTTTAAAAAATATTATCATAGTTGCATGGAACTATTCATTTCAGTTTGGTCCATTCTAATTTTCAAGGAGTCTGTTATTTGAAAAGTTTTAGACCTCATACTCAACAATTATTTTCCTTACAAGTTTTTTTCTTAAAATCTTCCATTTCCCCCCAATTCCTTCCACTAAAGTTCTCTTTTTACTTTTAATGTCATTGTTAAAAATACTTGCTTCATTTTTCTAGGAATTCTAGCTGACTTTTTGACTATGCTTTCCTTTAAGGCTTTGTTTATATATGTTGCATTGTTATTCTCTTCTTGTTTTGAGGCTTTAGAGTCCCTGATTCCATAACAGCTATTTATCATTGTCTTTTTTTGCTTACTCATTCTTCTACCCATACTTCCTGAATAGGGATTTTGTGTTCAGTCCAGGTTCCATGCAGTTCTGAAGGGAATGTTGGGACCTTGTGTAGTAATGATTTTTCTTTGCATTCTTCCACATTTTTTATCCAGATATTTACTGAATAAGCACTTTATTCCCCTACCACCATCTCAAGGATCTCAGGGATCAATCCAGGTAGTTGCAAACTTTGAGCATACCCTAAACAGGATGCAATATGCAAAAGAGCACTTTTTTTTCCAAAACAGCTTTGTGAAACATATTTCAGAAAAGTCAGTTTGATGATAATTATTGTCATTTGAATCAAAGTAGTAAGTGTGTTTGCTGAGGGACCAGGGCCTCATCAGCTGTGATCACTCCCAGGAGAGTTATTGTTGTCATAGGGGGAGGCAGACTGGCTGCTTGCAGTCATAGTAGAAGAAAGAAATACCTGAGGACTCTGGTTGGAGGACCTGAGGTCAATCAGGGCCTGGGGAACTTGACATATATTCAACTCTGGGCTATAAAAGCCCCATTAGTCAAATAGGATCCCTAGGTCTTCAGGAGGAAAAAAAAGCCAATAATTAAGTCTATTGGCCTGGCTGTTTAAAATTAATACATACATAATGAGCAAGCAAAGGAGAAAGAACCCAACTGTTGATACCTATTATAGGGACAGAGAAGATCTTGGCTTAATCTCAGAGAATAGTGAAGTAAAAACAACTACTTCAAAAACAGCAAAGAAATACAATAAATGGCCACAAGTTCAAAAAAGCTTTTGAAATAGCTTTAAAATAGTTTAAAAACTCTTCAGAGTTTTTAGACGAGGTAGAAAAAAATTAGAAAAAAGAAGAGTGATATCAGATAATTCTGTAAGAAAGATCACCCAAATAGAAAAAGAAATCCAGAAACTTATGAAAAAAATAATGAATTAAGAACTACAATTGGACAAGAGAAGCTAATGATTTACAAAGACAAAAAGAAATAATAAAACAAAATCAAAAGAATGAAAGAACAGAAAATAATATGAAATATCACAAAAACATCTGACCTGGAAAATAGAGGCAATATAAGAATATTTGACTCCTAAAAGGAGTGTAGACACCATAATCCAAGAAATCAAAAAAGGAAAACTGTCCAGAAATTTTAGAAACAGGTTGTAAAATATAAATTGAAAGAATCCACTGATTCAAAGATGAAAATCCACAGGAGCATCTTTGCTGAGTTCCATAGCCCCAGATTAAGGAGAAAATACTATAAGCACCAAGAAAAACAATTTAAATACCATGTAACCACAATCAGAATAACACAAGACTTAGCAGCCTCAACACTAAAAAAATGCATTTTGCAGATCAAATGAACTGGGCTTACAATCAAGAATAACATATCCAGCAAAGATGAGTATAATTATAAAAGGAAAATATGGATATTTAACTAACTAACTAAAGGAGTTTCAACTATTCTTGAAGAAAAACCCAGAATTCAGCAGAACATCTGCTATTTAAGAAACATACCAAGGTAATGAAAGACTAATCATAAGTAACCCAAAAGGTCAAATTGTTTGATTCTGGAATGGGAAAATGTGATCTATGTCATCATTGCCTGGGTATTTTGAAGGGGTGGATATGGATGGAAGACTCACTGTGGAGGGAGTGTAATGGTAGTAAAATAGAACAGGAGGAGGCAGAGTGGAATGGCTATCTCATGAAGAGGAAGAGTAATGAGTGGAGAAACTGCCATGGAAATGGATGTGAGGGGATGGAGGTCTGTTAGTACTAGAACTCAACTTTCATCAGATCTGGGGTAAAGAGATAACAGCAAGCACAATTAGAAGGTGAAACACTTTCTTAATATACAGAAATAAGGAGAAAAGGGGGATAGAATAAGGGAAGGACTGGGAAAAGAAAGGAGGACAAGGAAATAAGAAAAGGGAGTAAAAGGAGATATACATAGAAGAGAATGGATATCAAGAGGTAGGGGTGTCAAGTAAAGAGATAAGGGAATCAAGAAGGAGGGCACCATTTGGGTAATAAAGAAGGGATTTGGGGAAAGGTAGATAGAATAATAAATAAAAGACAAGGGGTTTTAAGAGTTTCCACCTTTGGAAAGGTGGAAGGTGCCTAGGAAGGCAGAAGGAGAAGCTAAGTGAGGATTTGGGAAAAGGAAAGTGAATAAGAGAGATATTGGTCAAAGGAAATTGGCCTCTGAGGAGGGATATGACAGAAAGAAAGGAATAAGGGAACAAATGGTGAGGAGGAATGAAATAGTAACTATGACATTGAATGTAATGGGATGAATTCACACATGTGAAGAAAACAGATAGCAGAAGAGAATAAAAAACCAGGACTTGGCAATGGGTTGTTTTCAAGAAACACACTGAAAACCAGAGACAAACATAAAGTGAAGATAAGGGGTTGCTGCAGAATATACTAAACCTCCGATGATCCAGAGAAGGCAGGAGTAGTAGACAGATCTCTGACAGATATATCCATAAAATGGATATAATTAGAATAGATGGACAGAGTAACTATATTATGATGGGGGCCTGGGAGAGGGCTACTATGGATAATGAAGCATTATCAATATTAAATATGAATGCTCCAAGTGTTATAGCACCCAGATTTTAAAGGAAAAACTAAGTGATATGTGGATAAAAATATATAAAATAATAATAGCAAAAGACTTCAATTTTCCCCTCTCATAGATAAATCTACCTCCCCAAAAAAGAAAGAAGGTATAGAGATGAATAGAACTATAGATAAGATAAAATAAGATAGATATCTATAGAGTCCCTACACACCTGCATGAAATTAGTAGCAGAAGTAAGCCTGAACATACACATAATCCAAATATAGTTTCTGGTGAGACAACAATAGCTTAGAGAGTATTCTGCAAAAGTCTTACCTTAACAGTCATACTGTGGAGGTAATCCTGCATCCCTCAGCAGCTGTGGCATTGGAACAAAAGTTCTATCAGGTATGACTAAATAGGAAACATTTGTTTTGGAAAGGTATGGTCCTGGTAACAGATTGTCTCTGTTGCCTAAGAACAAATCTAGCAAAATATTGTCCTGGTAATAAGTGTTAACTGAGAACCAGATGGGTTAAAGTGATCAAATTAATTGCTGATAGGACCATGGAGAAACAAGCCTAATATATTGCTAGAGCAACTGTGAGTTTTTTTTCCAGAAAAGATGGAATTATAAGTTAAGAACTATAAAGCTATTCATACTTATTAACCTAGAGATCCCATGACTAAAGTTAGGCCCTATAGGTATTACTGAGAGGGTAAAAGGCTATGTTTGTATGAAAATATTCATGGAAGCTTTGTTTATTATGACAAAATAACTGAAAATAACAATGGAAGAAATGACTGAATAAATTTTAATATTTGAAAAGAATAAATTGTATTATATTATAAAAATGATAAATATAGGAAATAGAAAGAAAAATAAGGGAAATATATGAAGGGATAAAAAGAAAAGAAAAGAGAAAAATAATATATACAATGATTACATTTTTAAAAATAAAAAAGTATCCAAGTAAAACAAATCCATAGGAACTCAAAAGCAGAGGATGTTTATGTTAGCATACATATATAATTTACATTTTATTATCATACAAAACACACCCCAATTTTAAGTAAAGTGTCCACACCAACTATGTCTTCATTTCTGTCAAGTCCTCACTGACATTCCCACTCTGTTACCTTCTCAACCTGGAAGTTCATTCTGCCCTGTGGTCCCTTCATCTGATTGCTTGGTTTCTCCATTTTAAGAAAAATGTACAAGCCAATCATATCTTCATTCTTCTCTGGGTTCCTGACTCTCCAAACTTTCTCTACTATGACTCTGTTTAGATATTCTCTCCATATCCAATTTTCAAAACTTCCTTTTATTCCTTGTCTTTACCCCATTAGAATATAAGCTTCTTAAAGGCAATAGTCCCTGACACATAGTAAATGTTTAATAAATGTTTGTTGTTGGGGGCAGCTGGATGGTTCAGTGGATTGAGAGTCAGGCCCAGAGACAGGAGGTTCTGGGTTCAACTCTGGCCTCAGAAACTTCCCAGCTGTGTGACCCTGGACAAATCACTTAACCTCCATTGCCTAGCCCTTACCATTCCTCTGCCTTAGAACCAATACCCAGTATTGATTCTAAGATGGAAGGTAAGGGTATTAAAAAAATTAAAAAATAAAATAAATGTTTCCTGTTGACTTATTGATCTATGCCTGCCCTGCCCTGCCTTTCTTGTTTACCTTTTTATATTTTACTTGACTTATGTATTTGGACATGGAATTCTCCATTTAGTTCTGATCTTTTCTTTAGGAATGCTTGGAAATCTTCCATTTTATTAAATGCCCATGCTTTTCCCTGAAAGTATATAGTTAGTTTTGATGGGTAGATGATTCTTGGTTATAGATCCAATTTTCTTGCCTTCCCGAATATCATATTCCAAGCCTTGTGGTCCTTCAGTGTGGAAACTGCCAGATCCTGTGTAATCCTGACTGGAGCTCCTTGATATCTGAATTATCTCTTTCTAGCTGCTTGCAATATTTTCTCCTTGCCCTGAAAGCTCTTGAATTTAGCTATAATATTCCTGGGAGTTGTCTTTTGGGAGTTTAATATAGGGGATGATCTGTGGATTCTTTCAATGTCTATTTTGCCTTCTTGTTCAAGAATATCAGGGCAGTTTTCTTGGATAATTTCTTGTAGTATGATGTCAAGACTTTTTTGTTGTTGTTGTTCCATGCTTTCTGGTAGTCCAATAATTCTTAAATTGTCTCTCTTGGATCAGTTTTCCAGGTCAATTGTCTTTTCAATGATATATTTCATGTTTCCCTCTATGTTTTCATTCTTTTAATTTTGCTTTATTAATTCTTGGTGTGTTGTTAGATCATTAGCTTCTACTTGCCCATTCTAGTCTTTAAAGACTAATTTTCAGCTATGATTTTTTCATTTTCCTTTTTAGTTTAATCTAGCCTGCTTTTCATGGTTTTCAGCAGGTCAATCCTGGTCTCCAATTTGCTTATTACTTCATTTGATTTCTGTGCCTCTTTTTCCATATGGACATTTTTGTCTTTTAGGCTGTTATTTTATTTTTGTATTACTTTCATTTCTTTCCTCCATTTTTCTCCTATCTTTATTACTTGGTTCTTGAACTCCTTTTTGAGTTCCTCCAGGATTTGTGACCAACTTCCATTTTGTTTTTGAAAGTTTAGATGTGTTTTCTTGTTTCTCACTCTCTGTTGTTGCTTCTGTATTTTACTCTTTTCCAGCATTAAGAGCTTTTTTTTTGCTGGTGCTTATTCTTTTTGCTGCTAGAGGGTTGAGATTCCTACTTGTTGGTAGTCATTGCTTTCTTAGCTTCTGTATCAAAGGACTTTGCCTTTGTATTACCTTCCCTTCCCTCTCAGAAGCCTGAATGAGGGCAGGTAGATAGGTGATGTTCTTTACGTGATCTTCCTCCACTGCTGCTGCTACTGCTGCTATTGCTGCTATAGCTCTGAGCCCCACATCCTATGGCTGGTATTTTCCAGGGTGGGTCTATAGTATAGCATACTGTACCCCAAGAGGCTATCTTCTTCAACTGTTGGGGCCTCTGCTATAACAACTACTGCTGCTGCTGCATGGGAGTGATCTCCCTGCTATTCCCTGAGTCTCACTTCCCAGAGCTGGCACAACCCTTAAGGGTGAGTCTGTGGTACTTTCAGCCAACACCCAAGAATTTGGAGACTTCCCTAGCCTGGGTTCTCACTGGCTCTCACTCACTCACTCTCAGTGGGGGGAGGGATAGTCACTTGTGCAGTTTTGCCCACTAATAATAGCATGGGAATCCCCTCTCACTGCCTACTTTTCATGCTTTATCCAAGGGAAGAGCCCCTTTGCTCATCCTGTTTTGACCTCTGTCCTTTTGAGATGCTTTGTAATGATCAATTTGGAAGAAATTTCTCAGCAGTTCAAAGTTCTTCCTGCTACAAAGTCACCATCTTGGCCCCTCCCTCCATCTATGCTTTAATTGGATTATCAGCTCAGTATAAATCAATAATATAACACACTAGCCCAAACATTCTAAACAAAAATTAACTGAGGGAACTGGTGATGTTGAGTCTGGAGAAAAAGAAGAGTTGTGAATATGCAAGCTATCTTAAAGTTTTAAAAGAGCTATCACCTAAAACAGGGGTTTGATTTGCCTTTGTTTTTTTTTTTCTTGTAAAGTAGCATTAGATAGATTCTACAAAGTGGCAAATTTGGGCTTAAGATGAAAAGAAAACAACACAAAAAACTGCCTTAACACTAGAGTAGAACAGGTTGGCTTCTGAACTGTGTTGCCTCTTCAAGAAGTGAATAACTTTTTGCTGTTAAGAGATCATTTGTTGAGTCAGAATAGGGGGCAGTGGGGAGGAAGAGAATAAGCCTGAGGAAGGGGTTGTGGCACACACTCTTTTGGCCTTATTTGTGCTCCTTTGTGTCCACATCAGTGGTGGGTGGGTGTGCAAGTGTAGTGATAGTATTAGTTTGCTCTGTATGTACGTACACGTGATGATGAAGCTATGAAATTATGTCGTCTAGTATCGATGGTCTTAATGGTACCAACAATTAAACTTGCACTCAGCTCCCAAATTTCTACTTCTACAGAAAATGTCCTGACAAAATAGAACTTAGTTTTGAAATAACAAGCAGGGAATTTTCTCCCTTTTCTTACATTTTCAGGTCAAAAGGATTTTTTAAAGCTCTTTTTGTGTCTCAGAAAGGATCAAGCATCATGGACAGGGAAAGGCCTGGCAGAGAAGGGATCAGAGCAGAGTTATGGCTCCTAACCCCGCACCTATATTTAGCTGGGTATCTATGCTGACAGTCAGTCACTCATCCAGCCCCTCAGAAATGCTTTTTTGGCTAGAGACAGCTTGTTAAGAATATTTTAGAATCCCTGGCCTCCCTTCTGTTTTCCTCTCCTCCCCTCTGCCTCATACACACAATAACCCTGGTGCTTTTCAGTCGTTCCTGGTTCCTTGCTTCAGTTCTAGGTCTGCTGGCTTCTTGTTCATTTGGTTTTGGGAGTATTATTATGACCCACAGGGGCAGGATCTATTAAGCAATTCCAGGTCTCTTGGCCTGGAACCCAAAAGTATAAAATTTGAGCCTTTGGGAAATAACTAGGCCTTTGGCCAAGAGGGCCCATCCCCAATTCTCAGGAACAAAGGAACTGCTAGAGTGAAATTTACCCTTGTTCTCTCTTCCCACCCTCAAAACATACCAATCCTTCAAGGCCCAAATCCAAGCCTACTTCCTCCAGAGAATAGAAATACATGAATGAATAAAAGGAAAGAACTCTTTCTTTTGAGAGGTTTGGGAGTTAAGAGAGTTCCAACTCTGCCAGAATTTTCTTAAGAGCAAGCCCCTTCCTCTCTACGGCCTGTTTCCTAGTCATTCACATAAGGGAGAAGGGCTTTTTCCACTTCACAGGGAAGAATGATCTCAGGATATACTATGTTACCAGCTATCAACCTGACCTCCAATGGGGTTAAGTAGAACCTGGTCTGATCAGGGTCCAGAGCCATGCCAAGAGATACCCTGGGTTTCCCCATCCTGTGAATAGTCCTGAACAAGCTGGGTATCAGAATCATACTTTGGGGGAGCAGAGACATCCTGGAAGTGGAGATAAGTCTCCCAAAAAGGCAGCCATTTGATGCACTAGGGTGTTCCTTCTACTGTTCTCACAGTCCTCATCTAGGACTGTCTGGCTCTCAGATGATCAGAACCAATATTGGTTCCAGAGTTTATTGAAGTCTCAAATTCTAGACCAGATTTCAATATCAAGATCATCTGTTTTACAACCTATCTACAATCCTTTATGAGCTGAAACCCCAAAAGGCTTTGCTTCCTCCCAGTCCAGATCTCTTTTCCTTTTATTATTTCAGTTATAGAAATTTTATGCTTCCTGGAGATAGGTTGGATATAGATTCTCTCTAGCTCTCTAGTTATTGTAATAAAAGCTGACATTTACCTATCCCTTTAAGATTTACACTCTCATATACAACCCTGTGAAGTAAATAGGACAAATTGAATTAGTATCTCCATTGTATTGTTGAGTTTCAAAGAAGTAAAGTAAGTCCTGCCTACAGTTTCTCAGCTAGTGTCAGAGCTCAGATGCAAACTCCAGACAATTCTCCCTCAAAATCTAGTCCTCTTTCTAGTACACTACATTGTCCTGGTGTCTTAGATACCCTGGGGCCTCCCCACTGTTCTCTCAGCCTTCACAAAGGCTCTCAAATGACCAGTGGGCAATTTAGAATCAGGAATCAAGAGAGTCTAGACCTAAGCCTGAGGCTCACCACTATGGGACTTGGGACAAACTACACTGGGGATAATAATCTAATCTAAGGCTTTTCATTCATTGGGCTGCCCAGACCTGATATTGTATTTCAGATGAACCTAGTGAAATCAGAGGATTCTTTCAACAAATTTTGATCAAACTCCCCCTCTATTTACAGAACATTGTCCTAGGTGGAGAGAGAAATATAAAATTTAGCTAACTCACCATCTTTGCCCTCATAAAATTCAGTCTAGGAGAGTGCTAAAACTTAAACACAGATGCCTATAATATATAGTGGTGATCCTTTTAGAGAGATACAAATAAAATGCTATGAGAAGCAAGAGAGAAACTGGATAAGGAGGAGGAGAAGACAAGGGCCTTTCTGGCCCTGGTGGGGAGCCTATGGTAACATTCCATTGGAGCTCAAAAAAGGGAGGAAGTACTATGCAGAGTCTAAGAACTGGTGAGATTCTTTATGACTCTTTCTCTAAGGTCCAGAAAATAAAAGTATTAGACTAAATGGCCCTTTTAACAAATTTAAGACAAATTTGGTTAGAAGGAGCCAGGCTTTGTCTCTGAAGGGAAACAATCTGAACTGGACAGTTAGCCATCTCTTACTTTGACAGGCCCTACATGACTTTTCACTTAACTAGTTTATGCATTTATTAGGGGTAGGGGAGAGACATATATTTTAATTACCTTTGAAAACCTGAAGATGCGCTCTGCACATTCATGTCTTTGGTATGCTCTTGGCTGAATGACAGACTCTATGCTTTCCCTCTGGCCCCAGGCATCAGGGTTAGTGGGGGAGGGGAGACATGGAGGAAAAGAGCAAGAGGTCTGCCTTTCTGGGCCTGTGGGGCATCTTTACCATAGAGTTGCCACCTACCTCTTCCCTAAGACCAACCCCAAGTCCTTGGGGTAAGGGACAGGTGCCCAGTTTCCATGACTGGCATTGCCCTCTGCCTCTTCCTCCAGGAAGCTGGGCCAATGAGCCATTAGATTCCCCAAGGAGGCCTTGGAATGTGGAGATGGAGGGGGTGGAAGGTAGGAGACTGGAATGTTCTACAAGTTGAGTCTTTTCCTGGCAATGGCCTCCAGCCCATCAAGAGGGAAACCATGGCCTATGAGCCCAGGGCCCCCTGGTGGCTGCTTCCCACCCACCAGCATTCTCCTCCATTTTCTACTCTAGACAGAAATCCTCCTGAAAGTGACAGAGAGAGGTTCTGCTTGGGAGCATACAAGCACAAATGAACTGAGGAAAGGTAGTGCCATGGGCTGAACAAATTCTCAAGAAGAATAAATTGCCAGCAGGCAGCAGGCAACTTCCCTAGGATACATACCTCATCTCTTCCAGTGAGCTTTGACTCGCAATTCTCACCTCGAATGATTATGAGGCACTTCCTTTGCCTCAGCTCTTCAATGCAGAATTTATTCTCCTTTAGCCTGTACATAAACCATTTTCTCCTCTGTTTTGTCTCCTTTCTCAGTAGAAGGGAAATGCTTTTCCTTATTTCCATTCAATGAAGTTTAACCAAATTCAATAAAATATATGAGGGTTCTAGATAGTGAGGCAACTTTTAGTAGTTTCTTATTACTTCATGAGCAAGTTTCAAATTCCTCAGCCTGATATTCAAAGTACTCTACAATTGAGCATAATATTACATTTATAGTATTAGTTTTATCTAATATTAATCTTTTTCATGTATTCTTTGGACAATTTTTTCCTCTTTCAACTCCCTAAACATAGTTTGTACTCTAACCTCTGTTATCCAGTTGAAAAACCATCTCTTATGGGAAGCCATTTACAAATCCCCATATTCATTCCTCCAATTCTCTCTCCCTATCATTTACTCCCTCCCTTGCTCCCTCCCTCCCGTGCTCCCTCCTTCCCTCTCTCTCTCTCTCTCTCTCTCTCTCTCTCACACACACACACACACACACACACATAGACAGACAACCCTTCCCTTTGGACCTCACAGAGCATTTTGTTAACACCTGTCTTCTGAATGAATTTATTAATACTCTTTGTTTATAATATCCCAGCTTTCATATTCACTAGACCTCAAACTTCCTAATAGCTTGGACATATTTTCCAGAAGCCTTGAAGTTCATCCAGAACTCAAGTACTCAAAGACTATTATATACATAATAGGTGCTTAATCTATTAAATGTTGACTGTATAATGTGTTTGAGTAGATTTTTCTTTTCCTATGCATTTTATTACCACTTCTAGGAGCCAGAGAAAAATACAAGAAGGAAAAACTTAAAGTGTCAGGGGAAGTTAATGTATGTAGGATGGGTTGGTATGTTAAGTTCTAGACTTTTTCATCCATCTTCAAATCTCTCATGATTCCCCATCCTCTCAGTTAAAAACTTTAACTCTTATTTTACAGAAAAAATTGATGTAGTTTACCATTAACTACTTTTTCATCTGCTGTCACTCAGGTGCCTTCTGCCACTACTTCCTTCCTGTTTCACATGATGAAGTGGCCTCACTCCTTACTAAGACTAACCCTCTCAAGGGATCTCATTCGAAATTGTTTTCCCCAACAGATTGCCCTTTCTTCTGTCCTTACTTTATCATTTCTTTTCAATCTCTCCTTGTCTACTGGATCGTTTCCTACTGCCTACAAACATCTCCATCTCTTCCCTATCCTGAATTAAAACCTCACTTGATTCTTCCATCCCTGCTAACTATCCTATGCCTCTCCTGCCATTTGTGGCTAAATTCCTTGAAAAGAAGGTCTACTATAGGTTACTCTACTTTCCTCTCATTCTCTTCTTAAAACCTTACAATGAGGCTTCTGACATTATCATTCCATCAAAATTACTCTCTTCAAAGTTATTAATTATCTTTTTTTTTTTTGAAACTCTGACCTTCCCTCTTAGAATCAATAACGTGTAATGGTTCCAAGGTAGAAAAATGATAAAGGCTAGGCAATTAGGGGTTAAGTGACTTGCCCAAGGTCACATAGCTAGAAAGTGTTTGAGGCCAGATTTGAACCTAGGACATCCTGTCTCTAGGCCTGACTTTCAATCTATTTAGCCAACTAGCTGCCTACAAGTGATCTCTTAAATTGCCAAATCCAGTGACTTTTTCTCAATTATCATTCTCTTTGACCTCTCTGCAACCTTTTATACCATTGGTCATTCTTTCCTTCCTGGTACTCTCTTCTCTCTAGGTTTTCTGGGCACCATTCTCTCCTGTTTTCCTCCTACTTATCTGACACCACTCCTCAATTTCCTTTGCCGGATCATCTCCAGATCACTCCCTAAAACCATAAGTGTCCCTCAAGGTTCTGTCCTGGCCTCTTCTCCCTCTATACCACTTCATTTGATGATCTCATCAGTTTATACAGATTGAATTTCCATTTCTAAGCTAATGATTCCCCAGACTTTCTTTTCTTCCCTAATCTCTCCTCTGACCTCCAGTATCTTATCTCCAGCTTCCTTTCATAAATCTCAAACTGGATACTCAATAGACTTCTTATTTTTATATATATATATATATATATTATTAAGTGACAATTACATTCCAAGACCTTTCACATAAATTGAAAATCATGCACAATAGAGAACCCCATTATTTAAGAAGTATTTCCTACATGAACATACATATATTTGAATTTGTATGTTTTGTTTGCATAAAACAAGGTCCTACTATACTGCTAAAGGCAACTTCATTCTCCCAGTTCCTCATACTAGAAACCTAGATGCCTATCTCAAATCCTCAATATCACTCATAAACCCATAACCAATCTCTTGCCATGTTCTGTCGATTTCACCTTTTCAATACTTTTTTTTTAATTTTAAACATTATTTTATTTGGTCATTTCCAAACATTATTCCCTGGAAACAAAGATCATTTTCTTTTTCTCCCCGCCCCCCTCCCACCACCTTTCCCTCTCCCATAGCTGACGCACGATTCCACTGGTTATCACATGTGTTCTTGACTTGAACCCATTTCCCTGTTGTTGGTATTTGCATTAGAGTGTTCATTTAGAGTCTCTCCTCAGTCATATCCTCTCAACCCCTGTAGTCAAGCAGTTGCTTTTCATCGGTGTTTTTACTCCCACAGTTTATCCTCTGCTTGTGGATAGTATTTTTTAGATCCCTGCATATTGTTCAGGGACATTGCATTGACACTAATGGAGAAGTCCATTACCTTCGATTGTACCACAGTGTATCAGTCTCTGTGTACAATGTTTTCCTGGTTCTGCTCCTTTCGCTCTGCATCACTTCCTGGAGGTTGTTCTAGTCTCCATGGAATTCCTCCACTTTATTATTCCTTTTAGCACAATAGTATTCCATCACCAACATATACCATAATTTGCTCAGCCATTCCCCAATTGAAGGGCATCCCCTCATTTTCCAATTTTTGGCCACCACAAAGAGTGCAGCTATGAATATCCTTGTAAAAGACTTTTTCCTTATTATCTCTTTGGGGTACAAACCCAGCAGTGCTATAGCTGGATCAAAGGGCTGACAGTCTTTTATCACCCTTTGGGCATAGTTCCAAATTGCCTTCCAGAATGGCTGGATCAATTCACAACTCCACCAGCAATGAATTAGTGTCCCCACTTTGCCACATCCCCTCCAGCATTCATTACTTTCCATAGCTGTCATGTTAGCCAATCTGCTAGGTGTGAGGTGATACCTCAGAGTTGTTTTGATTTGCATCTCTCTGATTATAAGAGATGTAGAGCACTTTTTCATGTGCTTATTAATAGTTTTGATTTCTTTGGCTGAGAACTGCCTGTTCATGTCCCTTGCCCATTTATCAAATGGAGAATGGCTTGATTTTTTGTACAGTTGGTTTAGCTCTTTGTAAATTTGAGTAATTAAACCTTTGTCAGAGGTTTTTATGAAGATTGTTGCCCAATTTGTTGCTACCCTTCTGATTTGGGTTACATTGGTTTTGTTTGTACAAAACCTTTTTAATTTGATGTATTCCAGATTATTTATTTTGCATTTTGTAACTCTTTCTAAGTCTTGCTTGGTTTTGAGGTCTTTCCCTTCCCAAAGGTCTGACATGTATACTATTCTGTGTTCTCCTAATTTTCTTATAGTTTCCTTGAACATAAAGGTTCAAGTCATTCACCGATTTTGAATTTATCTTGGTGTAGGGTGTGAGGTGTTGATCTAAACCTAATCTTTCCCATACTGTCCTCCAATTTTCCCAGCAGTTTTTATGAAATAGTGGATTTTTGTCCCAAAAGCTCGGATCTTTGGGTTTGTCATAAACTGTCTTGCTGAGGTCGCTGGCCCCCAGTCTATTCCACTGATCCTCCTTTCTGTCTCTTAGCCAGTACCAGATTGTTTTGGTGACCGCTGCTTTATAATATAGTCTGAGATCTGGGACTGCAAGGCCCCCTTCCTTTGTATTTTTTTTTCATTATTTCCCTGCATATCCTTGATCTTTTGTTCTTCCAAATGAACTTTGTAATGGTTTTTTCTAAATCAGTAAAAAAAAATTTTGGAAGTTCCATGGGTATGGCACTAAATAGATAGATGAGTTTGGGTAGAATGGTCATTTTTATTATATTGGCTCATCCTACCCATGAGCAGTTAATGTTCTTCTAATTGTTCAAGTCTAGTTTTAGTTGTGTGGAGAGTGTTTTGTAGTTGTGTTCATATAGTTCCTGTGTTTGTCTCGGGAGATAGATTCCTAAGTATTTTATTTTGTCTAAGGTAATTTTGAATGGGATTTCTCTTTCTAGTTCTTGCTGCTGAGCTGTGTTGGAATTATATAGAAATGCTGATGACTTATGTGGGTTTATTTTGTATCCTGCAACTTTGCTAAAGTTGTTGATTATTTCGATTAGCTTTTTCTTTGAATCTCTAGGATTCTTTAAGTAGACCATCATGTCATCTGCAAAGAGTGATAATTTGGTCTCCTCCTTGCCTATTTTAATGCCTTCAATTTCTTTTTCTTCTCTAATTGCTACTGCTAGTGTTTCTAATACAATGTCAAATAATAGAGGTGATAATGGGCATCCTTGTTTCACTCCTGATCTTAATGGGAATGGATTTAGTTTATCCCCATTGCAAATGATATTAGTTGATGGTTTTAGATATATACTGTTTATTATTTTTAGGAACGACCCTTCTATTCCTATGCTTTCTAGTGTTTTTAGTAGGAATGGGTGTTGTATTTTATCAAAGGCTTTTTCTGCATCTATTGAGATAATCATGTGGTTCTTGTTGGTTTGCTTGTTGATGTGGTCAATTATGTGGATAGTTTTCCTAATATTGAACCAGCCCTGCATCCCTGGTATAAATCCTACTTGATCATGGTGGATGACCCACCTGATCACTTGCTGGAGTCTTTTTGCTAGTATCCTATTTAAGATTTTTGCATCTATATTCATTAGGGAGATTGGTCTATAATTTTCTTTCTCTGTTTTTGTCCTCCCTGGCTTTGGAGTTAGTACCATGTTTGTGTCATAAAAGGAGTTTGGTAGAACTCCCTCTTTGCTTATTATGTCAAATGGTTTGTATAGTATTGGAGTTAGCTGTTCTTTGAATGTTTGATAGAATTCACTGGTGAATCCATCTGGCCCTAGGGATTTTTTCTTAGGAAGTTCTTTGATGGCCTGTTGGATTTCTTTTTCTGATATGGGATTATTTAAGAAATCTATTTCTTCTTCTGTTAGTCTAGGCAATTTATATTTTTGTAAATATTCATCCATATCACCTAGGTTGGTATATTTATTGCCATATAATTGGGCAAAGTCGTATTTAATGATTGCCTTAATTTCCTCTTCATTGGTGGTGAGATCCCCCTTTTCATCCTTGATGCTGTTAATTTGCCTTTCTTCTTTCCTTTTTTTTTTATTAGATTGACCAGTACTTTGTCTATTTTGTCTGTTTTATCAAAGTAACAGCTTCTAGTCTTGTTTATTAGCTCAATAGTTCTGTCACTTTCGATTTTATTAATTTCTCCCTTAATTTTTAGGATCTCTAGTTTGGTTTTCTTCTGGGGGTTTTTAATTTGTTCATTCTCAAGTTTTTTGATTTGCATTTCCAATTCATTGATCTCTGTCCTCCCTAATTTGTTAATATATGCACTCAGGGATATGAATTTTCCTCTAAGTACTGCTTTGGCTGCATCCCATAAGGTTTGAAAGGATGTCTCACCATTGTCATTTTCCTCAATGAAATTATTAATTGTTTCTATGATTTCTTGTCTAACTAACTGATTTTGGAGTATCATATTATTTAATTTCCAATTAATTTTTGATTTGGCTCTCCATGTACCCTTACTGATCAATATTTTTATTGCCTTGTGATCTGAAAAGGCTGCATTTATTATTTCTGCTTTTCTGCATTTGAGTGCCATGTTTCTGTGACCTAGTGTATGATCTATTTTTGTGAATGTGCCATGTGGTACTGAAAAGAAGGTGTATTCCTTTTTTCCCTATTTATTTTTCTCCATATGTCTATTAACTCTAATTTTTCTAAGATTTCATTCACCTCTTTTACCTCTTTCTTATTTATTTTTTGGTTTGATTTATCTAAATTTGATAGTGGTTGGTTCAAATCTCACACTAATATGGTTTTACTGTCTATTTCCTCCTTCAATTCTCCTAGTTCCTCCATTAAAAATTTGGATGCTATACCATTTGGTGCATACATGTTGATGAGTGATATTTCCTCCTTGTCTATACTCCCTTTTAACAGAATATATTTACCTTCCCTATCTCTTTTGATCAGGTCTATTTTTGCTTTGGCTTTGTCAGATATCATGATTGCAACTCCTGCCTTCTTTCTAGACTAGCTTCTACCCTTATTTCTGTTCTCCCATCTCCAGGTCCATATGACTTTTATGATTCTTATCAGGAACTGAGTTCATTTTTCCATTTCATAATTAGACCCATTGAACTCACCTATTAGGCATGACTTGTCATTTTTAATCCTTTGTTAGTTGCATCCTTTCTGATTCATCCATTTTCTTTTTAATATCTCAAAAAGGGATTACCTGATATAGTTATATTTTTACATCTAGGTGAACACCTTGTTGCCCAGCATCTTTTCTATGATTAGATTTGTAAAAGACCCTCATATTAATACTAAAGTAGGATCTCTGGGAGAGGAAAGATAAGAGATGGGTAGAAATTTAAGCAAAGTAAAAGCAAAAGATATCAATAAAAACTCATTTTTAAAAATATTAAAGCAGCTACTTAACTGCCACAATGAGGACATTTTAAAAGATTAACATTATTAAAGAAGATTCTAAAAAGAAGAGGAAAGTACTTATGATCTAGTGGGAGGGGAGCTAGAGAGGACTGAGGGTGCCTATATTTTACTTCTGATTAAAGACCCTCCCACACCTCTTTCCCTTGAGAGAAGATACCGGAGTTGGCACCTGCCTTGTAGTGATTAACCTGCTGAAGCACTGGTTTCTACCTAACTTGTGGGCCAGAAAATCATGAGACATTTTCTCCTTTACCCCAAGAGACTTTAAAAGTAGTGAACTGGAGAACATTTTCCTAAGAAGGCATCTGGAGGAACTTGAGAAACAGAAAAATGTATGAGGAAAGTCAAAGTTTTATAATGTAATATATAATAGTAGTAGTAGTAGTAGTAGTAGTAGCAGCAACATCAGCAGCAGCAACAGCAACAACAGTACTAGTAGCAATAGCAGCAGTAGGAGCAATAGAGTTTTTAAATAAACTTTGTTCATTTCAATTTCCTACAGGAAAGAATCCAAGGTGAACAAGTTGTGGTATATGGTTGTAATGGAATGAACCGCAAGAAATGATGAACAGGATGAGTTCAGGAAAAAAAAAACAAGAAAGACTTATATGAACTGATACAAAGCAAAGTGAACAGAACCAGGAGAACAATATATACAGTAACAGAAATATTATCAACTGTGAAGGACATATTGTCAGTAAAGCAAGGTCCCAAGATATCCACAAGGGATCCATAATAAAAATTGCTATCCACAGCCAAAGAAGGAACTATTGGAGTCTGATTTCAAATCACAGCATGCCATATTACACATTATTTCCTTCATAAAATGTTTATTGTATGTGTGACACATCTTCTGTCATGGAATTAACAATATGTATTGTATGAAAGCACTGGTATAACCTGTTAAGGAGGACTATTAAGGAGGGAGAAAATTTGAATCCAAAAATGTCAGAAATTTTTATTTAAAAAATTGTTTCAGCGGGCAGCTGGGTAGTTCAGTGGATTGAGAGTCAAGCCTAGAGACGCGAGGTCCTGGGTTCAAATCCAGCCTCAGACACTTCCCAGTTGTGTGACCCTGGACAAATCACTTAACCCCCATTGCCTAGCCCTTACCACTCTTCTGCCTTGGAACCAATACACAGTATTGATTCCAAGACGGAAAGTAAGGGTTTTTTTTAATTGTTTCTACATGTTAATTAATTAATAGTTTAAAAAAAAAGAATCTAAAGAAGTTGAGATTTTATAATCTTCCCAAGAGTGGCCCAGCTCTGGAATCCTAGCCCTGTACTTTTTTCATTTCTGCTCCCCAAAACCTAGTACAATGCCTGACACATACTAGATGCTTAATTAATGTTTGTTCATTGATGGCTTCAGTAAACTATACTCCAATCCAAATTGGGAATGGATAATCATCCCAGGATATGCAAAATTGGGAAGGAAATTGGGCTAAATAATCTGTGAATTATTATTGGGAATGAATTTATACTCTCAGATAATAAAAATGGCTGAGGAACTGGAAAAAGTAGAACTTGTCCTCACATGTACAGAGGAACCTAAGTTCAAATTCCACCTTTGACAATAACTAGCCAAGGGCAAGCCACCTAATCTCTTTAAAATTTAGTTTCCACATATAAAAGGATACAAATACCAACTTCACTGGGTTGTTTTGAGGTTCACATGAGATAATATAAGCGAAATGCCCTGCAAACTTTGAGGTCTGATATATGACAAGATTTGTCAATTATGATTGTTATTTGATAGTAAAGAAAGAAATCACAGAATAGATATCAGAGGCCTTTCCTCAAAGGAGCATGTAATTTCTTTAAAGAAGAAGCAGCTAACATATGCCTACTTTAAATAATGACAGGAGCAAATAAATTAATAGCAATTTAATTCATTTCAGCTAAACACTTATTAAATGCCTTCTATAAGTAGAATCTTGAGATGAAAGTGATAAAGTCTCTATTTTCAATCAGTCGCTCAGAATCTAACACAATACTTCTCATCAGGGACAAAGAAGACAAGAAGACTGTTCGCTTCCATGTTCTTGATATTAGACCTCTTTTAATATGAAGTAGTCCAAAGAGGGTGAGATGGAAAAATTGAAATAGATAAAACAAATTTTAAAAACCGTAACATTTTTAAGGAACAGACCTGGCTTCCTTCCCCCAGGAGGTCAAGCTGTTTAGGCAGATAACAAACTAGTCTCTACTTAGCTTGGGGCAGGAGACAAAGAGGAATTTCAGGAATATCAAAGGGTCGACAAACTAACATTTGGCTGTGTGTGCATTTGTACTATAGAGAGAATTAAGTTTTCCACCTAAATAGCTTCAACTTGTATGTGAAGTCACTCACTCACTGTGTCCTTTGGGACATGAGGAAATATTTTCCTTGGTGACTAATTCCCATAATCAGCACATAATGCAAATTGTAAAAATTAAAGTTTCAATTTCCTCAAACAACCTTTATAATTGAAAATTCTCAAATTGTTAGGGAACATACTTTGAGAAGTAGGTAAAGTTTATTCATAGATGGCTTGTATTTGTAGCCTTAATTTACCACAGTTGAAGTTTGGATCTTGAGCTTAGAAATATAGCTCAAAGATTTCTTGAATTTCCCCCAGAATCTGGAGTAAAGGAATGCATCTGTAAAATATTGTTACTCAAGTGTTTATAGATGTTTATAGTTAATGTGTACTTTGCAAAAGGATATTCTTTAGCAGAAACATCACATACCAGCTCTGCAAACAACTCAGGAATCCAATTTCCTAAAGAATCTATTCCTGACCGAAGATGATTTCTGAAGATTTCTGAAGATGAAGTCTACTGGCTAAGATACCCAAATGCAAATGTGTAATGCCAATTGCTATTGTACTAATTTTCTCTGTTTCTATCTGGTGTTCTAGTTTTTGCCCCAGTCCTGGTTGCTACACTTCTATCTTAGTGGCCGACTCTCCCCATTGTGACCTGTCTACCAATCAGAGGAAGCAGTCACTGGACATCCTTCAGATCTCCAAGCAGGTCCCCACCTACCTAGTTCCCAGGCATTCGCTGAGGACATGCCCCTAAAGACCCTGTGCCTGTAGCCTTTCCCTCCTTGTTCAAGTTTTGGCTACTCCCCTGAGAGATATATATTTATTTGCATTTGTAACCATTCCAGCCTGAAGCCCTGGACATTGCCTATAGCCAATACCTCTCTCCTGACCATAGGAAGGGACAGCTCTATACCCATTCTCAGCTCTGAAGAAGCTACAGAATACTGAGAACATCACCCCTTTTCCCTTAGATATTTGGAGAGGGGAGGGGATGGGACAGCATGGGGCACTGTACCAGGAACAGGGATTCCTCACTTCAGGTGGCAAAAATATCAAGAATGGACCTGAGATTCTGGCCCTCCTGGAGGCTGTGTGGCTCCCCTGTGGATGGCTGGACCTGCCAGATGGCAGGACCCTCTTAACAGAAGCAGTGGGGATACAGCTAGCAAAAAGAATACATGACACCACACATATGGGAGGCACAAAACTGAGTGATATGCTGGACAGAGACTTTTTTTTCATAATATGCACTGAATCTGCAAAGACATCACTTCAAGATGTGAAACACATGCATGGGTTAATCAAAAGGGGGGACCGAAGGAACCAGGGAGCACCAGGTTAAGAGGATTGGAGCCAGGAGAACAGTGGGAGGTAGATTTTACAGAAATTCAGCCAGGGAAATATGGGTACAGGTATCTGTTAGTCCTGGTAGACACTTTTTCAGGATGGGTAGAAGCATATCCAACAAAACATGAAACTGCCTCAGTGGTAGTTAAGAAATTAATATCAGAGATCATTCCTAGGTTCGGGCTTCCACTGGGAATAGGATCAGATAATGGGCCTGATTTTGTAGCTAGGGTGACTCAGCAATTGGCTAAGACCCTGGGCATAAATTAGGAATTACGTTGTGCATTTTGGCCCCAAAATTCTTTTTGATTTGTGCGATTTACTTGGGAGTAAGTGGATAGATCCCTCACATATCCTTTCATGTGTATTAAAGATTCAGAGGATAAGGGATGGCTACTAGGCTGGACATGAGGACTTAGGCTAGATGTGAGAGGCAAGGACCCAGGGATAAAATTTACAGTGCAGCAAATAGCTGGCAAAAAGCAACTCTTACCGATCGACCAGAACCGAGATGTCATGGTAGGATTTGGGCTGGAACCCACCCCCACTGTCCCCACACCTGGGTGACCATTTGAGACTGCCATAAAGCATCCTAACAGAGAGCAATCCCTCCTCACTAAAAATCACTGTCCTCTCTGGCAGAAATTGTTCTCCAGAATAGGTGATAACTTGACTTCCTTTTCTTTAAGCTGGGGGGGAGGGGTTGTGAGGGAGGGGACTGCATGGCATTGGGAGAATCCTGTTGGTTTTATGCTAATAATTCTGGGATTATACAGGAATCTTTAGCCCTGTTCCAGGGAAGGATACAAGAGAGGTCACGGACTAATGCTCAATCCAGCAACTGGTATTCTAGTCTTTTCTCTTGGTCTCCTTGGCTGACTACCTTGATCACAGCCATGGCAGGACCACTCATATTAGTAATAGTGGGTCTCTTGATAGGACCCTGCCTGATCAACTGTCTTATGACCTATATCCATCAGCATCTTCAGGCTATTAAGCTCACATTATTCTCCTCTGTCTGATGAGTCAAGGGTTTGACTCCCCCCAACAGAAAAAGGAGGGAATGAAGTAGTCCAAAGAGGGTGAGATAGAGAAATTGAAATAGATAAAACAAATAAAAAAAAACCCTGACAGCATTTTTTAAGGAACAGACCTGGCTTCTCTTCCCCAGAAGGTCAAGCTGCTTATGCAGAAAACAAACTAGTCTCTACTTAGCTTGGGGCAGGAGACAAAGAGGAATTTCAGGAATATCAAAGGGTCAGCAAACTAACATTTGGCTAAGTGAAGATAAACACTCCTTAGATAACAACCCCAATAAACCCTAAGGATGGTCTCCTCATCTCTGACCCCACATTTCTGTGATAAAGTTTGTTTGTTGTCAGATAAGAACCGGTATAACTCTGCAATATATATAAGCTATCCTGTAATGTCAGTCTGAGGCAGTCTTCCATTAGGGAATTCTGTCCCAGCTGGTAGATTCTTTATTTCTCTCTTTTATTAATAAATTGTGGTTCCAATAATTGAAATTCTAGGTGTTTGAACTCATTTGTGAAGTGTAACACTTCAAATTTGTAGGATTCCAGGATCAATCTCTGACCTGAGCCACAAAAGGCTTAGCCCTGGACTGGTCTGACAGCATTCCAATGCATGATTTATGAGCAGACCATGCGGTCTTTGTTCTGGGAGTTTGAAAAGAGCGGGCTGAACTTACCACGCCTCTAGCTTGTACATCTTGGATTTGTCAAGCCAATGTAAATCCACTATATGTATTACCTGCCTCTGATGTCATTACATCAATAAAATCAGGAGGGGGCACAATCCTCCCTCTCTTCCTCTCTTCCTCTTTCTGTCTCTCACTCCAACCTGCCTGCTGGCCACATGGATCTCCCCTGTGATGGAGAGCCAGTGTACCTCTAAAGATTTTCTCTATTTATTCTCTTTCTTCCTTCTCACTTCACTCCTGACTCCTTATTCATGCATTCTGGTTAATTTTTATCTTCCTGCATTGTGTGCCCAGCAAAGGAAGATAAAAGGGAAGCCATATCCTTCCATAACAAGATATGATCTGGTGTCTATCTCTGTTCATTAAACTCTCCCTGGGACTTCTTTCTCCTCCATAATCCCTTTAGTTATTCCTTTTCATGCAGCAGTTGCAGGTAAAATGCTGTAAAATACAGTTTAACATTTTATTTTGAGGGCAGCTAGGTGGCTCAATGTATTGAAAGTCAGGTCTAGAGACAGGATATCCTGGATTCAAATCTAACCTCAGAAACTTTCTAGCTGTACGATCCTGGACAAGTCACTTAACCACCATTGCCTAGTCCTTACTACTTTTCTGCCTTGGAATCAATACACAGTATTGATTCTAAGATAGAAGGTAATGATTTTCTTTTTAAAATTCTATTGTCAAATTTAGTTTGTAGTCTATTCAAACCCTTGGATTGGTTTCATACAAAAGTGTCTAGCTCTGACTCCCCATTCTGAATTTACATAATTGTGTGTTGTTTTTTAACACATATTTAGGGCAATTTGTTTATCCTTCTACTTTATAAAAAAATTTTCAGATTCTATTGTAATACAATGTGTTTTCTATTCCCCTCCCCATATTTGGGTTTGTTCATTTGTTTGTTTTTGTCATCTATAATTTTTTTTTCTATTTAAACATTATTTTATTTGGTCATTTTCAAACATTATTCATTGGAAACAAAGATCATTTTCTTTTCCTCCCCCATTCCCCCCCCATAGCCGACACAAAATTCCACTGGGTGTCACATGTGTTCTTGATCCAAACCCATTTCCATGTTGTTGGTGTCTGCATTAAGGTGTTCATTTAGAGTCTCTCTTCAATCTTATTCCCTCAATCCCTGTAGTCAAGCGGTTGCCTTTCCTCAGTGTTTTTAATCCCACAGTTTGTCCTCTGCCTGTGGATAGTGTTTTTTTTCTTGGAGATCCCTGCAGATTGTTCAGAGACATTGCATTGACACTAGTAGAGAAATCCATTACGTTCAATTGAACCACAGTGTATCAGTCTCTGTGTACAATGTTCTCCTGGTTCTGCTCCTTTCACTCTGCATCACTTCCTGGAGGTTGTTCCAGTCTCCATGGAATTCCTCCACTTTATTATTCCTTTTAGCACAATAGTATTCCATCACCAGCATATACCACAGTTTGTTCAGCCATTCCCCAATTGAAGGGCATCCCCTTGTTTTCCAGTTTTTTGCCACCACAAAGAGCACAGCTATAAATATTCTTGTACATGTCTTTATCCTTCTTATCTCTTTGGAGTATAAACCCAGAAGTGCTATGGCTGGATCAAAGGGCAGACAGTCTTTTAGCACCCTTTGGGCATAGTTCCAAATTGTCCTCCAGAATGGCTGGATCAATTCACAACTCCACCAGCAATGAATTAATGTCCCAACTTTGCCACATCCCCTCCTGCATTCATTACTTTCCTTTGCTGTCATGTTAGCCAATCTGCTAGGTGTGAGGTGATACCTCAGAGTTGTTTTGATTTGTATGTCTCTGATTATAAGAGATTTAGAACACTTTTTCATGTGCTTATTAATAGTTTTGATTTCTTTAACTGAAAACTGCCTATTCATGTCCCTTGCCCATTTATCAATTGGAGAATGGCTTGATTTTTTGTAGAATTGGTTTAGCTCTTTATATATATGAATAATTAGACCTTTGTCAGAGGTTTTTGTTATGAAGATTGTTTCCCAATTTGTTGCTTCCCTTTTGATTTTAGTTACATTGGTTTTCTTTGTACAAAAACTTTTTAATTTGATGTAGTCATAATTACTTCTTTTACATTTTGTGACTCTTTCTAATTCTTGCTTGACATATATACTATTCTGTGTTCATTTAATTTACTTATAGTTTCTTTCTTTATGTTCAAGTCATTCACCCATTCTGAGTTTATCTTGGTGTAGGGTGTGAGGTGTTGATCCAGTCCTAATCTCTCCCACACTGCCTTCCAGTTTTCCCAGAAGTTTTTATTAAATAGTGGATTTTTGTCCCAAAAGCTGGGCTCTTTGGGTTTGTCATAGACTGTCTTAAAGAGGTCACTTACCCCAAGGCTATTCCACTGATCCTCTTTTCTGTCTCTTAGCCAGTACCAAATTGTTTTGATGACCACTGCTTTGTAATATAGTTTGAGATCTGGGTCTGCAAGACCACCTTCCTTTGCATTTTTAAAAATTATTTGATACTTGATCTTTTGTCCTTCCAAATGAACTTTGTTATGTTTTCTTTCTAGTTCAGTAAAAAAGTTTTTTGGAAGTTCAATGGGTATGGCACTAAATAGATAGATAAGTTTGGGTAGGATGGTCATTCTTTTATATTGGCTTGTCCTACCCATGAGCAGTTAATGTTTTTCCAATTACTAGTTTTAGTTGTGTGGAAAGTGTTTTGTAGTTGTGTTCATATAATTCCTGTGTTTGTCTCGACAGATAGATTCCTAAGTATTTTATATTGTCTAAGGTGATTTTGAATGGAATTTCTCTTTCTAATTTCTGCTGCTGAGATGTGTTAGAGATATATAGAAATGCTGATGACTTGTGTGGGTTTATTTTGTATCCTGCAACTTTGCTAAAATTGTTGGTTATTTCCACTAGCTTTTTGGTTGATTCTCTAGGGTTTGTTAAGTAGACCATCATGTCATTCGCAATGAGTGATAGCTTAGTCTCCTCATTGCCAATTTTAATATCCTCAATTTCGTTTTCTTCTCTAATTGCTACTGCTAGTGTTTCTAGTACAATGTTGACTAATAAAGGTGATAAGGGGCATCCTTGTTTCACTCCTGATCTTATTGGGAATGCATCTAGCTTATCCCCATTGCAGATACTGTTTATTATTTTTAGGAAAGATCCTTCTATTCCTATACTTTCTAGTGTTTTCAATAGGAATGGGTATAGTATTTTGTCAAAGGCTTTTTCTGCTTCTATTGAGATAATCATCTGATTTTTGTTGGTTTGCTTGTTGATATGGTCAATTATGTGGATGGTTTTCCTGATATTGAACCATCCTTGCAGTCCTGGCATAAGTCCTACCTGATCAAAGTGAATAACCCTTGTGATGACTTTCTGAAGTCTTTTTGCCAGTATCCTGTTTAAGATTTTTGCATCTATATTCATTAAGGAGATTGGTCTTTAGTTTTCTTTCTCTGTTTTTGGCCTGCCTGGCTTTGGGATCAGTACCATATTTGTGTCATAGAATGAATTTGGTAGAACTCCCTCTTTGATTATTATGTCAAATAGTTTGTATAGTATTGGGATTAGCTGTTGTTTAAATGTTTGATAGAATTCACTTGTGAATCCATCAGGCCCTGGGCATTTTTTCTTAGGGAGTTCTTTGATGGACTGTTGGATTTCATTTTCTGATATGGGATTATTTAAGAATTCTATTTCTTCTTCTGTTATTCTAGGCAGTTTATATTTTTGTAAATATTCATCAATATCACCTAGATTGGCATATTTATTGGGCAAAATAGTTTTAATGATTGCCTTAATTTCCTCTTCATTGGAGGTGAGTTCTCCCTTTCCATCCCTAATACTGTTAATTTGATTTTCTTCTTTCCTCTTTTTTATTAGATTGAACAGTATTTTGTCTATTTTGTTTGTTTTTTTCAAAATACCAGCTTCTAGTGTTATTTATTAGTTCAATAGTTCTATCACTTTCAATTTTATTAATTTCTTCCTTGATTTTTAGGATCTCTAATTTGGTTTTCTTCTGGGGATTTTTGATTTGTTCTCTTTCAAGTTTTTTGATTTGCATGTCCAATTAATTGATCTCTCTTCTCCCTAATTTGTTAATAAATGAACTCAAGGATATAAATTTTCCCTTGAGTACTGCTTTGGCTGCATCCCATAGAGTTTGAAGGGATGTCTCATCATTGCCATTTTCTTCAATGAAATTATTAATTGTTTCTATGATTTGTTCTCTCACTAGTCGATTTTGGAGAATCATATGATTTAATTTCTAATTAGTTTTGGATTTAGCTCTCCTTGTATCCTTAATGATCATTTTTATTGCCTTATGATCTGAAAAGGTTGCATTTATTATTTCTGCTTTTCTGCAGTTGTATGCCATATCTTTATGATCTAGTATATGGTCAATTTTTGTGAATGTGCAATGTGCTGCTGAAAAGAAGGTGTATTTCTTTTTGTCCCTATTTATTTTTCTATATATCTACTAATTCTAATTTTTCTAAGATTTCATTCACCTCTTTTACCTCTTTCTTATTTATCTTTTTATTTGATTTATCTAAATTTGATACTGGTAAATTCAGGTCTCCCACTAGTATAGTTTTACTATCTATTTCTTCATTCAACTCCACTAGTTTCTCCTTTAGAAATCTGGATGCTATACCATTTGGTTCATACATGTTGATTACTGATATTTCCTCATTGTCGATACTGCATTTTATCAGGATGTCGTTGCCTTCCCTATCCCTTTTAATCAGATCTATTTTTACTTTGGCTTTGTCAGATATCATGATTGCAACTCCTGCCTTTTTTTCTGTCAGTTGAAACCCAATAGGTCTTGCTCCATCCTTTAATTCTGACCTTGTGAGTATCTACTTGCCTCATGTGTGTCTCTTGTAGACAACATATGGTAGGATTCTGGATTCTAATCCACTCTCCTATTCATCTACGTTTTATGGGTGAGTTCACCCCATTCACATTCAAAGTTATGATTGTCACTTTTAAATTCCCAAGAATTTTGATATCCTCTCCTAGTTCTGACCTCTCTTCTTGTGCTATGTCCTTTTAGTGCAGTGGTTTACTTTTGGTCAGTCCCCCTATTCTCTTCCCTTGATATGCTTCCCTTTATGGCCCCCTCCCTTTTTGTTCCCTTCATGTTGTTTAGGGTCTTTTAAGTACCCTCCTCCCTTTCCTTCCCTCCCCTTTTTCATTTTTTGAGCTCCCTCCCCCTCCCCCCTTAGTTTCCCCTTCTTCCTTACCCTGTAGGATAAGATAGACTTTAAGACCCCAATGGGTCTAGATGTTCTTCCCTCTCAGAATTGATTTCACTGAGAGTAATATTCAGGTATCACCTATTATCACTCTCTTCCTCTCCCTCTTATAAGAGTATTCTTCCCCTCCCCTTCCCATGTATGTCTTTGTGTGATAAAAATTATTCTATTTATTTTATTTCTTAAAGTATGTCTTAGTACTGTTGATCCCCCCTCACCCTTCCCCCCCTTATCATTTTATGGCCTTTAATGCCCCAATCTTTTCTTATGAATGATTCTTCTATTTACTATAATAATGAAAACATTTTTGAGAGTTACACATAACATTTTCCCCATATATTAATATATATAATTTGGTCTAATTGTAGCCTTTAAGGAAGAGAGTTTGAATAAAAAAAAATTTTAAGAGAAGTATTTTTCTCCTTTTCCCTTTCTTTTATAATTACCTTTACATGTTTCTCTTGATCTTTGTGTTTGGATGTCAAACTTTCCACTTAGTTCTGGTCTTTTCCTTACAAATACTTGGAAATCTTCTATTTTGTTGAATGCCTATACTTTCCCCTGGAAGTCAGTTTTGATGGATAGGTGATTCTTGATTGAATACCCAGTTCTCTTGCCTTTCTGAATATTGTGTTCCAGGACTTGAGGTCCTTCAGTGTGGAAGCAGCCAGGTCTTGTGTGATCCTGATCAGTGCTCCTTTGTATCTGAATTGTTTCTTTTTGGCTTCTTGCAGGATTCTCTCCTTAGCTTGAAAGCTCTGGAATTTGGCAATTACATTTCTGGGAGTTGTTTTTTGGGGGGTTTAGTGTAGAGGGTGTTCTATGAACTCTTTCAATGTTAATTTTGCCCCTTGTTCAAGAATTTCAGGGCAGTTTTCTTGGATGATCTATTGTAGTATGGTGTCAAGGTTCCTGTTTATTTCTGACTTTTCAGGTAGACCAATGATTCTCAAATTGCCTCTTCTTGCTCTGTTTTCCTGATCTGTCACTTTGTCAGTGAGATATTTTATGCTTTCTTCTATTGTATCAGTCTTTTGACTTTGCTTTATTAATTCTTGCTGTTTTGCAAGATCATTGGTTTCCAGTTGCTCAATTCTGGTCCTTAAGGCCTGGTTTTCTGCTTTAATCTTTTGGCATTCTGCTGTAATTTTCTGGTTCTCTAAAATGATTTATTGATTTTCTTTTTGAACCATTTCCCACTTCTCTTTCCAGAGGGCTTCTATCTTTCTGATGATAAGCTCCATTTGACACTCTTCCAGGGCTTGTGGACAATTTTCGGTTTTGTTGTTGTTGTTGTTGTTGTTTGTTTTGTTTTGTTTTTGTCTTTGTTTGGGTTTTGTCCAGTATTTCCTCTGTAGCCTCTGTAAAAATTTTCAAGGGTGACAGCTTTCTTTTTTTATTTCTTAGAGGGATTTTGAGGCTTCTGTGCACAATTAGCCATTTTTCCTGGATGTTCTCAGTTCCCTCTTTAGTCAGAAATCTGAGTCAGCTGGGCAAGTTCTTTGTGTATGGAGTTAAGGAGCAGAGGCAGGTTCTTGATTCTCCTCAGTCCTTTGTGGCTTTTTTCGGTGCCCCCCTCCAGGGGGTGCTCAGTGTCTGCACTCTCTTGCCCACCTGGTTTTCTGGTTTAGCTGCCTTTGTGAGTGGGTCCCCTGCGGTCCTAGTCAGTACCCAAGGACCCAAAAACGCTCCCTGTTCATTCCAGAGGCACTCCTGGCTCACTCCCTGGGTCTGGCAGGCACATTGGCTCTGAGCACCTGACCTCTGCCCTCTCTCACATGTTGGTGTTTTCTGCCTAGCTGCCTTCATGGGAGGGGGTGTCCCCTGCTGTCCTAGTCAGCTCCCAAGGGCGCAGATATGTCCTCCCCTCATTTCAGATGTGCCCCTTGCTCGTTCATCTCAGCGTGCGCTGGCCCTGGCTCTGGCCCTGTAGGTGTGGGTTGGGGAGGCTGGGTCGGCTCGCATTTTGGTGGAAGCCCTTTCACCCTCTTATAGACTGGTAAAGCCCCAATCTCACATACCCTCAATGCTGCACCCCACTTTACAGCTCTTCCATTCCTCTGAAAATGATTCTTAAGGTCTTTTGGGGTAGTCCTTGTCGGTATATGTTGGGAAGAGTGAGTAAACTACATTTAGCTGGCCGCCATGCTTACCCAGAAGTCTCATCTACAACTTTGATAAATATGCCAACTATATTTTTATCTTTCATTGATGAAAATGCTTATGGCACAAGGCCCTGGAGCACTCTACTAGGAACTTATTGCAAGCTGATAATGGCCCATTTATAACTACTCTTTTGGATCTAATTATTCAACCTATATATAGGGAATATTCTTGATCTGACTGGCTAAAAATCCTCTCAAAAAAGGAAATTAAATTATTCTGACATGAAACCAAGTGCCTCTTAATGATCATCACCTCCCTTTCTAAGCATTCAGAAACCATCCCTTTAGTATTATCCTCTAGAATTTTCCCAGTATATGAAATGAAGCAATCTCATAAAATTAGTATAGTTTTCAATTTTCATTATTTTCTCAACAATTGATGTTTTCCAATTCTACGATTCCTCATATGTTCTCCAGGTTCTCCACTCAGAGAGTGGCTAAGCAGTAACATTAATCAATACTCAAAGTACCCAGGACCCACCCTTACTTCAGAGACATAAATAATTATTCTTGTGCTTGGAAAAATTTGTTTGCAGAGAGTAGGCTTAAGGAAAACCTTAGAGAGACTCCAGGACACAGGCCCATGTAGGGCAATACAGATACATCAGAATGATTTCCATGAGTTGAGATCCAGGAACAGCTCTGTTAATGAATCTACCAGAAGGAAGAGCAAGGTGGGACTGACCCATGGTTTAGGAAACCCTTGTATTCCCACTTCATAATACATACCAATTTTAACCAATTCCATTAAACTCAGTTATCTTCTGTGAAAGATATACCTTGTGTATTTCCAAGATAATATGGATACATCTAGGACATGAACATGGAAGAGTGAGGAACTAATGTGGTTAGGTCATTTACTGAAGGAACAGTTCTTGCCCTCTATGTTGCAAGGTCTATGATGTCTTCTGGTGACATCACTGGACTCCTGCTGTGTTATCTATCCCCTTCCCATTGCTCTCAAGGACAATGCTCCATTGGCCTTATGTTTACCACTAGGTGTTGCTCCACTGTAGCATAATTTCAATGAGGTATTATTCACCAGATTTACATTTGCTGAGCTTCCTTTACTACCATATTCTAGCATCAGCCAGAGTCCTCAGCCGAGGCACTGTTTCGTTTTCATAAAAGGAGATATGGACTCTTCCATCTCTTTTAGCTTAGAGCTTAGAATTGTATACTTCAGCTTTTTTCATGAAAGAAGCTGGCCCTTCTGGGCCTTATCTGATTTTTCTCCCTGAGCAGAGGAATCTGTTTATTCAGAGTCAAATGTATATGTCACCTCAAGAAGTCAACACATTAGGAGCACAAAATAGCCTACTTGCTAAGATGTATTAGGAAATAATTATTTCATGTATGCTAGGGTAGTTTCTCTTTAAAGAGGCAAGGATACTTGGTATGTCGTTGGTATGTGATTAGTCTGGATGATTAGAGGTTTAAAAAGCCCAGGTGATGGAAAGTTGATATTCCTAGGGATTGTTAGATTTCCCACTGCCTATGGGATGTTTTCTTACCCAGCATTTCTACCCTAAAGAATAATGAAGTATGTACAATATGACTGCTTGAATGGAAGCAGGCTGCCCAGTTCCCTCACAGCTCCTGCAGCAAAAGCTTGAAATTTTTACCAAAACTAAAAAATGAATAAGAAATGCAATGAAAATTTATAGTAAGTGACTTCATCCATTCCAGAACTATACAAACAGCCAACTGTCCATCCCCATTCCAAGCAATGGGAAAGAGAGCCACCAGCAACAACATGGATTTCACAAACTACCAGGCTCCTTGCATACCAGAAGATGCCTAGAGGAATATGTAGAGGCTAGGCAGCAAGAGTAGGAGGCTACTCACAAGAGAGTCTCAGATTGTTTGTAAACACACAATGAGAACTTTGAAGCCTTTAGAAGCAAGCGAGAGTGGTAACAACCAGTGTAAGCACAGCTCCAATCTCAGACTTGGATAATCAAGCATTTCAAGGTCCAAAGTTTTTCAGGGGAGAAATTTGGACCTATGCCCAAAGGGCTAAAAAACAGTATATATCCCTTGATTCAGCAATATCATTTCTAGGTTAGTATCCCAAAAAGATAAAAACAAAAACAAAAAGAAAGGAAACACTTATACATACTAAAATATTCAAAGCAGCTCTTTTTCTGGTTGGGGGGAGGCAAGGATTTGGAAAATGAATGAATACCCAGCAATTGGGGAATGACTAAGTTGTTGTATATGATGGTAATGGAATACTATTATTCTATAAGAAATGACAAGCAGGAGCTCAGAAAAACCTGAAAAGACTTCCATGAACTGAAGCAGAGTGAAATAAGCAGAAATAAGGAGAACACTGTACCGTATAGGAATAATTTATAATGAATAACTGTGAATAACTGTTCTCAACAAATCTATCCCTAAGGATTCTTGATTTTAAAAAAGCCAATTATTGTAATTCCAGAGAAAAGGAATTGAATCTGAATCCAGACCAAAGCAAGTTTTTTTTTCCTCTTTCTTATTTTTTTTCTATTTGAGTTTCATTCCACAAAAGGATTAATATGGGGAAATGTTTTACATAATTGCACACATAAAATCCATGTAAGATTGCTTAGCATCTCAAGGAAGTTGGGAGGAAAGGAAGGAGGGAATATTTTTGGGAAAATGTTGGAAACTTTTTTAACATGTAATTGGAGAAAAAATAAAATTTTAAAAATCAAAATAAATGAAACAGCAGCTCTCTCATCATATTTCTGATTATAAGTTTAGATGTTCCATCTCCTAGAAACTATATGCAACAAATCATTACTATCATAGATTAAGGATTAAGACTCTCCACTCCATTGTGAATTAATCCAGTCATTCTGTGGGGCAATTTGGAACTATGCCTAAAGAGCTTTAAAAGAATACATACCCTTTGATCCAGCAATACCATTACTGGGTTTGTACCCCAAAGAGATAATAATAAAAAATATCTGTACAAAAATATTCATAGCTGCACTCTTTATGGAGGCAAAAAATTGGAAAATGAGGGGATATCCCTCATTGGGGAATGGCTGAACAAATTGTGGTATCTGATGGTGATGGAATACTATTGTGCTGTAAGGAGTAATTAACTGGAGGATTTCTACATGAACTGGAAAGACCTTCAAGAACAGATGCAGAGTGAAATAAGCAAAACCAAGAGAACATATAGTACACTGAAAGTGAAGCATTGTCGAACCATCCAATGTAATGGACTTTACTACCAGTAGTAATATAATAATCCAAGATATTCCTAAAGGATTTATGAGAAAGAATGCTATCCACATTGAGAGAAAGAACTATGGAAGAAGAAATGAAAAAGAAAAACTTATCACTAATTACTTGTTTGTGTGGATATATGATTTGGGGTTTTGGTCCTATGGTAAAAATGAATAATATGGAAATAGGTATCAAGTTATCACTTTTTGTGCAACCCAGTGGAATTGATTATTTGCTCTGTGTGGGGGAGGGTAGAGGAGAGGAAAAATAAATCATATAAACATGGAAAAATATTTTTAAAATAATATTTAAATTTTAAAAAAACTCTCCACTCCAGAAATTTCTTGCAGCCAGTCTCCAAGGAGACCTACCTGAGAAGGATGAATTACTTTTAAATATTGACCTCCTCTATTATTTCTTTATTCATCTCCTGCATAGAATTACCTAGACCTTTATTCCCCAATTGATAAATGGGCAAGGGACATGAATAGGCAATTTTCAGATAAAGAAATCAAAACTATCACTAAGCACATGAAAAAGTGTTCTAAATCTCTTATAATTGCAAATCAAAACAACTCTGAAGTAGAGGTACCACCTCACATCTAGCAGATTGGCTAATATGACAGCAAAGGAAAGTAATAAATGTTGGAGGGGATGTGGCAAAATTGGGACACTAATGCATTGCTGGTGGAGTTGTGAATTCTGGAAAGCAATTTGGAACTATGCCCAAAAGGCTTTAAAAGATTGCCTGCCCTTTGATCCAGCCATACCAATGCTGAGTTTGTTACCCAAAGAGATAATAGGGGAAAAGACAAAAATATTTATAGCTGCGCTCTTTGTGGTGGCAAAAAAAAAAATGGAAAATGAAAAAGAAAGAAAGAAAGAAAGAAAGAAAGAAAGAAAGAAAGAAAGAAAGAAAGAAAGAAAGAAAGAAAGAAAGAAAGAAAGAAAGAAAGAAAGAAAGAAAGAAAGAAAGAAAGAAAGAAAGAAAGAAAGAAAGAAAGAAAGAAAGAAAGAAAGAAAGAAAGAAAGAAAGAAAGAAAGAAAGAGTGATGGAGGCTGGCACTAGAGAAGAAGTGCCAGACTGTTTGAGGTTGATCACCTCGATGGGGGAGGGGCCCCAGGAGTGAATTCCTGAGGAGAGAAGACTCTGGCTGGGAGAGCAGTGAGGATCTCTCTGTCTTGAGACATTGAAGAGAGAAGGTGAATAAAGGCTTTCTCCTGAGGGTTATGCACTTTTCCTGCTGGTGACTGGAAATCTTTCCCCCTAACACTTCCCAATTGAAGGGACTTTCTGAAGAGAAACCTGAGCAGACTTTAACTCTGCCTGAGCCCCCTGAGAGAAAGTCAGGTTGACTCACCCCTGGGCAACAGGAAATATCTGGATAATAATAATAATAATAATAATAATAATCTGGATAATCAACATCTCTGGAATTTAAATAAAAATACAAATTTAAAAGTAAAAAATAATTTCTACCCTCCATCACTATTATATGTCATGCCTTTATGCCAGGTTTATAATCTGTTTTCCAGCCCCTTCATTTGTCTTTTCTTTTGTTCAGGTAGTCCATCATTTGTTATGATCATATCACTTCCATTTTTGTCTCCAATGATCTTCATTCTCTGCTAATGCTTCCTTCCTCAGGTACCTGGATTTTCTCACATGAGTAAGGAACAAAGTTGCTCCCATCTTTGTTTATTTTGTTTGATTTCAGTAAGATACCCTTCCAGAAGTCCTATTATAATATTAGCTCATTTTTAGTGTAGGGACAATAACAGCCTCTAAGATTCAAGTGGCAATCTCCTCTTTGGATTTAGCAAGTTCATTTTAGACAAATAATTAGGACAATTTAGACAAATAATCACTCTGAATCCCCCATTAGGAAAATTCCCAACATTTAGGCAGAAGGTTGTCTCTCTACCTTAATGTCTTTCTTGTTAGCCCATGGTCATAACCCTGTGGTTGAGTCAAAATTTAGAATACTTGAAATGTTCTTCTAGGCATGCTTCATCTATCATAGAGCCCATTGCACTCCCTGTCTCATGGGTAGGAGCAGTCAACTTTGATTGACTGCCAACATCTTTAAAATTGGCAAGACAGCTTGTCACTCTTCTTCCCCATCTTTCAGCTAGGTTCTTTTTGGTGACTCTTGTCTGTTGTCACCATTTCCCCTCTTTTATCCTGGGGTTTCTGTTTCAGGTGCTAGAGACCCAAGGGACCCAGGAATTTGAATCATATTGACCTTAGAGTCAGAATCCCAAGTACAGGATTTGAGAAGCTATAGTTCCTAGAGCCTGAGGAGGGTATTAGACAAGGAACTGGGTCTGTGTTCTATGGGAACCAAGCTAAACTGTGAACCTAATCCCTTTACCTTCCCCAGAGACCAAAGTGGTGCAGGGCAGAGGGTGATTACGCTTCCCACATGTTGGGAGACTAAGTTTGTATACTTGTGATTATATTTATTTGAAATAAATATCCCTTTGTAAAAGCTTCACTGTGATACATATTATAGTGTCTATGGATATACAGACATAAGAAAATGTTAAAGAGAAGAACTTTTCTTCCATCAGTCCTTGAGTAGGTGGATTTAGATACCTCACTCTGTTCTCTGCCATAGTTAAATCTTGCCTTTCTAGTTCTTTCCAGCTCAGTCTATATGATCCCATTCCTTCCTCTCTGTCTGCAGATCATTGGAATCTCTACCTTTTAATAGAAGTAACTCAAGGTATGAATTCTCTCACTAATGGCTTTATTTGATTTAAGGAAATATCTAAGTTCACATTTAGTTCTGTTTGAATTGTTTCTATCTTTTGACAGATTCAATTAAGAAGTGTTCTTAACTATAAAGGTTTTAAGTTTTAAGTGGGGTGGGATAATCAATGAAGCCCCACACTTACACATACACCAGTCATGGGCCTGATTCTCAGTGACACCTGGGAAATCAAGTTTATGTCCTTGTTTTAGAATATCCTGTCTCATCTCCCTTGCTTGCTTTCTTGAATCAGGTCAGTCTAGTATAGTAAGCCCTTTCTGAAAAATAGTATAGTACATGGAAAGACTGCTAGGCTTATAGTCAGAGGAGGTAGCACAGTGAAGATAGTCCTGGATTTGAAGTGGGAAAGGCATGCATTCAAATTTAGTCTTAGAGGGCAGCTGAGTGGCTGAGTGGATTGAGAGCCAGGTCCTAGGTTTAAATCTGGCCTCAGATGCTTCCTAGTTGTGAGATCCTGAACAAGTCACTTAACTCCTTAAACCCCATTGCCTAGCCCTTACCACTCTTCTGCCTTGGAACACTGGTTCCAAGATAGAAGGTAAGGATTTAAAAAAATAGCCTTACAGTACTTACTATTAGCTATATAGTATTATATAGTATTAGCTATATGACCCTGGATAAATTACTTAACCTTGTTTGCCTCAATTTCTTTATTTGTGTGGGAATAATAACAGCACCTAACCTCCCAATTTGGAGGATCAAATGAGTTAACATAAATGCTAACTATAGAAGATTATAGAAGAATCCTGCCTCTCCCCTTATTCTTTGTGACCATGGACAAATTATCTCATCCATCTAAGTCTAAGGTTTGTTTTTTTGTGTTTTTTAAAATCTTAAAATGAGAGCAATAACACTTAAAATCCTTCACTTTTTTAATATGGCTATTATGAAAAAGTGCTTTGTAAATTTAAAAAGCACTATTATGCCTGGAAGTAGGTTCCTGTCCAAAACTGCATACATTTATTTAGCCCTTACTTACTGTGTATTGTTTCTAAGTTAGAAGAGTGGTAAGGTCTAGGCAATGAAGGTTGAGTGACTTGCCCAGGGTCACACACCTAAGAAGTATCTGAGGCCACATTCGAACCTAGGACCTCCCATCTCTAGGTCTGGCTCTCAACCCTCTGAGCCACCTGGCTGCACCTGAGGCACACATTTAAAGCAAATAATAACAAAGTTGAAGCAGAGCCTCTTAAGAAAGGAATTTGGTGATTTTTTGTTAGTTTGTTTGAAATATCCTGGCATGTGAAGTCTGAGTAACCCCATTTTTAAACTTATTTAGACTTCTGGTACCTAGACCCAGCCTGCCAAAGATAACAAGGTCTGGAAATACCCAACTGCTTCCTGGGTTGCTGTGCTAATAAAATCCTTTTAACTTTCTTTTCTTCATTGACAGGAGTGAAGCCTAAACCAAGATTTCTTTTAACAATGTGGTAGTTTTTCTCTTAGCATATAGAGTTCAGGCACACTTTGAAGGACTTCTTGAAATCTTTTGGTTTCAATATCTCAAACATCCCCTGGAATTATAGTTCTTAACCAATTTCCTTTACAAGTACTTGTAAAATGGTTGAATATAGAAACACCAAAGAAAAACAACTGTATGATGGGTTGAGGGGAATATGGTTGGGGGTGTAGACTAAATGAACATCCTAATGCAAACACCAACAACATGGAAATGGGTTCTGATCAAGGACACATGTAACACCCAGTGGAATTGCGTGTCGGCTATGGGAGGGGGTGAGAGGAGGGGATGAAGGGAAAGAATATGATTTTTGTAACCAAGGAATAATGTTCTAAGTTGACTAAATAAGATTTAAAAAAATAAATAAAAATAAAAGATAATTGCTAGATAAAATAAAAATACGATAAAATGACTGAATAACAACAATAACCAAAAAAGGTTCAAAGTATGAACAGTTTTATTTACAGGTCAGTGAAAATAGATAGAATTCATATCAGAACCTATAGAAAATAATGTTACCCCCCAAGGGCCAATTATTCCCACTAAGACCTGTCACTTAAAGCACACACTCCCCCTGCCCATCCAAGTCCCCAGAAGGAGAGTCTAAAGTTTGACCTCCGTGTTAGTGCTCCTCTGGATATCACTTTTCCTGAAGCTCGCACTTCCAGCAGTTCTTATTAAATATTGCCTGTCCTACAATGCTTTTTCTGTCCTTCATGAATCTTGCAATTCTCAGTTTCCAGCAGATATCTATTTTTCCCTTTCCCAGAATCTCTGGCACGATATGTCACATTGATAACATAGCTTTATTCTGGGTTTCCTTTATTTCTAAAACCTTCCTGGAAATCATGTTCCTACAAGCTCTAGGTTCATGCAAGAGGGGTTTGAGCAGTCAGAAAGTTCTGGGACATGAAAAAAAGAGATTTCCCTCCCTTAACTCAAGTCGGCAGAGTATAAATTGTCACTATATTGTTCTTTCTCCTCTAGCTCCTAGGTAGTACTCCTTCTGCTTGTGTGTGCCTTCTGAGATTCAGGAGTGCAACCCACCACTATTCCTCCCAATTCTCTGTCTTTTCCAAATTTCTTGGGATAGCAGCCATCTCAAATTTTTTGAGATATTCAAATTTCATGAGACAGTTTCCTGAAATAGATATAGGGGAGAGAGAGAGAAGAGAGAGAGGGAATATGTTATAAATCCTCTCTATCATTTCCATGACCAGAAAAATAGAGGTTTACCTCCCTGCTGCATGGTTTTTATATTGTAATTAGTTGTGTAATTACGGCAGCACTGATCACATGGGGCTGGAGGTAAAGTACTGGAACCAGCCCAGTTTCCATAACCATTACTTATTGGCCAAAGCCCAATGCTCTTAGTGTAACCTTAGTGGGTTAAGTCACAATAACTGGAGGCTATTTAGAACTTGGGTCCCATTGGTGTGCCCTCGAAGCCAGAGCTATTCAGGGCTAGGGGGAGCTTGGAGTTGTAGCTGCTCCGGATTGGAAAATGATGATTGTCCTATGACTGTAAGAACCAGGCCCAAATCCCAGGTGGTGCTCTTGAGGAAGTCTGGGTTATTAATGGAGAATATAGCTCCAGCTACCTGTTATGCTCAGTTACATTCCCTTCAGTGTATTCAATAAATATTATTAAACATTTACTATTCCCAATGCCTTGTGGCTCAGCACTACAAATGCAGTATGAATAGTGATACAGGCTCTGTCCTAAATCCAGTAAAAGGGAAAAAAAATACAAATAACTTTGATTTTAAAAGGTAAACATAATAAGTACTAAGAGGGGATCCAAGCAACATGTGACCAAAAATTTGAGAAGGGATAAATTACTTTCAACCAGATGTTAGAATGGTCAGGGTAGGCTTCATGGTCGTACATGATCTGGCCCTAACCTACCTTTATAATCATCTCTCTAATGCCAAGAGGGTGTACATCTGCCAGAGAGAGTATACTGTGAGAACAAGTCACAGCAATCACACTGCCTGCCATTACTGCTTAAGAAAATAATACCTCAACATTCTTCATCACCACAGGCCTAGACGGACCATGGAAGCTAACCTAGTTCCCATCCTCCCAATCATTGTCAATGGACTCAGGAGAATAGGAATTCTTATTCTGTGGCCTCTCAGGGAATGGATTTGGAGGCCACCTCACCCAGAATCTATTGCCACATATGATGAAGGTATCTCCTCTGTCTTTTTTTTTTTTACCAAAACATTTCTTTGCAAAAGTGGGAAACTATGGTTGTGAAACACTACATATGTCAGATTTTTTTAAATGTTGCTGAATTATTGTTTTCATTTTGTATTTTCATCCTTTGTTATAAGGAATGATTTTCTGAGAGTGGGTGAGGAAGAGCTATATTTGGGAAATGTAGATAGTCTAAAAACAAAAGATATAGGTAGAAATATATTTTTCAAAAACAAAAACTACCAAGCACTCAATCATGTCCAAACCAAGGAGTTAGGTGCACTTTGCACATGCGGGTAATCTTTGGAGTATGCCTCTTTTCCTGCCCTCTTGTGATCAGAGCTGTTGCTGCGTGTGAGTTCCATAGGTTTCTATACATTGTGGATACATTCACAAAATGAATATCTGATCTAATATTCTTGCTGCTCCCTTGCTTCCTGGATTTTGGAGAAAGGAGAGCCTAATGTTTATACTCTAGAACAGATGCTGCCATTTATCATCATATGACCCATCACAGGTATGAGGGTCTTGTTCTATTAGTACTTTTCCCATATAACAAATAAATATTGCTCTTCCTGTCTTAAGCCCTATGATATGGCCATGAGATGAAAACTCATTAATCTATTCCTGCTTTTCTCTCCCTAATCCCTCTCTATCTCAGATCTTTCCTTTAACCTCCTATCCAGTGGATTGCCCCCTTTCAATATGTAACAAATTGTCCTTCTTCCTATAACTCTTTTTCTCAAACATAGTCTTAATTACCCTAGTTAAACTCTCTAGTATAAAGTACTCATTTTCTTATACCCCTAGAAACACTATTGCCTCTTCCAGACTCTCTCTGTGCCACCTTCATTTAGCACCCTCTTTATTTCATAGATAGCATGGTATATTGGATAGGATGCTGGACTTCTCAAACGGATACCTGGGGTCAAAATCTGCTTCAGATACCTATTAGATCTGTGACTTGGAGCAAGTCATAGCCCCAATTTCTTAATTTGTCATATGAGAATCTTATCACATCATACATACAAGGTTTATCATGAGAATCAAAATAGATAACACTTGTGAGATGCTTTAAAATTGTGAAGTATGCCAGTTTTCAGTATGTCATAAATGTCACTTGCTATAATTTGACATTTACTCTGTCTTCATCATTTAATATAGTCAGTGTTTTTTGTCATCTACTAGCCTTCAGGTGGTATCTTCTTCCTAGCCTCCCTCCTTTATCAGAAATTCCAATATCAAACTCATGATCCTCTTCACTAAACCCTGACCACAAAGGACTTCAATATTCATGTTGATAAATATCAAGAATGTTCATCAAAGTCCTTGTCTCCCATAACTTACATAGTCACTCCTCTGGTCTTACCCTAAATCTCTATCATTCTTTACCCTAGACAATCTAACATTCATAACTATCACCTCCACAATCCTGAACGCTGAAATATTCTTCTCTGATCATATCTTTTCAACTCTCCTTCTGCTAAATCTATCCTTCACCTTCACTTCCATTCTTTCTGTTCCTCCCCATTTTCTCTTGACTCCACTTCTTCTCTCCTCTGACATTGCTACCATCCCACTTAAGGTCCTCAAAGCCTCAGACTATTGCAATAGCTTGATGGCAAATCTCTCTGCCACAAGATTCTCCCCACTCAAGCTCATTCTTCACTCAGCCTTCATATATATGTGTGTGTGTGTGTGTGTGTGTGTGTGTGTGTGTGTGTGTGTGTGTGTGTGTGTGTGTGTGTATCTTTATAAAGTGTAGCATAAGTAAAGTATAAACTGCATATTGCCCCACCTCCCAACTCAATAAACTGCTCTGGATTCCTCTCTCCTCTAAGATAAAATAGAGAATTCTCTGACTGCCATTCAAAGTCCTTTGTGATATCCCCACTACCATCACTATCCCATGCACACTTCTATCCAGTGACAATGGCTTCCTAATAATTCCTCTTACAAGACATTCCATCTCCTAACAATGGACATTTACACTCAGTATCCCCCATTCCTGGAATGTTCTTCCTCCTCATCTCTGCCTCCTGGCTTCTCTAGCTTCCTTTAAGTCTTCCTTTTTCTAGGAAAAGAAGTCTTTTCTGATCTTCCTTAATTCTAGTACCTTCCTTCCATTGATTATTTCTAATTTATTCTGAATATATCTTGTTTGTATGAACAGACATCTCTTCCACATCATGAATTTCCCCATCTCAGTTTTGATATATCACTGATTGGCATAAGAAATTAAATGAGAATTTTGAGGGAGTTTTGCAGAAGCTGCAGACAACACACAAATGCCAGCAGATGACACACAAAAAGTTTAGAAACTTAGAAATGCATAAAATCTATATATAATATTGTATAATATCAGCATATTTTATCTTTTGATGCCATAAATATACCCAATTTATTTTTTAAAGTTAAAATAAGTAAATAAAGTTTTTACCTTTTCCCTAACTCTAATGTAATTGTTTTACTTATTATCTCCCCTCTTAAACTGCAAATTCCTAGAGTACAGAGACGGTCTTTCACTTTTCTTTTTATCCCCAGCACTAAACATAGTACCTGGCACATAGCAGATGCTTAATAATTATTTATTAATTGCCTCAACTTACTTTCTTTCATAATAAATTGATGCTATAATTGCCTGGTTCAACCATAGGTTGTCTTCTCTCCTGAAATCTTTGCCTTTCCCCCACCTTGTCCAATTACCCCTTCTCAAATCTCATCTCTGGATCACTCCCCACGATTAACCTTATTCATTCTTAATCCCAAACTTCTGAATATAATTGAAGAAAGTAACACAACTTTGCTACCTGGGTCCACTATAAATGCATGATTACCTAACCTCAACAGGATCCTCACTACTACATGGGAATACTTTTATTCTTCTCTGATTGATACTCTACCACATACTTTACAATAACTGTTTCAAAACTTCTCCCTTTTCTTCAGGTCTTCTATAATATTCTTGTTCTCTTTTTCTCAACAAAAAGACATAGCCTTCTATTTATTAAGACAAGAAAACTACCTCTTCTCTTCTAATCTATACAGTCAAAATCATTTATATCATCTCACATCAATTCCTCCCTTACTCCTGCCTCTAAAGATAAAATGTCCCTTTTAAGCTATCCCACAATTTATATCTTTAACTTGACTGGTTACCATACAAGGATGTCCCTTGGTCATTCCTTTTCTTTCTCTCATTTCATATTTCTTCCTATCTATAGTCCCTTATCTATTTCCTACAAAAGTGTTCAGGTTTTCAATATCCTTAAAAACTTCTTTACTTGACCCTTTGGTCTCTACATCGTCCTCTATACTTTCTCCCATCTATAATCAAACTCCTAGGGGGAAAAGTATATTGACATTGTCTTCAGTTCTTCAATTTTTACTCACTTTTCATCTATTTTGCAATATGACTTCTAATCTCACTCCAACTAGGTAACTCAGTGGATGAAGCACAGGATCTGAAGTTGGGAAAACCCAAGGTCAAATCCTGCCTCAGACCTTGCTTACCTTAAAGGAAATGGCAAACCACTCCAATATCTTTGCCAAGAAAACTCAAGGTCTATGGGGTCATGAAGTCAAACACAAATGAACATGGCAAAACTTATGCATTTTCTCTCCCAAATTTTGAAACATATTCCACAACTAAATCCATTGGTCTTTTCAAAGTCTTCTTATTCCTTGAACCCTTTGCATCTTTGGAAATTTATATAAACTAAGGTAGAATGACATAAACAGAACCAAGTGAACATTATATTAGTAGTATATTATAATATTGTAATAATATTAGCATTATATTATAATATATTGTATATTATGATATACAATATATTGTATAACATATTATTGTAATAATAGTAATAGTATGATATAATAATCAACTGTGAAAGGCTTAGCTTCTCTGAACAATAAAATCAATTCAGTGATCCCAAAATATTCATTAGAGAACTGATGAACTGAGTGTAGATTGAAGCATTTTCCCCACTTTATTTTTCTTGCTTTTTCCCCAACATGGTTAATATGGAAATATTTTGCATGCTTTCACATGTATAATGTGTATCATATTGCTTACTTTCTCAGTGGATAGGGGAGGAGCTGAAAGGAGAGAGAGAATTTGGAACTTACAATTTAAAAATGAACGTAAAAAAGAAGAAAAACAAAATTCCTTGTGCATTTTGTCTTCTTATGTCACTCCCCAACTCAAAAGTTTTCAGTTATTCCCTATTGCATATATACTCCTGAGCCTGACATTTAAGGTCATTCATAATTTGATTCCAGTGAACCTTTCCCATTCTACTTTATATGATGTATGTTCTATATATCACCTCTACTTTTACATAATCTAGAAAGCATTCCCAGTTTACAACTTGTTTTCAGAACCCTTATTTTCTTCAAAGTTCAATTCAAGTATCCTGTCTCTCTCTCCCCCAGGCTTAGTTTTCTCCTTCCTCAAAATGAATTCCATTTATTTCACTTATATCCCCTCTGGGATAAGTAACTCTTTGAGGACAGGAGTTCCCCTCTTTCTTTTTCTATCCCTAATGTCTAAGCACTATGCTTTGCACATGGTAAATAGTCCTTTAATAAATTTTTTTTAATTGAATGACATATACCACCTATAATATAATAGGATTCCCCTCTAACATCCCCACAAATGGCCCTGTGATTTCGAAGTCAGCTAATAATGACAGAGCAAAAATCTCTCTAAATCCATTTTGGGATCTTTCTAAGATTAAGTTTTTTTCATATCTTTGTGTTCCACTAATTCCAAGGAAAGAAGAATTATTGGCATTTTGGGTGGCTTTAAAGTAGGTGAGCACTTTAAATACATTTCTTCATTTGAGCACCACAACATTCTCTAAGGATAGCCCTTCACTTCAGTGCATCTGGGAATGATACTTTCTCCAAAAGTACAGATAGTATCCCATTCATGTTCATTCATTCTGGGCAAAGCCATTGACCATGTGCTTCTAAAACTCTGCCACAAGATGTTTGTCCAACATAGTTTCCTCTAAATCTTTTGACATTGCCCAAAATAATGTTTAGGTGAAACAGCTTACTTCTCCCCAACCCCCAGCAATTTTATGAAATTTTTTAAGACTGGGAAATAAAAAGAATTGCAAGGCTGCTATTACCTCTGGTCATTTAATGTAAATGGAGCTAGCTGATGTCATTCAATAATGTCTTGCTAGAGATGGTACATTTTTAAAAAGAGTCATTTTGGTTTGGTGCAAGATAGGAGATACAACAGATGCCAGAAATGTCCAAGACACCAAAATCAGAGAGAAGAGGGGAAGTCGATTATGATCATATGTTAAGCTGGGTACAGAGCAAGTATACCCTGAATCAAATGCTATGAACACATCTGAAATATATATATTATATGATCATGAGATCATTTGCTTATCTTGCTAGAAGTAAGTTGCAGAGCACTGGGGAGCTTAAACTTGATGAAATTATTTTTTTCCTTTCTCCCCCTGTAAAATTATAAGACTAAAAATTACCTAGTAAAAAAGAAAAGTTTTGGGTAGTCTGGTCTCTGTAATGATACTAAGAAGAGGAGAATTGTAGAGGCACTGGAGATCTCATATCCTGCCTGGGAACAGCTCTGCTACTCTGAAGTTCTACCCAAGTACTTTTTGGTTTTGATTTTGCTTTATTAAATACAGTTTCTATGAGATTGGGAAAGAGGGTAGGATCCTGGGGGAAAGGGGCAACCTTGAGCCAAGCTATTTTTGAAGTGTGATGAGAATTAAACACTGAGAAGTAATCGGAACTTTCCTTTAGACGACAGGTACTAAGCAGGTCCGTTCATAGAGGCAAAGAGACACTGAAGAGAGCTGAGTGCTGCTTGACAAGGCAAGGAGCGCCATCTCGTGGCATATGCAGATATAATGCTCTGGGAAGCATGCTGGTCACATCTTGGATTGTGTGAATTTTTTTCTTTTAATATTTTAATAATTTTATATTTGTTTTTAAAGCTAATATTCTTTTTCAGTCTAGTTTATTTCCTTTGTAATCCCGCGCATTTTAGTATATTTATTTTAAAATGTGACGGGGTCCATAGGCTTCACTTGGCTTCCCAAGGGGTACATAACACAAAAAATATGTTAAGATCTCTCTGCTTCAGTGAAATATAAAGCACTATGCCATATGCTGGGACAAGTGGAGACCATGGGGACCGCTGTGCTTGTCCATGTATTATCTTTTGCTTTCAAGACAATTTGTTTTCCAATTGTATATTTCTTGAATGCTTTATGCTTTCTTTATAATGTATTGTTGTACTCTATCCTTATTTTAAATTTTAAGCTCAGAAAGTTCAATGAGTCATCTAAGGCCATACATTCAAGGCTAACTTTCTTAGCTTCAATTCCAGTGAAGATCATATCTCCTAGGCAAGGCTACTGCTTCCCCCTCAGGATCCCAGAAGTACCTTTGAGAAGTTGGGGGAGGGGTACCTTTCTAATGCTGTTGTCTCCGGTTCCCATTTTGTTCCATATCAGTCACTATTATATTAACAATTCTTCCTTTTTCTTTGATTGACCCAGTGATTAATACCCCACATGAATCTGAAATTTTGATTTCTCTTTGATACCAAGGATAAGCAATTAACATCAATTAACTTTTATAATGGACTATTTACTGAGAACAGATCAAAGGAATTGAAGTACAAACACATTCCCCAGAACCTCAGACCCACTCTCTCTTCAATCCCTCAGAAGAACACTCAAATTTAAGGTGAGCTTTGGAGAAAGAGAAGATTTTTTTTTAATTGTGAGAGGAATTATACACTGAAAGGTAATCAGCTAATAGGTAATCCATCAGCTAATAGGAAGTGAATTTGGTAGGGCAAATTTGCCCTATATTTAGCATATGTAGCATAGCTGATGGACAGAGCTGTGTCCTGCCAATCATTCCTCAGAGCTACACTGTACTCTGATGCAAGTGCCCTGCAGACTCTGATATGAACTCCTATCACTTGACCTTCTTGTCTGCCTTTTCAAGATCAAAAAAGACATTCACTATACTAAAATTAAAATAAGACAAACAGGGGAAATCCCAGACACAGATTTTCCTAGAAGGCCAAGTGCTTGTGAGTTGGACCATTTGAAGGCACCACTGTTAATCATCTGACATTTGGAACCATCTTTATACTTCATGGCCTGCAAAAAAAGAAAAAAACTAATTTCTTCATTGGAACATCTTGTATGCAATCTTAGTTTCCACTCAGTAGTTTAAAAATTAAAATTTAGTCTACAATAATAAAAATATTATATTTTAAGAGATGTATTAATGAACATTAGAAATAAAGATTCGTTTTACGACACAAATATGGTACTGATTCCAAAGCAGGCAGGTCAAAAACAGGAAAAAAAACTATAGACCAATCTCCCTAATGAATATAGATGCAAAAATCTTAAATAGGATACTAGCAAAAAGACTCCAGCAAGTCATCATGAGGGCTATTCACTATGACCAGGCAGGATTCATACCAGGAATGCAAGGATGGTTTAACATTAGGACAACCATCCACATAATTGACCATATTAACAAGAAAACCAACAAAAATCACATGATTATCTCAATAGATGCAGAAAAAGCCTTTGACAAAATACAACACCCATTCCTATTGAAAACACCAGAAAGTATAGGAGTAGAAGGGCCTTTCCTAAAAATAATAAACAGTATATATCTAAAACCATCAGCAAATATCATCTGCAATGGGGACAAACTAGAAGCCTTCCCAGTAAGATCAGGACTGAAACAAGGATGCCCATTATCACCTCTATTATTTAACATTGTACTAGAAACACTAGCAGTAGCAATTAGAGAAGAAAAAGAAATTGAAGATATTAAAATTGACAATGAAGAGACCAAGCTATCACTCTTTGCGGATGATATGATGGTCTACTTAAAGAGTCCTAGAGAATCAGCCAAAAAGCTAGTGGAAATAATTAACAACTTTAGCAAAGTTAAAGGATACAAAATAAATCCGCATAAGTCATCAGCATTTCTATATATTTCCAACCCATTTCAGCAGCAAGAATTAGAAAGAGAAATCCCATTTAAAGTCACCCGAGACAATATAAAATACTTAGGAATCTATCTGCCAAGACAGACACAGGAACTATATGAACACAACTACAAAACACTCTCCATATAATTAAAACTAGATCTAAACAATTGGAAAAACATTAATCGCTAATGGGCAGGGCAAGCTAACATAATAAAAATGACCATCCTACCCAAATTAATTGACTTATTTAGTGCCATATACCAATCAAAACTACCAAAAAACTTTTTTACTGAATTAAAAAAAATAACAAAGTTCATTTGGAAGAACAAAAGATCAAGGATATGCAGGGAAATCATGAAAAAAATGCAAAGGAATGTGGCCTTGCATACCAGATCTCAAACTATACTATAAAGCAGTGGTTTTCAAAACAATTTGGTACTGGCTAAGAGACAGAAAGGAGGATCAGTGGAATAGACTTGGGGTAAGTGACCTCTGCAAGACAGTCTATTATAAACCCAAAGATACCAGCTTTTGGGACCAAAACCCAGTATTTGATAAAAACTGCTGAGAAAATTGGAAGACAGTATGGGAGAGATTAGGTTTGGATCAACATCTCACACCCTACACCAAGATAAACTTAGAATTGGTGAATGACTTGAATATAAAGAAGAAACTCTAAATAAATTAGGTGAACACAGAATAGTATACATGTCAGATCTTTGGGAAAGGA